>NW_027362018.1:1200000-1800000 GCF_039654945.1 Dendrobates tinctorius | reverse complement strand
TTTTTTCAAATGTCGTTGCTCTGTAATAAGTTTTTCTTGGTCCAAGTTGCACATTTCCAATTCCTTAGCCTTGATTTAACTTGACCAACTCTTCTACTACTACTACTACTAGAAACTACTACTCTTATTCACCTCTATATGGGAGGTATTGCACTGTATTCAATCTGTCAGTAAAATAACGATCTATCTTGGCCTTTGCTGCTTGGTAGGTACAGGTGTGACAAGCTGCAGTAATGTCTTTGCCTTTGGATAGCTACATTTCTGCACACCCACCTTCTACAAGGCCAGCAGCCCCTTCCCCTCAGTACTTCCCCAGTCTTAATTCAAGCATTCAATTCCTACCACATCCCTCATGCAATGATATGTCGTTTCATTTTTGAAACATTGCCCCCTCTTGTGGCCTTCCAACTTTGAAATTTACTGTTCAATTTTGAATTAATTCATATATGAATTAAATGGAAAAGCAACGATTTATCTGGCGAGTTATTTGAATGTTCGGCCTACGTCCACCTGTCTGACAGACGGTATTCTAGTGGCTTGTAGCAGTAGTAGCAGCAGCAGCAGCAGCTAGGTGCGCTGCTTGCCTGCAGTAAATAGGATGTGTTCCATCCATGGAACACTGTGATAGGAATCATGCCATTCATAGAACACAATGCTTGCATGTGTTCTATTCCTGGAACAATGGGACCACGTGTCACAATGGGACAACGTGTCACAATGGGCAGCCCACAGTCTGTAGCAGCTGCGCAGTAGTAGTCAGCTTCAGTCTGCTGAGTGAGCCTCAGCAGACAGGTGGGCGATGCTCGCCAGGGAGATGGAAAAAGAGATTGCTCACTTCACTACACGCATCATTTCAGTATCTGCAGTTCCTATGAGAATGGTGCACTCACTCTCTTAAGCGGTTTCCAAACACAGATTGAATTTGGGCCCTATTGAATAATGAATGTTTTGAATTTTCTCCAAAAGTAAAGTAGTTGCAAACTCATGCTTTTAGAGACTTGTTTGGGCTCATGAGAGTAGAAAAACATCAAAAATTAAAGTCCTGCATGATTCTACCATGAAATGTGTGTTCATTCAAACCACCGTTTTTTGATATTTTGGGCCCGATTGAATAATGAATGTTTTGAATTTTCTCCAAAAGTAAAGTAGTTGCAAACTCATCCTTTTGAAACTTGTTTGGGCTGTTGAGAGGAGTAAAAAACCATCAAAAATTTCAATCCTGCATGATTCTACGAAGAAATGATTCTTCATTCAAAACGCTGATTTTTGCTATTGGGTTCTATTGAATAATGAATGTTTTGAATTTTCTCCAAAAGTAAAGTAGTTGCAAACTCATCCTTTTAGAGACTTGTTTGGGCTCATGAGAGGAGTAGAAAAACATCAAAAATTTCAGTCCTGCACAATTCTACCAAGAAATGTGTGTTCATTCAAACCGCTGGTTTTTGATATTTTGGGCCCTATTGTCACGGGGGCTTAATTCAACTAAGGCTGAAATACCCGGGGCCCCTGTGGTGTCCCTTTACTAGGGGAAACCCTGTCTGACCCTCAACCCAGGGTTTTTGCTGAAGGTGCAAATGCCTGAGCCTCCGACCTTTCCTTATCTCCTGCTCAGCCCTGCACTTAACCCTCCACCCTCCACCCAGTGAGAAGTCACCACCAAAGCTCCCACACAAATAATGACAGACAGGGAGAACTTAAACTGCACTGCGCCGCACACACACAGGAATAAACAGTAATGTGAACAGGGCACAACTAAACACAAATATGGGAAGGAGAAAGGATAACGACGGATCATACGACACCAGATATGAATCTCTCTCTCTTGAACACCTCCACTCCAGACCGGAACCACTTGGTATGAAACACAAGCTATAATCGGCGACGCCCATAGGCCAGCATGACTATTTAAAGAC
This sequence comes from Dendrobates tinctorius, assembly GCF_039654945.1. Taxonomy (NCBI): domain Eukaryota; kingdom Metazoa; phylum Chordata; class Amphibia; order Anura; family Dendrobatidae; genus Dendrobates; species Dendrobates tinctorius. Next base: position 1,798,087 of record NW_027362018.1, on the reverse strand, counting down.
CGTGGGCGTGACTAACCATCCAACCTGGTCTCCAGCAGGATTAACCCCCGAGAGCCTGAAGATCAGGCCGGCGCCACTGAGGCTATAGTGGCTGGAGGTGGAACTACCTCTGCCTGCCGGATGCTGTGGTGTGAACAGCGTCCGACATGACAGTACCCCGTCTTCTACGAGGGACCCCAGGGCCCTCAAGACTCATAGGACCCGGCTTGTCCGGATGACGACGGTGAAAAGAACTGACCAGCCGATCCGCATGTATGTCTGAGGCTGGAACCCAAGACCTCTCCTCTGGACCATACCCCCGCCAGTGCACCAAATACTGAAGAGTACGGCGTACTACTCGAGAGTCCACTACCTTGGCGACCTCGAACTCTAACTCGCCATCCACCATGACTGGAGGTGGCATCGGCGTCGTGTCCACCAAGCCTACCACCTTTTTCAATAAAGCCCTGTGAAACACGTTGTGTATCTTGTACACCGCGGGAAGTTCCAACCGATAAGCTACTGGGTTAATGATGGCAGAAATCCTAAAAGGCCCAATAAACCTTGGACCCAGTTTTAAAGAAGGGATTTTGAGTTTTATGTTCTTCGTAGCTAACCACACCCATTCACCCACACACAGGTCCGGACCTGGCACGCGTTTACTGTCAGCCACCCGTTTGTACCTGGCACTCATGCTCAACAAACGCTGTTTCACCCGCCTCCAGACTGATGACAATTGGGCTCCTAGCTGATCCTCCTCCGGGACACCCCCGGAGTCACCCTGACGTAAGGTACAAAACTGAGGATGTTGACCGTACACACAAAAGAATGGAGACTCTCCTGATGACTCTTGGCGGTGATTATTTAATGCGAATTCGGCCAGAGGAAGGAAAGTAGACCACTCCTCCTGGTTGTCGGACACAAAGCATCGTAAATACTGTTCAAGATTTTGGTTCATGCGCTCAGTTTGTCCATTAGACTGTGGATGAAACGCCGATGAATGTGACAACTTGATCCCCAACCTTGAGCAAAAAGCTTTCCAAAACCTCGCCACAAATTGCGTACCCCTATCAGATACTATGTCAGACGGTACTCCGTGGAGTCTGACCACCTCCTTCACAAATACCTGAGCCAACGTCTTAGCATTGGGCAAAGAGGACAACGCCACAAAATGCGCCATCTTTGAAAAACGGTCAACCACCACCAGGATGACCGTGTTCCCTGCCGAGGCTGGCAAGTCAGTGATAAAATCCATGGAGATTTCTGTCCATGGCCTGTTGGGTACCCCCAGAGGCTGTAGCGTGCCAGCAGGACGGGTTCGGGGTGACTTAGCCCTAGCGCACGTGATGCAAGCTGCCACGTACGAGACCACGTCCTGCCGGATTTGGGGCCACCAGAAACGACGCGATACCAGCTCTAAGGTGCCCTTCACCCCTGGGTGACCAGCCAGTACCGAATCGTGGTGTTCCTTCAACACCTTAGGCCGAAGATGCAGGGGTACAAATGATTTGTTGGCGGGAAGTCCTGGTGGTACCTCCTCTTGGGCCTCGGCAATCTCCGCCTCTACCTCAGTCGTGAGAGCCGAGACCACTACCCCTTTCTGGAGGATGGGTACCGGCTCTTCCCGAGGTTCTCCCCCCGGAAAACACCTAGACAAAGCATCCGCCTTGGTGTTTTTAGCCCCGGGACGGTACGTCACAAGAAAATTGAAACGAGTAAAAAACAATGCCCAGCGAGCCTGCCTAGGAGACAGACGCTTGGCCGACTCCAGGTAGAGCAGATTCTTATGGTCGGTGATAACTGTGACCTGGTGAGCCGCCCCCTCCAAGAAGTGTCGCCATTCCTCAAAAGCCAGTTTGATGGCCAACAACTCCCTGTTGCCGATATCATAATTCCGTTCGGCCGGCGACAACTTCTTGGAGAAGTAGGCGCATGGATGCATCTCGCTCAAGGACGAGCCTTGAGACAGTACTGCCCCCACTCCCACCTCCGACGCATCAACCTCTACCACAAAAGGTTTAGACACGTCTGGTTGCACCAGAATGGGGGCTGAAGCAAAACTATTCTTCAGACGCTCAAATGCACGTATAGCCACCTCAGGCCAGTTCGCCAGATCGGCACCCTTCTTTGTCATGTCCGTGAGCGGTTTGGCGACAGTCGAAAAGTGTTTTATAAATTTCCTATAATAATTCGCAAACCCAAGGAACCGCTGGAGTGCTTTCAGACTCTCCGGCCTCTCCCATTGCAACACCGCTTGCACCTTAGCGGTGTCCATTTTAAAACCAGCTGCGGACACAATATATCCCAAAAAGGGCAACTCCTGGACAAAAAATAAACATTTTTCCAGCTTAGCATAGAGCTGGTTCTCCCGGAGCAACTGTAACACCTGCCTAACATGCTCCAAATGAGTGTCCCGATCGCTAGAATAAATGAGGATATCATCCAGGTATACAATCACAAATCTCCCCAGGACATGAGCGAAGACATCATTAATAAAATGTTGGAAAACGGCAGGCGCGGTGGTCAACCCAAACGGCATAACCAGACTCTCAAAATGACCCTCAGGAGTGTTAAACGCCGTCTTCCACTCATCCCCCTGACGGACCCTTATGAGGTTATACGCCCCCCTGAGGTCCAGCTTGGAAAACCATTTTGCCCCCGCTACCTGGTTGAACAAATCCGGGATCAACGGCATTGGGTAGGGATCACGGATAGTAATCTGGTTTAACTCTCGGAAATCCAGACACGGGCGTAACCCCCCATCTTTCTTCTTAATGAAGAAAAACCCCGCGGCTACAGGCGAGGACGAAGGCCGGATGTGACCTTTGCTCAGACTCTCCGCGATGTAGTCTTTCAGAGCTTGTCTCTCAGGACCAGAAATATTAAACATCCTGGCCTTAGGTAATTTGGCCCCGGGTTTTAACCTAATAGCACAGTCATAGGCTCTATGTGGAGGCAGTTCTGAGCAACCCTTCTCAGAGAAAACATCCGCGAAATCCTGCAAAGCCTCCGGCAGGCTGGGCGTCACGGCGGACACACATGTGGCCAAGCAATTGTCTTGGCAGAAACCACTCCATTGTACTATGTCCTGAGTTTTCCAATCAATTACCGGGTTGTGCCTGGACAGCCATGGAAAACCCAGGACCATTTGAGCTGGGAGACTACGGAGGACCCTACATGTAACCGACTCAGAATGTAGGACCCCAATGTGGAGTTTCACCTCTGCCACAAACTCCGTAATCTCCCCTTGAGGGAGGGGAACAGCATTAATGGTCACCACCTGTATGGGGTGAGGAAGTTTTTCAATCTTAAACCCGGCGGTGTGTGCAAACTCCTCATCTATGAGATTGGTGGCAGAACCGCTATCCACAAACACTGATATAGGTAGCTCTCTGCCGGCGATAATAACCTTGGCAGGGAGCATACATTGAGATACCATCATGGAGGATATGCATACGCTCAGTTGGGTCTCCTCCATACCCTCTGAGCTTAACAGTTTTCCGCCGGTGTGACCCTCTTAGGTAGTACCGGGCAAACGTTAACATAATGACCTCCTTTACCACAGTAGAAACATGCTCCGGACTTCCAGACTCCCGGAGCGCGAGGCTGAACCTGTGCCACGCCAGCAATCTGCATAGGTTCAGGGGTCTCATCTACTTCAACCACACCTGCACCTCTGTTTTCCCCCAGAGGTAGCGTCTCCTGTGCCCCCTGACGAAAACGGCGATCAATACGTATCACCAAACTCATGGCAGACTCCAATGATGCCGGAGTCTCATACATCAGGAGGGCTTGTTTCACCCTCCCTGATACCCCATGAATAAACTGGCTCCGCAGTGCTGGGTCATTCCACTGTGTGTCTACAGCCCAGCGGCGAAATTCCGAACAATAGTCTTCTGCCAAGCGCTCACCCTGGCGGAGGGCGCGGATTTTAGATTCCGCTAGAGCCAGTCGGTCAGGGTCATCGTAAATGAGCCCGAGGGCAGAAAAAACATTATCGACCGAATGAAATGTAGCAGAGTCAGGTGGTAAGGAAAATGCCCATGCTTGGGGGTCACCACTCAGTAATGACAACACCAGCCCTACTCGCTGGGCCTCATTACCTGAGGATATTGGCCGCATGCGGAAGTATAATTTGCAGGCCTCCCGAAATACGACAAATTTGCTGCGATCGCCTGAAAATCGTTCTGGCAGCGGAAACTTCGGCTCTGCACCGATACCTGCAGATGCCGTTTGCACCTTTGCTACTACCAGGCCCTGCTGCTGAACTGCCCCATTCAACTCGGAGACCTGTATGGACAGCGCCGCCAACTGGCGGGTTATGGAATCTAATGGATCCATGGACTCCTGAAAAAATGTGGGCCGGTTATAATGTCACGGGGGCTTAGTTCAACTAAGGCTGAAATACCCGGGGCCCCTGTGGTGTCCCTTTACTAGGGGAAACCCTGTCTGACCCTCAACCCAGGGTTTTTGCTGAAGGTGCAAATGCCTGAGCCTCCGACCTTTCCTTATCTCCTGCTCAGCCCTGCACTTAACCCTCCACCCTCCACCCAGTGAGAAGTCACCACCAAAGCTCCCACACAAATAATGACAGACAGGGAGAACTTAAACTGCACTGCGCCGCACACACACAGGAATAAACAGTAATGTGAACAGGGCACAACTAAACACAAATATGGGAAGGAGAAAGGATAACGACGGATCATACGACACCAGATATGAATCTCTCTCTCTTGAACACCTCCACTCCAGACCGGAACCACTTGGTATGAAACACAAGCTATAATCGGCGACGCCCATAGGCCAGCATGACTATTTAAAGACCGTGGGCGTGACTAACCATCCAACCTGGTCTCCAGCAGGATTAACCCCCGAGAGCCTGAAGATCAGGCCGGCGCCACTGAGGCTATAGTGGCTGGAGGTGGAACTACCTCTGCCTGCCGGATGCTGTGGTGTGAACAGCGTCCGACATGACACCTATTGAATAATGAGTGTTTTGAATTTTCTCCAAAAGTAAAGTAGTTGCAAACTCATCCTTTTAGAAACTTGTTTGGGCTGTTGAGAGGAGTAAAAAACCATCAAAAATTTCAATCCTGCATGATTCTACCAAGAAATGTGATTCTTCATTCAAAACCTGATTTTTGCTATTCGGCTCTTTTGAATAATGAATGTTTTGAATTTTCTCCAAAAGTAAAGTAGTTGCAAACTTATCCTTTTAGAGTCTTGTTTGGGCTCATGAGAGGAGTAGAAAAACATCAAAAATTTCAGTCCTGCACGATTCTACCAAGAAATGTGAGTATTCATTCAAACCGCTGGTTTTTGATAGTTTGGGCCCTATTGAATAATGAATGTTTTGAATTTTCTCCAAAAGTAAAGTAGTTGCAAACTCATCCTTATAGAAACTTGTTTGGGCTGTTGAGAGGAGTAAAAAAACATCAAAAATTTCAATTCTGCATGATTCTACCAAGAAATGTGATTCTTCATTCAAAACCTGATTTTTGCTATTGGGCTCTATTGAATAATGAATGTTTTGAATTTTCTCCAAAAGTAAAGTAGTTGCAAAATCATCCTTTTAGAGTCTTGTTTGTGCTCATGAGAGGAGTAGAAAAACATCAAAAATTTCAGTCCTGCACGATTCTACCAAGAAATGTGAGTGTTCATTCAAACCGCTGGTTTTTGATAGTTTGGGCCCTATTGAATAATGAATGTTTTGAATTTTCTCCAAAAGTAAAGTAGTTGCAAACTCATGCTTTTAGAGACTTGTTTGGGCTCATGAGAGTAGAAAAACATCAAAAATTTCAGTCCTGCATGATTCTACCAAGAAATGTGTGTTCATTCAAACCGCTGGTTTTTGATATTTTGGGCCCTATTGAATAATGAATGTTTTGAATTTTCTCCAAAAGTAAAGTAGTTGCAAACTCATCCTTTTGAAACTTGTTTGGGCTGTTGAGAGGAGTAAAAAACCATCAAAAATTTCAATCCTGCATGATTCTACCAAGAAATGTGATTCTTCATTCAAAACCTGATTTTTGCTATTGGGCTCTATTGAATAATGAATGTTTTGAATTTTCTCTAAAAGTAAAGTAGTTGCAAACTCATCCTTTTAGAAACTTGTTTGGGCTGTTGAGAGGAGTAAAAAACCATCAAAAATTTCAATCCTGCATGATTCTACCAAGAAATGTGATTCTTCATTCAAAACCTGATTTTTGCTATTGGGCCCTATTGAATAATGAATGTTTTGAATTTTCTCCAAAAGTAAAGTATTTGCAAACTCATCGTTTTAGAGTGTTGTTTGGGCTCATGAGAGGAGTAGAAAAACATCAAAAATTTCAGTCCTGCACGATTCTACCTAGAAATGTGAGTGTTCATTCAAACCGCTGGTTTTTGATAGTTTGGGCCCTATTGAATAATGAATGTTTTGAATTTTCTCCAAAAGTAAAGTAGTTGCAAACTCATCCTTTTAGCAAAAATCAGCGTTTTGAATGAAGAATCACATTTCTTGGTAGAATCATGCAGGATTGAAATTTTTGATGTTTTTCTACTCCTCTCATGAGCACAAACAAGTCTCTAAAAGGATGAGTTTGCAACTACTTTACTTTTGGAGAAAATTCAAAACATTCATTATTCAATAGAGCCCAATAGCAAAAACCAGCGTTTTGAATGAAGAATCACATTTCTTGGTAGAATCATGCAGGATTGAAATTTTTGATGGTTTTTTACTCCTCTCAACAGCCCAAACAAGTTTCAAAAAGGATGAGTTTGCAACTACTTTACTTTTGGAGAAAATTCAAAACATTCATTATTCAATAGGGCCCAAAATATCAAAACCCAGCGGTTTTAATGAACACTCACATTTCTTGGTAGAATCGTGCAGGACTGAAATTTTGAATGTTTTTCTACTCCTCTCATGAGCACAAACAAGTCTCTAAAAGCATGAGTTTGCAACTACTTTACTTTTGGAGAAAATTCAAAACATTCATTATTCAATAGAGCCCAATAGCAAAAATCAGGTTTTGAATGAAGAATCACATTTCTTGGTAGAATCATGCAGGATTGAAATTTTTGATGGTTTTTTACTCCTCTCAACAGCCCAAACAAGTTTCTAAAAGGATGAGTTTGCAACTACTTTACTTTTGGAGAAAATTCAAAACATTCAATTGACATTCATTGAATTTTCTCCAAAAGTAAAGTAGTTGCAAACTCATCCTTTTAGAGACTTGTTTGGGCTGTTGAGAGGAGTAAAAAACCATCAAAAATTTCAATCCTGCATGATTCTACCAAGAAATGTGATTCTTCATTCAAAATGCTGGTTTTTGCTATTGGGCTCTATTGAATAATGAATGTTTTGAATTTTCTCCAAAAGTAAAGTAGTTGCAAACTCATCCTTTTAGAGACTTGTTTGGGCTCATGAGAGGAGTAGAAAAACATCAAAAATTTCAGTCCTGCATGATTCTACCAAGAAATGTGTGTTCATTCAAACCGCTGGTTTTTGATATTTTGGGCTCTATTGAATAATGAATGTTTTGAATTTTCTCCAAAAGTAAAGTAGTTGCAAACTCATCCTTTTAGAAACTTGTTTGGGCTGTTGAGAGGAGTAAAAAACCATCAAAAATTTCAATCCTGCATGATTCTACCAAGAAATGTGATTCTTCATTCAAAACGCTGGTTTTTGCTAGTGGGCTCTATTGAATAATGAATGTTTTGAATTTTCTCCAAAAGTAAAGTAGTTGCAAACTCATCCTTTTAGAAACTTGTTTGGGCTGTTGAGAGGAGTAAAAAACCATCAAAAATTTCAATCCTGCATGATTCTACCAAGAAATGTGATTCTTCATTCAAAACGCTGGTTTTTGCTAGTGGGCTCTATTGAATAATGAATGTTTTGAATTTTCTCCAAAAGTAAAGTAGTTGCAAACTCATCCTTTTAGAAACTTGTTTGGGCTGTTGAGAGGAGTAAAAAACCATCAAAAATTTCAATCCTGCATGATTCTACCAAGAAATGTGATTCTTCATTCAAAACGCTGGTTTTTGCTAGTGGGCTCTATTGAATAATGAATGTTTTGAATTTTCTCCAAAAGTAAAGTAGTTGCAAACTCATCCTTTTAGAGTCTTGTTTGGGCTCATGAGAGGAGTAGAAAAAAAGCAGCAGCAGCAGCAGCAGCTAGGTGCGCTGCTTGCCTGCAGTAAATAGGATGTGTTCCATCCATGGAACACTGTGATAGGAATCATGCCATTCATAGAACACAATGCTTGGATGTGTTCTATTCCTGGAACAATGGGGCCACGTGTCACAATGGGACCACGTGTCACAATGGGCAGCCCACAGTCTGTAGCAGCTGCTCAGTAGTAGTCAGCTTCAGTCTGCTGAGGGAGCCTCAGCAGACAGGTGGGCGATGCTCGCCAGGGAGATGGAAAAATAGCTTGCTCACTTCACTCCACGCATCATTTCAGTATCTGCAGTTCCTCTGAGAATGGTGCACTCACTCTCTTAAGCGGTTTCCAAAGACAGATTGAATTCAAATCGGGATACACAAGTAGTGTTTTCAAAGCATGATTTGAATGCTTTTTTCAAATGTCGTTGCTCTGTAATTAGTTTTTCTTGGTCCAAGTTGCACATTTCCAATTCCTTAGCCTTGATTTAACTTGACCAACTCTTCTACTACTACTACTACTACTACTTCTACTACTACTCTTATTCACCTCTATATGGGAGGCATTGCACTGTATTCAATCTGTCAGTAAAATAACGATCTATCTTGGCCTTTGCTGCTTGGTAGGTACAGGTGTGACAAGCTGCAGTAATGTGTTTGGCTTTGGATAGCTACATTTCTGCACACCCACCTGCTACAAGGCCTGCAGCCCCTTCCCCTCAGTACTTCCCCAGTCTTAATTCAAGCATTCAATTCCTACCACATCCCTCATGCAATGATATGTCATTTCATTTTTGAAACATTGTCCCCCTCTTGTGGCCTTCCAACTTTGAAATTTACTGTTCAATTTTGAATTAATTCATATATGAATTAAATGGAAAAGCAACGATTTATCTGGCGAGTTATTTGAATGTTCGGCCTACGTCCACCTGTCTGACAGACGGTATTCTAGTGGCTTGTAGCAGCAGCAGCAGCAGCAGCAGCTAGGTGCGCTGCTTGCCTGCAGTAAATAGGATGTGTTCCATCCATGGAACACTGTGATAGGAATCATGCCATTCATAGAACACAATGCTTGGATGTGTTCTATTCCTGGAACAATGGGACCACGTGTCACAATGGGACCACGTGTCACAATGGGCAGCCCACAGTCTGTAGCAGCTGCGCAGTAGTAGTCAGCTTCAGTCTGCTGAGGGAGGCTCAGCAGACAGGTGGGCGATGCTCGCCAGGGAGATGGAAAAATAGCTTGCTCACTTCACTCCACGCATCATTTCAGTATCTGCAGTTCCTCTGAGAATGGTGCACTCACTCTCTTAAGCGGTTTCCAAAGACAGATTGAATTGAAATTGGGATAAACAAGTAGTGTTTTCAAAGCATGATTTCAATGCTTTTTTCAAATGTCGTTGCTCTGTAGTTAGTTTTTCTTGGTGCAAGTTGCACATTTCCAATTCCTTAGCCTTGATTTAACTTGACCAACTCTTCTACTACTACTACTACTACTACTCTTATTCACCTCTATATGGGAGGCATTGCACTGTATTCAATCTGTCAGTAAAATAACGATCTATCTTGGCCTTTGCTGCTTGGTAGGTACAGGTGTGACAAGCTGCAGTAATGTGTTTGGCTTTGGATAGCTACATTTCTGCACACCCACCTGCTACAAGGCCTGCAGCCCCTTCCCCTCAGTACTTCCCCAGTCTTAATTCAAGCATTCAATTCCTACCACATCCCTCATGCAATGATATGTCATTTCATTTTTGAAACATTGTCCCCCTCTTGTGGCCTTCCAACTTTGAAATTTACTGTTCAATTTTGAATTAATTCATATATGAATTAAATGGAAAAGCAACGATTTATCTGGCGAGTTATTTGAATGTTCGGCCTACGTCCACCTGTCTGACAGACGGTATTCTAGTGGCTTGTAGCAGCAGCAGCAGCAGCAGCAGCTAGGTGCGCTGCTTGCCTGCAGTAAATAGGATGTGTTCCATCATGGGAACACTGTGATAGGAATCATGCCATTCATAGAACACAATGCTTGGATGTGTTCTATTCCTGGAACAATGGGACCACGTGTCACAATGGGACCACGTGTCACAATGGGCAGCCCACAGTCTGTGGCAGCTGCGCAGTAGTAGTCAGCTTCCGTCTGCTGAGGGAGCCTCAGCAGACAGGTGGGCGATGCTCGCCAGGGAGATGGAAAAATAGCTTGCTCACTTCACTCCACGCATCATTTCAGTATCTGCAGTTCTTCTGAGAATGGTGCACTCACTCTCTTAAGCGTTTTCCAAAGACAGATTGAATTGAAATCGGGATACACAAGTAGTGTTTTCAAAGTATGATTTGAATGCTTTTTTCAAATGTCGTTGCTCTGTAATTAGTTTTTCTTGGTCCAAGTTGCACATTTCCAATTCCTTAGCCTTGATTTAACTTGACCAACTCTTCTACTACTACTACTACTACTACTACTCTTATTCACCTCTATATGGGAGGCATTGCACTGTATTCAATCTGTCAGTAAAATAACGATCTATCTTGGCCTTTGCTGCTTGGTAGGTACAGGTATGACAAGCTGCGGTAATGTGTTTGGCTTTGGATAGCTACATTTCTGCACACCCACCTGCTACAAGGCCTGCAGCCCTTTCCCCTCAGTACTTCCCCAGTCTTAATTCAAGCATTCAATTCCTACCACATCCCTCATGCAATGATATGTCGTTTCATTTTTGAAACATTGTCCCCCTCTTGTGGCCTTCCAACTTTGAAATTTACTGTTCAATTTTGAATTAATTCATATATGAATTAAATGGAAAAGCAACGATTTATCTGGCGAGTTATTTGAATGTTCGGCCTACGTCCACCTGTCTGACAGACGGTATTCTAGTGGCTTGTAGCAGCAGCAGCAGCAGCTAGGTGCGCTGCTTGCCTGCAGTAAATAGGATGTGTTCCATCCATGGAACACTGTGATAGGAATCATGCCATTCATAGAACACAATGCTTGGATGTGTTCTATTCCTGGAACAATGGGACCACGTGTCACAATGGGACCACGTGTCACAATGGGCAGCCCACAGTCTGTAGCAGCTGCGCAGTAGTAGTCAGCTTCAGTCTGCTGAGGGAGCCTCAGCAGACAGGTGGGCGATGCTCGCCAGGGAGATGGAAAAATAGCTTGCTCACTTCACTCCACGCATCATTTCAGTATCTGCAGTTCCTCTGAGAATGGTGCACTCACTCTCTTAAGCGGTTTCCAAAGACAGATTGAATTGAAATTGGGATAAACAAGTAGTGTTTTCAAAGCATGATTTCAATGCTTTTTTCAAATGTCGTTGCTCTGTAGTTAGTTTTTCTTGGTGCAAGTTGCACATTTCCAATTCCTTAGCCTTGATTTAACTTGACCAACTCTTCTACTACTACTACTACTACTACTACTACTCTTATTCACCTCTATATGGGAGGCATTGCACTGTATTCAATCTGTCAGTAAAATAACGATCTATCTTGGCCTTTGCTGCTTGGTAGGTACAGGTGTGACAAGCTGCAGTAATGTGTTTGGCTTTGGATAGCTACATTTCTGCACACCCACCTGCTACAAGGCCTGCAGCCCCTTCCCCTCAGTATTTCCCCAGTCTTAATTCAAGCTTTCAATTCCTACCACATCCCTCATGCAATGATATGTCGTTTCATTTTTGAAACATTGTCCCCCTCTTGTGGCCTTCCAACTTTGAAATTTACTGTTCAATTTTGAATTAATTCATATATGAATTAAATGGAAAAGCAACGATTTATCTGGCGAGTTATTTGAATGTTCGGCCTACGTCCACCTGTCTAACAGACGGTATTCTAGTGGCTTGTAGCAGCAGCAGCAGCAGCAAGGTGCGCTGCTTGCCTGCAGTAATTAGGATGTGTTCCATCCATGGAACACTGTGATAGGAATCATGCCATTCATAGAACACAATGCTTGGATGTGTTCTATTCCTGGAACAATGGGACCACGTGTCACAATGGGACCACGTGTCACAATGGGCAGCCCACAGTCTGTAGCAGCTGCGCAGTAGTAGTCAGCTTCAGTCTGCTGAGGGAGCCTCAGCAGACAGGTGGGCGATGCTCGCCAGGGAGATGGAAAAATAGCTTGCTCACTTCACTTCACGCATCATTTCAGTATCTGCAGTTCCTCTGAGAATGGTGCACTCACTCTCTAAAGCGGTTTCCAAAGACAGATTGAATTGAAATCGGGATACACAAGTAGTGTTTTCAAAGCATGATTTGAATGCTTTTTTCAAATGTCGTTGCTCTGTAATTAGTTTTTCTTGGTCCAAGTTGCACATTTCCAATTCCTTAGCCTTGATTTAACTTGACCAACTCTTCTACTACTACTACTACTACTTCTACTACTACTCTTATTCACCTCTATATGGGAGGCATTGCACTGTATTCAATCTGTCAGTAAAATAACGATCTATCTTGGCCTTTGCTGCTTGGTAGGTACAGGTGTGACAAGCTGCAGTAATGTGTTTGGCTTTGGATAGCTACACTTCTGCACACCCACCTGCTACAAGGCCTGCAGCCCCTTCCCCTCAGTACTTCCCCAGTCTTAATTCAAGCATTCAATTCCTACCATATCCCTCATGCAATGATATGTCGTTTCATTTTTGAAACATTGTCCCCCTCTTGTGGCCTTCCAACTTTGAAATTTACTGTTCAATTTTGAATTAATTCATATATGAATTAAATGGAAAAGCAACGATTTATCTGGCGAGTTATTTGAATGTTCGGCCTACGTCCACCTGTCTGACAGACGGTATTCTAGTGGCTTGTAGCAGCAGCTGCAGCAGCAGCAGCAGCAGCTGCTAGGTGCGTTGCTTGCCTGCAGTAAATAGGATGTGTTCCATCAATGGAACACTGTGATATGAATCATGCCATTCATAGAACACAATGCTTGGATGTGTTCTATTCCTGGAACAATGGGACCACGTGTCACAATGGGCAGCCCACAGTCTGTAGCAGCTGCGCAGTAGTAGTCAGCTTCAGTCTGCTGAGGGAGCCTCAGCAGACAGGTGGGCGATGCTCGCCAGGGAGATGGAAAAATAGCTTGCTCACTTCACTCCACACATCATTTCAGTATCTGCAGTTCCTCTGAGAATGGTGCACTCACTCTCTTAAGCGGTTTCCAAAGACAGATTGAATTGAAATCGGGAAACACAAGTAGTGTTTTCAAAGCATGATTTGAATGCTTTTTTCAAATGTCGTTGCTCTGTAATTAGTTTTTCTTGGTCCAAGTTGCACATTTCCAATTCCTTAGCCTTGATTTAACTTGACCAACTCTTCTACTACTACTACTACTACTACTACTCTTATTCACCTCTATATGGGAGGCATTGCACTGTATTCAATCTGTCAGTAAAATAACGATCTATCTTGGCCTTTGCTGCTTGGTAGGTACAGGTGTGACAAGCTGCAGTAATGTGTTTGGCTTTGGATAGCTACATTTCTGCACACCCACCTGCTACAAGGCCTGCAGCCCCTTCCCCTCAGTATTTCCCCAGTCTTAATTCAAGCATTCAATTCCTACCACATCCCTCATGCAATGATATGTCGTTTCGTTTTTGAAACATTGTCCCCCTCTTGTGGCCTTCCAACTTTGAAATTTACTGTTCAATTTTGAATTAATTCATATATGAATTAAATGGAAAAGCAACGATTTATCTGGCGAGTTATTTGAATGTTCGGCCTACGTCCACCTGTCTGACAGACGGAATTCTAGTGGCTTGTAGCAGCAGCAGCAGCAGCAGCAGCTAGGTGCGCTGCTTGCCTGCAGTAAATAGGATGTGTTCCATCCATGGAACACTGTGATAGGAATCATGCCATTCATAGAACACAATTCTTGGATGTGTTCTATTCCTGGAACAATGGGACCACGTGTCACAATGGGACCACGTGTCACAATGGGCAGCCCACAGTCTGTAGCAGCTGCGCAGTAGTAGTCAGCTTCAGTCTGCTGAGGGAGCCTCAGCAGACAGGTGGGCGATGCTCGCCAGGGAGATGGAAACATAGCTTGCTCACTTCACTCCACGCATCATTTCAGTATCTGCAGTTCCTCTGAGAATGGTGCACTCACTCTCTTAAGCGGTTTCCAAAGACAGATTGAATTGAAATCGGGATACACAAGTAGTGTTTTCAAAGCATGATTTGAATGCTTTTTTCAAATGTCGTTGCTCTGTAATTAGTTTTTCTTGGTCCAAGTTGGACATTTCCAATTACTTAGCCTTGATTTAACTTGATCAACTGTTCTACTACTACTACTACTACTACTACTCTTATTCACCTCTATATGGGAGGCATTGCACTGTATTCAATCTGTCAGTAAAATAACGATCTATCTTGGCCTTTGCTGCTTGGTAGGTACAGGTGTGACAAGCTGCAGTAATGTGTTTGGCTTTGGAAAGCTATATTTCTGCACACCCACCTGCTACAAGGCCTGCAGCCCCTTCCCCTCAGTACTTCCCCAGTCTTAATTCAAGCATTCAATTCCTACCACATCCCTCATGCAATGATATGTCGTTTCATTTTTGAAACATTGTCCCCCTCTTGTGGCCTTCCAACTTTGAAATTTACTGTTCAATTTTGAATTAATTCATATATGAATTAAATGGAAAAGCAACGATTTATCTGGCGAGTTATTTGAATGTTCGGCCTACGCCCACCTGTCTGACAGACGGTATTCTAGTGGCTTGTAGCAGCAGCAGCAGCAGCAGCAGCAGCAGCTAGGTGCGCTGCTTGCCTGCAGTAAATAGGATGTGTTCCATCCATGGAACACTGTGATAGGAATCATGCCATTCAAAGAACACAATGCTTGGATGTGTTCTATTCCTGGAACAATGGGGCCACGTGTCACAATGGGACCACGTGTCACAATGGGCAGCCCACAGTCTGTAGCAGCTGCGCAGTAGTAGTCAGCTTCAGTCTGCTGAGGGAGCCTCAGCAGACAGGTGGGCGATGCTCGCCAGGGAGATGGAAAAATAGCTTGCTCACTTCACTCCACGCATCATTTCAGTATCTGCAGTTCCTCTGAGAATGGTGCACTCACTCTCTTAAGCGGTTTCCAAAGACAGATTGAATTGAAATTGGGATACACAAGTAGTGTTTTCAAAGCATGATTTGAATGCTTTTTTCAAATGTCATTGCTCTGTAATTAGTTTTTCTTGGTCCAAGTTGCACATTTCCAATTCCTTAGCCTTGATTTAACTTGGCCAACTCTTCTACTACTACTACTACTACTACTACTACTACTCTTATTCACCTCTGTATGGGAGGCATTGCACTGTATTCAATCTGTCAGTAAAATAACGATCTATCTTGGCCTTTGCTGCTTGGTAGGTACAGGTGTGACAAGCTGCAGTAATGTGTTTGGCTTTGGATAGCTACATTTCTGCACACCCACCTGCTACAAGGCCTGCAGCCCCTTCCCCTCAGTACTTCCCCAGTCTTAATTCAAGCATTCAATTCCTACCACATCCCTCATGCAATGATATGTCGTTTCATTTTTGAAACATTGTCCCCCTCTTGTGGCCTTCCAACTTTGAAATTTACTGTTCAATTTTGAATTAATTCATATATGAATTAAATGGAAAAGCAACGATTTATCTGGCGAGTTATTTGAATGTTCGGCCTACGTCCACCTGTCTGACAGACGGTATTCTAGTGGCTTGTAGCAGCAGCAGCAGCTAGGTGCGCTGCTTGCCTGCAGTAAATAGGATGTGTTCCATCCATGGAACACTGTGAGAGGAATCATGCCATTCATAGAACACAATGCTTGGATGTGTTCTATTCCTGGAACAATGGGACCACGTGTCACAATGGGACCACGTGTCACAATGGGCAGCCCACAGTCTGTAGCAGCTGCGCAGTAGTAGTCAGCTTCAGTCTGCTGAGGGAGCCTCAGCAGACAGGTGGGCGATGCTCGCCAGGGAGATGGAAAAATAGCTTGCTCACTTCACTCCACGCATCATTTCAGTATCTGCAGTTCCTCTGAGAATGTTGCACTCACTCTCTTAAGCGGTTTCCAAAGACAGACTGAATTGAAAATGGGATACACAAGTAGTGTTTTCAAAGCATGATTTGAAAGCTTTTTTCAAATGTCGTTGCTCTGTAATTAGTTTTTCTTGGTCCAAGTTGCACATTTCCAATTCCTTAGCCTTGATTTAACTTGACCAACTCTTCTACTACTACTACTACTACTACTACTACTACTACTCTTATTCACCTCTATATGGGAGGCATTGCACTGTATTCAATCTGTCAGTAAAATAACGATCTATCTTGGCCTTTGCTGCTTGGTAGGTACAGGTGTGACAAGCTGCAGTAATGTGTTTGGCTTTGGATAGCTACATTTCTGCACACCCACCTGCTACAAGGCCTGCAGCCACTTCCCCTCAGTACTTCCCCAGTCTTAATTCAAGCATTCAATTCCTACCACATCCCTCATGCAAAGATATGTCGTTTCATTTTTGAAACATTGTCCCCCTCTTGTGGCCTTCCAACTTTGAAATTTACTGTTCAATTTTGAATTAATTTATATATGAATTAAAAGGAAAAGCAACGATTTATCTGGCGAGTTATTTGAATGTTCGGCCTACGTCCACCTGTCTGACAGACGGTATTCTAGTGGCTTGTAGCAGCAGCAGCAGCAGCAGCAGCTAGGTGCGCTGCTTGCCTGCAGTAAATAGGATGTGTTCCATCCATGGAACACTGTGATAGGAATCATGCCATTCAAAGAACACAATGCTTGGATGTGTTCTATTCCTGGAACAATGGGGCCACGTGTCACAATGGGACCACGTGTCACAATGGGCAGCCCACAGTCTGTAGCAGCTGCGCAGTAGTAGTCAGCTTCAGTCTGCTGAGGGAGCCTCAGCAGACAGGTGGGCGATGCTCGCCAGGGAGATGGAAAAATAGCTTGCTCACTTCACTCCACGCATCATTTCAGTATCTGCAGTTCCTCTGAGAATGGTGCACTCACTCTCTTAAGCGGTTTCCAAAGACAGATTGATTTGAAATTGGGATACACAAGTAGTGTTTTCAAAGCATGATTTGAATGCTTTTTTCAAATGTCGTTGCTCAGTAATTAGTTTTTCTTGGTCCAAGTTGCACATTTCCAATTCCTTAGCCTTGATTTAACTTGGCCAACTCTTCTACTACTACTACTACTACTACTACTACTACTACTACTACTCTTATTCACCTCTATATGGGAGGCATTGCACTGTATTCAATCTGTCAGTAAAATAACGATCTATCTTGGCCTTTGCTGCTTGGTAGGTACAGGTGTGACAAGCTGCAGTAATGTGTTTGGCTTTGGATAGCTACATTTCTGCACACCCACCTGCTACAAGGCCTGCAGCCCCTTCCCCTCAGTACTTCCCCAGTCTTAATTCAAGCATTCAATTCCTACCACATCCCTCATGCAATGATATGTCGTTTCATTTTTTAAACATTGTCCCCCTCTTGTGGCCTTCCAACTTTGAAATTTACTGTTCAATTTTGAATTAATTTATATATGAATTAAAAGGAAAAGCAACGATTTATCTGGCGAGTTATTTGAATGTTCGGCCTACGTCCACCTGTCTGACAGACGGTATTCTAGTGGCTTGTAGAAGCAGCAGCAGCTAGGTGCGCTGCTTGCCTGCAGTAAATAGGATGTGTTCCATCCATGGAACACTGTGATAGGAATCATGCCATTCATAGAACACAATGCTTGGATGTGTTCTTTTCCTGGAACAATGGGACCACGTGTCACAATGGGACCACGTGTCACAATGGGCAGCCCACAGTCTGTAGCAGCTGCGCAGTAGTAGTCAGCTTCAGTCTGCTGAGGGAGCCTCAGCAGACAGGTGGGCGATGCTCGCCAGGGAGATGGAAAAATAGCTTGCTCACTTCACTCCACGCATCATTTCAGTATCTGCAGTTCCTCTGAGAATGGTGCACTCAATCTCTTAAGCGGTTTCCAAAGACATAATGAATTGAAATTGGGATACACAAGTAGTGTTTTCAAAGCATGGTTTGAATGCTTTTTTCAAATGTCGTTGCTCTGTAATTAGTTTTTCTTGGTCCAAGTTGCACATTTCCAATTCCTTAGCCTTGATTTAACTTGACCAACTCTTCTACTACTACTACTACTACTCTTATTCACCTCTATGTGGGAGGCATTGCACTGTATTCAATCTGTCAGTAAAATAACGATCTATCTTGGCCTTTGCTGCTTGGTAGGTACAGGTGTGACAAGCTGCAGTAATGTGTTTGGCTTTGGATAGCTACATTTCTGCACACCCATCTGCTACAAGGCCTGCAGCCCCTTCCCCTCAGTACTTCCCCAGTCTTAATTCAAGCATTCAATTCCTACCACATCCCTCATGCAATGATATGTCGTTTCATTTTTGAAACATTGCCCCCCTCTTGTGGCCTTCCAACTTTGAAATTTACTGTTCAATTTTGAATTAATTCATATATGAATTAAATGGAAAAGCAACGATTTATCTGGCGAGTTATTTGAATGTTGGGCCTACGTCCACCTGTCTGACAGACGGTATTCTAGTGGCTTGTAGCAGCAGCAGCAGCAGCTAGGTGCGAGGCTTGCCTGCAGTAAATAGGATGTGTTCCATCCATGGAACACTGTGATAGGAATCATGCCATTCATAGAACACAATGCTTGGATGTGTTCTATTCCTGGAACAATGGGACCACGTGTCACAATGGGACCACGTGTCACAATGGGCAGCCCACAGTCTGTAGCAGCTGCGCAGTAGTAGTCAGCTTCAGTCTGCTGAGGGAGCCTAAGCAGACAGGTGGGCGATGCTCGCCAGGGAGATGGAAAAATAGCTTGCTCACTTCACTCCACGCATCATTTCAGTATCTGCAGTTCCTCTGAGAATGGTGCACTCACTCTCTTAAGCAGTTTCCAAAGACAGATTGAATTGAAATCGGGATAAACAAGTAGTGTTTTCAAAGCATGATTTGAATGCTTTTTTCAAATGTCGTTGCTATGTAATTAGTTTTTCTTGGTCCAAGTTGCACATTTCCAATTCCTTAGCCTTGATTTAAATTGACCAACTCTTCTACTACTACTACTACTACTACTACTACTACTACTACTACTCTTATTCACCTCTATATGGGAGGCATTGCACTGTATTCAATCTGTCAGTAAAATAACGATCTATCTTGGCCTTTGCTGCTTGGTATGTACAGGTATGACAAGCTGCGGTAATGTGTTTGGCTTTGGATAGCTACATTTCTGCACACCCACCTGCTACAAGGCCTGCAGCCCCTTCCCCTCAGTACTTCCCCAGTCTTAATTCAAGCATTCAATTCCGACCACATCCCTCATGCAATGATATGTCGTTTCATTTTTGAAACATTGTCCCCCTCTTGTGGCCTTCCAACTTTGAAATTTACTGTTCAATTTTGAATTAATTCATATATGAATTAAATGGAAAAGCAACGATTTATCTGGCGAGTTATTTGAATGTTCGGCCTACGTCCACCTGTCTGACAGACGGTATTCTAGTGGCTTGTAGCAGCAGCAGCAGCAGCAGCAGCTAGGTGCGCTGCTTGCCTGCAGTAAATAGGATGTGTTCCATCCATGGAACACTGTGATAGGAACCATGCCATTCATAGAACACAATGCTTGGATGTGTTCTATTCCTGGAACAATGGGACCACGTGTCACAATGGGACCACGTGTCACAATGGGCAGCCCACAGTCTGTAGCAGCTGCGCAGTAGTAGTCAGCTTCAGTCTGCTGAGGGAGCCTCAGCAGACAGGTGGGCGATGCTCGCCAGGGAGATGGAAAAATAGCTTGCTCACTTCACTCCACGCATCATTTCAGTATCTGCAGTTCCTCTGAGAATGGTGCACTCACTCTCTTAAGCGGTTTCCAAAGACAGATTGAATTGAAATTGGGATAGACAAGTAGTGTTTTCAAAGCATGATTTGAATGCTTTTTTCAAATGTCGTTGCTCTGTAATTAGTTTCTCTTGGTCCAAGTTGCACATTTCCAATTCCTTAGCCTTGATTTAACTTGACCAACTCTTCTACTACTACTACTACTACTACTACTCTTATTCACCTCTATATGGGAGGCATTGCACTGTATTCAATCTGTCAGTAAAATAACGATCTATCTTGGCCTTTGCTGCTTGGTAGGTACAGGTGTGACAAGCTGCAGTAATGTGTTTGGCTTTGGATAGCTACATTTCTGCACACCCACCTGCTACAAGGCCTGCATCCCCTTCCCCTCAGTACTTCCCCAGTCTTCATTCAAGCATTCAATTCCTACCACATCCCTCATGCAATGATATGTCGTTTCATTTTTGAAACATTGTCCCCTCTTGTGGCCTTCCAACTTTGAAATTTACTGTTCAATTTTGAATTAATTCATATATGAATTAAATGGAAAAGCAACGATTTATCTGGCGAGTTATTTGAATGTTCGGCCTACGTCCACCTGTCTGACAGACGGTATTCTAGTGGCTTGTAGCAGCAGCAGCTAGGTGCGCTGCTTGCCTGCAGTAAATAGGATGTGTTCCATCCATGGAACACTGTGATAGGAATCATGCCATTCATAGAACACAATGCTTGGATGTGTTCTATTCCTGGAACAATGGGACCACGTGTCACAATGGGACCACGTGTCACAATGGGCAGCCCACAGTCTGTAGCAGCTGCGCAGTAGTAGTCTGCTTCAGTCTGCTGAGGGAGCCTCAGCAGACAGGTGGGCGATGCTCGCCAGGGAGATGGAAAAATAGCTTGCTCACTTCACTCCACGCATCATTTCAGTATCTGCAGTTCCTCTGAGAATGGTGCACTCACTCTCTTAAGCGGTTTCCAAAGACAGATTGAATTGAAATCGGGATACACAAGTAGTGTTTTCAAAGCATGATTTGAATGCTTTTTTCAAATGTCGTTGCTCTGTAATTAGTTTTTCTTGGTCCAAGTTGCACATTTCCAATTCCTTAGCCTTGATTTAACTTGACCAACTCTTCTACTACTACTACTACTACTATTCTTATTCACCTCTATATGGGAGGCATTGCACTGTATTCAATTTGTCAGTAAAATAACGATCTATCTTGGCCTTTGCTGCTTGGTAGGTACAGGTGTGACAAGCTGCGGTAATGTGTTTGGCTTTGGATAGCTACATTTCTTCACACCCACCTGCTACAAGGCCTGCAGCCCCTTCCCCTCAGTACTTCCCCAGTCTTAATTCAAGCATTCAATTCCTACCACATCCCTCATGCAATGATATGTCGTTTCATTTTTGAAACATTGTCCCCCTCTTGTGGCCTTCCAACTTTGAAATTTACTGTTCAATTTTGAATTAATTCATATATGAATTAAATGGAAAAGCAACGATTTATCTGGCGAGTTATTTGAATGTTCGGCCTACGTCCACCTGTCTGACAGACGGTATTCTAGTGGCTTGTAGCATCAGCAGCAGCAGCAGCTAGGTGCGCTGCTTGCCTGCAGTAAATAGGATGTGTTCCATCCATGGAACACTGTGATAGGAATCATGCCATTCATAGAACACAATGCTTGGATGTGTTCTATTCCTGGAACAATGGGACCACGTGTCACAATGGGACCACGTGTCACAATGGGCAGCCCACAGTCTGTAGCAGCTGCGCAGTAGTAGTCAGCTTCAGTCTGCTGAGGGAGCCTCAGCAGACAGGTGGGCGATGCTCGCCAGGGAGATGGAAAAATAGCTTGCTCACTTCACTCCACGCATCATTTCAGTATCTGCAGTTCCTCTGAGAATGGTGCACTCAATCTCTTAAGCGGTTTCCAAAGACATAATGAATTGAAATTGGGATACACAAGTAGTGTTTTCAAAGCATGATTTGAATGCTTTTTTCAAATGTCGTTGCTCTGTAATTAGTTTTTCTTGGTCCAAGTTGCACATTTCCAATTCCTTAGCCTTGATTTAACTTGACCAACTCTTCTACTACTACTACTACTACTCTTATTCACCTCTATATGGGAGGCATTGCACTGTATTCAATCTGTCAGTAAAATAACGTTCTATCTTGGCCTTTGCTGCTTGGTAGGTACAGGTTTGACAAGCTGCAGTAATGTGTTTGGCTTTGGATAGCTACATTTCTGCACACCCACCTGCTACAAGGCCTGCAGCCCCTTCCCCTCAGTACTTCCCCAGTCTTAATTCAAGCATTCAATTCCTACCACATCCCTCATGCAATGATATGTCGTTTCATTTTTGAAACATTGTCCCCGTCTTGTGGCCTTCCAACTTTGAAATTTACTGTTCAATTTTGAATTAATTCATATATGAATTAAATGGAAAAGCAACGATTTATCTGGCGAGTTATTTGAATGTTCGGCCTACGTCCACCTGTCTGACAGACGGTATTCTAGTGGCTTGTAGCAGCAGCAGCAGCAGCAGCTAGGTGCGCTGCTTGCCTGCAGTAAATAGGATGTGTTCCATCCATGGAACACTGTGATAGGAATCATGCCATTCATAGAACACAATGCTTGGATGTGTTCTATTCCTGGAACAATGGGACCACGTGTCACAATCGGACCACGTGTCACAATGGGCAGCCCACAGTCTGTAGCAGCTGCGCAGTAGTAGTCAGCTTCAGTCTGCTGAGGGAGCCTCAGCAGACAGGTGGGCGATGCTCGCCAGGGAGATGGAAAAATAGCTTGCTCACTTCACTCCACGCATCATTTCAGTATCTGCAGTTCCTCTGAGAATGGTGCACTCACTCTCTTAAGCGGTTTCCAAAGACAGATTGAATTGAAATTGGGATAGACAAGTAGTGTTTTCAAAGCATGATTTGAATGCTTTTTTCAAATGTCGTTGCTCTGTAATTAGTTTTTCTTGGTCCAAGTTGCACATTTCCAATTCCTTAGCCTTGATTTAACTTGACCAACTCTTCTACTATTACTACTACTACTACTACTACTCTTATTCACCTCTATATGGGAGGCATTGCACTGTATTCAATCTGTCAGTAAAATAACGATCTATCTTGGCCTTTGCTGCTTGGTAGGTAAAGGTGTGACAAGCTGCAGTAGTGTGTTTGGCTTTGGATAGCTACATTTCTGCACACCCACCTGCTACAAGGCCTGCAGCCCCATCCCCTCAGTACTTCCCCAGTCTTAATTCAAGCATTCAATTCCTACCACATCCCTCATGCAATGATATGTCGTTTCATTTTTGAAACATTGTCCCCCTCTTGTGGCCTTCCAACTTTGAAATTTACTGTTCAATTTTGAATTAATTCATATAAGAATTAAATGGAAAAGCAACGATTTATCTGGCGAGTTATTTGAATGTTCGCCCTACGTCCACCTGTCTGACAGACGGTATTCTAGTGGCTTGTAGCAGCAGCAGCAGCAGCAGCTAGGTGCGCTGCTTGCCTGCAGTAAATAGGATGTGTTCCATCCATGGAACACTGTGATAGGAATCATGCCATTCATAGAACACAATGCTTGGATGTGTTCTATTCCTGGAACAATGGGACCACGTGTCACAATGGGACCACGAGTCACAATGGGCAGCCCACAGTCTGTAGCAGCTGCGCAGTAGTAGTCAGCTTCAGTCTGCTGAGGGAGCCTCAGCAGACAGGTGGGCGATGCTCGCCAGGGAGATGGAAAAATAGCTTGCTCACTTCACTCCACGCATCATTTCAGTATCTGCAGTTCCTCTGAGAATGGTGCACTCACTCTCTTAAGCGGTTTCCAAAGACAGATTGAATTGAAATCGGGATACACAAGTAGTGTTTTCAAAGCATGACTTGAAAGCTTTTTTCAAATGTCGTTGCTCTGTAATTAGTTTTTCTTGGTCCAAGTTGCACATTTCCAATTCCTTAGCCTTGATTTAACTTGACCAACTCTTCTTCTACTACTACTACTACTACTACTACTCTTATTCACCTCTATATGGGAGGCATTGCACTGTATTCAATTTGTCAGTAAAATAACGATCTATCTTGGCCTTTGCTGCTTGGTAGATACAGGTGTGACAAGCTGCGGTAATGTGTTTGGCTTTGGATAGCTACATTTCTGCACACCCACCTGCTACAAGGCCTGCAGCCCCTTCCCCTCAGTACTTCCCCAGTCTTAATTCAAGCATTCAATTCCTACCACATCCCTCATGCAATGATATGTCGTTTCATTTTTGAAACATTGTCCCCCTCTTGTGGCCTTCCAACTTTGAAATTTACTGTTCAATTTTGAATTAATTCATATATGAATTAAATGGAAAAGCAACGATTTATCTGGCGAGTTATTTGAATGTTCGGCCTACGTCCACCTGTCTGACAGACGGTATTCTAGTGGCTTGTAGCAGCAGCAGCAGCAGCAGCAGCAGCTAGGTGCGCTGCTTGCCTGCAGTAAATAGGATGTGTTCCATCCATGGAACACTGTGATAGGAATCATGCCATTCATAGAACACAATGCTTGGATGTGTTCTATTCCTGGAACAATGGGGCCACGTGTCACAATGGGACCACGTGTCACAATGGGCAGCCCACAGTCTGTAGCAGCTGCTCAGTAGTAGTCAGCTTCAGTCTGCTGAGGGAGCCTCAGCAGACAGGTGGGCGATGCTCGCCAGGGAGATGGAAAAATAGCTTGCTCACTTCACTCCACGCATCATTTCAGTATCTGCAGTTCCTCTGAGAATGGTGCACTCACTCTCTTAAGCGGTTTCCAAAGACAGATTGAATTTAAATTGGGATACACAAGTACTGTTTTCAAAGCATGATTTGAATGCTTTTTTCAAATGTCGTTGCTCTGTAATTAGTTTTTCTTGGTCCAAGTTGCACATTTCCAATTCCTTAGCCTTGATTTAACTTGACCAACTCTTCTACTACTACTACTACTACTACTACTACTACTACTACTACTACTACTCTTATTCACCTCTATATGGGAGGCATTGCACTGTATTCAATCTGTCAGTAAAATAACGATCTATCTTGGCCTTTGCTGCTTGGTAGGTACAGGTGTGACAAGCTGCAGTAATGTGTTTGGCTTTGGATAGCTACATTTCTGCACACCCACCTGCTACAAGGCCTGCAGACCCTTCCCCTCAGTACTTCCCCAGTCTTAATTCAAGCATTCAATTCCTACCACATCCCTCATGCATTGATATGTCGTTTCATTTTTGAAACATTGTCCCCCTCTTGTGGCCTTCCAACTTTGAAATTTACTGTTCAATTTTGAATTAATTTATATATGAATTAAATGGAAAAGCAACGATTTATCTGGCGAGTTATTTGAATGTTCGGCCTACGTCCACCTGTCTGACAGACGGTATTCTAGTGGCTTGTAGCAGCAGCAGCAGCAGCAGCTAGGTGCGCTGCTTGCCTGCAGTAAATAGGATGTGTTCCATCCATGGAACACTGTGATAGGAATCATGTCATTCATAGAACACAATGCTTGGATGTGTTCTATTCCTGGAACAATGGGACCACGTGTCACAATGGGACCACGTGTCACAATGGGCAGCCCACAGTCTGTAGCAGCTGCGCAGTAGTAGTCAGCTTCAGTCTGCTGAGGGAGCCTCAGCAGACAGGTGGGCGATGCTCGCCAGGGAGATGGAAAAATAGCTTGCTCACTTCACTCCACGCATCATTTCAGTATCTGCAGTTCCTCTGAGAACGGTGCACTCACCCTCTTAAGCGGTTTCCAAAGACATATTGAATTGAAATTGGGATACACAAGTAGTGTTTTCAAAGCATGATTTGAATGCTTTTTTCAAATGTCGTTGCTCTGTAGTTAGTTTTTCTTGGTGCAAGTTGCACATTTCCAATTCCTTAGCTTTGATTTAACTTGACCAACTCTTCTACTACTACTACTACTACTACTACTACTACTCTTATTCACCTCTATATGGGAGGCATTGCACTGTATTCAATCTGTCAGTAAAATAACGATCTATCTTGGCCTTTGCTGCTTGGTAGGTACAGGTGTGACAAGCTGCAGTAATGTGTTTGGCTTTGGATAGCTACATTTCTGCACACCCACCTGCTACAAGGCCTGCAGCCCCTTCCCCTCAGTACTTCCCCAGTCTTAATTCAAGCATTCAATTCCTACCACATCCCTCATGCAATGATATGTCGTTTCATTTTTGAAACATTGTCCCCCTCTTGTGGCCTTCCAACTTTGAAATTTACTGTTCAATTTTCAATTAATTCATATATGAATTAAATGGAAAAGCAACGATTTATCTGGCGAGTTATTTGAATGTTCGGCCTACGTCCACCTGTCTGACAGACGGTATTCTAGTGGCTTGTAGCAGCAGCAGCAGCAGCAGCAGCTAGGTGCGCTGCTTGCCTGCAGTAAATAGGATGTGTTCCATCCATGGAACACTGTGATAGGAATCATGCCATTCATAGAACACAATGCTTGGATGTGTTCTATTCCTGGAACAATGGGGCCATGTGTCACAATGGGACCACGTGTCACAATGGGCAGCCCACAGTCTGTAGCAGCTGCGCAGTAGTAGTCAGCTTCAGTCTGCTGAGGGAGCCTCAGCAGACAGGTGGGCGATGCTCACCAGGGAGATGGAAAAATAGCTTGCTCACTTCACTCCAAGCATCATTTCAGTATCTGCAGTTCCTCTGAGAATGGTGCACTCACTCTCTTAAGCGGTTTCCAAAGACAGATTGAATTGAAATTGGGATACACAAGTAGTGTTTTCAAAGCTTGATTTGAATGCTTTTTTCAAATGTCGTTGCTCTGTAATTAGTTTTTCTTGGTCCAAGTTGCACATTTCCAATTCCTTAACCTTGATTTAACTTGACCAACTCTTCTACTACTACTACTACTACTCTTATTCACCTCTATATGGGAGGCATTGCACTGTATTCAATCTGTCAGTAAAATAACGATCTATCTTGGCCTTTGCTGCTTGGTAGGTACAGGTGTGACAAGCTGCAGTAATGTGTTTGGCTTTGGATAGCTACATTTCTGCACACCCACCTGCTACAAGGCCTGCAGCCCCTTCCCCTCAGTACTTCCCCAGTCTTAATTCAAGCATTCAATTCCTACCACATCCCTCATGCAATGATATGTCGTTTCATTTTTGAAACATTGTCCCCCTCTTGTGGCCTTCCAACTTTGAAATTTACTGTTCAATTTTCAATTAATTCATATATGAATTAAATGGAAAAGCAACGATTTATCTGGCGAGTTATTTGAATGTTCGGCCTACGTCCACCTGACTGACAGACGGTATTCTAGTGGCTTGTAGCAGCAGCAGCAGCAGCAGCTAGGTGCGCTGCTTGCCTGCAGTAAATAGGATGTGTTCCATCAATGGAACACTGTGATAGGAATCATGCCATTCATAGAACACAATGCTTGGATGTGTTCTATTCCTGGAACAATGGGACCACGTGTCACAATGGGACCACTTGTCACAATGGGCAGCCCACAGTCTGTAGCAGCTGCGCAGTAGTAGTCAGCTTCAGTCTGCTGAGGGAGCCTCAGCAGACAGGTGGGCGATGCTCACCAGGGAGATGGAAAAATAGCTTGCTCACTTCACTCCACGCATCATTTCAGTATCTGCAGTTCTTCTGAGAATGGTGCACTCACTCTCTTAAGCGGTTTCCAAAGACAGACTGAATTGAAATCGGGATACACAAGTAGTGTTTTCAAAGCATGATTTGAATGCTTTTTATAAATGTCGTTGCTCTGTAATTAGTTTTTCTTGGTCCAAGTTGCACATTTCCAATTCCTTAGCCTTGATTTAACTTGACCAACTCTTCTTCTACTACTACTACTACTACTACTACTACTCTTATTCACCTCTATATGGGAGGCATTGCACTGTATTCAATCTGTCAGTAAAATAACGATCTATCTTGTCCTTTGCTGCTTGGTAGGTACAGGTGTGAAAAGCTGCAGTAATGTGTTTGGCTTTGGATAGCTACATTTCTGCACACCCACCTGCTACAAGGCCTGCAGCCCCTTCCCCTCAGTACTTCCCCAGTCTTAATTCAAGCATTCAATTCCTACCACATCCCTCATGCAATGATATGTCGTTTCATTTTTGAAACATTGTCCCCCTCTTGTGGCCTTCCAACTTTGAAATTTACTGTTCAATTTTGAATTAATTCATATATGAATTAAATGGAAAAGCAACAATTTATCTGGCGAGTTATTTGAATGTTCGGCCTACGTCCACCTGTCTAACAGACGGTATTCTAGTGGCTTGTAGCAGCAGCAGCAGCAGCAGCTAGGTGCGCTGCTTGCCTGCAGTAAATAGGATGTGTTCCATCCATGGAACACTGTGATAG
This sequence comes from Dendrobates tinctorius, assembly GCF_039654945.1. NCBI lineage: Eukaryota > Metazoa > Chordata > Amphibia > Anura > Dendrobatidae > Dendrobates > Dendrobates tinctorius. The sequence goes on along the minus strand of NW_027362018.1, from coordinate 1,769,655 downwards.
GAATCATGCCATTCATAGAACACAATTCTTGGATGTGTTCTATTCCTGGAACAATGGGACAACGTGTCACAATGGGACCACGTGTCACAATGGGCAGCCCACAGTCTGTAGCAGCTGCGCAGTAGTAGTCAGCTTCAGTCTGCTGAGGGAGCCTCAGCAGACAGGTGGGCGATGCTCGCCAGGGAGATGGAAAAATAGCTTGCTCACTTCACTCCACGCATCATTTCAGTATCTGCAGTTCCTCTGAGAATGGTGCACTCACTCTCTAAAGCGGTTTCCAAAGACAGATTGAATTGAAATTGGGATACACAAGTAGTGTTTTCAAAGCATGATTTGAATGCTTTTTTCAAATGTCGTTGCTCTGTAATTAGTTTTTCTTGGTCCAAGTTGCACATTTCCAATTCCTTAGCCTTGATTTAACTTGACCAACTCTTCTACTACTACTACTATTACTACTACTACTCTTATTCACCTCTATATGGGAGGCATTGCACTGTATTCAATCTGTCAGTAAAATAACGATCTATCTTGGCCTTTGCTGCTTGGTAGGTACAGGTGTGACAAGCTGCAGTAATGTGTTTGGCTTTGGATAGCTACATTTCTGCACACCCACCTGCTACAAGGCCTGCAGCCCCTTCCCCTCAGTACTTCCCCAGTCTTAATTCAAGCATTCAATTCCTACCACATCCCTCATGCAATGATATGTCATTTCATTTTTGAAACATTGTCCCCCTCTTGTGGCCTTCCAACTTTGAAATTTACTGTTCAATTTTGAATTAATTGATATATGAATTAAATGGAAAAGCAACGATTTATCTGGCGAGTTATTTGAATGTTCGGCCTACGTCCACCTGTCTGACAGACGGTATTCTAGTGGCTTGTAGCAGCAGCAGCAGCAGCTAGGTGCGCTGCTTGCCTGCAGTAAATAGGATGTGTTCCATCCATGGAACACTGTGATATGAATCATGTCATTCATAGAACACAATGCTTGGATGTGTTCTATTCCTGGAACAATGGGACCACGTGTCACAATGGGACCACGTGTCACAATGGGCAGCCCACAGTCTGTAGCAGCTGCGCAGTAGTAGTCAGCTTCAGTCTGCTGAGGGAGCCTCAGCAGACAGGTGGGCGATGCTCGCCAGGGAGATGGAAAAATAGCTTGCTCACTTCACTCCACGCATCATTTCAGTATCTGCAGTTCCTCTGAGAACGGTGCACTCACCCTCTTAAGCGGTTTCCAAAGACATATTGAATTGAAATTGGGATACACAAGTAGTGTTTTCAAAGCATGATTTGAATGCTTTTTTCAAATGTCGTTGCTCTGTAGTTAGTTTTTCTTGGTGCATGTTGCACATTTCCAATTCCTTAGCTTTGATTTAACTTGACCAACTCTTCTACTACTACTACTACTACTCTTATTCACCTCTATATGGGAGGCATTGCACTGTATTCAATCTGTCAGTAAAATAACGATCTATCTTGGCCTTTGCTGCTTGGTAGGTACAGGTGTGACAAGCTGCAGTAATGTGTTTGGCTTTGGATAGCTACATTTCTGCACACCCACCTGCTACAAGGCCTGCAGCCCCTTCCCCTCAGTACTTCCCCAGTCTTAATTCAAGCATTCAATTCCTACCACATCCCTCATGCAATGATATGTCGTTTCATTTTTGAAACATTGTCCCCCTCTTGTGGCCTTCCAACTTTGAAATTTACTGTTCAATTTTCAATTAATTCATATATGAATTAAATGGAAAAGCAACGATTTATCTGGCGAGTTATTTGAATGTTCGGCCTACGTCCACCTGTCTGACAGACGGTATTCTAGTGGCTTGTAGCAGCAGCAGCAGCAGCAGCAGCTAGGTGCGCTGCTTGCCTGCAGTAAATAGGATGTGTTCCATCCATGGAACACTGTGAGAGGAATCATGCCATTCATAGAACACAATGCTTGGATGTGTTCTATTCCTGGAACAATGGGGCCACGTGTCACAATGGGACCACGTGTCACAATGGGCAGCCCACAGTCTGTAGCAGCTGCGCAGTAGTAGTCAGCTTAAGTCTGCTGAGGGAGCCTCAGCAGACAGGTGGGCGATGCTCACCAGGGAGATGGAAAAATAGCTTGCTCACTTCACTCCACGCATCATTTCAGTATCTGCAGTTCCTCTGAGAATGGTGCACTCACTCTCTTAAGCGGTTTCCAAAGACAGATTGAATTGAAATTGGGATACACAAGTAGTGTTTTCAAAGCATGATTTGAATGCTTTTTTCAAATGTCGTTGCTCTGTAATTAGTTTTTCTTGGTCCAAGTTGCACATTTCCAATTCCTTAGCCTTGATTTAACTTGACCAACTCTTCTACTACTACTACTACTACTACTACTACTACTCTTATTCACCTCTATATGGGAGGCATTGCACTGTATTCAATCTGTCAGTAAAATAACGATCTATCTTGGCCTTTGCTGCTTGGTAGGTAAAGGTGTGACAAGCTGCAGTAGTGTGTTTGGCTTTGGATAGCTACATTTCTGCACACCCACCTGCTACAAGGCCTGCAGCCCCATCCCCTCAGTACTTCCCCAGTCTTAATTCAAGCATTCAATTCCTACCACATCCCTCATGCAATGATATGTCGTTTCATTTTTGAAACATTGTCCCCCTCTTGTGGCCTTCCAACTTTGAAATTTACTGTTCAATTTTGAATTAATTCATATAAGAATTAAATGGAAAAGCAACGATTTATCTGGCGAGTTATTTGAATGTTCGGCCTATGTCCACCTGTCTGACAGACGGTATTCTAGTGGCTTGTAGCAGCAGCAGCTAGGTGCGCTGCTTGCCTGCAGTAAATAGGATGTGTTCCATCCATGGAACACTGTGATAGGAATCATGCCATTCATAGAACACAATGCTTGGATGTGTTCTATTCCTGGAACAATGGGACCACGTGTCACAATGGGACCACGTGTCACAATGGGCAGCCCACAGTCTGTAGCAGCTGCGCAGTAGTAGTCAGCTTCAGTCTGCTGAGGGAGCCTCAGCAGACAGGTGGGCGATGCTCGCCAGGGAGATGGAAATATAGCTTGCTCACTTCACTCCACGCATCATTTCAATATCTGCAGTTCCTCTGAGAATGGTGCACTCACTCTCTTAAGCGGTTTCCAAAGACAGATTGAATTGAAATCGGGATACACAAGTAGTGTTTTCAAAGCATGATTTGAATGCTTTTTTCAAATGTCGTTGCTCTGTAATTAGTTTTTCTTGGTCCAAGTTGCACATTTCCAATTCTTTAGCCTTGATTTAACTTGACCAACTCTTCTACTACTACTGCTGCTACTACTACTACTCTTATTCACCTCTATATGGGAGGCATTGCACTGTATTCAATCTGTCAGTAAAATAACGATCTATCTTGGCCTTTGCTGCTTGGTAGGTACAGGTGTGACAAGCTGCAGTAATGTGTTTGGCTTTGGATAGCTACATTTCTGCACACCCACCTGCTACAAGGCCTTCAGCCCCTTCCCCTCAGTACTTCCCCAGTCTTAATTCAAGCATTCAATTCCTACCACATCCCTCATATGTCGTTTCATTTTTGAAACATTGTCCCCCTCTTGTGGCCTTCCAACTTTGAAATTTACTGTTCAATTTTGAATTAATTCATATATGAATTAAATGGAAAAGCAACGATTTATCTGGCGAGTTATTTGAATGTTCGGCCTAAATCCACCTGTCTGACAGACGGTATTCTAGTGGCTTGTAGCAGCAGCAGCAGCAGCTAGGTGCGCTGCTTGCCTGCAGTAAATAGGATGTGTTCCATCCATGGAACACTGTGATAGGAATCATGCCATTCATAGAACACAATGCTTGGATGTGTTCTATTCCTGGAACAATGGGACCACGTGTCACAATGGGACCACGAGTCACAATGGGCAGCCCACAGTCTGTAGCAGCTGCGCAGTAGTAGTCAGCTTCAGTCTGCTGAGGGAGCCTCAGCAGACAGGTGGGCGATGCTCGCCAGGGAGATGGAGAAATAGCTTGCTCACTTCACTCCACGCATCATTTCAGTATCTGCAGTTCCTCTGAGAATGGTGCACTCACTCTCTTAAGCGGTTTCCAAAGACAGATTGAATTGAAATCGGGATACACAAGTAGTGTTTTCAAAGCATGACTTGAAAGCTTTTTTCAAATGTCGTTGCTCTGTAATTAGTTTTTCTTGGTCCAAGTTGCACATTTCCAATTCCTTAGCCTTGATTTAACTTGACCAACTCTTCTACTACTACTACTACTACTACTACTACTCTTATTCACCTCTATATGGGAGGCATTGCACTGTATTCAATTTGTCAGTAAAATAACGATCTATCTTGGCCTTTGCTGCTTGGTAGGTACAGGTGTGACAAGCTGCGGTAATGTGTTTGGCTTTGGATAGCTACATTTCTGCACACCCACCTGCTACAAGGCCTGCAGCCCCTTCCCCTCAGTACTTCCCCAGTCTTAATTCAAGCATTCAATTCCTACCACATCCCTCATGCAATGATATGTCGTTTCATTTTTGAAACATTGTCCCCCTCTTGTGGCCTTCCAACTTTGAAATTTACTGTTCAATTTTGAATTAATTCATATATGAATTAAATGGAAAAGCAACGATTTATCTGGCGAGTTATTTGAATGTTCGGCCTACGTCCACCTGTCTGACAGACGGTATTCTAGTGGCTTGTAGCAGCAGCAGCAGCAGCAGCAGCTAGGTGCGCTGCTTGCCTGCAGTAAATAGGATGTGTTCCATCCATGAAACACTGTGATAGGAATCATGCCATTCATAGAACACAATGCTTGGATGTGTTCTATTCCTGGAACAATGGGACCACGTGTCACAATCGGACCACATGTCACAATGGGCAGCCCACAGTCTGTAGCAGCTGCGCAGTAGTAGTCAGCTTCAGTCTGCTGAGGGAGCCTCAGCAGACAGGTGGGCGATGCTCGCCAGGGAGATGGAAAAATAGCTTGCTCACTTCACTCCACACAACATTTCAGTATCTGCAGTTCCTCTGAGAATGGTGCACTCACTCTCTTAAGCGGTTTACAAAGACAGATTGAATTGAAATTGGGATACACAAGTAGTGTTTTCAAAGCATGATTTGAATGCTTTTTTCAAATGTCGTTGCTCTGTAATTAGTTTTTCTTGGTCCAAGTTGCACATTTCCAATTCCTTAGCCTTGATTTAACTTGACCAACTCTTCTACTACTACTACTACTACTACTCTTATTCACCTCTATATGGGAGGCATTGCACTGTATTCAATCTGTCAGTAAAATAACGATCTATCTTGGCCTTTGCTGCTTGGTAGGTACAGGTGTGACAAGCTGCAGTAATATGTTTGGCTTTGGATAGCTACATTTCTGCACACCCACCTGCTACAAGGCCTGCAGCCCCTTCCCCTCAGTACTTCCCCAGTCTTAATTCAAGCATTCAATTCCTACCACATCCCTCATGCAATGATATGTCGTTTCATTTTTGAAACATTGTCCCCCTCTTGTGGCCTTCCAACTTTGAAATTTACTGTTCAATTTTGAATTAATTCATATATGAATTAAATGGAAAAGCAACGATTTATCTGGCGAGTTATTTGAATGTTCGGCCTACGTCCACCTGTCTGACAGACGGTATTCTAGTGGCTTGTAGCAGCAGCAGCAGCAGCAGCTAGGTGCGCTGCTTTCCTGCAGTAAATATTGAATGCTTGAATTAAGACTGGGGAATTACTGAGGGGAAGGGGCTGCAGGCCTAGTAGCAGGTGGGTGTGCAGAAATGTAGCTATCCAAAGCCAAACACATTACTGCAGCTTGTCACACCTGTACCTACCAAGCAGCAAAGGCCAAGATAGATCGTTATTTTACTGACAGATTGAATACAGTGCAATGCCTCCCATATAGAGGTGAATAAGAGTAGTAGTAGTAGTAGTAGTAGTAGAAGAAGAGTTGGTCAAGTTAAATCAAGTCTAAGGAATTGGAAATGTGCAACTTGGACCAAGAAAAACTAATTACAGAGCAACGACATTTGAAAAAAGCATTCAAATCATGCTTTGAAAACACTACTTGTGTATCCCAATTTCAATTCAATCTGTCTTTGGAAACCGCTTAAGAGAGTGAGTGCACCATTCTCAGAGGAACTGCAGATACTGAAATGATGCGTGGAGTGAAGTGAGCAAGCTATTTTTCCATCTCCCTGGCGAGCATCGCCCACCTGTCTGCTGAGGCTCCCTCAGCAGACTGAAGCTGACTATTACTGCGCAGCTGCTACAGACTGTGGGCTGCCCATTGTGACACGTGGTCCCATTGTTCCAGGAATAGAACACATCCAAGCATTGTGTTCTATGAATGGCATGATTCCTATCACAGTGTTCCATGGATGGAACACATCCTATTTACTGCAGGCAAGCAGCGCACCTAGCTGCTGCTGCTGCTGCTGCTGCTACAAGCCACTAGAATACCGTCTGTCAGACAGGTGGACGTAGGCCGAACATTCAAATAACTCGCCAGATAAATCGTTGCTTTTCCATTTAATTCATATATGAATTAATTCAAAATTGAACAGTAAATTTCAAAGTTGGAAGGCCACAAGAGGGGGACAATGTTTCAAAAATGAAACGACATATCATTGCATGAGGGATGTGGTAGGAATTGAATTCTTGAATTAAGACTGGGGAAGTACTGAGGGGAAGGGGCTGCAGGCCTTGTAGCAGGTGGGTGTGCAGAAATGTAGCTATCCAAAGCCAAACACATTACTGCAGCTTGTCACACCTGTACCTACCAAGCAGCAAAGGCCAAGATAGATCGTTATTTTACTGACAGATTGAATACAGTGCAATGCCTCCCATATAGAGGTGAATAAGAGTAGTAGTAGTAGTAGAAGAGTTGGTCAAGTTAAATCAAGGCTAAGGAATTGGAAATGTGCAACTTGGACCAAGAAAAACTAATTACAGAGCAACGACATTTGAAAAAAGCATTCAAATCATGCTTTGAAACCACTACTTGTGTATCCCGATTTCAATTCAATCTGTCTTTGGAAACCGCTTAAGAGAGTGAGTGCACCATTCTCAGAGGAACTGCAGATACTGAAATGATGCGTGGAGTGAAGTGAGCAAGCTATTTTTCCATCTCCCTGGCGAGCATCGCCCACCTGTCTGCTGAGGCTCCCTCAGCAGACTGAAGCTGACTACTTCTGCGCAGCTGCTACACACTGTGGGCTGCCCATTGTGACACGTGGTCCCATTGTGACACGTGGTCCCATTGTTCCAGGAATAGAACACATCCAAGCATTGTGTTCTATGAATGGCATGATTCCTATCACAGTGTTCCATGGATGGAACACATCCTATTTACTGCAGGCAAGCAGCGCACCTAGCTGCTGCTGCTGCTGCTACAAGCCACTAGAATACCGTCTGTCAGACAGGTGGACGTAGGCCGAACATTCAAATAACTCGCCAGATAAATCGTTGCTTTTCCATTTAATTCATATATGAATTAATTCAAAATTGAACAGTAAATTTCAAAGTTGGAAGGCCACAAGAGGGGGACAATGTTTCAAAAATGAAACGACATATCATTGCATGAGGGATGTGGTAGGAATTGAATGCTTGAATTAAGACTGGGGAAGTACTGAGGGGAAGGGGCTGCAGGCCTTGTAGCAGGTGGGTGTGCAGAAATGTAGCTATCCAAAGCCAAACACATTACTGCAGCTTGTCACACCTGTACCTACCAAGCAGCAAAGGCCAAGATAGATCGTTATTTTACTGACAAATTGAATACAGTGCAATGCCTCCCATATAGAGGTGAATAAGAGTAGTAGTAGTAGTAGAAGAGTTGGTCAAGTTAAATCAAGGCTAAGGAATTGGAAATGTGCAACTTGGACCAAAAAAAACTAATTACAGAGCAACGACATTTGAAAAAAGCATTCAAATCATGCTTTGAAAACACTACTTGTGTATCCCGATTTCAATTCAATCTGTCTTTGGAAACCGCTTAAGAGTGTAAGTGCACCATTCTCAGAGGAACTGCAGATACTGAAATGATGCGTGGAGTGAAGTGAGCAAGCTATTTTTCCATCTCCCTGGCGAGCATCACCCACCTGTCTGCTGAGGCTCCCTCAGCAGACTGAAGCTGACTACTACTGCGCAGCTGCTACAGACTGTGGGCTGCCCATTGTGACACGTGGTCCCATTGTGACACGTGGTCCCATTGTTCCAGGAATAGAACACATCCAAGCATTGTGTTCTATGAATGGCATGATTCCTATCACAGTGTTCCATGGATGGAACACATCCTATTTACTGCAGGCAAGCAGCGCACCTAGCTGCTGCTGCTGCTGCTGCTACAAGCCACTAGAATACCATCTGTCAGACAGTTGGACGTAGGCCGAACATTCAAATAACTCGCCAGATAAATCGTTGCTTTTCCATTTAATTCATATATGAATTAATTCAAAATTGAACAGTAAATTTCAAAGTTGGAAGGCCACAAGAGGGGGACAATGTTTCAAAAATGAAACGACATATCATTGCATGAGGGATGTGGTAGGAATTGAATGCTTGAATTAAGACTGGGGAAGTACTGAGGGGAAGGGGCTGCAGGCCTTGTAGCAGTTGGGTGTGCAGAAATGTAGCTATCCAAAGCCAAACACATTACTGCAGCTTGTCACACCTGTACCTACCAAGCAGCAAAGGCCAAGATAGATCGTTATTTTACTGACAGATTGAATACAGTGCAATGCCTCCCATATAGAGGTGAATAAGAGTAGTAGTAGTAGTAGTAGTAGTAGTAGTAGAATAGTTGGTCTAGTTAAATCAAGGCTAAGGAATTGGAAATGTGCAACTTGGACCAAGAAAAACTAATTACAGAGCAACGACATTTGAAAAAAGCATTCAAATCATGCTTTGAAAACACTACTTGTGTATCCCGATTTCAATTCAATCTGTCTTTGGAAACCGCTTAAGAGAGTGAGTGCACCATTCTCAGAGGAACTGCAGATACTGAAATGATGTGTGGAGTGAAGTGAGCAAGCTATTTTTCTGTCACGGGGGCTTAGTTCAACTAAGGCTGAAATACCCGGGGCCCCTGTGGTGTCCCTTTACTAGGGGAAACCCTGTCTGACCCTCAACCCAGGGTTTTTGCTGAAGGTGCAAATGCCTGAGCCTCCGACCTTTCCTTATCTCCTGCTCAGCCCTGCACTTAACCCTCCACCCTCCACCCAGTGAGAAGTCACCACCAAAGCTCCCACACAAATAATGACAGACAGGGAGAACTTAAACTGCACTGCGCCGCACACACACAGGAATAAACAGTAATGTTAACAGGGCACAACTAAACACAAATATGGGAAGGAGAAAGGATAACGACGGATCATACGACACCAGATATGAATCTCTCTCTCTTGAACACCTCCACTCCAGACCGGAACCACTTGGTATGAAACACAAGCTATAATCTGCGACGCCCATAGGCCAGCATGACTATTTAAAGACCGTGGGCGTGACTAACCATCCAACCTGGTCTCCAGCAGGATTAACCCCCGAGAGCCTGAAGATCAGGCCGGCGCCACTGAGGCTATAGTGGCTGGAGGTGGAACTACCTCTGCCTGCCGGATGCTGTGGTGTGAACAGCGTCCAACATGACAGTACCCCGTCTTCTACGAGGGACCCCAGGACCCTCAAGACTCATAGGACCCGGCTTGTCCGGATGACGACGGTGAAAAGAACTGACCAGCCGATCCGCATGTATGTCTGAGGCTGGAACCCAAGACCTCTCCTCTGGACCATACCCCCGCCAGTGCACCAAATACTGAAGAGTACGGCGTAATACTCGAGAGTCCACTACCTTGGCGACCTCGAACTCTAACTCGCCATCCACCATGACTGGAGGTGGCATCGGCGTCGTGTCCACCAAGCCTACCACCTTTTTCAATAAAGCCCTGTGAAACACGTTGTGTATCTTGTACACCGCGGGAAGTTCCAACCGATAAGCTACTGGGTTAATGATGGCAGAAATCCTAAAAGGCCCAATAAACCTTGGACCCAGTTTTAAAGAAGGGATTTTGAGTTTTATGTTCTTCGTAGCTAACCACACCCATTCACCCACACACAGGTCCGGACCTGGCACGCGTCTACTGTCAGCCACCCGTTTGTACCTGGCACTCATGCTCAACAAACGCTGTTTCACCCGCCTCCAGACTGATGACAATTGGGCTCCTAGCTGATCCTCCTCCGGGACACCCCCGGAGTCACCCTGACGTAAGGTACAAAACTGAGGATGTTGACCGTACACACAAGAATGGAGACTCTCCTGATGACTCTTGGCGGTGATTATTTAATGCGAATTCGGCCAGAGGAAGGAAAGTAGACCACTCCTCCTGGTTGTCGGACACAAAGCATCGTAAATACTGTTCTAGATTTTGGTTCATGCGCTCAGTTTGTCCATTAGACTGTGGATGAAACGCCGATGAATGTGACAACTTGATCCCCAACCTTGAGCAAAAAGCTTTCCAAAACCTCGCCACAAATTGCGTACCCCTATCAGATACTATGTCAGACGGTACTCCGTGGAGTCTGACCACCTCCTTCACAAATACCTGAGCCAACGTCTTAGCATTGGGCAAAGAGGACAACGCCACAAAATGCGCCATCTTTGAAAAACGGTCAACCACCACCAGGATGACCGTGTTCCCTGCCGAGGCTGGCAAGTCAGTGATAAAATCCATGGAGATTTCTGTCCATGGCCTATTGGGTACCCCCAGAGGCTGTAGCGTGCCAGCAGGACGGGTTCGGGGTGACTTAGCCCTAGCGCACGTGATGCAAGCTGCCACGTACGAGACCACGTCCTGCCGGATTTTGGGCCACCAGAAACGACGCGATACCAGCTCTAAGGTGCCCTTCACCCCTGGGTGACCAGCCAGTACCGAATCGTGGTGTTCCTTCAACACCTTAGGCCGAAGATGCAGGGGTACAAATGATTTGTTGGCGGGAAGTCCTGGTGGTACCTCCTCTTGGGCCTCGGCAATCTCCGCCTCTACCTCAGTCGTGAGAGCCGAGACCACTACCCCTTTCTGGAGGATGGGTACCGGCTCTTCCCGAGGTTCTCCCCCCGGAAAACACCTAGACAAAGCATCCGCCTTGGTGTTTTTAGCCCCGGGACGGTACGTCACAAGAAAATTGAAACGAGTAAAAAACAATGCCCAGCGAGCCTGCCTAGGAGACAGACGCTTGGCCGACTCCAGGTAGAGCAGATTCTTATGGTCGGTGATAACTGTGACCTGGTGAGCCGCCCCCTCCAAGAAGTGTCGCCATTCCTCAAAAGCCAGTTTGATGGCCAACAACTCCCTGTTGCCGATATCATAATTCCGTTCGGCCGGCGACAACTTCTTGGAGAAGTAGGCGCATGGATGCATCTCGCTCAAGGACGAGCCTTGAGACAGTACTGCCCCCACTCCCACCTCCGACGCATCAACCTCTACCACAAAAGGTTTAGACACGTCTGGTTGCACCAGAATGGGGGCTGAAGCAAAACTATTCTTCAGACGCTCAAATGCACGTATAGCCACCTCAGGCCAGTTCGCCAGATCGGCACCCTTTTTTGTCATGTCCGTGAGCGGTTTGGCGACAGTCGAAAAGTGTTTTATAAATTTCCTATAATAATTCGCAAACCCAAGGAACCGCTGGAGTGCTTTCAGACTCTCCGGCCTCTCCCATTGCAACACCGCTTGCACCTTAGCGGTGTCCATTTTAAAACCAGCTGCGGACACAATATATCCCAAAAAGGGCAACTCCTGGACAAAAAATAAACATTTTTCCAGCTTAGCATAGAGCTGGTTCTCCCGGAGCAACTGTAACACCTGCCTAACATGCTGCAAATGAGTGTCCCGATCGCTAGAATAAATGAGGATATCATCCAGGTATACAATCACAAATCTCCCCAGGACATGAGCAAAGACATCATTAATAAAATGTTGGAAAACGGCAGGCGCGGTGGTCAACCCAAACGGCATAACCAGACTCTCAAAATGACCCTCAGGAGTGTTAAACGCCGTCTTCCACTCATCCCCCTGACGGACCCTTATGAGGTTATACGCCCCCCTGAGGTCCAGCTTGGAAAACCATTTTGCCCCCGCTACCTGGTTGAACAAATCCGGGATCAACGGCATTGGGTAGGGATCACGGATAGTAATCTGGTTTAACTCTCGGAAATCCAGACACGGGCGTAACCCCCCATCTTTCTTCTTAATGAAGAAAAACCCCGCGGCTACAGGCGAGGACGAAGGCCGGATGTGACCTTTGCTCAGACTCTCCGCGATGTAGTCTTTCAGAGCTTGTCTCTCAGGACCAGAAATATTAAACATCCTGGCCTTAGGTAATTTGGCCCCGGGTTTTAACCTAATAGCACAGTCATAGGCTCTATGTGGAGGCAGTTCTGAGCAACCCTTCTCAGAGAAAACATCCGCGAAATCCTGCAAAGCCTCCGGCAGGCTGGGCGTCACGGCGGACACACATGTGGCCAAGCAATTGTCTTGGCAGAAACCACTCCATTGTACTATGTCCTGAGTTTTCCAATCAATTACCGGGTTGTGCCTGGACAGCCATGGAAAACCCAGGACCATTTGAGCTGGGAGATTACGGAGGACCCTACATGTAACCGACTCAGAATGTAGGACCCCAATGTGGAGTTTCACCTCTGCCACAAACTCAGTAATCTCCCCTTGAGGGAGGGGAACAGCATTAATGGTCACCACCTGTATGGGGTGAGGAAGTTTTTCAATCTTAAACCCGGCGGTGTGTGCAAACTCCTCATCTATGAGATTGGTGGCGGAACCGCTATCCACAAACACTGATATAGGTAGCTCTCTGCCGGCGACAATAACCTTGGCAGGGAGCATACATTGAGATACCATCATGGAGGATATGCATACGCTCAGTTGGGTCTCCTCCATACCCTCTGAGCTTAACAGTTTTCCGCCGGTGTGACCCTCTTAGGTAGTACCGGGCAAACGTTAACATAATGACCTCCTTTACCACAGTAGAAACATGCTCCGGACTTCCGGACTCCCGGAGCGCGAGGCTGAACCTGTGCCACGCCAGCAATCTGCATAGGTTCAGGGGACTCATCTACTTCAACCACACCTGCACCTCTGTTTTCCCCCAGAGGTAGCGTCTCCTGTGCCCCCTGACTAAAACGGCGATCAATACGTATCACCAAACTCATGGCAGACTCCAATGATGCCGGAGTCTCATACATCAGGAGGGCTTGTTTCACCCTCCCTGATACCCCATGAATAAACTGGCTCCGCAGTGCTGGGTCATTCCACTGTGTGTCTACAGCCCAGCGGCGAAATTCCGAACAATAGTCTTCTGCCAAGCGCTCCCCCTGGCGGAGGGCGCGGATTTTAGATTCCGCTAGAGCCAGTCGGTCAGGGTCATCGTAAATGAGCCCGAGGGCAGAAAAAACATTATCGACCGAATGAAATGTAGCAGAGTCAGGTGGTAAGGAAAATGCCCATGCTTGGGGGTCACCACTCAGTAATGACAACACAAGCCCTACTCGCTGGGCCTCATTACCTGAGGATATTGGCCGCATACGGAAGTATAATTTGCAGGCCTCCCGAAATACGACAAATTTGCTGCGATCGCCTGAAAATCGTTCTGGCAGCGGAAACTTCGGCTCTGCAACGATACCTGCAGATGCCGTTTGCACCTTTGCTACTACCAGGCCCTGCTGCTGAACTGCCCCATTCAACTCGGAGACCTGTATGGACAGCGCCGCCAACTGGCGGGTTATGGAATCTAATGGATCCATGGACTCCTGAAAAAATGTGGGCCGATTATAATGTCACGGGGGCTTAGTTCAACTAAGGCTGAAATACACGGGGCCCCTGTGGTGTCCCTTTACTAGGGGAAACCCTGTCTGACCCTCAACCCAGGGTTTTTGCTGAAGGTGCAAATGCCTGAGCCTCCGACCTTTCCTTATCTCCTGCTCAGCCCTGCACTTAACCCTCCACCCTCCACCCAGTGAGAAGTCACCACCAAAGCTCCCACACAAATAATGACAGACAGGGAGAACTTAAACTGCACTGCGCCGCACACACACAGGAATAAACAGTAATGTGAACAGGGCACAACTAAACACAAATATGGGAAGGAGAAAGGATAACGACGGATCATACGACACCAGATATGAATCTCTCTCTCTTGAACACCTCCACTCCAGACCGGAACCACTTGGTATGAAACACAAGCTATAATCGGCGACGCCCATAGGCCAGCATGACTATTTAAAGACCGTGGGCGTGACTAACCATCCAACCTGGTCTCCAGCAGGATTAACCCCCGAGAGCCTGAAGATCAGGCCGGCGCCACTGAGGCTATAGTGGCTGGAGGTGGAACTACCTCTGCCTGCCGGATGCTGTGGTGTGAACAGCGTCCGACATGACATTTTCCATCTCCCTGGCGAGAATCGCCCACCTGTCTGCTGAGGCTCCCTCAGCAGAATGAAGCTGACTACTACTGCGCAGCTGCTACAGACTGTGGGCTGCCCATTGTGACACGTGGTCCCATTGTGACACGTGGTCCCATTGTTCCAGGAATAGAACACATCCAAGCATTGTGTTCTATGAATGGCATGATTCCTATCACAGTGTTCCATGGATGGAACACATCCTATTTACTGCAGGCAAGCAGCGCATCTAGCTGCTGCTGCTGCTGCTACAAGCCACTAGAATACCGTCTGTCAGACAGGTGGACGTAGGCCGAACATTCAAATAACTCGCCAGATAAATCGTTGCTTTTCCATTTAATTCATATATGAATTAATTCAAAATTGAACAGTAAATTTCAAAGTTGGAAGGCCACAAGAGGGGGACAATGTTTCAAAAACGAAACGACATATCATTGCATGAGGGATGTGGTAGGAATTGAATGCTTGAATTAAGACTGGGGAAGTACTGAGGGGAAGGGGCTGCAGGCCTTGTAGCAGGTGGGTGTGCAGAAATGTAGCTATCCAAAGCCAAACACATTACTGCAGCTTGTCACACCTGTACCTACCAAGCAGCAAAGGCCAAGATAGATCGTTATTTTACTGACAGATTGAATACAGTGCAATGCCTCCCATATAGAGGTGAATAAGTGTAGTAGTAGTAGTAGTAGTAGTAGAAAAGTTGGTCAAGTTAAATCAAGGCTAAGGAATTGGAAATGTGCAACTTGGACCAAGAAAAACTAATTACAGAGCAACAACATTTGAAAAAAGCATTCAAATCATGCTTTGAAAACACTACTTGTGTATCCCAATTTCAATTCAATCTGTCTTTGGAAACCGCTTAAGAGAGTGAGTGCACCATTCTCAGAGGAACTGCAGATACTGAAATGATGCGTGGAGTGAAGTGAGCAAGCTATATTTCCATCTCCCTGGCGAGCATCGCCCACCAGTCTGCTGAGGCTCCCTCAGCAGACTGAAGCTGACTACTACTGCGCAGCTGCTACAGACTGTGGGCTGCCCATTGTGACACGTGGTCCCATTGTGACACGTGGTCCCATTGTTCCAGGAATAGAACACATCCAAGCATTGTGTTCTATGAATGGCATGATTCCTATCACAGTGTTCCATGGATGGAACACATCCTATTTACTGCAGGCAAGCAGCGCACCTAGCTGCTGCTGCTGCTGCTGCTGCTGCTACAAGCCACTAGAATACCGTCTGTCAGACAGGTGGACGTAGGCCGAACATTCAAATAACTCGCCAGATAAATCGTTGCTTTTCCATTTAATTCATATATGAATTAATTCAAAATTGAACAGTAAATTTCAAAGTTGGAAGGCCACAAGAGGGGGACAATGTTTCAAAAATGAAACGACATATCATTGCATGAGGGATGTGGTAGGAATTGAATGCTTGTATTAAGACTGGGGAAGTACTGAGGGGAAGGGGCTGCAGGCCTTGTAGCAGGTGGGTGTGCAGAAATGTAGTTATCCAAAGCCAAACACATTACTGCAGCTTGTCACACCTGTACCTACCAAGCAGCAAAGGCCAAGATAGATCGTTATTTTACTGACAGATTGAATACAGTGCAATGCCTCCCATATAGAGGTGAATAAGAGTAGTAGTAGTAGTAGTAGTAGTAGTAGTAGTAGTAGTAGAAGAGTTGGTCAAGTTAAATCAAGGCTAAGGAATTGGAAATGTGCAACTTGGACCAAGAAAAACTAATTACAGAGCAACGACATTTGAAAAAAGCATTCAAATCATGCTTTGAAAACACTACTTGTGTATCCCGATTTCAATTCAATCTGTCTTTGGAAACCGCTTAAGAGAGTGAGTGCACCATTCTCAGAGGAACTGCAGATACTGAAATGATGCGTGGAGTGAAGTGAGCAAGCTATTTTTCCATCTCCCTGGCGAGCATCGCCCACCTGTCTGCTGAGGCTCCCTCAGCAGACTGAAGCTGACTACTACTGCGCAGCTGCTACAGACTGTGGGCTGCCCATTGTGACACGTGGTCCCATTGTGACACGTGGTCCCATTGTTCCAGGAATAGAACACATCCAAGCATTGTGTTCTATGAATGGCATGATTCCTATCACAGTGTTCCATGGATGGAACACATCCTATTTACTGCAGGCAAGCAGCGCACCTAGCTGCTGCTGCTGCTACAAGCCTCTAGAATACCGTCTGTCAGACAGGTGGACGTAGGCCGAACATTCAAATAACTCGCCAGATAAATCGTTGCTTTTCCATTTAATTCATATATGAATTAATTCAAAATTGAACAGTAAATTTCAAAGTTGGAAGGCCACAAGAGGGGGACAATGTTTCAAAAATGAAACGACATATCATTGCATGAGGGATGTGGTAGGAATGGAATGCTTGAATTAAGACTGGGGAAGTACTGAGGGGAAGGGGCTGCAGGCCTTGTAGCAGGTGGGTGTGCAGAAATGTAGCTATCCAAAGCCAAACACATTACTGCAGCTTGTCACACCTGTACCTACCAAGCAGCAAAGGCCAAGATAGATCGTTATTTTACTGACAGATTGAATACAGTGCAATGCCTCCCATATAGAGGTGAATAAGAGTAGTAGTAGTAGTAGTAGTAGTAGTAGTAGTAGTAGTAGAAGAGTTGGTCAAGTTAAATCAAGGCTAAGGAATTGGAAATGTGCAACTTGGACCAAGAAAAACTAATTACAGAGCAACGACATTCGAAAAAAGCATTCAAATCATGCTTTGAAAACACTACTTGTGTATCCCGATTTCAATTCAATCTGTCTTTGGAAACCGCTTAAGAGAGTGAGTGCACCATTCTCAGAGGAACTGCAGATACTGAAATGATGCGTGGAGTGAAGTGAGCAAGCTATTTTTCCATCTCCCTGGCGAGCATCGCCCACCTGTCTGCTGAGGCTCCCTCAGCAGACTGAAGCTGACTACTACTGCGCAGCTGCTACAGACTGTGGGCTGCCCATTGTGACACGTGGTCCCATTGTGACACGTGGTCCCATTGTTCCAGGAATAGAACACATCCAAGCATTGTGTTCTATGAATGGCATGATTCCTATCACAGTGTTCCATGGATGGAACACATCCTATTTACTGCAGGCAAGCAGCGCACCTAGCTGCTGCTGCTGCTGCTGCTACAAGCCACTAGAATACCGTCTGTCAGACAGGTGGACGTAGGCCGAACATTCAAATAACTCGCCAGATAAATCGTTGCTTTTCTATTTAATTCATATATGAATTAATTCAAAATTGAAGAGTAAATTTCAAAGTTGGAAGGCCACAAGAGGGGGACAATGTTTTAAAAATGAAACGACATATCATTGCATGAGGGATGTGGTAGGAATTGAATGCTTGAATTAAGACTGGGGAAGTACTGAGGGGAAGGGGCTGCAGGCCTTGTAGCAGGTGGGTGTGCAGAAATGTAGCTATCCAAAGCCAAACACATTACAGCAGCTTGTCATACCTGTACCTACCAAGCAGCAAAGGCCAAGATAGATCGTTATTTTACTGACAGATTGAATACAGTGCAATGCCTCCCATATAGAGGTGAATAAGAGTAGTAGTAGTAGTAGTAGAAGAGTTGGTCAAGTTAAATCAAGGCTAAGGAATTGGAAATGTGCAACTTGGACCAAGAAAAACTAATTACAGAGCAACGACATTTGAAAAAAGCATTCAAATCATGCTTTGAAAACACTACTTGTGTATCCCGATTTCAATTCAATCTGTCTTTGGAAACCGCTTAAGAGAGTGAGTGCACCATTCTCAGAGGAACTGCAGATACTGAACTGATGCGTGGAGTGAAGTGAGCAAGCTATTTTTCCATCTCCCTGGCGAGCATCGCCCACCTGTCTGCTGAGGCTCCCTCACCAGACTGAAGCTGACTACTACTGCGCAGCTGCTACAGACTGTGGGCTGCCCATTGTGACACGTGGTCCCATTGTGACACGTGGTCCCATTGTTCCAGGAATAGAACACATCCAAGCATTGTGTTCTATGAATGGCATGATTCCTATCACAGTGTTCCATGGATGGAACACATCCTATTTACTGCAGGCAAGCAGCGCACCTAGCTGCTGCTGCTGCTGCTGCTACAAGCCACTAGAATACCGTCTGTCAGACAGGTGGACGTAGGCCGAACATTCAAATAACTCGCCAGATAAATCGTTGCTTTTCCATTTAATTCATATATGAATTAATTCAAAATTGAACAGTAAATTTCAAAGTTGGAAGGCCACAAGAGGGGGACAATGTTTCAAAAACGAAACGACATATCATTGCATGAGGGATGTGGTAGGAATTGAATGCTTAAATTAAGACTGGGGAAGTACTGAGGGGAAGGGGCTGCAGGCCTTGTAGCAGGTGGGTGTGCAGAAATGTAGCTATCCAAAGCCAAACACATTACTGCAGCTTGTCACACCTGTACATACCAAGCAGCAAAGGCCAAGATAGATCGTTATTTTACTGACAGATTGAATACAGTGCAATGCCTCCCATATAGAGGTGAATAAGAGTAGTAGTAGTAGTAGTAGTAGTAGTAGTAGAAGAGTTGGTCAAGTTAAATCAAGGCTAAGGAATTGGAAATGTGCAACTTGGACCAAGAAAAACTAATTACAGAGCAACGACATTTGAAAAAAGCATTCAAATCATGCTTTGAAAACACTACTTGTGTATCCCGATTTCAATTCAATCTGTCTTTGGAAACCGCTTAAGAGAGTGAGTGCACCATTCTCAAAGGAACTGCAGATACTGAAATGATGTGTGGAGTGAAGTGAGCAAGCTATTTTTCCATCTCCCTGGCGAGCATCGCCCACCTGTCTGCTGAGGCTCCCTCAGCAGACTGAAGCTGACTACTACTGAGCAGCTGCTACAGACTGTGGGCGGCCCATTGTGACACGTGGTCCCATTGTGACACGTGGTCCCATTGTTCCAGGAATAGAACACATCCAAGCATTGTGTTCTATGAATGGCATGATTCCTATCACAGTGTTCCATGGATGGAACACATCCTATTTACTGCAGGCAAGCAGCGCACCTAGCTGCTGCTGCTGCTGCTGCTGCTACAAGCCACTAGAATACCGTCTGTCAGACAGGTGGACGTAGGCCGAACATTCAAATAACTCGCCAGATAAATCGTTGCTTTTCCATTTAATTCATATATGAATTAATTCAAAATTGAACAGTAAATTTCAAAGTTGGAAGGCCACAAGAGGGGGACAATGTTTCAAAAATGAAACGACATATCATTGCATGAGGGATGTGGTAGGAATTGAATGCTTGAATTAAGACTGGGGAAGTACTGAGGGGAAGTGTCACGGGGGCTTAGTTCAACTAAGGCTGAAATACCCGGGGCCCCTGTGGTGTCCCTTTACTAGGGGAAACCCTGTCTGACCCTCAACCCAGGGTTTTTGCTGAAGGTGCAAATGCCTGAGCCTCCGACCTTTCCTTATCTCCTGCTCAGCCCTGCACTTAACCCTCCACCCTCCACCCAGTGAGAAGTCACCACCAAAGCTCCCACACAAATAATGACAGACAGGGAGAACTTAAACTGCACTGCGCCGCACCCACACAGGAATAAACAGTAATGTGAACAGGGCACAACTAAACACAAATATGGGAAGGAGAAAGGATAACGACGGATCATACGACACCAGATATGAATCTCTCTCTCTTGAACACCTCCACTCCAGAGCGGAACCACTTGGTAAGAAACACAAGCTATAATCGGCGACGCCCATAGGCCAGCATGACTATTTAAAGACTGTGGGCATGACTAACCATCCAACCTGGTCTCCAGCAGGATTAACCCCCGAGAGCCTGAAGATCAGGCTGGCGCCACTGAGGCTATAGTGGCTGGAGGTGGAACTACCTCTGCCTGCCGGATGCTGTGGTGTGAACAGCGTCCGACATGACAGTACCCCATCTTCTACGAGGGACCCCAGGGCCCTCAAGACTCATAGGACCCGGCTTGTCCGGATGACGACGGTGAAAAGAACTGACCAACCGATCCGCATGTATGTCTGAGGCTGGAACCCAAGACCTCTCCTCTGGACCATACCCCCGCCAGTGCACCAAATACTGAAGAGTACGGCGTAATACTCGAGAGTCCACTACCTTGGCGACCTCGAACTCTAACTCGCCATCCACCATGACTGGAGGTGGCATCGGCGTCGTGTCCACCAAGCCTACCACCTTTTTCAATAAAGCCCTGTGAAACACGTTGTGTATCTTGTACACCGCGGGAAGTTCCAACCGATAAGCTACTGGGTTAATGATGGCAGAAATCCTAAAAGGCCCAATAAACCTTGGACCCAGTTTTAAAGAAGGGATTTTGAGTTTTATGTTCTTCGTAGCTAACCACACCCATTCACCCACACACAGGTCCGGACCTGGCACGCGTCTACTGTCAGCCACCCGTTTGTACCTGGCACTCATGCTCAACAAACGCTGTTTCACCCGCCTCCAGACTGATGACAATTGGGCTCCTAGCTGATCCTCCTCCGGGACACCCCCGGAGTCACCCTGACGTAAGGTACAAAACTGAGGATGTTGACCGTACACACAAAAGAATGGAGACTCTCCTGATGACTCTTGGCGGTGATTATTTAATGCGAATTCGGCCAGAGGAAGGAAAGTAGACCACTCCTCCTGGTTGTCGGACACAAAGCATCGTAAATACTGTTCTAGATTTTGGTTCATGCGCTCAGTTTGTCCATTAGACTGTGGATGAAACGCCGATGAATGTGACAACTTGATCCCCAACCTTGAGCAAAAAGCTTTCCAAAACCTCGCCACAAATTGCGTACCCCTATCAGATACTATGTCAGACGGTACTCCGTGGAGTCTGACCACCTCCTTCACAAATACCTGAGCCAACGTCTTAGCATTGGGCAAAGAGGACAACGCCACAAAATGCGCCATCTTTGAAAAACGGTCAACCACCACCAGGATGACCGTGTTCCCTGCCGAGGCTGGCAAGTCAGTGATAAAATCCATGGAGATTTCTGTCCATGGCCTATTGGGTACCCCCAGAGGCTGTAGCGTGCCAGCAGGACGGGTTCGGGGTGACTTAGCCCTAGCGCACGTGATGCAAGCTGCCACGTACGAGACCACGTCCTGCCGGATTTTGGGCCACCAGAAACGACGCGATACCAGCTCTAAGGTGCCCTTCACCCCTGGGTGACCAGCCAGTACCGAATCGTGGTGTTCCTTCAACACCTTAGGCCGAAGATGCAGGGGTACAAATGATTTGTTGGCGGGAAGTCCTGGTGGTACCTCCTCTTGGGCCTCGGCAATCTCCGCCTCTACCTCAGTCGTGAGAGCCGAGACCACTACCCCTTTCTGGAGGATGGGTACCGGCTCTTCCCGAGGTTCTCCCCCCGGAAAACACCTAGACAAAGCATCCGCCTTGGTGTTTTTAGCCCCGGGACGGTACGTCACAAGAAAATTGAAACGAGTAAAAAACAATGCCCAGCGAGCCTGCCTAGGAGACAGACGCTTGGCCGACTCCAGGTAGAGCAGATTCTTATGGTCGGTGATAACTGTGACCTGGTGAGCCGCCCCCTCCAAGAAGTGTCGCCATTCCTCAAAAGCCAGTTTGATGGCCAACAACTCCCTGTTGCCGATATCATAATTCCGTTCGGCCGGCGACAACTTCTTGGAGAAGTAGGCGCATGGATGCATCTCGCTCAAGGACGAGCCTTGAGACAGTACTGCCCCCACTCCCACCTCCGACGCATCAACCTCTACCACAAAAGGTTTAGACACGTCTGGTTGCACCAGAATGGGGGCTGAAGCAAAACTATTCTTCAGACGCTCAAATGCACGTATAGCCACCTCAGGCCAGTTCGCCAGATCGGCACCCTTTTTTGTCATGTCCGTGAGCGGTTTGGCGACAGTCGAAAAGTGTTTTATAAATTTCCTATAATAATTCGCAAACCCAAGGAACCGCTGGAGTGCTTTCAGACTCTCCGGCCTCTCCCATTGCAACACCGCTTGCACCTTAGCGGTGTCCATTTTAAAACCAGCTGCGGACACAATATATCCCAAAAAGGGCAACTCCTGGACAAAAAATAAACATTTTTCCAGCTTAGCATAGAGCTGGTTCTCCCGGAGCAACTGTAACACCTGCCTAACATGCTGCAAATGAGTGTCCCGATCGCTAGAATAAATGAGGATATCATCCAGGTATACAATCACAAATCTCCCCAGGACATGAGCAAAGACATCATTAATAAAATGTTGGAAAACGGCAGGCGCGGTGGTCAACCCAAACGGCATAACCAGACTCTCAAAATGACCCTCAGGAGTGTTAAACGCCGTCTTCCACTCATCCCCCTGACGGACCCTTATGAGGTTATACGCCCCCCTGAGGTCCAGCTTGGAAAACCATTTTGCCCCCGCTACCTGGTTGAACAAATCCGGGATCAACGGCATTGGGTAGGGATCACGGATAGTAATCTGGTTTAACTCTCGGAAATCCAGACACGGGCGTAACCCCCCATCTTTCTTCTTAATGAAGAAAAACCCCGCGGCTACAGGCGAGGACGAAGGCCGGATGTGACCTTTGCTCAGACTCTCCGCGATGTAGTCTTTCAGAGCTTGTCTCTCAGGACCAGAAATATTAAACATCCTGGCCTTAGGTAATTTGGCCCCGGGTTTTAACCTAATAGCACAGTCATAGGCTCTATGTGGAGGCAGTTCTGAGCAACCCTTCTCAGAGAAAACATCCGCGAAATCCTGCAAAGCCTCCGGCAGGCTGGGCGTCACGGCGGACACACATGTGGCCAAGCAATTGTCTTGGCAGAAACCACTCCATTGTACTATGTCCTGAGTTTTCCAATCAATTACCGGGTTGTGCCTGGACAGCCATGGAAAACCCAGGACCATTTGAGCTGGGAGATTACGGAGGACCCTACATGTAACCGACTCAGAATGTAGGACCCAAATGTGGAGTTTCACCTCTGCCACAAACTCAGTAATCTCCCCTTGAGGGAGGGGAACAGCATTAATGGTCACCACCTGTATGGGGTGAGGAAGTTTTTCAATCTTAAACCCGGCGGTGTGTGCAAACTCCTCATCTATGAGATTGGTGGCGGAACCGCTATCCACAAACACTGATATAGGTAGCTCTCTGCCGGCGACAATAACCTTGGCAGGGAGCATACATTGAGATACCATCATGGAGGATATGCATACGCTCAGTTGGGTCTCCTCCATACCCTCTGAGCTTAACAGTTTTCCGCCGGTGTGACCCTCTTAGGTAGTACCGGGCAAACGTTAACATAATGACCTCCTTTACCACAGTAGAAACATGCTCCGGACTTCCGGACTCCCGGAGCGCGAGGCTGAACCTGTGCCACACCAGCAATCTGCATAGGTTCAGGGGACTCATCTACTTCAACCACACCTGCACCTCTGTTTTCCCCCAGAGGTAGCGTCTCCTGTGCCCCCTGACGAAAACGGCGATCAATACGTATCACCAAACTCATGGCAGACTCCAATGATGCTGGAGTCTCATACATCAGGAGGGCTTGTTTCACCCTCCCTGATACCCCATGAATAAACTGGCTCCGCAGTGCTGGGTCATTCCACTGTGTGTCTACAGCCCAGCGGCGAAATTCCGAACAATAGTCTTCTGCCAAGCGCTCCCCCTGGCGGAGGGCGCGGATTTTAGATTCCGCTAGAGCCAGTCGGTCAGGGTCATCGTAAATGAGCCCGAGGGCAGAAAAAACATTATCGACCGAATGAAATGTAGCAGAGTCAGGTGGTAAGGAAAATGCCCATGCTTGGGGGTCACCACTCAGTAATGACAACACCAGCCCTACTCGCTGGGCCTCATTACCTGAGGATATTGGCCGCATGCGGAAGTATAATTTGCAGGCCTCCCGAAATACGACAAATTTGCTGCGATCGCCTGAAAATCGTTCTGGCAGCGGAAACTTCGGCTCTGCACCGATACCTGCAGATGCCGTTTGCACCTTTGCTACTACCAGGCCCTGCTGCTGAACTGCCCCATTCAACTCGGAGACCTGTATGGACAGGGCCGCCAACTGGCGGGTTATGGAATCTAATGGATCCATGGACTCCTGAAAAAATGTGGCCGATTATAATGTCACGGGGGCTTAGTTCAACTAAGGCTGAAATACCCGGGGCCCCTGTGGTGTCCCTTTACTAGGGGAAACCCTGTCTGACCCTCAACCCAGGGTTTTTGCTGAAGGTGCAAATGCCTGAGCCTCCGACCTTTCCTTATCTCCTGCTCAGCCCTGCACTTAACCCTCCACCCTCCACCCAGTGAGAAGTCACCACCAAAGCTCCCACACAAATAATGACAGACAGGGAGAACTTAAACTGCACTGCGCCGCACCCACACAGGAATAAACAGTAATGTGAACAGGGCACATCTAAACACAAATATGGGAAGGAGAAAGGATAACGACGGATCATACGACACCAGATATGAATCTCTCTCTCTTGAACACCTCCACTCCAGACCGGAACCACTTGGTAAGAAACACAAGCTATAATCGGCGA
This sequence comes from Dendrobates tinctorius, assembly GCF_039654945.1. NCBI lineage: Eukaryota > Metazoa > Chordata > Amphibia > Anura > Dendrobatidae > Dendrobates > Dendrobates tinctorius. Next base: position 1,744,621 of record NW_027362018.1, on the reverse strand, counting down.
CGCCCATAGGCCAGCATGACTATTTAAAGACTGTGGGCGTGACTAACCATCCAACCTGGTCTCCAGCAGGATTAACCCCCGAGAGCCTGAAGATCAGGCCGGCGCCACTGAGGCTATAGTGGCTGGAGGTGGAACTACCTCTGCCTGCCGGATGATGCGGTGTGAACAGCGTCCGACATGACAGGAAGGGGCTGCAGGCCTTGTAGCAGGTGGGTGTGCAGAAATGTAGCTATCCAAAGCCAAACACATTACTGCAGCTTGTCACACCTGTACCTACCAAGCAGCAAAGGCCAAGATAGATCGTTATTTTACTGACAGATTGAATACAGTGCAATGCCTCCCATATAGAGGTGAAAAAGAGTAGTAGTAGTAGTAGTAGTAGTAGAAGAGTTGGTCAAGTTAAATCAAGGCTAAGGAATTGGAAATGTGCAACTTGGACCAAGAAAAACTAATTACAGAGCAACGACATTTGAAAAAAGCATTAAAATCATGCTTTGAAAACACTACTTGTGTATCCCGATTTCAATTCAATCTGTCTTTGGAAACCGCTTAAGAGAGTGAGTGCACCATTCTCAGAGGAACTGCAGATACTGAAATGATGTGTGGAGTGAAGTGAGCAAGCTATTTTTCCATCTCCCTGGCGAGCATCGCCCACCTGTCTGCTGAGGCTCCCTCAGCAGACTGAAGCTGACTACTACTGCGCAGCTGCTACAGACTGTGGGCTGCCCATTGTGACACGTGGTCCCATTGTGACACGTGGTCCCATTGTTCCAGGAATAGAACACATCCAAGCATTGTGTTCTATGAATGGCATGATTCCTATCACAGTGTTCCATGGATGGAACACATCCTATTTACTGCAGGCAAGCAGCGCACCTAGCTGCTGCTGCTGCTGCTACAAGCCACTAGAATACCGTCTGTCAGACAGGTGGACGTAGGCCGAACATTCAAATAACTCGCCAGATAAATCGTTGCTTTTCCATTTAATTCATATATGAATTAATTCAAAATTGAACAGTAAATTTCAAAGTTGAAAGGCCACAAGAGGGGGACAATGTTTCAAAAATGAAACGACATATCATTGCATGAGGGATGTGGTAGGAATTGAATGCTTGAATTAAGACTGGGGAAGTACTGAGGGGAAGGGGCTGCAGGCCTTGTAGCAGGTGGGTGTGCAGAAATGTAGCTATCCAAAGCCAAACACATTACTGCAGCTTGTCACACCTGTACCTACCAAGCAGCAAAGGCCAAGATAGATCGTTATTTTACTGACAGATTGAATACAGTGCAATGCCTCCCATATAGAGGTGAATAAGAGTAGTAGTAGTAGTAGTAGTAGTAGAAGAAGAGTTGGTCAAGTTAAATCAAGGCTAAGGAATTGGAAATGTGCAACTTGGACCAAGAAAAACTAATTACAGAGCAACGACATTTGAAAAAAGCATTCAAATCATGCTTTGAAAACACTACTTGTGTATCCCGATTTCAATTCAATCTGTCTTTGGAAACCGCTTAAGAGAGTGAGTGCACCATTCTCAGAGGAACTGCAGATACTGAAATGATGCGTGGAGTGAAGTGACCAAGCCATTTTTCCATCTCCCTGGCGAGCATCGCCCACCTGTCTGCTGAGGCTCCCTCAGCAGACTGAAGCTGACTACTACTGCGCAGCTGCTACAGACTGTGGGCTGCCCATTGTGACACGTGGTCCCATTGTGACACGTGGTCCCATTGTTCCAGGAATAGAACACATCCAAGCATTGTGTTCTATGAATGGCATGATTCCTATCACAGTGTTCCATGGATGGAACACATCCTTTTTACTGCAGGCAAGCAGCGCACCTAGCTGCTGCTGCTGCTACAAGCCACTAGAATACCGTCTGTTAGACAGGTGGACGTAGGCCGAACATTCAAATAACTCGCCAGATAAATCGTTGCTTTTCCATTTAATTCATATATGAATTAATTCAAAATTGAACAGTAAATTTCAAAGTTGGAAGGCCACAAGAGGGGGACAATGTTTCAAAAATGAAACGACATATCATTGCATGAGGGATGTGGTAGGAATTGAATGCTTGAATTAAGACTGGGGAAGTACTGAGGGGAAGGGGCTGCAGGCCTTGTAGCAGGTGGGTGTGCAGAAATGTAGCTATCCAAAGCCAAACACATTACTGCAGCTTGTCACACCTGTACCTACCAAGCAGCAAAGGCCAAGATAGATCGTTATTTTACAGACAGATTGAATACAGTGCAATGCCTACCATATAGAGGTGAATAAGAGTAGTAGTAGTAGTAGAAGAGTTGGTCAAGTTAAATCAAGGCTAAGGAATTGGAAATGTGCAACTTGGACCAAGAAAAACTAATTACAGAGCAACGACATTTGAAAAAAGCATTCAAATCATGCTTTGAAAACACTACTTGTGTATCCCAATTTCAATTCAATCTGTCTTTGGAAACCGCTTAAGAGAGTGAGTGCACCATTCTCAGAGGAACTGCAGATACTGAAATGATGCGTGGAGTGAAGTGAGCAAGCTATTTTTCCATCTCCCTGGTGAGCATCGCCCACCTGTCTGCTGAGGCTCCCTCAGCAGACTGAAGCTGACTACTACTTCGCAGCTGCTACAGACTGTGGGCTGCTCATTGTGACATGTGGTCCCATTGTGACACGTGGCCCCATTGTTCCAGGAATAGAACACATCCAAGCATTGTGTTCTATGAATGGCATGATTCCTATCACAGTGTTCCATGGATGGAACACATCCTATTTACTGCAGGCAAGCAGCGCACCTAGCTGCTGCTGCTGCTGCTGCTGCTACAAGCCACTAGAATACAGTCTGTCAGACAGGTGGACGTAGGCCGAACATTCAAATAACTCGCCAGATAAATCGTTGCTTTTCCATTTAATTCATATATGAATTAATTCAAAATTGAACAGTAAATTTCAAAGTTGGAAGGCCACAAGAGGGGGACAATGTTTCAAAAATGAAACGACATATCATTGCATGAGGGATGTGGTAGGAATTGAATGCTTGAATTAAGACTGGGGAAGTACTGAGGGGAAGGGGCTGCAGGCCTTGTAGCAGGTGGGTGTGCAGAAATGTAGCTATCCAAAGCCAAACACATTACTGCAGCTTGTCACACCTGTACCTACCAAGCAGCAAAGGCCAAGATAGATCGTTATTTTACTGACAGATTGAATACAGTGCAATGCCTCCCATATAGAGGTGAATAAGTGTAGTAGTAGTAGTAGTAGTAGAAGAGTTGGTCAAGTTAAATCAAGACTAAGGAATTGGAAATGTGCAACTTGGACCAAGAAAAACTAATTACAGAGCAACGACATTTGAAAAAAGCATTCAAATCATGCTTTGAAAACACTACTTGTGTATCCCAATTTCAATTCAATCTGTCTTTGGAAATCGCTTAAGAGAGTGAGTGCACCATTCTCAGAGGAACTGCAGATACTGAAATGATGCATGGAGTGAAGTGAGCAAGCTATTTTTCCATCTCCCTGGCAAGCATCGCCCACCTGTCTGCTGAGGCTCCCTCAGCAGACTGAAGCTGACTACTACTGCGCAGCTGCTACAGACTGTGGGCTGCCCATTGTGACACGTGGTCCCATTGTGACACGTGGTCCCATTGTTCCAGGAATAGAACACATCCAAGCATTGTGTTCTATGAATGGCATGATTCCTATCACAGTGTTCCATGGATGGAACACATCCTATTTACTGCAGGCAAGCAGCGCACCTAGCTGCTGCTGCTGCTGCTGCTGCTGCTACGAGCCACTAGAATACCGTCTGTCAGAGAGGTGTACGTAGGCCGAACATTCAAATAACTCGCCAGATAAATCGTTGCTTTTCCATTTAATTCATATATGAATTAATTCAAAATTGAACAGTAAATTTCAAAGTTGGAAGGCCACAAGAGGTTGACAATGTTTCAAAAACGAAACGACATATCATTGCATGAGGGATGTGGTAGGAATTGAATGCTTGAATTAAGATTGGGGAAGTACTGAGGGGAAGGGGCTGCAGGCCTTGTAGCAGTTGGGTGTGCAGAAATGTAGCTATCCAAAGCGAAACACATTACTGCAGCTTGTCACACCTGTACCTACCAAGCAGCAAAGGCCTAGATAGATCGTTATTTTACTGACAGATTGAATACAGTGCAATGCCTCCCATATAGAGGTGAATAAGAGTAGTAGTAGTAGTAGTAGTAGTAGTAGTAGTAGTAGAAGAGTTGGTCAAGTTAAATCAAGGCTAAGGAATTGGAAATGTGCAACTTGCACCAAGAAAAACTAACTACAGAGCAACGACATTTGAAAAAAGCATTCAAATCATGCTTTGAAAACACTACTTGTGTATCCCAATTTCAATTCAATCTGTTTTTGGAAACCGCTTAAGAGAGTGAGTGCACCATTCTCAGAGAAACTGCAGATACTGAAATGATGCGTGGAGTGAAGTGAGCAAGCTATTTTTCCATCTCCCTGGCGAGCATCGCCCACCTGTCTGCTGAGGCTCCCTCAGCAGACTGAAGCTGACTACTACTGCGCAGCTGCTACAGACTGTGGGCTGCCCATTGTGACACGTGGTCCCATTGTGACACGTGGTCCCATTGTTTCAGGAATAGAACACATCCAAGCATTGTGTTCTATGAATGGCATGATTCCTATCACAGTGTTCCATGGATGGAACACATCCTATTTACTGCAGGCAAGCAGCGCACCTAGCTGCTGCTGCTGCTGCTACAAGCCACTAGAATACCGTCTGTCAGACAGGTGGACGTAGGCCGAACATTCAAATAACTCGCCAGATAAATCGTTGCTTTTCCATTTAATTCATATATGAATTAATTCAAAATTGAACAGTAAATTTCAAAGTTGGAAGGCCACAAGAGGGGGACAATGTTTTAAAAATGAAATGACATATCATTGCATGAGGGATGTGGTAGGAATTGAATGCTTGAATTAAGACTGGGGAAGTACTGAGGGGAAGGGGCTGCAGGCCTTGTAGCAGGTGGGTGTGCAGAAATGTAGCTATCCAAAGCCAAACACATTACCGCAGCTTGTCATACCTGTACCTACCAAGCAGCAAAGGCCAAGATAGATCGTTATTTTACTGACAGATTGAATACAGTGCAATGCCTCCCATATAGAGGTGAATAAGAGTAGTAGTAGTAGTAGTAGTAGTAGTAGTAGGAGAGTTGGTCAAGTTAAATCAAGGCTAAGGAATTGGAAATGTGCAACTTGGACCAAGAAAAACTAATTACAGAGCAACGACATTTGAAAAAAGCATTCAAATCATGCTTTGAAAACACTACTTGTGTATCCCGATTTCAATTCAATCTGTCGTTGGAAACCGCTTAAGAGAGTGAGTGCACCATTCTCAAAGGAACTGCAGATACTGAAATGATGTGTGGAGTGAAGTGAGCAAGCTATTTTTCCATCTCCCTGGCGAGCATCGCCCACCTGTCTGCTGAGGCTCCCTCAGCAGACTGAAGCTGACTACTACTGAGCAGCTGCTACAGACTGTGGGCGGCCCATTGTGACACGTGGTCCCATTGTGACACGTGGTCCCATTGTTCCAGGAATAGAACACATCCAAGCATTGTGTTCTATGAATGGCATGATTCCAATCACAGTGTTCCATGGATGGAACACATCCTATTTACTGCAGGCAAGCAGCGCACCTAGCTGCTGCTGCTGCTGCTGCTACAAGCCACTAGAATACCGTCTGTCAGACAGGTGGACGTAGGCCGAACATTCAAATAACTCGCCAGATAAATCGTTGCTTTTCCATTTAATTCATATATGAATTAATTCAAAATTGAACAGTAAATTTCAAAGTTGGAAGGCCACAAGAGGGGGACAATGTTTCAAAAATGAAACGACATATCATTGCATGAGGGATGTGGTAGGAATTGAATGCTTGAATTAAGACTGGGGAAGTACTGAGGGGAAGGGGCTGCAGGCCTTGTAGCAGGTGGGTGTGCAGAAATGTAGCTATCCAAAGCCAAACACATTACTGCAGCTTGTCACACCTGTACCTACCAAGCAGCAAAGGCCAAGATAGATCGTTATTTTACTGACAGATTGAATACAGTGCAATGCCTCCCATATAGAGGTGAATAAGAGTAGTAGTAGTAGTAGTAGTAGTAGTAGTAGAAGAGTTGGTCAAGTTAAATCAAGGCTAAGGAATTGGAAATGTGCAACTTGCACCAAGAAAAACTAATTACAGAGCAACGACATTTGAAAAAAGCATTCAAATCATGCTTTGAAAACACTACTTGTGTATCCCGATTTCAATTCAATCTGTCTTTGGAAACCGCTTAAGAGAGTGAGTGCACCATTCTCAAAGGAACTGCAGATACTGAAATGATGTGTGGAGTGAAGTGAGCAAGCTATTTTTCCATCTCTGGCGAGCATCGCCCACCTGTCTGCTGAGGCTCCCTCAGCAGACTGAAGCTGACTACTACTGAGCAGCTGCTACAGACTGTGGGCGGCCCATTGTGACACGTGGTCCCATTGTGACACGTGGTCAAATACTTCCAGGAATAGAACACATCCAAGCATTGTGTTCTATGAATGGCATGATTCCTATCACAGTGTTCCATGGATGGAACACATCTTATTTACTGCAGGCAAGCTGCGCACCTAGCTGCTGCTGCTGCTGCTGCTGCTGCTGCTGCTGCTGCTACAAGCCACTAGAATACCGTCTGTCAGACAGGTGGACGTAGGCCGAACATTCAAATAACTAGCCAGATAAATCGTTGCTTTTCCATTTAATTCATATATGAATTAATTCAAAATTGAACAGTAAATTTCAAAGTTGGAAGGCCACAAGAGGGGGACAATGTTTCAAAAATGAAACGACATATCATTGCATGAGGGATGTGGTAGAAATTGAATGCTTGAATTAAGACTGGGGAAATACTGAGGGGAAGGGGCTGCAGGCCTTGTAGCAGGTGGGTGTGCAGAAATGTAGCTATCCAAAGCCAAACACATTACTGCAGCTTGTCATACCTGTACCTACCAAGCAGCAAAGGCCAAGATAGATCGTTATTTTACTGACAGATTAAATACAGTGCAATGCCTCCCATATAGAGGTGAATAAGAGTAGTAGTAGTAGTAGTAGAAGAGTTGGTCAAGTTAAATCAAGGCTAAGGAATTGGAAATGTGCAACTTGGACCAAGAAAAACTAATTACAGAGCAACGACATTTGAAAAAAGCATTCAAATCATGCTTTGAAAACACTACTTGTGTATCCCGATTTCAATTCAATCTGTCTTTGGAAACCGCTTAAGAGAGTGAGTGCACCATTCTCAGAGGAACTGCAGATACTGAACTGATGCGTGGAGTGAAGTGAGCAAGCTATTTTTCCATCTCCCTGGCGAGCATCGCCCACCTGTCTGCTGAGGCTCCCTCAGCAGACTGAAGCTGACTACTACTGCGCAGCTGCTACAGACTGTGGGCTGCCCATTGTGACACGTGGTCCCATTGTGACACGTGGTCCCATTGTTCCAGGAATAGAACACATCCAAGCATTGTGTTCTATGAATGGCATGATTCCTATCACAGTGTTCCATGGATGGAACACATCCTATTTACTGCAGGCAAGCAGCGCACCTAGCTGCTGCTGCTGCTGCTGCTACAAGCCACTAGAATACCGTCTGTCAGACAGGTGGACGTAGGCCGAACATTCAAATAACTCGCCAGATAAATCGTTGCTTTTCCATTTAATTCATATATGAATTAATTCAAAATTGAACAGTAAATTTCAAAGTTGGAAGGCCACAAGAGGGGGACAATGTTTCAAAAATGAAACGGCATATCATTGCATGAGGGATGTGGTAGGAATTGAATGCTTGAATTAAGACCGGGGAAGTACTGAGGGGAAGGGGCTGCAGGCCTTGTAGCAGGTGGGTGTGCAGAAATGTAGCTATCCAAAGCCAAACACATTACTGCAGCTTGTCACACCTGTACCTACCAAGCAGCAAAGGCCAAGATAGATCGTTATTTTACTGACAGATTGAATACAGTGCAATGCCTCCCATATAGAGGTGAATAAGAGTAGTAGTAGTAGTAGAAGAGTTGGTCAAGTTAAATCAAGGCTAAGGAATTGGAAATGTGCAACTTGGACCAAGAAAAACTAATTACAGAGCAACGACATTTGAAAAAAGCATTCAAATCATGCTTTGAAAACACTACTTGTGTATCCCAATTTCAATTCAATCTGTCTTTGGAAACTGCTTTAGAGAGTGAGTGCACCATTCTCAGAGGAACTGCAGATACTGAAATGATGCGTGGAGTGAAGTGAGCAAGCTAATTTTCCATCTCCCTGGCGAGCATCGCCCACCTGTCTGCTGAGGCTCCCTCAGCAGACTGAAGCTGACTACTACTGCGCAGCTGCTACAGACTGTGGGCTGCCCATTGTGACACGTGGTCCCATTGTGACACGTTGTCCCATTGTTCCAGGAATAGAACACATCCAAGAATTGTGTTCTATGAATGGCATGATTCCTATCACAGTGTTCCATGGATGGAACACATCCTATTTACTGCAGGCAAGCAGCGCACCTAGCTGCTGCTGCTGCTACAAGCCACTAGAATACCGTCTGTTAGTCAGGTGGACGTAGGCCGAACATTCAAATAACTCGCCAGATAAATCGTTGCTTTTCCATTTAATTCATATATGAATTAATTCAAAATTGAACAGTAAATTTCAAAGTTGGAAGGCCACAAGAGGGGGACAATGTTTCAAAAATGAAACGACATATCATTGCATGAGGGATGTGGTAGGAATTGAATGCTTGAATTAAGACTGGGGAAGTACTGAGGGGAAGGGGCTGCAGGCCTTGTAGCAGGTGGGTGTGCAGAAATGTAGCTATCCAAAGCCAAACACATTACTGCAGCTTGTCACACCTGTACCTACCAAGCAGCAAAGGCCAAGATAGATCGTTATTTTACTGACAGATTGAATACAGTGCAATGCCTCCCATATAGAGGTGAATAAGAGTAGTAGTAGTAGTAGTAGTAGTAGTAGTAGTAGTAGTAGTAGTAGAAGAGTTGGTCAAGTTAAATCAAGGCTAAGGAATTGGAAATGTGCAACTTGGACCAAGAAAAACTAATTACAGAGCAACGACATTTGAAAAAAGCATTCAAATCATGCTTTGAAAACACTACTTGTGTATTCCGATTTCAATTCAGTCTGTCTTTGGAAACCGCTTAAGAGAGTGAGTGCACCATTCTCAGAAGAACTGCAGATACTGAAATGATGCGTGGAGTGAAGTGAGCAAGCTATTTTTCCATCTCCCTGGCGAGCATCGCCCACCTGTCTGCTGAGGCTCCCTCAGCAGACTGAAGCTGACTACTACTGCGCAGCTGCTACAGACTGTGGGCTGCCCATTGTGACACGTGGTCCCATTGTGACACGTGGTCCCATTGTTCCAGGAATAGAACACATCCAAGCATTGTGTTCTATGAATGGCATGAGTCCTATCACAGTGTTCCATTGATGGAACACATCCTATTTACTGCAGGCAAGCAGCGCACCTAGCTGCTGCTGCTGCTGCTGCTACAAGCCACTAGAATACCGTCTGTCAGACAGGTGGACGTAGGCCGAACATTCAAATAACTCGCCAGATAAATCGTTGCTTTTCCATTTAATTCATATATGAATTAATTCAAAATTGAACAGTAAATTTCAAAGTTGGAAGGCCACAAGAGGGGGACAATGTTTCAAAAATGAAACGACAAATCATTGCATGAGGGATGTGGTAGGAATTGAATGCTTGAATTAAGACTGGGGAAGTACTGAGGGGAAGGGGCTGCAGGCCTTGTAGCAGGTGGGTGTGCAGAAATGTAGCTATCCAAAGCCAAACACATTACTGCAGCTTGTCACACCTGTACCTACCAAGCAGCAAAGGCCAAGATAGATCGTTATTTTACTGACAGATTGAATACAGTGCAATGCCTCCCATATAGAGGTGAATAAGAGTAGTAGTAGTAGTAGTAGTAGTAGTAGAAGAGTTGGTCAAGTTAAATCAAGGCTAAGGAATTGGAAATGTGCAACTTGGACCAAGAAAAACTAATTACAGAGCAACGACATTTGAAAAAAGCATTCAAATCATGCTTTGAAAACACTACTTGTGTATCCCAATTTCAATTCAATCTGTCTTTGGAAACCGCTTAAGAGAGTGAGTGCACCATTCTCAGAGGAACTGCAGATACTGAAATGATGCGTGGAGTGAAGTGAGCAACCTATTTTTCCATCTCCCTGGTGAGCATCGCCCACCTGTCTGCTGAGGGTCCCTCAGCAGACTGAAGCTGACTACTACTGCGCAGCTGCTACAGACTGTGGGCTGCCCATTGTGACACGTGGTCCCATTGTGACACGTGGCCCCATTGTTCCAGGAATAGAACACATCCAAGCATTGTGTTCTATGAATGGCATGATTCCTATCACAGTGTTCCATGGATGGAACACATCCTATTTACTGCAGGCAAGCAGCGCACCTAGCTGCTGCTGCTGCTGCTGCTGCTACAAGCCACTAGAATACCGTCTGTCAGACAGGTGGACGTAGGCCGAACATTCAAATAACTCGCCAGATAAATCGTTGCTTTTCCATTTAATTCATATATGAATTAATTCAAAATTGAACAGTAAATTTCAAAGTTGGAAGGCCACAAGAGGGGGACAATGTTTCAAAAATGAAACGACATATCATTGCATGAGGGATGTGGTAGGAATTGAATGCTTGAATTAAGACTGGGGAAGTACTGAGGGGAAGGGGCTGCAGGCCTTGTAGCAGGTGGGTGTGCAGAAAAGTAGCTATCCAAAGCCAAACACATTACTGCAGCTTGTCACACCTGTACCTACCAAGCAGCAAAGGCCAAGATAGATCGTTATTTTACTGACAGATTGAATACAGTGCAATGCCTCCCATATAGAGGTGAATAAGAGTAGTAGTAGTAGTAGTAGAAGAGTTGGTCAAGTTAAATCAAAGCTAAGGAATTGGAAATGTGCAACTTGCACCAAGAAAAACTAACTACAGAGCAACGACATTTGAAAAAAGCATTCAAATCATGCTTTGAAAACACTACTTGTGTATCCCAATTTCAATTCAATATGTCTTTGGAAACCGCTTAAGAGGGTGAGTGCACCGTTCTCAGAGGAACTGCAGATACTGAAATGATGCGTGGAGTGAAGTGAGCAAGCTATTTTTCCATCTCCCTGGCGAGCATCGCCCACCTGTCTGCTGAGGCTCCCTCAGCAGACTGAAGCTGACTACTACTGCGCAGCTGCTACAGACTGTGGGCTGCCCATTGTGACACGTGGTCCCATTGTGACACGTGGTCCCATTGTTCCAGGAATAGAACACATCCAAGCATTGTGTTCTATGAATGACATGATTCCTATCACAGTGTTCCATGGATGGAACACATCCTATTTACTGCAGGCAAGCAGCGCACCTAGCTGCTGCTGCTGCTGCTACAAGCCACTAGAATACCGTCTGTCAGACAGGTGGACGTAGGCCGAACATTCAAATAACCCGCCAGATAAATCGTTGCTTTTCCATTTAATTCATATATAAATTAATTCAAAATTGAACAGTAAATTTCAAAGTTGGAAGGCCACAAGAGGGGGACAATGTTTCAAAAATGAAACGACATATCAATGCATGAGGGATGTGGTAGGAATTGAATGCTTGAATTAAGACTGGGGAAGTACTGAGGGGAAGGGTCTGCAGGCCTTGTAGCAGGTGGGTGTGCAGAAATGTAGCTATCCAAAGCCAAACACATTACTGCAGCTTGTCACACCTGTACCTACCAAGCAGCAAAGGCCAAGATAGATCGTTATTTTACTGACAGATTGAATACAGTGCAATGCCTCCCATATAGAGGTGACTTATTCAGTAGTAGTAGTAGTAGTAGTAGAAGAGTTGGTCAAGTTAAATCAAGGCTAAGGAATTGGAAATGTGCAACTTGGAACAAGAAAAACTAATTACAGAGCAACGACATTTGAAAAAAGCATTCAAATCATGCTTTGAAAACACTACTTGTGTATCCCGATTTCAATTCAATCTGTCTTTGGAAACCGCTTAAGAGAGTGAGTGCACCATTCTCAGAGGAACTGCAGATACTGAAATGATGCGTGGAGTGAAGTGAGCAAGCTATTTTTCCATCTCCCTGGCGAGCATCGCCCACCTGTCTGCTGAGGCTCCCTCAGCAGACTGAAGCTGACTACTACTGCGCAGCTGCTACAGACTGTGGGCTGCCCATTGTGACACGTTGTCCCATTGTGACACGTGGTCCCATTGTTCCAGGAATAGAACACATCCAAGAATTGTGTTCTATGAATGGCATGATTCCTATCACAGTGTTCCATGGATGGAACACATCCTATTTATTGCAGGCAAGCAGCGCACCTAGCTGCTGCTGCTGCTACAAGCCATTAGAATACCGTCTGTCAGACAGGTGGACGTAGGCCGAACATTCAAATAACTTGCCAGATAAATCGTTGCTTTTCCATTTAATTCATATATGAATTAATTCAAAATTGAACAGTAAATTTCAAAGTTGGAAGGCCACAAGAGGGGGACAATGTTTCAAAAACGAAACGACATATCATTGCATGAGGGATGTGGCAGAAATTGAATGCTTGAATTAAGACTGGGGAAGTACTGAGGGGAAGGGGCTGCAGGCCTTGTAGCAGGTGGGTGTGAAGAAATGTAGCTATCCAAAGCCAAACACATTACTGCAGCTTGTCACACCTGTACCTACCAAGCAGCAAAGGCCAAGATAGATCGTTATTTTACTGACAGATTGAGTACAGTGAAATGCCTCCCATATAGAGGTGAATAAGAGTAGTAGTAGTAGTAGTAGTAGTAGTAGTAGTAGAAGAGTTGGTCAAGTTAAATCAAGGCTAAGGAATTGGAAATGTGCAACTTTGACCAAAAAAAACTAATTACAGAGCAACGACATTTGAAAAAAGCATTCAAATCATACTTTGAAAACACTACTTGTGTATCCCGATTTCAATTCAATCTGTCTTTGGAAACCGCTTAAGAGATTGAGTGCACCATTCTCAGAGGAACTGCAGATACTGAAATGATGCGTGGAGTGAAGTGAGCAAGCTATTTTTCCATCTCCCTGGCGAGCATCGCCCACCTGTCTGCTGAGGCTCCCTCAGCAGACTGAAGCTGACTACTACTGCGCAGCTGCTACAGACTGTGGGCTGCCCATTGTGACACGTGGTCCCATTGTGACACGTGGTCCCATTGTTCCAGGAATAGAACACATCCAAGCATTGTGTTCTATGAATGGCATGATTCCTATCACAGTGTTCCATTGATGGAACACATCCTATTTACTGCAGGCAAGCAGCGCACCTAGCTGCTGCTGCTGCTGCTGCTACAAGCATCTAGAATACCGTCTGTCAGACAGGTGGACGTAGGCCGAACATTCAAATAACTCGCCAGATAAATCGTTGCTTTTCCATTTAATTCATATATGAATTAATTCAAAATTGAACAGTAAATTTCAAAGTTGGAAGGCCACAAGAGGGGGACAATGTTTCAAAAATGAAACGACATATCATTGCATGAGGGATGTGGTAGGAATTGAATGCTTGAATTAAGACTGGGGAAGTACTGAGGGGAAGGGGCTGCAGGCCTTGTAGCAGGTGGGTGTGCAGAAATGTAGATATCCAAAGCCAAACACATTACTGCAGCTTGTCACACCTGTACCTACCAAGCAGCAAAGGCCAAGATAGATCGTTATTTTACTGGCAGATTGAATACAGTGCAATGCCTCCCATATAGAGGTGAATAAGAGTAGTAGTAGTAGTAGTAGTAGTAGTAGTAGTAGAAGAGTTGGTCAAGTTAAATCAAGGCTAAGGAATTGGAAATGTGCAACTTGGACCAAGAAAAACTAATTACAGAGCAACGACATTTGAAAATAGCATTCAAATCATGCTTTGAAAACAGTACTTGTGTATCCCAATTTAAATTCAATCTGTCTTTGGAAACCGCTTAAGAGAGTGAGTGCACCATTCTCAGAGGAACTGCAGATACTGAAATGATGCGTGGAGTGAAGTGAGCAAGCTATTTTTCCATCTCCCTGGCGAGCATCGCCCACCTGTCTGCTGAGGCTCCCTCAGCAGACTGAAGCTGACTACTACTGAGCAGCTGCTACAGACTGTGGGCTGCCCATTGTGACACGTGGTCCCATTGTGACACGTGGCCCCATTGTTCCAGGAATAGAACACATCCAAGCATTGCGTTCTATGAATGGCATGATTCCTATCACAGTGTTCCATGGATGGAACACATCCTATTTACTGCAGGCAAGCAGCGCACCTAGCTGCTGCTGCTGCTGCTGCTGCTGTTTTTCTACTCCTCTCATGAGCCCAAACAAGACTCTAAAAGGATGAGTTTGCAACTACTTTACTTTTGGAGAAAATTCAAAACATTCATTATTCAATAGAGCCCACTATCAAAAACCAGCGTTTTGAATGAAGAATCACATTTCTTGGTAGAATCATGCAGGATTGAAATTTTTGATGGTTTTTTACTCCTCTCATGAGCCCAAACAAGTCTCTAAAAGGATGAGTTTGCAACTACTTTACTTTTGGAGAAAATTCAAAACATTCATTATTCAATAGGGCCCAAAATATCAAAAACCAGCGGTTTGAATGAACACACATTTCTTGGTAGAATCGTGCAGGACTGAAATTTTTGATGTTTTTCTACTCCTCTCATGAGCCCAAACAAGTCTCTAAAAGGATGAGTTTGCAACTACTTTACTTTTGGAGAAAATTCAAAACATTCATTATTCAATAGAGCCCAATAGCAAAAACCAGCGTTTTGAATGAAGAATCACATTTCTTGGTGGAATCATGCAGGATTGAAATTTTTGATGGTTTTTTACTCCTCTTAACAGCCCAAACAAGTTTCTAAAAGGATGAGTTTGCAACTACTTTACTTTTGGAGAAAATTCAAAACATTCATTATTCAATAGGGCCCAAACTATCAAAAACCAGCGGTTTGAATGAACACTCACATTTCTTGGTAGAATCGTGCAGGACTGAAATTTTTGATGTTTTTCTACTCCTCTCATGAGCCCAAACAAGACTCTAAAAGGATGAGTTTGCAACTACTTTACTTTTGGAGAAAATTCAAAACATTCATTATTCATTAGAGCCCAATAGCAAAAACCAGCGTTTTGAATGAAGAATCACATTTCTTGGTAGAATCATGCAGGATTGAAATTTTTGATGGTTTTTTACTCCTCTCAAAAGCCCAAACAAGTTTCTAAAAGGATGAGTTTGCAACTACTTTACTTTTGGAGAAAATTCAAAACATTCATTATTCAATAGGGCCCAAAATATCAAAAACCAGCGGTTTAAATGAACACACATTTCTTGGTAGAATCGTGCAGGACTGAAATTTTTGATGTTTTTCTACTCCTCTCATGAGCCCAAACAAGCCTCTAAAAGGATGAGTTTGCAACAACTTTACTTTTGGAGAAAATTCAATGAATGTCAATTGAATGTTTTGAATTTTCTCCAAAAGTAAAGTAGTTGCAAACTCATCCTTTTAGAGACTTGGTTTGGGCTCATGAGAGGAGTAGAAAAACATCAAAAATTTCAGTCCTGCACGATTCTACCAAGAAATGTGAGTGTTCATTCAAACCGCTGGTTTTTGATAGTTTGGGCCCTATTGAATAATGAATGTTTTGAATTTTCTCCAAAAGTAAAGTAGTTGCAAACTCATCCTTTTAGAAACTTGTTTGGGCTGTTGAGAGGAGTAAAAAACCATCAAAAATTTCAATCCTGCATGATTCTACCAAGAAATGTGATTCTTCATTCAAAACCTGATTTTTGCTATTGGGCTCTATTGAATAATGAATGTTTTGAATTTTCTCCAAAAGTAAAGTAGTTGCAAACTCATGCTTTTAGAGACTTGTTTGGGCTCATGAGAGGAGTAGAAAAACATCAAAAATTTCAGTCCTGCATGATTCTACCAAGAAATGTGAGTGTTCATTCAAACCGCTGGTTTTTGATAGTTTGGGCCCTATTGAATAATGAATGTTTTGAATTTTCTCCAAAAGTAAAGTAGTTGCAAGCTCATGCTTTTAGAGACTTGTTTGGGCTCATGAGAGGAGTAGAAAAACATCAAAAATTTCAGACCTGCATGATTCTACCAAGAAATGTGTGTTCATTCAAACCGCTGGTTTTTGATATTTTGGGCCCTATTGAATAATGAATGTTTTGAATTTTCTCCAAAAGTAAAGTTGCAAACTCATCCTTTTAGAAACTTGTTTGGGCTGTTGAGAGGAGTAAAAAACCATCAAAAATTTCAATCCTGCATGATTCTACCAAGAAATGTGATTCTTCATTCAAAACGCTGATTTTTGCTATTGGGTTCTATTGAATAATGAATGTTTTGAATTTTCTCCAAAAGTAAAGTAGTTGCAAACTCATGCTTTTAGAGACTTGTTTGGGCTCATGAGAGGAGTAGAAAAACATCAAAAATTTCAGTCCTGCACGATTCTACCAAGAAATGTGTGTTCATTCAAACGGCTGGTTTTTGATATTTTGGGCCCTATTGAATAATGAATGTTTTGAATTTTCTCCAAAAGTAAAGTAGTTGCAAACTCATCCTTTTATAAACTTGTTTGGGCTGTTGAGAGGAGTAAAAAACCATCAAAAATTTCAATCCTGCATGATTCTACCAAGAAATGTGATTCTTCATTCAAACCGCTCGTTTTTGATATTTTGGGCCCTATTGAATAATGAATGTTTTGAATTTACTCCAAAAGTAAAGTAGTTGCAAACTCATCCTTTTAGAAACTTGTTTGGGCTGTTGAGAGGAGTAAAAAACCATCAAAAATTTCAATCCTGCATGATTCTACCAAGAAATGTGATTCTTCATTCAAAACGCTGGTTTTTGCTATTGGGCTCTATTGAATAATGAATGTTTTGAATTTTCTCCAAAAGTAAAGTAGATGCAAACTCATCCTTTTAGAGTCTTGGTTTGGGCTCATGAGAGGAGTAGAAAAACATCAAAAATTTCAGTCCTGCACGATTCTACCAAGAAATGTGAGTGTTCATTCAAACCGCTGGTTTTTGATTTTTTTTACCCTATTGAATAATGAATGTTTTGAATTTTCTCCAAAAGTAAAGTAGTTGCAAACTCATCCTTTTAGAGACTTGTTTGTGCTCATGAGAGGAGTAGAAAAACATGAAAAATTTCAGTCCTGCACGATTCTACCAAGAAATGTGAGTGTTCATTCAAACCGCTGGTTTTTGATAGTTTGGGCCCTATTGAATAATGAATGTTTTGAATTTTCTCCAAAAGTAAAGTAGTTGCAAACTCATCCTTTTAGAAACTTGTTTGGTCTGTTGAGAGGAGTAAAAAACCATCAAAAATTTCAATCCTGCATGATTCTACCAAGAAATGTGATTCTTCATTCAAAACGCTGATTTTTGCTATTGGATTCTATTGAATAATGAATGTTTTGAATTTTCTCCAAAAGTAAAGTAGTTGCAAACTCATGCTTTTTTGTTTAAATATTTTATTAAAGTTTCAAGTATAGAGGGAAAGGGTAAATGGACAAAGTAAAAAGTAGAGAACTCTACTCTACGTGTTACATCACACATTAAATAAAATTGTTTAATACAAGTAGTGTACATAAGAAACAAATATAATACATCGCTTGAATGCAATCCTCTCAAAAAAGGAACCAACATTGTCATATTGAGTTTACAGTAGAGTGTTAGATAACATAAATTAAGAAAATTTCAAATTCCAAACATCCCATTTAGTGTGATATTTATGGAGAGTACCATTAATAAAGGCAAATCTTTTCTCCATAGAATTATGAGTCCGTAATTTACCTAAAATATCAGCAAAAGAAGGTAAATCAGTTTTAAGCCACCAGAAAGCTATAGCGTTTTTGGTCACCAAAAAAGTATGTATCATTACAAATCGAATAACAGGATTTATTTCTTCAGTGCCCAAAGAAAGTAATGCCATTTGTGGGGTGACCTTCACTGCGTTGTCAGAGAGAGTATTTATATGATTCGTAACTTCTTTCCACAATCTCTTCAATTTAGGACAGCTCCAGAAAATGTGGTACAGGTTACCTGGTAAACCACAATTCCTCCAGCATAGAGGGGAGTATTTATTATCTATATGAGCTAACCTAATCGGAGTGTAATGCCATCTAATTAAAGTTTTAAAGAAAGACTCCTGTAAAGTCGCAGAAATAGTAGATGCATTTGAAAACTTTATGGCCTTCCCCCATTGGTCTTCATCAAATTTTATGTTAAAATCCCTTTCCCATCTTTGAATGTATACATTTTTAAAGAGTTCGGTGTTGTCATTAGGGTGGGAATATATGTTTTTAAGACTCCAAGTCGACTTAAGAGCAACATTTGCAAACATGGAGGCCACAATATCCGAATTCAAAGCTCTACTAGTCAAAAATTTCCGCAGAAGATCTTTCAGAAGTAGATAAGAGGTGAAATGTGTAGACGGGACATGAAATTTATTTTTAATTTCATTAAAGGGTAAAAAATTTTGTCCGTCCCATAAATCCCCTACCGTATTAATTTTAAAGCTGCACCACTCCTCTGGAACTGGACATTTATATATTTTTGATAATAATTTTAATGGGAATTTTTTCAAAATGCTTTTCCTGTCGTCGCCTTTCTTTAATTTTGTGAAACTCCTCCACATAGTCAGTATAGAATTTACAACAGGATGTTGATAAGTAATGATCGAAGGAGATAGCAGATCTTTAAAGAAAAAATCTGATATTGAACTAGTCCCATAATGTTCTAGCTCAAGGTCCAACCAAGCGGGAAGTGTTTTCGTAGAAAACCACTGTTGACTCTGAAGAATAAGAGAAGCTTGAAAATAGATTTGAATATTGGGGAGTGCAAGGCCTCCATTACTCTTTTTCTTATATAAAATTTCAGTAGCAACTCTAGGTTTCTTCCCTTTCCAGATAAAAAGGTTAATTGCTTTTTGGATTTTAAATAAAAGGGAAGTGGGAATCGTAAGTGGTAAATTCCTAAGTACAAAAAGAATTTTAGGTAAAATATATGTTTTTATTACCAAGGTTCTTCCCATCAGGGATAGATCGCAATTATTATAACCAGAAAGGTCTTTTAAGATTTTCTTACTGAGATGTTCCATATTCTTAGAAACAATGAGTTTCAAATCTTTAGGGAAAATTATCCCCAAGTATTCTAGTTCAAAATCTTCCCAGTAAAATTCAGATAATTCTTTAAAGGCTTCAATTTCAGAGGGACGTAAATTAAAATGTATTATTTTAGATTTTTGGGGATTTATTTTAAAATATGAGACCTTAGAGAACTCATCTAAAATGGTGATTAAAGCGTTAAGTGAATTAGCCGGATCAGTGACTGATAACATAAGGTCGTCAGCAAATAAGGTTAACTTGTGATGATAATTTTTTGTTTTAAAACCCGAAATATCAGTACATTTTCTGATCATTTCCGCCAAGGGCTCGACTGCCAAGGCAAATAAAAGGGGCGAAAGGGGGCAGCCCTGTCTTGTTCCATTAGTGATGTTGAAATTCCTAGAAAGGTGATTATTAGTATAGGTTTTAGCATTAGTATTAGAGTACAATGCAAATATAGATGTTATAAAGCGATTGTCAAAACCAAACTTTAGTAAAGTAGCTTTAAGATAATCCCAATTCACCCTATCAAAAGCTTTTTGGGCATCCAACGAGATAAATAGTGAAGGGAGATTATTAGAGCTAGCTATGTTAAACAAGTTCAAGATTCTTCTGGTACCGTCTGTTACTTGTCTTCCGGAGACAAACCCTACTTGATCATTTTTAACAAGATCAGGTAAAAGATTCTTTAATCGATCCGCTAAAATTTTTGAATATACTTTAATATCAGTGTTAATTAAAGAGATCGGACGATAATTTTTTACTTCTTCTGGGTTTCTAATGTCTTTGGGGATCAAAATGATAGTTGCCTCCGTCATTTCTTTGGGGAACGATCCAATACTAGAAGCGTGGTCAAAAAGAGATTTTAGGTGCGGGGATAAAATGTTGGAGAAAAACTTGAGATATTCGTTTGTGAACCCATCTGGGCCAGGGGATTTGTTAAGTTTAAGTTTGTCAATCGTTTTGGCAATTTCTTCTACAGTAAACGGTTGATTTAAAAGAGTTAGGTCCAAATTATCTAGTTGGAGAAGGGTCAATTTAGAAAGAAAAAGGTCAATCTCTTTTTGATTAGGAGTATGAACTAAGGGATCTTTTTTAAGATTATAGAGGGTTTCGAAATAATCCGCAAATATTTCGGTAATATCAGAGGGGTGTTGTTTCATTTCTCCTGAAGGGGATTTGATTTTAACAATCCTTCTACTTACGCGAGCTTGTTTAAGTTTACTTGTCATATATTTGGTGGGTTTGTTAATTGAAGCATACAGATTATATTTTGATGCTCTAACAATGGACTCGTACTCGGAAATAATTTCGGATCTTAACGCCTGTCTCAATTTCAGGATATCAAGATGGATAATATGGGATGGAGCAGACAGGGAATTTTGTTATTTTTCTTTTGAAGCAATTTGGTTCTGGAGGTCAGAAATTTTTTGTCTTTTTTCTTTTTTGTATCTCGTGGAGAGTTGGATGAGACATCCTCTCAAGACCGCCTTGTGGGCGTTCCATAATGTAAATACGAAAACACTTCCCGCTTGGTTGGACCTTGAGCTAGAACATTATGGGACTAGTTCAATATCAGATTTTTTCTTTAAAGATCTGCTATCTCCTTCGATCATTACTTATCAACATCCTATTGTAAATTCTATACTGACTATGTGGAGGAGTTTAACAAAATTAAAGAAAGGCGACGACAGGAAAAGTATTTTGAAAAAATTCCCATTAAAATTATTATCAAAAATATATAAATGTCCAGTTCCAGAGGAGTGGTGCAGCTTTAAAATTAATACGGTAGGGGATTTATGGGACGGACAAAATTTTTTACCCTTTAATGAAATTAAAAATAAATTTCATGTCCCGTCTACACATTTCACCTCTTATCTACTTCTGAAAGATCTTCTGCGGAAATTTTTGACTAGTAGAGCTTTGAATTCGGATATTGTGGCCTCCATGTTTGCAAATGTTGCTCTTAAGTCGACTTGGAGTCTTAAAAACATATATTCCCACCCTAATGACGACACCGAACTCTTTAAAAATGTATACATTCAAAGATGGGAAAGGGATTTTAACATAAAATTTGATGAAGACCAATGGGGGAAGGCCATAAAGTTTTCAAATGCATCTACTATTTCTGCGACTTTACAGGAGTCTTTCTTTAAAACTTTAATTAGATGGCATTACACTCCGATTAGGTTAGCTCATATAGATAATAAATACTCCCCTCTATGCTGGAGGAATTGTGGTTTACCAGGTAACCTGTACCACATTTTCTGGAGCTGTCCTAAATTGAAGAGATTGTGGAAAGAAGTTACGAATCATATAAATACTCTCTCTGACAACGCAGTGAAGGTCACCCCACAAATGGCATTACTTT
The DNA here is from genome assembly GCF_039654945.1 of Dendrobates tinctorius. Taxonomy (NCBI): domain Eukaryota; kingdom Metazoa; phylum Chordata; class Amphibia; order Anura; family Dendrobatidae; genus Dendrobates; species Dendrobates tinctorius. The sequence goes on along the minus strand of NW_027362018.1, from coordinate 1,723,043 downwards.
CTTTGGGCACTGAAGAAATAAATCCTGTTATTCGATTTGTAATGATACATACTTTTTTGGTGACCAAAAACGCTATAGCTTTCTGGTGGCTTAAAACTGATTTACCTTCTTTTGCTGATATTTTAGGTAAATTACGGACTCATAATTCTATGGAGAAAAGATTTGCCTTTATTAATGGTACTCTCCATAAATATCACACTAAATGGGATGTTTGGAATTTGAAATTTTCTTAATTTATGTTATCTAACACTCTACTGTAAACTCAATATGACAATGTTGGTTCCTTTTTTGAGAGGATTGCATTCAAGCGATGTATTATATTTGTTTCTTATGTACACTACTTGTATTAAACAATTTTATTTAATGTGTGATGTAACACGTAGAGTAGAGTTCTCTACTTTTTACTTTGTCCATTTATCCTTTCCCGCTATACTTGAAACTTTAATAAAAATATTTAAACAAAAAAGCATGAGTTTGCAACTACTTTACTTTTGGAGAAAATTCAAAACATTCATTATTCAATAGAACCCAATAGCAAAAATCAGCGTTTTGAATGAAGAATCACATTTCTTGGTAGAATCATGCAGGATTGAAATTTTTGATGGTTTTTTACTCCTGTCAACAGCCCAAACAAGTTTCAAAAAGGATGAGTTTGCAACTACTTTACTTTTGGAGAAAATTCAAAACATTCATTATTCAATAGGGCCCAAAATATCAAAAACCAGCGGTTTGAATGAACACTCACATTTCTTGGTAGAATCGTGCAGGACTGAAATTTTTGATGTTTTTCTACTCCTCTCATGAGCACAAACAAGTCTCTAAAAGGATGAGTTTGCAACTACTTTACTTTTGGAGAAAATTCAAAACATTCATTATTCAATAGAGCCCAATAGCAAAAACCAGCGTTTTGAATGAAGAATCACATTTCTTGGTAGAATCATGCAGGATTGAAATTTTTGATGTTTTTTTACTCCTCTCAACAACCCAAACAAGTTTCTAAAAGGATGAGTTTGCAACTACTTTACTTTTGGAGAAAATTCAAAACATTCATTATTCAATAGGGCCCAAAATATCAAAAACCAGCGGTTTGAATGAACACACATTTCTTGGTAGAATCATGCAGGACTGAAATTTTTGATGTTTTTCTACTCCTCTCATGAGTCCAAACCAAGACTCTAAAAGGATGAGTTTGCATCTACTTTACTTTTGGAGAAAATTCAAAACATTCATTATTCAATAGAGCCCAATAGCAAAAACCAGCGTTTTGAATGAAGAATCACATTTCTTGGTAGAATCATGCAGGATTGAAATTTTTGATGGTTTTTTACTCCTCTCAACAGCCCAAACAAGTTTCTAAAAGTATGAGTTTGCAACTACTTTACTTTTGGAGAAAATTCAAAACATTCATTATTCAATATGGCCCAAACTATCAAAAACCAGCGGTTTGAATGAACACTCACATTTCTTGGTAGAATCGTGCAGGACTGAAATTTTTGATGTTTTTCTACTCCTCTCATGAGCCCAAACAAGTCTATAAAAGGATGAGTTTGCAACTACTTTACTTTTGGAGAAAATTCAAAACATTCATTATTCAATAGGGTAAAAAAAAATCAAAAACCAGCGGTTTGAATGAACACTCACATTTCTTGGTAGAATCGTGCAGGACTGAAATTTTTGATGTTTTTCTACTCCTCTCATGAGCCCAAACCAAGACTCTAAAAGGATGAGTTTGCATCTACTTTACTTTTGGAGAAAATTCAAAACATTCATTATTCAATAGAGCCCAATAGCAAAAACCAGCGTTTTGAATGAAGAATCACATTTCTTGGTAGAATCATGCAGGATTGAAATTATTGATGGTTTTTTACTCCTCTCAACAGCCCAATCAAGTTTCTAAAAGGATGAGTTTGCAACCACTTTACTTTTGGAGAAAATTCAAAACATTCATTATTCAGTAGGGCCCAAAATATCAAAAACCAGCAGTTTGAATGAACACACATTTCTTGGTAGAATCGTGCAGGACTGAAATTTTTGATGTTTTTCTACTCCTCTCATGAGCCCAAACAAGTCTATAAAAGGATGAGTTTGCAACTACTTTACTTTTGGAGAAAATTCAAAACATTCATTATTCAATAGAACCCAATAGCAAAAATCAGCGTTTTGAATGAAGAATCACATTTCTTGGTAGAATCATGCAGGATTGAAATTTTTGATGGTTTTTTACTCCTCTCAACAGCCCAAACAAGTTTCTAAAAGGATGAGTTTGCAACTACTTTACTTTTGGAGAAAATTCAAAACATTCATTATGCAATAGGGCCCAAACTATCAAAAACCAGCCGTTTCAATGAACACACATTTCTTGGTAGAATCATGCAGGACTGAAATTTTTGATGTTTTTCTACTCCTCTCATGAGCCCAAACAAGTCTCTAAAAGCATGAGTTTGCAACTACTTTACTTTTGGAGAAAATTCAAAACATTCATTATTCAATAGAGCCCAATAGCAAAAACCAGCGTTTTGAATGAAGAATCACATTTCTTGGTAGAATCATGCAGGATTGAAATTTTTGATGGTTTTTTACTCCTCTCAACAGCCCAAACAAGTTTCAAAAAGGATGAGTTTGCAACTACTTTACTTTTGGAGAAAATTCAAAACATTCATTATTCAATAGGGCCCAAAATATCAAAAACCAGCGGTTTGAATGAACAAACATTTCTTGGTAGAATCATGCAGGACTGAAATTTTTGATGTTTTTCCACTCCTCTCATGAGCCCAAACAAGTCTCTAAAAGCATGAGTTTGCAACTACTTTACTTTTGGAGAAAATTCAAAACATTCATTATTCAATAGAGCCCAATAGCAAAAACCAGCGTTTTGAATGAAGAATCACATTTCTTGGTAGAATCATGCAGGATTGAAATTTTTGATGGTTTTTTACTCCTCTCAACAGCCCAAACAAGTTTCTAAAAGGATGAGTTTGCAACTACTTTACTTTTGGAGAAAATTCAAAACATTCATTATTCAATAGAACCCAATAGCAAAAATCAGCGTTTTGAATGAACACTCACATTTCTTGGTAGAATCGTGCAGGACTGAAATTTTTGATGTTTTTCTACTCCTCTCATGAGCACAAACAAGTCTCTAAAAGGATGAGTTTGCAACTACTTTACTTTTGGAGAAAATTCAAAACATTCATTATTCAATAGGGTAAAAAAAAATCAAAAACCAGCGGTTTGAATGAACACTCACATTTCTTGGTAGAATCGTGCAGGACTGAAATTTTTGATGTTTTTCTACTCCTCTCATGAGCCCAAACAAGTCTCTAAAAGGATGAGTATACAACTACTTTACTTTTGGAGAAAATTCAAAACATTCATTATTCAATAGAACCCAATAGCAAAAATCAGCGTTTTGAATGAAGAATCACATTTCTTGGTAGAATCATGCAGGATTGAAATTTTTGATGGTTTTTTACTCCTCTCAACAGCCCAAACAAGTTTCTAAAAGGATGAGTTTGCATCTACTTTACTTTTGGAGAAAATTCTAAACATTCTTTATTCAATAGGGCCCAAAATATCAAAAACCAGCGGTTTGAATGAACACACATTTCTTGGTAGAATCATGCAGGACTGAAATTTTTGATGGTTTTTTACTCCTCTCAACAGCCCAAACAAGTTTCTAAAAGGATGAGTTTGCAACTACTTTACTTTTGGAGAAAATTCAAAACATTCATTATTCAATAGGGCCCAAACTATCAAAAACCAGTGGTTTGAATGAACACTCACATTTCTTGGTAGAATCGTGCATGATTGAAATTTTTGATGGTTTTTTACTCCTCTCAACAGCCCAAACAAGTCTCTAAAAGGATGAGTTTGCAACTACTTTACTTTTGGAGAAAATTCAAAACATTCAATTGACATTCATTGAATTTTCCCCAAAAGTAAAGTAGTTGCAAACTCATCCTTTTAGAGACTTGTTTGGGCTCATGAGAGGAGTAGAAAAACATCAAAAATTTCAGTCCTGCACGATTCTACCAAGAAATGTGTGTTCATTTAAACCGCTGGTTTTTGATATTTTGGGCCCTATTGAATAATGAATGTTTTGAATTTTCTCCAAAAGTAAAGTAGTTGCAAACTCATCCTTTTAGAAACTTGTTTGGGCTTTTGAGAGGAGTAAAAAACCATCAAAAATTTCAATCCTGCATGATTCTACCAAGAAATGTGATTCTTCATTCAAAACGCTAGTTTTTGCTATTGGGCTCTAATGAATAATGAATGTTTTGAATTTTCTCCAAAAGTAAAGTAGTTGCAAACTCATCCTTTTAGAGTCTTGTTTGGGCTCATGAGAGGAGTAGAAAAAAATCAAAAATTTCAGTCCTGCACGATTCTACCAAGAAATGTGAGTGTTCATTCAAACCGCTGGTTTTTGATAGTTTGGGCCCTATTGAATAATGAATGTTTTGAATTTTCTCCAAAAGTAAAGTAGTTGCAAACTCATCCTTTTAGAAACTTGTTTGGGCTGTTGAGAGGAGTAAAAAACCATCATAAATTTCAATCCTGCATTATTCTACCAAGAAATGTGATTCTTCATTCAAAACGCTGGTTTTTGCTATTGGGCTCTATTGAATAATGAATGTTTTGAATTTTCTCCAAAAGTAAAGTAGTTGCAAACTCATCCTTTTAGAGTCTTGTTTGGGCTCATGAGAGGAGTAGAAAAACATCAAAAATTTCAATCCTGCACGATACTACCAAGAAATGTGAGTGTTCATTCAAACCGCTGGTTTTTGATAGTTTGGGCCCTATTGAATAATGAATGTTTTGAATTTTCTCCAAAAGTAAAGTAGTTGCAAACTCATCCTTTTAGAAACTTGTTTGGTCTGTTGAGAGGAGTAAAAAAACCATCAAAAATTTCAATCCTGCATGATTCTACCAAGAAATGTGATTCTTCATTCAAAACGCTGGTTTTTGCTAGTGGGCTCTATTGAATAATGAATGTTTTGAATTTTCTCCAAAAGTAAAGTAGCTGCAAACTCATCCTTTTAGAGTCTTGTTTGGGCTCATGAGAGGAGAAGAAAAACAGCAGCAGCAGCAGCAGCTAGGTGCGCTGCTTGCCTGCAGTAAATAGGATGTGTTCCATCCATGGAACACTGTGATAGGAATCATGCCATTCATAGAACACAATGCTTGGATGTGTTCTATTCCTGGAACAATGGGACCACGTGTCACAATGGGACCACGTGTCACAATGGGCAGCCCACAGTCTGTAGCAGCTGCGCAGTAGTAGTCAGCTTCAGTCTGCAGAGGGAGCCTCAGCAGACAGGTGGGCGATGCTCGCCAGGGAGATGGAAAAATAGCTTGCTCACTTCACTCCACGCATCATTTCAGTATCTGCAGTTCCTCTGAGAATGGTGCACTCACTCTCTTAAGCGGTTTCCAAAGACAGATTGAATTGAAATCGGGATACACAAGTAGTGTTTTCAAAGCATGATTTGAATGCTTTTTTCAAATGTCGTTGCTCTGTAATTAGTTTTTCTTGGTCCAAGTTGCACATTTCCAATTCCTTAGCCTTGATTTAACTTGACCAACTCTTCTACTACTACTACTTCTACTACTACTCTTATTCACCTCTATATGGGAGGCATTGCACTGTATTCAATCTGTCAGTAAAATAACGATCTATCTTGGCCTTTGCTGCTTGGTAGGTACAGGTGTGACAAGCTGCAGTAATGTGTTTGGCTTTGGATAGCTACATTTCTGCACACCCACCTGCTACAAGGCCTGCAGCCCCTTCCCCTCAGTACTTCCCCAGTCTTAATTCAAGCATTCAATTCCTACCACATCCCTCATGCAATGATATGTCGTTTCATTTTTGAAACATTGTCCCCCTCTTGTGGCCTTCCAACTTTGAAGTTTACTGTTCAATATTGAACTAATTCATATATGAATTAAATGGAAAAGCAACGATTTATTTGGCGAGTTATTTGAATGTTCGGCCTACGTCCACCTGTCTGACAGACGGTATTCTAGTGGCTTGTAGCAGCAGCAGCAGCAGCAGCAGCAGCTAGGTGCGCTGCTTGCCTGCAGTAAATAGGATGTGTTCCATCCATGGAACACTGTGATAGGAATCATGCCATTCATAGAACACAATGCTTGGATGTGTTCTATTCCTGGAACAATGGGACCACGTGTCACAATGGGACCACGTGTCACAATGGGCCGCCCACAGTCTGTAGCAGCTGCTCAGTAGTAGTCAGCTTCAGTCTGCTGAGGGAGCCTCAGCAGACAGGTGGGCGATGCTCGCCAGGGAGATGGAAAAATAGCTTGCTCACTTCACTCCACACATCATTTCAGTATCTGCAGTTCCTTTGAGAATGGTGCACTCACTCTCTTAAGCGGTTTCCAAAGACAGATTGAATTGAAATCGGGATACACAAGTAGTGTTTTCAAAGCATGATTTGAATGCTTTTTTCAAATGTCGTTGCTCTGTAATTAGTTTTTCTTGGTGCAAGTTGCACATTTCCAATTCCTTAGCCTTGATTTAACTTGACCAACACTTCTACTACTACTACTACTACTACTACTACTACTACTACTACTACTACTACTACTACTACTCTTATTCACCTCTATATGGGAGGCATTGCACTGTATTCAATCTGTCAGTAAAATAACGATCTATCTTGGCCTTTGCTGCTTGGTAGGTACAGGTGTGACAAGCTGCAGTAATGTGTTTGGCTTTGGATAGCTACATTTCTGCACACCCACCTGCTACAAGGCCTGCAGCACCTTCCCCTCAGTACTTCCCCAGTCTTAATTCAAGCATTCAATTCCTACCACATCCCTCATGCAATGATATGTCGTTTCATTTTTGAAACATTGTCCCCCTCTTGTGGCCTTCCAACTTTGAAATTTACTGTTCAATTTTGAATTAATTCATATATGAATTAAATGGAAAAGCAACGATTTATCTGGCGAGTTATTTGAATGTTCGGCCTACGTCCACCTGTCTGACAGACGGTATTCTAGTGGCTTGTAGCAGCAGCAGCAGCAGCTAGGTGCGCTGCTTGCCTGCAGTAAATAGGATGTGTTCCATCCATGGAACACTGTGATAGGAATCATGCCATTCATAGAACACAATGCTTGGATGTGTTCTATTCCTGGAACAATGGGGCCACGTGTCACAATGGGACCACGTGTCACAATGGGCAGCCCACAGTCTGTAGCAGCTGCGCAGTAGTAGTCAGCTTCAGTCTGCTGAGGGAGCCTCAGCAGACAGGTGGGCGATGCTCGCCAGGGAGATGGAAAAATAGCTTGCTCACTACACTCCACGCATCATTTCAGTATCTGCAGTTCTTCTGAGAATGGTGCACTCACTCTCTTAAGCGGTTTCCAAAGACAGATTGAATTGAAATTGGGATACACAAGTAGTGTTTTCAAAGCATGATTTGAATGCTTTTTTCAAATGTCGTTGCTCTGTAATTAGTTTTTCTTGGTCCAAGTTGCACATTTCCAATTCCTTAGCCTTGATTTAACTTGACCAACTCTTCTACTACTACTACTACTACTACTACTACTACTACTACTACTCTTATTCACCTCTATATGGGAGGCATTGCACTGTATTCAATCTGTCAGTAAAATAACGATCTATCTTGGCCTTTGCTGCTTGGTAGGTACAGGTGTGACAAGCTGCAGTAATGTGTTTGGCTTTGGATAGCTACATTTCTGCACACCCACCTGCTACAAGGCCTGCAGCCCCTTCCCCTCAGTACTTCCCCAGTCTTAATTCAAGCATTCAATTCCTACCACATCCCTCATGCAATGATATGTCGTTTCGTTTTTGAAACATTGTCCCCCTCTTGTGGCCTTCCAACTTTGAAATTTACTGTTCAATTTTGAATTAATTCATATATGAATTAAATGGAAAAGCAACGATTTATCTGGCGAGTTATTTGAATGTTCGGCCTACGTCCACCTGTCTGACAGACGGTATTCTAGTGGCTTGTAGCAGCAGCAGCAGCAGCAGCTAGGTGCGCTGCTTGCCTGCAGTAAATAGGATGTGTTCCATCCATGGAACACTGTGATAGGAATCATGCCATTCATAGAACACAATTCTTAGATGTGTTCTATTCCTGGAACAATGGGATCACGTGTCACAATGGGACCACGTGTCACAATGGGCAGCCCACAGTCTGTAGCAGCTGCGCAGTAGTAGTCAGCTTCAGTCTGCTGAGGGAGCCTCAGCAGACAGGTGGGCGATGCTCGCCAGGGAGATGGAAAAATAGCTTGCTCACTTCACTCCACGCATCATTTCAGTATCTGCAGTTCCTCTGAGAATGGTGCACTCACTCTCTTAAGCGGTTTCCAAAGACAGATTGAATTGAAATCGGGATACACAAGTAGTGTTTTCAAAGCATGATTTGAATTCTTTTTTCAAATGTCGTTGCTCTGTAATTAGTTTTTCTTGGTCCAAGTTGCACATTTCCAATTCCTTAGCCTTGATTTAACTTGACCAACTCTTCTACTACTACTACTACTACTCTTATTCACCTCTATATGGGAGGCATTGCACTGTATTCAATCTGTCAGTAAAATAACGATCTATCTTGGCCTTTGCTGCTTGGTAGGTACAGGTATGACAAGCTGCGGTAATGTGTTTGGCTTTGGATAGCTACATTTCTGCACACCCACCTGCTACAAGGCCTGCAGCCCCTTCCCCTCAGTACTTCCCCAGTCTTAATTCAAGCATTCAATTCCTACCACATCCCTCATGCAATGATATGTCGTTTCATTTTTAAAACATTGTCCCCCTCTTGTGGCCTTCCAACTTTGAAATTTACTGTTCAATTTTGAATTAATTCATATATGAATTAAATGGAAAAGCAACGATTTATCTGGCGAGTTATTTGAATGTTCGGCCTACGTCCACCTGTCTGACAGACAGTATTCTAGTGGCTTGTAGCAGCAGCAGCAGCAGCTAGGTGCGCTGCTTGCCTGCAGTAAATAGGATGTGTTCCATCCATGGAACACTGTGATAGGAATCATGCCATTCATAGAACACAATGCTTGGATGTGTTCTATTCCTGGAACAATGGGACCACGTGTCACAATGGGACCACGTGTCACAATGGGCAGCCCACAGTCTGTAGCAGCTGCGCAGTAGTAGTCAGCTTCAGTCTGCTGAGGGAGCCTCAGCAGACAGGTGGGCGATGCTCGCCAGGGAGATGGAAAAATAGCTTGCTCACTTCACTCCACGCATCATTTCAGTATCTGCAGTTCCTCTGAGAATGGTGCACTCACTCTCTTAAGCGGTTTCCAAAGACAGATTGAATTGAAATTGGGATACACAAGTAGTGTTTTCAAAGCATGATTTGAATGCTTTTTTCAAATGTCGTTGCTCTGTAGTTAGTTTTTCTTGGTGCAAGTTGCACATTTCCAATTCCTTAGCCTTGATTTAACTTGACCAATTCTTCTACTACTACTACTACTACTACTACTACGACTACTACTCTTATTCACCTCTATATGGGAGGCATTGCACTGTATTCAATCTGTCAGTAAAATAATGATCTATCTTGGCCTTTGCTGCTTGGTAGGTACAGGTGTGACAAGCTGCAGTAATGTGTTTGGCTTTGGATAGCTACATTTCTGCACACCCACCTGCTACAAGGCCTGCAGCCCCTTCCCCTCAGTACTTCCCCAGTCTTAATTCAAGCATTCAATTCCTACCACATCCCTCATGCAATGATATGTCGTTTCATTTTTGAAACATTGTCCCCCTCTTGTGGCCTTCCAACTTTGAAATTTACTGTTCAATTTTGAATTAATTCATATATGAATTAAATGGAAAAGCAACGATTTATCTGGCGAGTTATTTGAATGTTCGGCCTACGTCCACCTGTCTGACAGACGGTATTCTAGTGGCTTGTAGCAGCAGTAGCAGCAGCAGCTAGGTCGCTGCTTGCCTGCAGTAAATAGGATGTGTTCCATCCATGGAACACTGTGATAGGAATCATGCCATTCATAGAATACAATGCTTGGATGTGTTCTATTCCTGGAACAATGGGGCCACGTGTCACAATGGGGCCACGTGTCACAATGGGACCACATGTCACAATGGGCAGCCCACAGTCTGTAGCAGCTGCGCAGTAGTAGTCAGCTTCAGTCTGCTGAGGGAGCCTCAGCAGACAGGTGGGCGATGCTCACCAGGGAGATGGAAAAATAGCTTGCTCACTTCACTCCACGCATCATTTCAGTATCTGCAGTTCCTCTGAGAATGGTGCACTCACTCTCTTAAGCGGTTTCCAAAGACAGATTGAATTGAAATTGGGATACACAAGTAGTGTTTTCAAAGCATGATTTGAATGCTTTTTTCAAATGTCGTTGCTCTGTAATTAGTTTTTCTTGGTCCAAGTTGCACATTTCCAATTCCTTAGCCTTGATTTAACTTGACCAACTCTTCTACTACTACTACTACTACTACTCTTATTCACCTCTATATGGGAGGCATTGCACTGTATTCAATCTGTCAGTAAAATAACGATCTATCTTGGCCTTTGCTGCTTGGTAGGTACAGGTGTGACAAGCTGCAGTAATGTGTTTGGCTTTGGATAGCTACATTTCCGCACATCCACCTGCTACAAGGCCTGCAGCCCCTTCCCCTCAGTACTTCCCCAGTCTTAATTCAAGCATTCAATTCCTACCACATCCCTCATGCAATGATATGTCGTTTCATTTTTGAAACATTGTCCCCCTCTTGTGGCCTTCCAACTTTGAAATCTACTGTTCAATTTTTAATTAATTTACATATGAATTAAATGGAAAAGCAACGATTTATTTGGCGAGTTATTTGAATGTTCGGCCTACGTCCACCTGTCTGACAGACGGTATTCTAGTGGCTTGTAGCAGCAGCAGCAGCAGCAGCAGCTAGGTGCGCTGCTTGCCTGCATTAAATAGGATGTGTTACATCCATGGAACACTGTGATAGGAATCATGCCATTCATAGAACACAATGCTTGGATGTGTTCTATTCCTGGAACAATGGGACCACGTGTCACAATGGGACCACGTGTCACAATGGGCAGCCCACAGTCTGTAGCAGCTGTGCAGTAGTAGTCAGCTTCAGTCTGCTGAGGGAGTCTCAGCAGACAGGTGGGCGATGCTCGCCAGGGAGATGGAAAAATAGCTTGCTCACTTCACTCCACGCATCAGTTCAGTATCTGCAGTTCCTCTGAGAATGGTGCACTCACTCTCTTAAGCGGTTTCCAAAGACAGATTGAATTGAAATCGGGATACACAAGTAGTGTTTTCAAAGCATGATTTGAATGCTTTTTTCAAATGTCGTTGCTCTGTAATTAGTTTTTCTTGGTCCAAGTTGCACATTTCCAATTCCTTAGCCTTGATTTAACTTGACCAACTCTTCTACTACTACTACTACTACTCTTATTCACCTCTATATGGGAGGCATTGCACTGTATTCAATCTGTCAGTAAAATAACGATCTATCTTGGCCTTTGCTGCTTGGTAGGTACAGGTATGACAAGCTGCGGTAATGTGTTTGGCTTTGGATAGCTACATTTCTGCACACCCACCTGCTACAAGGCCTGCAGCCCCTTCCCCTCAGTACTTCCCCAGTCTTAATTCAAGCATTCAATTCCTACCACATCCCTCATGCAATGATATGTCGTTTCATTTTTAAAACATTGTCCCCCTCTTGTGGCCTTCCAACTTTGAAATTTACTGTTCAATTTTGAATTAATTCATATACGAATTAAATGGAAAAGCAACGATTTATCTGGCGAGTTATTTGAATGTTCGGCCTACGTCCACCTGTCTGACAGACAGTATTCTAGTGGCTTGTAGCAGCAGCAGCAGCAGCTAGGTGCGCTGCTTGCCTGCAGTAAATAGGATGTGTTCCATCCATGGAACAATGTGATAGGAATCATGCCATTCATAGAACACAATGCTTGGATGTGTTCTATTCCTGGAACAATGGGACCATGTGTCACAATGGGACCACGTGTCACAATGGGCAGCCCACAGTCTGTAGCAGCTGCGCAGTAGTAGTCAGCTTCAGTCTGCTGAGGGAGCCTCAGCAGACAGGTGGGCGATGCTCGCCAGGGAGATGGAAAAATAGCTTGCTCACTTCACTCCACGCATCATTTCAGTATCTGCAGTTCCTCTGAGAATGGTGCACTCACTCTCTTAAGCGGTTTCCAAAGACAGATTGAATTGAAATTGGGATACACAAGTAGTGTTTTCAAAGCATGATTTGAATGCTTTTTTCAAATGTCGTTGCTCTGTAGTTAGTTTTTCTTGGTGCAAGTTGCACATTTCCAATTCCTTAGCCTTGATTTAACTTGACCAATTCTTCTACTACTACTACTACTACTACTACGACTACTACTCTTATTCACCTCTATATGGGAGGCATTGCACTGTATTCAATCTGTCAGTAAAATAATGATCTATCTTGGCCTTTGCTGCTTGGTAGGTACAGGTGTGACAAGCTGCAGTAATGTGTTTGGCTTTGGATAGCTACATTTCTGCACACCCACCTGCTACAAGGCCTGCAGCCCCTTCCCCTCAGTACTTCCCCAGTCTTAATTCAAGCATTCAATTCCTACCACATCCCTCATGCAATGATATGTCGTTTCATTTTTGAAACATTGTCCCCCTCTTGTGGCCTTCCAACTTTGAAATTTACTGTTCAATTTTGAATTAATTCATATATGAATTAAATGGAAAAGCAACGATTTATCTGGCGAGTTATTTGAATGTTCGGCCTACGTCCACCTGTCTGACAGACGGTATTCTAGTGGCTTGTAGCAGCAGTAGCAGCAGCAGCTAGGTCGCTGCTTGCCTGCAGTAAATAGGATGTGTTCCATCCATGGAACACTGTGATAGGAATCATGCCATTCATAGAATACAATGCTTGGATGTGTTCTATTCCTGGAACAATGGGGCCACGTGTCACAATGGGGACACGTGTCACAATGGGACCACATGTCACAATGGGCAGCCCACAGTCTGTAGCAGCTGCGCAGTAGTAGTCAGCTTCAGTCTGCTGAGGGAGCCTCAGCAGACAGGTGGGCGATGCTCACCAGGGAGATGGAAAAACAGCTTGCTCACTTCACTCCACGCATCATTTCAGTATCTGCAGTTCCTCTGAGAATGGTGCACTCACTCTCTTAAGCGGTTTCCAAAGACAGATTGAATTGAAATTGGGATACACAAGTAGTGTTTTCAAAGCATGATTTGAATGCTTTTTTCAAATGTCGTTGCTCTGTAATTAGTTTTTCTTGGTCCAAGTTGCACATTTCCAATTCCTTAGCCTTGATTTAACTTGACCAACTCTTCTACTACTACTACTACTCTTATTCACCTCTATATGGGAGGCATTGCACTGTATTCAATCTGTCAGTAAAATAACGATCTATCTTGGCCTTTGCTGCTTGGTAGGTACAGGTGTGACAAGCTGCAGTAATGTGTTTGGCTTTGGATAGCTACATTTCCGCACATCCACCTGCTACAAGGCCTGCAGCCCCTTCCCCTCAGTACTTCCCCAGTCTTAATTCAAGCATTCAATTCCTACCACATCCCTCATGCAATGATATGTCGTTTCATTTTTGAAACATTGTCCCCCTCTTGTGGCCTTCCAACTTTGAAATTTACTGTTCAATTTTGAATTAATTCATATATGAATTAAATGGAAAAGCAACGATTTATCTGGCGAGTTATTTGAATGTTCGGCCTACGTCCACCTGTCTCACAGACGGTATTCTAGTGGCTTGTAGCAGCAGCAGCAGCTAGGTGCGCTGCTTGCCTGCAGTAAATAGGATGTGTTCCATCCATGGAACACTGTGATAGGAATCATGCCATTCATAGAACACAATGCTTGGATGTGTTCTATTCCTGGAACAATGGGACCACGTGTCACAATGGGACCACGTGTCACAATGGGCAGCCCACAGTCTGTAGCAGCTGCGCAGTAGTAGTCAGCTTCAGTCTGCTGAGGGAGCCTCAGCAGACAGGTGGGCGATGCTCGCCAGGGAGATGGAAAAATAGCTTGCTCACTTCACTCCACGCATCATTTCAGTATCTGCAGTTCCTCTGAGAATGGTGCACTTACTCTCTAAAGCGGTTTCCAAAGACAGATTGAATTGAAATTGGGATACACAAGTAGTGTTTTGAAAGTATGATTTGAATGCTTTTTTCAAATGTCGTTGCTCTGTAATTAGTTTTTCTTGGTCCAAGTTGCACATTTCCAATTCCTTAGCCTTGATTTAACTTGACCAACTCTTCTACTACTACTACTACTACTACTCCTCTTATTCACCTCTATATGGGAGGCATTGCACTGTATTCAATCTGTCAGTAAAATAACGATCTATCTTGGCCTTTGCTGCTTGGTAGGTACAGGTGTGACAAGCTGCAGTAATGTGTTTGGCTTTGGATAGCTACATTTCTGCACACCCACCTGCTACAAGGCCTGCAGCCCCTTCCCCTCAGTACTTCCCCAGTCTTAATTCAAGCATTCAATTCCTACCACATCCCTCATGCAATGATATGTCGTTTCATTTTTGAAACATTGTCCCCCTCTTGTGGCCTTCCAACTTTGAAATTTACTGTTCAATTTTGAATTAATTCATATATGAATTAAATGGAAAAGCAACGATTTATCTGGCGAGTTATTTGAATGTTCGGCCTACGTCCACCTGTCTGACAGACGGTATTCTAGTGGCTTGTAGCAGCAGCAGCAGCAGCAGCTAGGTGCGCTGCTTGCCTGCAGTAAATAGGATGTGTTCCATCCATGGAACACTGTGATAGGAATCATGCCATTCATAGAACACAATTCTTGGATGTGTTCTATTCCTGGAACAATGGGACCACGTGTCACAATGGGACCACGTGTCACAATGGGCAGCCCACAGTCTGTAGCAGCTGCGCAGTAGTAGTCAGCTTCAGTCTGCTGAGGGAGCCTCAGCAGACAGGTGGGCGATGCTCGCCAGGGAGATGGAAAAATAGCTTGCTAACTTCACTCCACGCATCATTTCAGTATCTGCAGTTCCTCTGAGAATGGTGCACTCACTCTCTTAAGCGGTTTCCAAAAACAGATTGAATTGAAATCGGGATACACAAGTAGTGTTTTCAAAGCATGATTTGAATGCTTTTTTCAAATGTCGTTGCTCTGTAATTAGTTTTTCTTGGTGCAAGTTGCACATTTCCAATTCCTTAGCCTTGATTTAACTTGACCAATTCTTCTACTACTACTACTACTACTACTACTACTACTACTACTACTACTACTACTACTACTACTACTCTTATTCACCTCTATATGGGAGGCATTGCACTGTATTCAATCTGTCAGTAAATTAACGATCTATCTTGGCCTTTGCTGCTTGGTAGGTACAGGTGTGACAAGCTGCAGTAATGTGTTTGGCTTTGGATAGCTACATTTCTGCACACCCACCTGCTACAAGGCCTGCAGCCCCTTCCCCTCAGTACTTCCCCAGTCTTAATTCAAGCATTCAATTCCTACCACATCCCTCATGCAATGATATGTCGTTTCATTTTTGAAACATTGTCCCCCTCTTGTGGCCTTCCAACTTTGAAATTTACTGTTCAATTTTGAATTAATTCATATATGAATTAAATGGAAAAGCAACGATTTATCTGGTGAGTTATTTGAATGTTCGGCCTACGTCCACCTGTCTGACAGACGGTATTCTAGTGGCTTGTAGCAGCAGCAGCAGCAGCTAGGTGCGCTGCTTGCCTGCAGTAAATAGGATGTGTTCCATCCATGGAACACTGTGATAGGAATCATGCCATTCATAGATCACAATGCTTGGATGTGTTCTATTCCTGGAACAATGGGGCCACGTGTCACAATGGGACCACATGTCACAATGGGCAGCCCACAGTCTGTAGCAGCTGCGCAGTAGTAGTCAGCTTCAGTCTGCTGAGGGAGCCTCAGCAGACAGGTGGGCGATGCTCACCAGGGAGATGGAAAAATAGCTTGCTCACTTCACTCCACGCATCATTTCAGTATCTGCAGTTCCTCTGAGAATGGTGCACTCACTCTCTTAAGCGGTTTCCAAAGACAGATTGAATTGAAATTGGGATACACAAGTAGTGTTTTCAAAGCATGATTTGAATGCTTTTTTCAAATGTCGTTGCTCTGTGATTAGTTTTTCTTGGTCCAAGTTGCACATTTCCAATTCCTTAGCCTTAATTTAACTTGACCAACTCTTCTACTACTACTACTACTACTACTACTACTACTACTCTTATTCACCTCTATATGGGAGGCATTGCACTGTATTCAATCTGTCAGTAAAATAACGATCTATCTTGGCCTTTGCTGCTTGGTAGGTACAGGTGTGACAAGCTGCAGTAATGTGTTTCGCTTTGGATAGCTACATTTCCGCACATCCACCTGCTACAAGGCCTGCAGCCCCTTCCCCTCAGTACTTCCCCAGTCTTAATTCAAGCATTCAATTCCTACCACATCCCTCATGCAATGATATGTCGTTTCATTTTTGAAACATTGTCCCCCTCTTGTGGCCTTCCAACTTTGAAATTTACTGTTCAATTTTGAATTAATTCATATATGAATTAAATGGAAAAGCAACGATTTATCTGGCGAGTTATTTGAATGTTCGTCCTATGTCCACCTGTCTGACAGACGGTATTCTAGTGGCTTGTAGCAGCAGCAGCAGCAGCAGCAGCTAGGTGCGCTGCTTGCCTGCAGTAAATAGGATGTGTTCCATCCATGGAACACTGTGATAGGAATCATGCCATTCATAGAACACAATGCTTGGATGTGTTCTATTCCTGGAACAATGGGACCACGTGTCACAATGGGACCACGTGTCACAATGGGCAGCCCACAGTCTGTAGCAGCTGCGCAGTAGTAGTCAGCTTCAGCCTGCTGAGGGAGCCTCAGCAGACAGGTGGGCGATGCTCGCCAGGGAGATGGAAAAATAGCTTCCTCACTTCACTCCACGCATCATTTCAGTATCTGCAGTTCTTCTGAGAATGGTGCACTCACTCTCTAAAGCGGTTTCCAAAGACAGATTGAATTGAAATTGGGATACACAAGTAGTGTTTTTAAAGCATGATTTGAATGCTTTTTTCAAATGTCGTTGCTCTGTAATTAGTTTTTCTTGGTGCAAGTTGCACATTTCCAATTCCTTAGCCTTGATTTAACTTGACCAACTCTTCTACTACTACTACTACTACTACTACTACTACTACTACTACTACTACTACTACTCTTATTCACCTCTATATGGGAGGCATTGCACTGTATTCAATCTGTCAGTAAAATAACGATCTATCTTGGCCTTTGCTGCTTGGTAGGTACAGGTATGACAAGCTGCAGTAATGTGTTTGGCTTTGGATAGCTACATTTCTGCACACCCACCTGCTACAAGGCCTGCAGCCCCTTCCCCTCAGTACTTCCCCAGTCTTATTTCAAGCATTCAATTCCTACCACATCCCTCATGTAATAATATGTCGTTTCATTTTTGAAACATTGTCCCCCTCTTGTGGCCTTCCAACTTTGAAATTTACTGTTCAATTTTGAATTAATTCATGTATGAATTAAATGGAAAAGCAACGATTTATCTGGCGAGTTATTTGAATGTTCGGCCTACGTCCACCTGTCTGACAGACGGTATTCTAGTGGCTTGTAGCAGCAGCAGCAGCAGCAGCAGCTAGGTGCGCTGCTTGCCTGCAGTAAATAGGATGTGTTCCATCCATGGAACACTGTGATAGGAATCATGCCATTTATAGAACACAATGCTTGGATGTGTTCTATTCCTGGAACAATGTGACCACGTGTCACAATGGGACCACATGTCACAATGGGCAGCCCACAGTCTGTAGCAGCTGCGCAGTAGTAGTCAGCTTCAGTCTGCTGAGGGAGCCTCAGCAGACAGGTGGGCGATGCTCGCCAGGGAGATGGAAAAAGAGCTTGCTCACTTCACTCCACGCATCATTTCAGTATCTGCAGTTCCTCTGAGAATGGTGCACTCACTCTCTTAAGCAGTTTCCAAAGCCAGATTGAATTGAAATCGGGATACACAAGTAGTGTTTTCAAAGCATGATTTGAATGCTTTTTTCAAATGTCGTTGCTCTGTAATTAGTTTTTCTTGGTCCAAGTTGCACATTTCCAATTCCTTAGCCTTGATTTAACTTGACCAACTCTTCTACTACTACTACTACTACTACTACTACTACTACTACTACTACTCTTATTCACCTCTATATGGGAGGCATTGCACTGTATTCAATCTGTCAGTAAAATAACGATCTATCTTGGCCTTTGCTGCTTGGTAGTTACAGGTGTGACAAGCTGCAGTAATGTGTTTGGCTTTGGATAGCTACATTTCTGCACACCCACCTGCTACAAGGCCTGCAGCCCCTTCCCCTCAGTACTTCCCCAGTCTTAATTCAAGCATTCAATTCCTACCACATCCCTCATGCAATGGTATGTCGTTTCATTTTTGAAACATTGTCCCCCTCTTGTGGCCTTCCAACTTTGAAATTTACTGTTCAATTTTGAATTAATTCATATATGAATTAAATGGAAAAGCAACGATTTATCTGGCGAGTTATTTGAATGTTCGGCCTACGTCCAACTGTCTGACAGACGGTATTCTAGTGGCTTGTAGCAGCAGCAGCAGCTAGGTGCGCTGCTTGCCTGCAGTAAATAGGATGTGTTCCATCCATGGAACACTGTGATAGGAATCATGCCATTCATAGAACACAATGCTTGGATGTGTTCTATTCCTGGAACAATGGGACCACGTGTCACAATGGGACCACGTGTCACAATGGGCAGCCCACAGTCTGTAGCAGCTGCGCAGTAGTAATCAGCTTCAGTCTGCTGAGGGAGCCTCAGCAGACTGGTGGGCGATGCTCGCCAGGGAGATGGAAAAATAGCTTGCTCACTTCACTCCACGCATCATTTCAGTATCTGCAGTTCCTCTGAGAATGGTGCACTCACTCTCTTAAGCGGTTTCCAAAGACAGATTGAATTGAAATTGGGATACACAAGTAGTGTTTTCAAAGCATGATTTGAATGCTTTTTTCAAATGTCGTTGCTCTGTAATTAGTTTTTCTTGGTCCAAGTTGCACATTTCCAATTCCTTAGCCTTGATTTAACTTGACCAACTCTTCTACTACTACTACTACTACTCTTATTTACCTCTATATGGGAGGCATTGCACTGTATTCAATCTGTCAGTAAAATAACGATCTATCTTGGCCTTTGCTGCTTGGTAGGTACAGGTGTGACAAGCTGCAGTAATGTGTTTGGCTTTGGATAGCTACATTTCTGCACACCCACCTGCTACAAGGCCTGCAGCCCCTTCCCCTCAGTACTTCCCCAGTCTTAATTCAAGCATTCAATTCCTACCACATCCCTCATGCAATGATATGTCGTTTCGTTTTTGAAACATTGTCCCCCTCTTGTGGCCTTCCAACTTTGAAATTTACTCTTCAATTTTGAATTAATTCATATATGAATTAAATGGAAAAGCACCGATTTATCTGGCGAGTTATTTGAATGTTCGGCCTACGTCCAACTGTCTGACAGACGGTATTCTAGTGGCTTGTAGCAGCAGCAGCAGCAGCAGCTAGATGCGCTGCTTGCCTGCAGTAAATAGAATGTGTTGCATCCATGGAACACTGTGATAGGAATCATGCCATTCATAGAACACAATGCTTGGATGTCTTCTATTCCTGGAACAATGGGACCACGTGTCACAATGGGACCACGTGTCACAATGGGCAGCCCACAGTCTGTAGCAGCTGCGCAGCAGTAGTCAGCTTCAGTCTGCTGAGGGAGCCTCAGCAGACAGGTGGGCGATGCTCGCCAGGGAGATGGAAAAATAGCTTGCTCACTTCACTCCACACATCATTTCAGTATCTGCAGTTCCTCTGAGAATGGTGCACTCACTCTCTTAAGCGGTTTCCAAAGACAGATTGAATTAAAATCGGGATACATAAGTAGTGTTTTCAAAGCATGATTTGAATGCTTTTTTCAAATGTCGTTGCTCTGTAATTAGTTTTTCTTGGTCCAAGTTGCACATTTCCAATTCCTTAGCCTTGATTTAACTTGACCAACTCTTCTACTACTACTACTACTACTACTTCTACTACTACTCTTATTCACCTCTATATGGGAGGCATTGCACTGTATTCAATCTGTCAGTAAAATAACGATCTATATTGGCCTTTGCTGCTTGGTAGGTACAGGTGTGACAAGCTGCAGTAATGTGTTTGGCTTTGGATAGCTACATTTCTGCACACCCACCTGCTACAAGGCCTGCAGCCCCTTCCCCTCAGTACTTCCCCAGTCTTAATTCAAGCATTCAATTAATACCACATCCCTCGTGCAATGATATGCCGTTTCATTTTTGAAACATTATCCCCCTCTTGTGGCCTTCCAACTTTGAAATTTACTGTTCAATTTTGAATTAATTCATATATGAATTAAATGGAAAAGCAACGATTTATTTGGCGAGTTATTTGAATGTTCGGCCTACGTCCACCTGTCTGACAGACGGTATTCTAGTGGCTTGTAGCAGCAGCAGCAGCAGCAGCTAGGTGCGCTGCTTGCCTGCAGTAAATAGGATGTGTTCCATCCATGGAACACTGTGATAGGAATCATGCCATTCATAGAACACAATGCTTGGATGTGTTCTATTCCTGGAACAATGGGACCACGTGTCACAATGGGACCACGTGTCACAATGGGCAGGCCACAGTCTGTAGCAGCTGCGCAGTAGTAGTCAGCTTGGGAATGTTTAGTTTGCAAAAGAGAAGACTGAGAGGAGACTTAATAGCTGTCTACAAATATCTAAAGGGCTGTCACATTGTAGAAGGATCAACTTTATTCTCATTTGCACAAGGAAAGACTAGAAGCAATGGGATGAAACTGAATGGGAAGAGACACAGATTAGATATTAGAAAAAACTTTTTGACAGTTAGAGTGATCAATGAGTGGAACAGGCTGCCACGAGAAGTGGTGAGTTCTCCTTCAATGGAAGTCTTCAAACAGAGGCTGGACAGACATCTGACTGGGATGATTTAGAGAATCCTGCTTTGAGCAGGGGGTTGGACCAGATGGCCCAGGAGGTCCCTTCCAACTCTACGATTCTATGATTCTGTGATTCTATGATTCAGTCTGCTGAGGGAGCCTCAGCAGACAGGTGGGCGATGCTCGCCAGGGAGATGGAAAAATAGCTTGCTCACTTCAATCCACGCATCATTTCAGTATCTGCAGTTCTTCTGAGAATGGTGCACTCACTCTCTTAAGCGGTTTCCAAAGACAGATTGAATTGAAATCGGGATACACAAGTAGTGTTTTCAAAGAATGATTTGAATGCTTTTTTCAAATGTCGTTGCTCTGTAATTAGTTTTTCTTGGTCCAAGTTGCACATTTCCAATTCCTTAGCCTTGATTTAACTTGATCAACTCTTCTACTACTACTGCTACTACTACTACTCTTATTCACCTCTATATGGGAGGCATTGCACTGTATTCAATCTGTCAGTAAAATAACGATCTATCTTGGCCTTTGCTGCTTGGTAGGTACAGGTGTCACAAGCTGCAGTAATGTGTTTGGCTTTGGAAAGCTACATTTCTGCACACCAACCTGCTACAAGGCCAGCAGCCCCTTCCCCTCAGTACTTCCCCAGTCTTAATTCAAGCATTCAATTCCTACCACATCCCTCATGCAATGATATGTCGTTTCATTTTTGAAACATTGTCCCCCTCTTGTGGCCTTCCAACTTTGAAATTTACTGTTCAATTTTGAATTAATTCATATATGAATTAAATGGAAAAGCAACGATTTATCTGGCGAGTTATTTGAATGTTCGGCCTACGTCCACCTGTCTGACAGACGGTATTCTAGTGGCTTGTAGCAGCAGCAGCAGCAGCTAGGTGCGCTGCTTGCCTGCAGTAAATAGGATGTGTTCCATCCATGGAACACTGTGATAGGAATCATGCCATTCATAGAACACAATGCTTGGATGTGTTCTATTCCTGGAACAATGGGACCACGTGTCACAATGGGACTACATGTCACAATGGGCAGCCCACAGTCTGTAGCAGCTGCGCAGTAGTAGTCAGCTTCAGTCTGCTGAGGGAGCCTCAGCAGACAGGTGGGCGATGCTCGCCAGGGAGATGGAAAAAGAGCTTGCTCACTTCACTCCACGCATCATTTCAGTATCTGCAGTTCCTCTGAGAATGGTGCACTCACTCTCTTAAGCGGTTTCCAAAGACAGATTGAATTGAAATCGGGATACACAAGTAGTGTTTTCAAAGGATGATTTGAATGCTTTTTTCAAATGTCGTTGCTCTGTAATTAGTTTTTCTTGGTCCAAGTTGCACATTTCCAATTCCTTAGCCTTGATTTAACTTGACCAACTCTTCTACTACTACTACTACTACTACTACTACTCTTATTCACCTCTATATGGGAGGCATTGCACTGTATTCAATCTGTCAGTAAAATAACGATCTATCTTGGCCTTTGCTGCTTGGTAGGTACAGTTGTGACAAGCTGCAGTAATGTGTTTGGCTTTGGATAGCTACATTTCTGCACACCCACCTGCTACAAGGCCTGCAGCCCCTTCCCCTCAGTACTTCCCCAGTCTTATTTCAAGCATTCAATTCCTACCACATCCCTCATGCAATGATATGTCGTTTCATTTTTGAAACATTGTCCCCCTCTTGTGGCCTTCCAACTTTGCAAATTTACTGTTCAATTTTGAATTAATTCATATATGAATTAAATGGAAAAGCAACGATTTATCTGGCGAGTTATTTGAATGTTCGGCCTACGTCCACCTGTCTGACAGACGGTATTCTAGTGGCTTGTAGCAGCTGCAGCAGCAGCAGCTAGGTGCGCTGCTTGCCTGCAGTAAATAGGATGTGTTCCATCCATGGAACACTGTGATAGGAATCATGCCATTCATAGAACACAATGCTTGGATGTGTTCTATTCCTGGAACAATGGGACCACGTGTCACAATGGGCAGCCCACAGTCTGTAGCAGCTGCGCAGTAGTAGTCAGCTTCAGTCTGCTGAGGGAGCCTCAGCAGGCAGGTGGGCGATGCTTGCCAGGGAGATGTAAAAAGAGCTTGCTCACTTCACTCCACACATCATTTCAGTATCTGCAGTTCCTCTGAGAATGGTGTACTCACTCTCTTAAGTGGTTTCCAAAGACAGATTGAATTGAAATCGGGATACACAAGTAGTGTTTTCAAAGCATGATTTGAATGCTTTTTTCAAATGTCGTTGCTCTGTAATTAGTTTTTCTTGGTCCAAGTTGCACATTTCCAATTCCTTAGCCTTGATTTAACTTGACCAACTCTTCTACTACTACTACTACTACTACTACTCTTATTCACCTCTATATGGGAGGCATTGCACTGTATTCAATCTGTCTGTAAAATAATGATCTATCTTGGCCTTTGCTGCTTGGTAGGTACAGGTGTGACAAGCTGCAGTAATGTGTTTGGCTTTGGATAGCTACATTTCTGCACACCCACCTGCTACAAGGCCTGCAGCCCCTTCCCCTCAGTACTTCCCCAGTCTTAATTCAAGCATTCAATTCCTACCACATCCCTCTTGCAATGATATGTCGTTTCGTTTTTGAAACATTGTCAACCTCTTGTGGCCTTCCAACTTTGAAATTTACTGTTCAATTTTGAATTAATTTATATATGAATTAAATGGAAAAGCAACGATTTATCTGGCGAGTTATTTGAATGTTCGGCCTACGTCCACCTGTCTGACAGACGGTATTCTAGTGGCTTGTAGCAGCAGCAGCAGCAGCTAGGTGCGCTGCTTGCCTGCAGTAAATAGGATGTGTTCCATCAATGGAACACTGTGATAGGAATCATGCCATTCATAGAACACAATGCTTGGATGTGTTCTATTCCTGGAACAATGGGACCACGTGTCACAATGGGACCACGTGTCACAATGGGCAGCCCACAGTCTGTAGCAGCTGCGCAGTAGTGGTCAGCTTCAGTCTGCTGAGGGAGCCTCAGCAGACAGGTGGGCGATGCTCGCCAGGGAGATGGAAAAATAGCTTGATCACTTCACTCCACGCATCATTTCAGTATCTGCAGTTCTTCTGAGAATGGTGCAATCACTCTCTTAAGCGGTTTCCAAAGACAGATTGAATTGAAATCGGGATACACAAGTAGTGTTTTCAAAGCATGATTTGAATGCTTTTTTCAAATGTCGTTGCTGTGTAATTAGTTTTTCTTGGTCCAAGTTGCACATTTCCAATTCCTTAGCCATGATTTAACTTGATCAACTCTTCTACTACTACTACTACTACTACTACTACTACTCTTATTCACCTCTATATGGGAGGCATTGCACTGTATTCAATCTGTCAGTAAAATAACGATCTATCTTGGCCTTTGCTGCTTGGTAGGTACAGGTGTGACAAGCTGCAGTAATGTGTTTGGCTTTGGATAGCTACATTTCTGCACACCCACCTGCTACAAGGCCTGCAGCCCCTTCCCCTCAGTACTTCCCCAGTCTTAATTCAAGCATTCCATTCCTACCACATCCCTCATGCAATGATATGTCGTTTCATTTTTGAAACATTGTCCCCCTCTTGTGGCCTTCCAACTTTGAAATTTACTGTTCAATTTTGAATTAATTCATATATGAATTAAATGGAAAAGCAACGATTTATCTGGCGAGTTATTTGAATGTTCGGCCTACGTCCACCTGTCTGACAGACGGTATTCTAGAGGCTTGTAGCAGCAGCAGCAGCTAGGTGCGCTGCTTGCCTGCAGTAAATAGGATGTGTTCCATCCATAGAACACTGTGATAGGAATCATGCCATTCATAGAACACAATGCTTGGATGTGTTCTATTCCTGGAACAATGGGACCACGTGTCACAATGGGCAGCCCACAGTCTGTAGCAGCTGCGCAGTAGTAGTCAGCTTCAGTCTGCTGAGGGAGCCTCAGCAGACAGGTGGGCGATGCTCGCCAGGGAGATGGAAAAATAGCTTGCTCACTTCACTCCACGCATCATTTCAGTATCTGCAGTTCCTCTGAGAATGGTGCACTCACTCTCTTAAGCGGTTTCCAAAGACAGATTGAATTGAAATTGGGATACACAAGTAGTGTTTTCAAAGCATGATTTGAATGCTTTTTTCAAATGTCGTTGCTCTGTAATTAGTTTCTCTTGGTCCAAGTTGCACATTTCCAATTCCTTAGCCTTGATTTAACTTGACCAACTCTTCTTCTACTACTACTACTACTACTACTACTCTTATTCACCTCTATATGGGAGGCATTGCACTGTATTCAATCTGTCAGTAAAATAACGATCTATCTTGGCCTTTGCTGCTTGGTAGGTACAGGTGTGACAAGCTGCAGTAATGTGTTTGGCTTTGGATAGCTACATTTCTGCACACCCACCTGCTACTAGGCCTGCAGCCCCTTCCCCTCAGTAATTCCCCAGTCTTAATTCAAGCATTCAATATTTACTGCAGGAAAGCAGCGCACCTAGCTGCTGCTGCTGCTGCTGCTACAAGCCACTAGAATACCGTCTGTCAGACAGGTGGACGTAGGCCGAACATTCAAATAACTCGCCAGATAAATCGTTGCTTTTCCATTTAATTCATATATGAATTAATTCAAAATTGAACAGTAAATTTCAAAGTTGGAAGGCCACAAGAGGGGGACAATGTTTCAAAAATGAAACGACATATCATTGCATGAGGGATGTGGTAGGAATTGAATGCTTGAATTAAGACTGGGGAAGTACTGAGGGGAAGGGGCTGCAGGCCTTGTAGCAGGTGGGTGTGCAGAAATGTAGCTATCCAAAGCCAAACATATTACTGCAGCTTGTCACACCTGTACCTACCAAGCAGCAAAGGCCAAGATAGATCGTTATTTTACTGACAGATTGAATACAGTGCAATGCCTCCCATATAGAGGTGAATAAGAGTAGTAGTAGTAGTAGTAGTAGAAGAGTTGGTCAAGTTAAATCAAGGCTAAGGAATTGGAAATGTGCAACTTGGACCAAGAAAAACTAATTACAGAGCAACGACATTTGAAAAAAGCATTCAAATCATGCTTTGAAAACACTACTTGTGTATCCCAATTTCAATTCAATCTGTCTTTGTAAACCGCTTAAGAGAGTGAGTGCACCATTCTCAGAGGAACTGCAGATACTGAAATGTTGTGTGGAGTGAAGTGAGCAAGCTATTTTTCCATCTCCCTGGCGAGCATCGCCCACCTGTCTGCTGAGGCTCCCTCAGCAGACTGAAGCTGACTACTACTGCGCAGCTGCTACAGACTGTGGGCTGCCCATTGTGACATGTGGTCCGATTGTGACACGTGGTCCCATTGTTCCAGGAATAGAACACATCCAAGCATTGTGTTCTATGAATGGCATGATTCCTATCACAGTGTTCCATGGATGGAACACATCCTATTTACTGCAGGCAAGCAGCGCACCTAGCTGCTGCTGCTGCTGCTGCTGCTGCTACAAGCCACTAGAATACCGTCTGTCAGACAGGTGGACGTAGGCCGAACATTCAAATAACTCGCCAGATAAATCGTTGCTTTTCCATTTAATTCATATATGAATTAATTGAAAATTGAACAGTAAATTTCAAAGTTGGAAGGCCACAAGAGGGGGACAATGTTTCAAAAATGAAACGACATATCATTGCATGAGGGATGTGGTAGGAATTGAATGCTTGAATTAAGACTGGGGAAGTACTGAGGGGAAGGGGCTGCAGGCCTTGTAGCAGGTGGGTGTGCAGAAATGTAGCTATCCAAAGCCAAACACATTACCGCAGCTTGTCACACCTGTACCTACCAAGCAGCAAAGGCCAAGATAGATCGTTATTTTACTGACAAATTGAATACAGTGCAATGCCTCCCATATAGAGGTGAATAAGAGTAGTAGTAGTAGTAGTAGTAGTAGTAGAAGAGTTGGTCAAGTTAAATCAAGGCTAAGGAATTGGAAATGTGCAACTTGGACCAAGAAAAAATAATTACAGAGCAACGACATTTGAAAAAAGCTTTCAAGTCATGCTTTGAAAACACTACTTGTGTATCCCGATTTCAATTCAATCTGTCTTTGGAAACCGCTTAAGAGAGTGAGTGCACCATTCTCAGAGGAACTGCAGATACTGAAATGATGCGTGGAGTGAAGTGAGCAAGCTATTTTTCCATCTCCCTGGCGAGCATCGCCCACCTGTCTGCTGAGGCTCCCTCAGCAGACTGAAGCTGACTACTACTGCGCAGCTGCTACAGACTGTGGGCTGCCCATTGTGACTCGTGGTCCCATTGTGACACGTGGTCCCATTGTTCCAGGAATAGAACACATCCAAGCATTGTGTTCTATGAATGGCATGATTCCTATCACAGTGTTCCATGGATGGAACACATCCTATTTACTGCAGGCAAGCAGCGCACCTAGCTGCTGCTGCTGCTGCTACAAGCCACTAGAATACCGTCTGTCAGACAGGTGGACGTAGGCCGAACATTCAAATAACTCGCCAGATAAATCGTTGCTTTTCCATTTAATTCATATATGAATTAATTCAAAATTGAACAGTAAATTTCAAAGTTGGAAGGCCACAAGAGGGGGACAATGTTTCAAAAATGAAACGACATATGAGGGATGTGGTAGGAATTGAATGCTTGAATTAAGACTGGGGAAGTACTGAGGGGAAGGGGCTGAAGGCCTTGTAGCAGGTGGGTGTGCAGAAATGTAGCTATCCAAAGCCAAACACATTACTGCAGCTTGTCACACCTGTACCTACCAAGCAGCAAAGGCCAAGATAGATCGTTATTTTACTGACAGATTGAATACAGTGCAATGCCTCCCATATAGAGGTGAATAAGAGTAGTAGTAGTAGCAGTAGTAGTAGAAGAGTTGGTCAAGTTAAATCAAGGCTAAAGAATTGGAAATGTGCAACTTGGACCAAGAAAAACTAATTACAGAGCAACGACATTTGAAAAAAGCATTCAAATCATGCTTTGAAAACACTACTTGTGTATCCCGATTTCAATTCAATCTGTCTTTGGAAACCGCTTAAGAGAGTGAGTGCACCATTCTCAGAGGAACTGCAGATATTGAAATGATGCGTGGAGTGAAGTGAGCAAGCTATATTTCCATCTCCCTGGCGAGCATCGCCCACCTGTCTGCTGAGGCTCCCTCAGCAGACTGAAGCTGACTACTACTGCGCAGCTGCTACAGACTGTGGGCTGCCCATTGTGACACGTGGTCCCATTGTGACACGTGGTCCCATTGTTCCAGGAATAGAACACATCCAAGCATTGTGTTCTATGAATTGCATGATTCCTATCACAGTGTTCCATGGATGGAACACATCCTATTTACTGCAGGCAAGCAGCGCACCTAGCTGCTGCTGCTACAAGCCACTAGAATACCGTCTGTCAGACAGGTGGACATAGGCCGAACATTCAAATAACTCGCCAGATAAATCGTTGCTTTTCCATTTAATTCTTATATGAATTAATTCAAAATTGAACAGTAAATTTCAAAGTTGGAAGGCCACAAGAGGGGGACAATGTTTCAAAAATGAAACGACATATCATTGCATGAGGGATGTGGTAGGAATTGAATGCTTGAATTAAGACTGGGGAAGTACTGAGGGGATGGGGCTGCAGGCCTTGTAGCAGGTGGGTGTGCAGAAATGTAGCTATCCAAAGCCAAACACACTACTGCAGCTTGTCACACCTTTACCTACCAAGCAGCAAAGGCCAAGATAGATCGTTATTTTACTGACAGATTGAATACAGTGCAATGCCTCCCATATAGAGGTGAATAAGAGTAGTAGTAGTAGTAGTAGTAGTAGAAGAGTTGGTCAAGTTAAATCAAGGCTAAGGAATTGGAAATGTGCAACTTGGACCAAGAAAAACTAATTACAGAGCAACGACATTTGAAAAAAGCATTCAAATCATGCTTTGAAAACACTACTTGTGTATCCTGATTTCAATTCAATCTGTCTTTGGAAAGCGCTTAAGAGAGTGAGTGCACCATTCTCAGAGGAACTGCAGATACTGAAATGATGCGTGGAGTGAAGTGAGCAAGCTATTTTTCCATCTCCCTGGCGAGCATTGCCCACCTGTCTGCTGAGGCTCCCTCAGCAGACTGAAGCTGACTACTACTGCGCAGCTGCTACAGACTGTGGGCTGCCCATTGTGACACGTGGTCCCATTGTGACACGTGGTCCCATTGTTCCAGGAATAGAACACATCCAAGCATTGTGTTCTATGAATGGCATGATTCCTATCACAGTGTTCCATGGATGGAACACATCCTATTTACTGCAGGCAAGCAGCGCACCTAGCTGCTGCTGCTTCAAGCCACTAGAATACCGTCTGTCAGACAGGTGGACGTAGGCCGAACATTCAAATAACTCGCCAGATAAATCGTTGCTTTTCCATTTAATTCATATATTAATTAATTCAAAATTGAACAGTAAATTTCAAAGTTGGAAGGCCTCAAGAGGGGGACAATATTTCAAAAATGAAACGACATATCATTGCATGAGGGATGTGGTAGGAATTGAATGCATGAATTAAGACTGGGGAAGTACTGAGGGGAAGGGGCTGCAGGCCTTGTAGCAGGTGGGTGTGCAGAAATGTAGCTATCCAAAGCCAAAGATATTACTGCAGCTTGTCACACCTGTACCTACCAAGCAGCAAAGGAGAAGATAGATCGTTATTTTACTGACAGATTGAATACAGTGCAATGCCTCCCAAATAGAGGTGAATAAGAGTAGTAGTAGTAGTAGTAGTAGTAGTAGAAAAGTTGGTCAAGTTAAATCAAGGCTAAGGAATTGGAAATGTGCAACTTGGACCAAGAAAAACTAATTACAGAGCAACGACATTTGAAAAAAGCATTCAAATCATGCTTTGAAAACACTACTTGTCTATCCCAATTTCAATTCAATCTGTCTTTGGAAACCGCTTAAGAGAGTGAGTGCACCATTCTCAGAGGAACTGCAGATACTGAAATGATGCGTGGAGTGAAGTGAGCAAGCTATTTTTCCATCTCCCTGGCGAGCATCGCCCACCTGTCTGCTGAGGCTCCCTCAGCAGACTGAAGCTGACTACTACTGCGCAGCTGCTACAGACTGTGGGCTGCCCATTGTGACACGTGGTCCCATTGTGACACGTGGTCCCATTGTTCCAGGAATAGAACACATCCAAGCATTGTGTTCTATGAATGGCATGATTCCTATCACAGTGTTCCATGGATGGAACACATCCTATTTACTGCAGGCAAGCAGCGCACCTAGCTGCTGCTGCTGCTGCTGCTACAAGCCACTAGAATACCGTCTGTCAGACAGGTGGACGTAGGCCGAACATTCAAATAACTCGCCAGATAAATCGTTGCTTTTCCATTTAATTCATATATGAATTAATTCAAAATTGAACAGTAAATTTCAAAGTTGGAAGGCCACAAGAGGGGGACAATGTTTCAAAAATGAAACGACATATCATTGCATGAGGGATGTGGTAGGAATTGAATGCTTGAATCAAGACTGGGGAAGTACTGAGGGGAAGGGGCTGCAGGCCTTGTAGCAGGTGGGTGTGCAGAAATGTAGCTATCCAAAGCCAAACACATTACTGCAGCTTGTCACACCTGTACCTACCAAGCAGCAAAGGCCAAGATAGATCGTTATTTTACTGACAGATTGAATACAGTGCAATGCCTCCCATATAGAGGTGAATAAGAGTAGTAGTAGTAGTAGTAGTAGTAGTAGTAGTAGTAGTAGAAGAGTTGGTCAAGTTAAATCAAGGCTAAGGAATTGGAAATGTGCAACTTGGACCAAGAAAAACTAATTACAGAGCAACGACATTTGAAAAAAGCATTCAAATCATGCTTTGAAAACACTACTTGTGTATCCCAATTTCAATTCAATCTGTCTTTGTAAACCGCTTAAGAGAGTGAGTGCACCATTCTCAGAGGAACTGCAGATACTGAAATGTTGTGTGGAGTGAAGTGAGCAAGCTATTTTTCCATCTCCCTGGCGAGCATCGCCCACCTGTCTGCTGAGGCTCCCTCAGCAGACTGAAGCTGACTACTACTGCGCAGCTGCTACAGACTGTGGGCTGCCCATTGTGACATGTGGTCCGATTGTGACACGTGGTCCCATTGTTCCAGGAATAGAACACATCCAAGCATTGTGTTCTATGAATGGCATGATTCCTATCACAGTGTTCCATGGATGGAACACATCCTATTTACTGCAGGCAAGCAGCGCACCTAGCTGCTGCTGCTGCTGCTGCTGCTGCTACAAGCCACTAGAATACCGTCTGTCAGACAGGTGGACGTAGGCCGAACATTCAAATAACTCGCCAGATAAATCGTTGCTTTTCCATTTAATTCATATATGAATTAATTGAAAATTGAACAGTAAATTTCAAAGTTGGAAGGCCACAAGAGGGGGACAATGTTTCAAAAATGAAACGACATATCATTGCATGAGGGATGTGGTAGGAATTGAATGCTTGAATTAAGACTGGGGAAGTACTGAGGGGAAGGGGCTGCAGGCCTTGTAGCAGGTGGGTGTGCAGAAATGTAGCTATCCAAAGCCAAACACATTACCGCAGCTTGTCACACCTGTACCTACCAAGCAGCAAAGGCCAAGATAGATCGTTATTTTACTGACAAATTGAATACAGTGCAATGCCTCCCATATAGAGGTGAATAAGAGTAGTAGTAGTAGTAGTAGTAGTAGTAGAAGAGTTGGTCAAGTTAAATCAAGGCTAAGGAATTGGAAATGTGCAACTTGGACCAAGAAAAAATAATTACAGAGCAACGACATTTGAAAAAAGCTTTCAAGTCATGCTTTGAAAACACTACTTGTGTATCCCGATTTCAATTCAATCTGTCTTTGGAAACCGCTTAAGAGAGTGAGTGCACCATTCTCAGAGGAACTGCAGATACTGAAATGATGCGTGGAGTGAAGTGAGCAAGCTATTTTTCCATCTCCCTGGCGAGCATCGCCCACCTGTCTGCTGAGGCTCCCTCAGCAGACTGAAGCTGACTACTACTGCGCAGCTGCTACAGACTGTGGGCTGCCCATTGTGACTCGTGGTCCCATTGTGACACGTGGTCCCATTGTTCCAGGAATAGAACACATCCAAGCATTGTGTTCTATGAATGGCATGATTCCTATCACAGTGTTCCATGGATGGAACACATCCTATTTACTGCAGGCAAGCAGCGCACCTAGCTGCTGCTGCTGCTGCTACAAGCCACTAGAATACCGTCTGTCAGACAGGTGGACGTAGGCCGAACATTCAAATAACTCGCCAGATAAATCGTTGCTTTTCCATTTAATTCATATATGAATTAATTCAAAATTGAACAGTAAATTTCAAAGTTGGAAGGCCACAAGAGGGGGACAATGTTTCAAAAATGAAACGACATATGAGGGATGTGGTAGGAATTGAATGCTTGAATTAAGACTGGGGAAGTACTGAGGGGAAGGGGCTGAAGGCCTTGTAGCAGGTGGGTGTGCAGAAATGTAGCTATCCAAAGCCAAACACATTACTGCAGCTTGTCACACCTGTACCTACCAAGCAGCAAAGGCCAAGATAGATCGTTATTTTACTGACAGATTGAATACAGTGCAATGCCTCCCATATAGAGGTGAATAAGAGTAGTAGTAGTAGCAGTAGTAGTAGAAGAGTTGGTCAAGTTAAATCAAGGCTAAAGAATTGGAAATGTGCAACTTGGACCAAGAAAAACTAATTACAGAGCAACGACATTTGAAAAAAGCATTCAAATCATGCTTTGAAAACACTACTTGTGTATCCCGATTTCAATTCAATCTGTCTTTGGAAACCGCTTAAGAGAGTGAGTGCACCATTCTCAGAGGAACTGCAGATATTGAAATGATGCGTGGAGTGAAGTGAGCAAGCTATATTTCCATCTCCCTGGCGAGCATCGCCCACCTGTCTGCTGAGGCTCCCTCAGCAGACTGAAGCTGACTACTACTGCGCAGCTGCTACAGACTGTGGGCTGCCCATTGTGACACGTGGTCCCATTGTGACACGTGGTCCCATTGTTCCAGGAATAGAACACATCCAAGCATTGTGTTCTATGAATTGCATGATTCCTATCACAGTGTTCCATGGATGGAACACATCCTATTTACTGCAGGCAAGCAGCGCACCTAGCTGCTGCTGCTACAAGCCACTAGAATACCGTCTGTCAGACAGGTGGACATAGGCCGAACATTCAAATAACTCGCCAGATAAATCGTTGCTTTTCCATTTAATTCTTATATGAATTAATTCAAAATTGAACAGTAAATTTCAAAGTTGGAAGGCCACAAGAGGGGGACAATGTTTCAAAAATGAAACGACATATCATTGCATGAGGGATGTGGTAGGAATTGAATGCTTGAATTAAGACTGGGGAAGTACTGAGGGGATGGGGCTGCAGGCCTTGTAGCAGGTGGGTGTGCAGAAATGTAGCTATCCAAAGCCAAACACACTACTGCAGCTTGTCACACCTTTACCTACCAAGCAGCAAAGGCCAAGATAGATCGTTATTTTACTGACAGATTGAATACAGTGCAATGCCTCCCATATAGAGGTGAATAAGAGTAGTAGTAGTAGTAGTAGTAGTAGAAGAGTTGGTCAAGTTAAATCAAGGCTAAGGAATTGGAAATGTGCAACTTGGACCAAGAAAAACTAATTACAGAGCAACGACATTTGAAAAAAGCATTCAAATCATGCTTTGAAAACACTACTTGTGTATCCTGATTTCAATTCAATCTGTCTTTGGAAAGCGCTTAAGAGAGTGAGTGCACCATTCTCAGAGGAACTGCAGATACTGAAATGATGCGTGGAGTGAAGTGAGCAAGCTATTTTTCCATCTCCCTGGCGAGCATTGCCCACCTGTCTGCTGAGGCTCCCTCAGCAGACTGAAGCTGACTACTACTGCGCAGCTGCTACAGACTGTGGGCTGCCCATTGTGACACGTGGTCCCATTGTGACACGTGGTCCCATTGTTCCAGGAATAGAACACATCCAAGCATTGTGTTCTATGAATGGCATGATTCCTATCACAGTGTTCCATGGATGGAACACATCCTATTTACTGCAGGCAAGCAGCGCACCTAGCTGCTGCTGCTTCAAGCCACTAGAATACCGTCTGTCAGACAGGTGGACGTAGGCCGAACATTCAAATAACTCGCCAGATAAATCGTTGCTTTTCCATTTAATTCATATATTAATTAATTCAAAATTGAACAGTAAATTTCAAAGTTGGAAGGCCTCAAGAGGGGGACAATATTTCAAAAATGAAACGACATATCATTGCATGAGGGATGTGGTAGGAATTGAATGCATGAATTAAGACTGGGGAAGTACTGAGGGGAAGGGGCTGCAGGCCTTGTAGCAGGTGGGTGTGCAGAAATGTAGCTATCCAAAGCCAAAGATATTACTGCAGCTTGTCACACCTGTACCTACCAAGCAGCAAAGGAGAAGATAGATCGTTATTTTACTGACAGATTGAATACAGTGCAATGCCTCCCAAATAGAGGTGAATAAGAGTAGTAGTAGTAGTAGTAGTAGTAGTAGAAAAGTTGGTCAAGTTAAATCAAGGCTAAGGAATTGGAAATGTGCAACTTGGACCAAGAAAAACTAATTACAGAGCAACGACATTTGAAAAAAGCATTCAAATCATGCTTTGAAAACACTACTTGTCTATCCCAATTTCAATTCAATCTGTCTTTGGAAACCGCTTAAGAGAGTGAGTGCACCATTCTCAGAGGAACTGCAGATACTGAAATGATGCGTGGAGTGAAGTGAGCAAGCTATTTTTCCATCTCCCTGGCGAGCATCGCCCACCTGTCTGCTGAGGCTCCCTCAGCAGACTGAAGCTGACTACTACTGCGCAGCTGCTACAGACTGTGGGCTGCCCATTGTGACACGTGGTCCCATTGTGACACGTGGTCCCATTGTTCCAGGAATAGAACACATCCAAGCATTGTGTTCTATGAATGGCATGATTCCTATCACAGTGTTCCATGGATGGAACACATCCTATTTACTGCAGGCAAGCAGCGCACCTAGCTGCTGCTGCTGCTGCTGCTACAAGCCACTAGAATACCGTCTGTCAGACAGGTGGACGTAGGCCGAACATTCAAATAACTCGCCAGATAAATCGTTGCTTTTCCATTTAATTCATATATGAATTAATTCAAAATTGAACAGTAAATTTCAAAGTTGGAAGGCCACAAGAGGGGGACAATGTTTCAAAAATGAAACGACATATCATTGCATGAGGGATGTGGTAGGAATTGAATGCTTGAATCAAGACTGGGGAAGTACTGAGGGGAAGGGGCTGCAGGCCTTGTAGCAGGTGGGTGTGCAGAAATGTAGCTATCCAAAGCCAAACACATTACTGCAGCTTGTCACACCTGTACCTACCAAGCAGCAAAGGCCAAGATAGATCGTTATTTTACTGACAGATTGAATACAGTGCAATGCCTCCCATATAGAGGTGAATAAGAGTAGTAGTAGTAGTAGTAGTAGTAGTAGTAGTAGTAGTAGAAGAGTTGGTCAAGTTAAATCAAGGCTAAGGAATTGGAAATGTGCAACTTGGACCAAGAAAAACTAATTACATAGCAACGACATTTGAAAAAAGCATTCAAATCATGCTTTGAATACACTACTTGTTTATCCCGATTTCAATTCAATCTGTCTTTGGAAACTGCTTAAGAGAGTGAGTGCACCATTCTCAGAGGAACTGCAGATACTGAAATGATGCGTGTTAAATCAAGGCTAAGGAATTGGAAATGTGCAACTTGGACCAAGAAAAACTAATTACAGAGCAACGACATTTGAAAAAAGCATTCAAATCATGCTTTGAAAACACTACTTGTGTATCCCAATTTCAATTCATTATGTCTTTGGAAACCGCTTAAGAGATTGAGTGCACCATTCTCAGAGGAACTGCAGATACTGAAATGATGCGTGGAGTGAAGTGAGCAAGCTATTTTTCCATCTCCCTGGCGAGCATCGCCCACCTGTCTGCTTAGGCTCCCTCAGCAGACTGAAGCTGACTACTACTGCGCAGCTGCTACAGACTGTGGGCTGCCCATTGTGACACGTGGTCCCATTGTGACACGTGGTCCCATTGTTCCAGGAATAGAACACATCCAAGCATTGTGTTCTATGAATGGCATGATTCCTATCACAGTGTTCCATTGATGGAACACATCCTATTTACTGCAGGCAAGCCTCGCACCTAGCTGCTGCTGCTGCTGCTACAAGCCACTAGAATACCGTCTGTCAGACAGGTGGACGTAGGCCGAACATTCAAATAACTCGCCAGATAAATCGTTGCTTTTCCATTTAATTCATATATGAATTAATTCAAAATTGAACAGTAAATTTCAAAGTTGGAAGGCCACAAGAGGGGGGCAATGTTTCAAAAATGAAACGACATATCATTGCATGAGGGATGTGGTAGGAATTGAATGCTTGAATTAAGACTGGGGAAGTACTGAGGGGAAGGGGCTGCAGGCCTTGTAGCAGATGGGTGTGCAGAAATGTAGCTATCCAAAGCCAAACACATTACTGCAGCTTGTCACACCTGTACCTACCAAGCAGCAAAGGCCAAGATAGATCGTTATTTTACTGACAGATTGAATACAGTGCAATGCCTCCCATATAGAGGTGAATAAGAGTAGTAGTAGTAGTAGTAGAAGAGTTGGTCAAGTTAAATCAAGGCTAAGGAATTGGAAATGTGCAACTTGGACCAAGAAAAACTAATTACAGAGCAACGACATTTGAAAAAAGCATTCAAATCATGCTTTGAAAACACTACTTGTGTATCCCAATTTCAATTCATTATGTCTTTGGAAACCGCTTAAGAGATTGAGTGCACCATTCTCAGAGGAACTGCAGATACTGAAATGATGCGTGGAGTGAAGTGAGCAAGCTATTTTTCCATCTCCCTGGCGATCATCGCCCACCTGTCTGCTGAGGCTCCCTCAGCAGACTGAAGCTGACTACTACTGCGCAGCTGCTACAGACTGTGGGCTGCCCATTGTGACACGTGGTCCCATTGTGACACGTGGTCCCATTGTTCCAGGAATAGAACACATCCAAGCATTGTGTTCTATGAATGGCATGATTCCTATCACAGTGTTCCATGGATGGAACACATCCTATTTACTGCAGGCAAGCAGCGCACCTAGCTGCTGCTGCTGCTGATGCTACAAGCCACTAGAATACCGTCTGTCAGACAGGTGGACGTAGGCCGAACATTCAAATAACTCGCCAGATAAATCGTTGCTTTTCCATTTAATTCATATATGAATTAATTCAAAATTGAACAGTAAATTTCAAAGTTGGAAGGCCACAAGAGGGGGACAATGTTTCAAAAATGAAACGACATATCATTGCATGAGGGATGTGGTAGGAATTGAATGCTTGAATTAAGACTGGGGAAGTACTGAGGGGAAGGGGCTGCAGGCCTTGTAGCAGGTGGGTGTGAAGAAATGTAGCTATCCAAAGCCAAACACATTACCGCAGCTTGTCACACCTGTACCTACCAAGCAGCAAAGGCCAAGATAGATCGTTATTTTACTGACAAATTGAATACAGTGCAATGCCTCCCATATAGAGGTGAATAAGAATAGTAGTAGTAGTAGTAGTAGAAGAGTTGGTCAAGTTAAATCAAGGCTAAGGAATTGGAAATGTGCAACTTGGACCAAGAAAAACTAATTACAGAGCAACGACATTTGAAAAAAGCATTCAAATCATGCTTTGAAAACACTACTTGTGTATCCCGATTTCAATTCAATCTGTCTTTGGAAACCGCTTAAGAGAGTGAGTGCACCATTCTCAGAGGAACTGCAGATACTGAAATGATGCGTGGAGTGAAGTGAGCAAGCTATTTTTCCATCTCCCTGGCGAGCATCGCCCACCTGTCTGCTGAGGCTCCCTCAGCAGACTGAAGCTGACTACTACTGCGCAGCTGCTACAGACTGTGGGCTGCCCATTGTGACACGTGGTCCCATTGTGACACGTGGTCCCATTGTTCCAGGAATAGAACACATCCAAGCATTGTGTTCTATGAATGGCATGATTCCTATCACAGTGTTCCATGGATGGAACACATCCTATTTACTGCAGGCAAGCAGCGCACCTAGCTGCTGCTGCTGCTGCTGCTACAAGCCACTAGAATACCGTCTGTCAGACAGGTGGACGTAGGCCGAACATTCAAATAACTCGCCAGATAAATCGTTGCTTTTCCATTTAATTCATATATGAATTAATTCAAAATTGAACAGTAAATTTCAAAGTTGGAAGGCCACAAGAGGGGACAATGTTTCAAAAATGAAACGACATATCATTGCATGAGGGATGTGGTAGGAATTGAATGCTTGAATGAAGACTGGGGAAGTACTGAGGGGAAGGGGATGCAGGCCTTGTAGCAGGTGGGTGTGCAGAAATGTAGCTATCCAAAGCCAAACACATTACTGCAGCTTGTCACACCTGTACCTACCAAGCAGCAAAGGCCAAGATAGATCGTTATTTTACTGACAGATTGAATACAGTGCAATGCCTCCCATATAGAGGTGAATAAGAGTAGTAGTAGTAGTAGTAGTAGAAGAGTTGGTCAAGTTAAATCAAGGCTAAGGAATTGGAAATGTGCAACTTGGACCAAGAGAAACTAATTACAGAGCAACGACATTTGAAAAAAGCATTCAAATCATGCTTTGAAAACACTACTTGTCTATCCCAATTTCAATTCAATCTGTCTTTGGAAACCGCTTAAGAGAGTGAGTGCACCATTCTCAGAGGAACTGCAGATACTGAAATGATGCGTGGAGTGAAGTGAGCAAGCTATTTTTCCATCTCCCTGGCGAGCATTGCCCACCTGTCTGCTGAGGCTCCCTCAGCAGACTGAAGCTGACTACTACTGCGCAGCTGCTACAGACTGTGGGCTGCCCATTGTGACACGTGGTCCCATTGTGACACGTGGTCCCATTGTTCCAGGAATAGAACACATCCAAGCATTGTGTTCTATGAATGGCATGATTCCTATCACAGTGTTCCATGGATGGAACACATCCTATTTACTGCAGGCAAGCAGCGCACCTAGCTGCTGCTGCTTCAAGCCACTAGAATACCGTCTGTCAGACAGGTGGACGTAGGCCGAACATTCAAATAACTCGCCAGATAAATCGTTGCTTTTCCATTTAATTCATATATTAATTAATTCAAAATTGAACAGTAAATTTCAAAGTTGGAAGGCCTCAAGAGGGGGACAATATTTCAAAAATGAAACGACATATCATTGCATGAGGGATGTGGTAGGAATTGAATGCATGAATTAAGACTGGGGAAGTACTGAGGGGAAGTGGCTGCAGGCCTTGTAGCAGGTGGGTGTGCAGAAATGTAGCTATCCAAAGCCAAAGATATTACTGCAGCTTGTCACACCTGTACCTACCAAGCAGCAAAGGAGAAGATAGATCGTTATTTTACTGACAGATTGAATACAGTGCAATGCCTCCCAAATAGAGGTGAATAAGAGTAGTAGTAGTAGTAGTAGTAGTAGTAGAAAAGTTGGTCAAGTTAAATCAAGGCTAAGGAATTGGAAATGTGCAACTTGGACCAAGAAAAACTAATTACAGAGCAACGACATTTGAAAAAAGCATTCAAATCATGCTTTGAAAACACTACTTGTCTATCCCAATTTCAATTCAATCTGTCTTTGGAAACCGCTTAAGAGAGTGAGTGCACCATTCTCAGAGGAACTGCAGATACTGAAATGATGCGTGGAGTGAAGTGAGCAAGCTATTTTTCCATCTCCCTGGCGAGCATCGCCCACCTGTCTGCTGAGGCTCCCTCAGCAGACTGAAGCTGACTACTACTGCGCAGCTGCTACAGACTGTGGGCTGCCCATTGTGACACGTGGTCCCATTGTGACACGTGGTCCCATTGTTCCAGGAATAGAACACATCCAAGCATTGTTTTCTATGAATGGCATGATTCCTATCACAGTGTTCCATGGATGGAACACATCCTATTTACTGCAGGCAAGCAGCGCACCTAGCTGCTGCTGCTGCTGCTGCTGCTGCTGCTACAAGCCTCTAGAATACCGTCTGTCAGACAGGTGGACGTAGGCCGAACATTCAAATAACTCGCCAGATAAATCGTTGCTTTTCCATTTAATTCATATATGAATTAATTCAAAATTGAACAGTAAATTTCAAAGTTGGAAGGCCACAAGAGGGGGACAATGTTTCAAAAATGAAACGACATATCATTGCATGAGGGATGTGGTAGGAATTGAATGCTTGAATCAAGACTGGGGAAGTACTGAGGGGAAGGGGCTGCAGGCCTTGTAGCAGGTGGGTGTGCAGAAATGTAGCTATCCAAAGCCAAACACATTACTGCAGCTTGTCACACCTGTACCTACCAAGCAGCAAAGGCCAAGATAGATCGTTATTTTACTGACAGATTGAATACAGTGCAATGCCTCCCATATAGAGGTGAATAAGAGTAGTAGTAGTAGTAGAAGTAGTAGTAGAAGAGTTGGTCAAGTTAAGTCAAGGCTAAGGAATTGGAAATGTGCAACTTGGACCAAGAAAAACTAATTACAGAGCAACGACATTTGAAAAAAGCATTCAAATCATGCTTTGAAAACACTACTTGTCTATCCCAATTTCAATTCAATCTGTCTTTGGAAACCGCTTAAGAGAGTGAGTGCACCATTCTCAGAGGAACTGCAGATACTGAAATGATGCGTGGAGTGAAGTGAGCAAGCTATTTTTCCATCTCCCTGGCGAGCATCGCCCACCTGTCTGCTGAGGCTCCCTCAGCAGACTGAAGCTGACTACTACTGCGCAGCTGCTACAGACTGTGGGCTGCCCATTGTGACACGTGGTCCCATTGTGACACGTGGTCCCATTGTTCCAGGAATAGAACACATCCAAGCATTGTGTTCTATGAATGGCATGATTCCTATCACAGTGTTCCATGGATGGAACACATCCTATTTACTGCAGGCAAGCAGCGCACCTAGCTGCTGCTGCTGCTGCTGCTACAAGCCACTAGAATACCGTCTGTCAGACAGGTGGACGTAGGCCGAACATTCAAATAACTCGCCAGATAAATCGTTGCTTTTCCATTTAATTCATATATGAATTAATTCAAAATTGAACAGTAAATTTCAAAGTTGGAAGGCCACAAGAGGGGGACAATGTTTCAAAAATGAAACGACATATCATTGCATGAGGGATGTGGTAGGATTTGAATGCTTGAATTAAGACTGGGGAAGTACTGAGGGGAAGGGGCTGCAGGCCTTGTAGCAGGTGGGTGTGCAGAAATGTAGCTATCCAAAGCCAAACACATTACCGCAGCTTGTCATACCTGTACATACCAAGCAGCAAAGGCCAAGATAGATCGTTATTTTACTGACAGATTGAATACAGTGCAATGCCTCCCATATAGAGGTGAATAAGAGTAGTAGTAGTAGTAGTAGTAGTAGTAGTAGTAGTAGAAGAGTTGGTCAAGTTAAATCAAGGCTAAGGAATTGGAAATGTGCAACTTGGACCAAGAAAAACTAATTACATAGCAACGACATTTGAAAAAAGCATTCAAATCATGCTTTGAAAACACTACTTGTTTATCCCAATTTCAATTCAATCTGTCTTTGGAAACTGCTTAAGAGAGTGAGTGCACCATTCCCAGAGGAACTGCAGATACTGAAATGATGCGTGGAGTGAAGTGAGCAAGCTATTTTTCCATCTCCCTGGCGAGCATCGCCCACCTGTCTGCTGAGGCTCCCTCAGCAGACTGAAGCTGACTACTACTGCGCCGCTGCTACAGACTGTGGGCTGCCCATTGTGACACGTGGTCCCATTGTGACACGTGGTCCCATTGTTCCAGGAATAGAACACATCCAAGCATTGTGTTCTATGAATGGCATGATTCCTATCACAGTGTTCCATGGATGGAACACATCCTATTTACTGCAGGCAAGCCTCGCACCTAGCTGCTGCTGCTGCTGCTACAAGCCACTAGAATACCGTCTGTCAGACAGGTGGACGTAGGCCGAACATTCAAATAACTCGCCAGATAAATCGTTGCTTTTCCATTTAATTCATATATGAATTAATTCAAAATTGAACAGTAAATTTCAAAGTTGGAAGGCCACAAGAGGGGGGCAATGTTTCAAAAATGAAACGACATATCATTGCATGAGGGATGTGGTAGGAATTGAATGCTTGAATTAAGACTGGGGAAGTACTGAGGGGAAGGGGCTGCAGGCCTTGTAGCAGATGGGTGTGCAGAAATGTAGCTATCCAAAGCCAAACACATTACTGCAGCTTGTCACACCTGTACCTACCAAGCAGCAAAGGCCAAGATAGATCGTTATTTTACTGACAGATTGAATACAGTGCAATGCCTCCCACATAGAGGTGAATAAGAGTAGTAGTAGTAGTAGTAGAAGAGTTGGTCAAGTTAAATCAAGGCTAAGGAATTGGAAATGTGCAACTTGGACCAAGAAAAACTAATTACAGAGCAACGACATTTGAAAAAAGCATTCAAACCATGCTTTGAAAACACTACTTGTGTATCCCAATTTCAATTCATTATGTCTTTGGAAACCGCTTAAGAGATTGAGTGCACCATTCTCAGAGGAACTGCAGATACTGAAATGATGCGTGGAGTGAAGTGAGCAAGCTATTTTTCCATCTCCCTGGCGAGCATCGCCCACCTGTCTGCTGAGGCTCCCTCAGCAGACTGAAGCTGACTACTACTGCGCAGCTGCTACAGACTGTGGGCTGCCCATTGTGACACGTGGTCCCATTGTGACACGTGGTCCCATTGTTCCAGGAAAAGAACACATCCAAGCATTGTGTTCTATGAATGGCATGATTCCTATCACAGTGTTCCATGGATGGAACACATCCTATTTACTGCAGGCAAGCAGCGCACCTAGCTGCTGCTGCTTCTACAAGCCACTAGAATACCGTCTGTCAGACAGGTGGACGTAGGCCGAACATTCAAATAACTCGCCAGATAAATCGTTGCTTTTCCATTTAATTCATATATGAATTAATTCAAAATTGAACAGTAAATTTCAAAGTTGGAAGGCCACAAGAGGGGGACAATGTTTAAAAAATGAAACGACATATCATTGCATGAGGGATGTGGTAGGAATTGAATGCTTGAATTAAGACTGGGGAAGTACTGAGGGGAAGGGGCTGCAGGCCTTGTAGCAGGTGGGTGTGCAGAAATGTAGCTATCCAAAGCCAAACACATTACTGCAGCTTGTCACACCTGTACCTACCAAGCAGCAAAGGCCAAGATAGATCGTTATTTTACTGACAGATTGAATACAGTGCAATGCCTCCCATATAGAGGTGAATAAGAGTAGTAGTAGTAGTAGTAGTAGTAGTAGTAGTAGTAGTAGTAGAAGAGTTGGCCAAGTTAAATCAAGGCTAAGGAATTGGAAATGTGCAACTTGGACCAAGAAAAACTAATTACTGAGCAACGACATTTGAAAAAAGCATTCAAATCATGCTTTGAAAACACTACTTGTGTATCCCAATTTCAAATCAATCTGTCTTTGGAAACCGCTTAAGAGAGTGAGTGCACCATTCTCAGAGGAACTGCAGATACTGAAATGATGCGTGGAGTGAAGTGAGCAAGCTATTTTTCCATCTCCCTGGCGAGCATCGCCCACCTGTCTGCTGAGGCTCCCTCAGCAGACTGAAGCTGACTACTACTGCGCAGCTGCTACAGACTGTGGGCTGCCCATTGTGACACGTGGTCCCATTGTGACACGTGGCCCCATTGTTCCAGGAATAGAACACATCCAAGCATTGTGTTCTTTGAATGGCATGATTCCTATCACAGTGTTCCATGGATGGAACACATCCTATTTACTGCAGGCAAGCAGCGCACCTAGCTGCTGCTGCTGCTGCTGCTGCTACAAGCCACTAGAATACCGTCTGTCAGACAGGTGGACGTAGGCCGAACATTCAAATAACTCGCCAGATAAATCGTTGCTTTTCCTTTTAATTCATATATAAATTAATTCAAAATTGAACAGTAAATTTCAAAGTTGGAAGGCCACAAGAGGGGGACAATGTTTCAAAAATGAAACGACATATCTTTGCATGAGGGATGTGGTAGGAATTGAATGCTTGAATTAAGACTGGGGAAGTACTGAGGGGAAGTGGCTGCAGGCCTTGTAGCAGGTGGGTGTGCAGAAATGTAGCTATCCAAAGCCAAACACATTACTGCAGCTTGTCACACCTGTACCTACCAAGCAGCAAAGGCCAAGATAGATCGTTATTTTACTGACAGATTGAATACAGTGCAATGCCTCCCATATAGAGGTGAATAAGAGTAGTAGTAGTAGCAGTAGTAGTAGTAGTAGTAGTAGAAGAGTTGGTCAAGTTAAATCAAGGCTAAGGAATTGGAAATGTGCAACTTGGACCAAGAAAAACTAATTACAGAGCAACGACATTTGAAAAAAGCTTTCAAATCATGCTTTGAAAACACTACTTGTGTATC
The DNA here is from genome assembly GCF_039654945.1 of Dendrobates tinctorius. Lineage (NCBI taxonomy): Eukaryota > Metazoa > Chordata > Amphibia > Anura > Dendrobatidae > Dendrobates > Dendrobates tinctorius. The sequence continues at coordinate 1,678,422 of NW_027362018.1, read as the reverse complement.
CCATTTTCTATTCAGTCTGTCTTTGGAAACCGCTTAAGAGAGTGAGTGCAACATTCTCAGAGGAACTGCAGATACTGAAATGATGCGTGGAGTGAAGTGAGCAAGCTATTTTTCCATCTCCCTGGCGAGCATCGCCCACCTGTCTGCTGAGGCTCCCTCAGCAGGCTGAAGCTGACTACTACTGCGCAGCTGCTACAGACTGTGGGCTGCCCATTGTGACACGTGGTCCCATTGTGACACGTGGTCCCATTGTTCCAGGAATAGAACACATCCAAGCATTGTGTTCTATGAATGGCATGATTCCTCTCACAGTGTTCCATGGATGGAACACATCCTATTTACTGCAGGCAAGCAGCGCACCTAGCTGCTGCTGCTGCTACAAGCCACTAGAATACCGTCTGTCAGACAGGTGGACGTAGGCCGAACATTCAAATAACTCGCCAGATAAATCGTTGCTTTTCCATTTAATTCATATATGAATTAATTCAAAATTGAACAGTAAATTTCAAAGTTGGAAGGCCACAAGAGGGGGACAATGTTTCAAAAATGAAACGACATATCATTGCATGAGGGATGTGGTAGGAATTGAATGCTTGAATTAAGACTGGGGAAGTACTGAGGGGAAGGGGCTGCAGGCCTTGTAGCAGGTGGGTGTGCAGAAATGTAGCTATCCAAAGCCAAACACATTACTGCAGCTTGTCACACCTGTACCTACCAAGCAGCAAAGGCCAAGATAGATCGTTATTTTACTGACAGATTGAATACAGTGCAATGCCTCCCATACAGAGGTGAATAAGAGTAGTAGTAGTAGTAGTAGTAGTAGTAGAAGAGTTGGCCAAGTTAAATCAAGGCTAAGGAATTGGAAATGTGCAACTTGGACCAAGAAAAACTAATTACAGAGCAATGACATTTGAAAAAAGCATTCAAATCATGCTTTGAAAACACTACTTGTGTATCCCAATTTCAATTCAATCTGTCTTTGGAAACCGCTTAAGAGAGTGAGTGCACCATTCTCAGAGGAACTGCAGATACTGAAATGATGCGTGGAGTGAAGTGAGCAAGCTATTTCTCCATCTCCCTGGCGAGCATCGCCCACCTGTCTGCTGAGGCTCCCTCAGCAGACTGAAGCTGACTACTACTGCGCAGCTGCTACAGACTGTGGGCTGCCCATTGTGACACGTGGTCCCATTGTTCCAGGAATAGAACACATCCAAGCATTGTGTTCTATGAATGGCATGATTCCTATCACAGTGTTCCATGGATGGAACACATCCTATTTACTGCAGGCAAGCAGCGCACCTAGCTGCTGCTGCTGCTGCTACAAGCCACTAGAATACCGTCTGTCAGACAGGTGGGCGTAGGCCGAACATTCAAATAACTCGCCAGATAAATCGTTGCTTTTCCATTTAATTCATATATGAATTAATTCAAAATTGAACAGTAAATTTCAAAGTTGGAAGGCCACAAGAGGGGGACAATGTTTCAAAAATGAAACGACATATCATTGCATGAGGGATGTGGTAGGAATTGAATGCTTGAATTAAGACTGGGGAAGTACTGAGGGGAAGGGGCTGCAGGCCTTGTAGCAGGTGGGTGTGCAGAAATATAGCTTTCCAAAGCCAAACACATTACTGCAGCTTGTCACACCTGTACCTACCAAGCAGCAAAGGCCAAGATAGATCGTTATTTTACTGACAGATTGAATACAGTGCAATGCCTCCCATATAGAGGTGAATAAGAGTAGTAGTAGTAGTAGTAGTAGTAGAACAGTTGATCAAGTTAAATCAAGGCTAAGTAATTGGAAATGTCCAACTTGGACCAAGAAAAACTAATTACAGAGCAACGACATTTGAAAAAAGCATTCAAATCATGCTTTGAAAACACTACTTGTGTATCCCGATTTCAATTCAATCTGTCTTTGGAAACCGCTTAAGAGAGTGAGTGCACCATTCTCAGAGGAACTGCAGATACTGAAATGATGCGTGGAGTGAAGTGAGCAAGCTATGTTTCCATCTCCCTGGCGAGCATCGCCCACCTGTCTGCTGAGGCTCCCTCAGCAGACTGAAGCTGACTACTACTGCGCAGCTGCTACAGACTGTGGGCTGCCCATTGTGACACGTGGTCCCATTGTGACACGTGGTCCCATTGTTCCAGGAATAGAACACATCCAAGAATTGTGTTCTATGAATGGCATGATTCCTATCACAGTGTTCCATGGATGGAACACATCCTATTTACTGCAGGCAAGCAGCGCACCTAGCTGCTGCTGCTGCTGCTGCTGCTACAAGCCACTAGAATACCGTCTGTCAGACAGGTGGACGTAGGCCGAACATTCAAATAACTCGCCAGATAAATCGTTGCTTTTCCATTTAATTCATATATGAATTAATTCAAAATTGAACAGTAAATTTCAAAGTTGGAAGGCCACAAGAGGGGGACAATGTTTCAAAAACGAAACGACATATCATTGCATGAGGGATGTGGTAGGAATTGAATGCTTGAATTAAGACTGGGGAAATACTGAGGGGAAGGGGCTGCAGGCCTTGTAGCAGGTGGGTGTGCAGAAATGTAGCTATCCAAAGCCAAACACATTACTGCAGCTTGTCACACCTGTACCTACCAAGCAGCAAAGGCCAAGATAGATCGTTATTTTACTGACAGATTGAATACAGTGCAATGCCTCCCATATAGAGGTGAATAAGAGTAGTAGTAGTAGTAGTAGTAGTAGAAGAGTTGGTCAAGTTAAATCAAGGCTAAGGAATTGGAAATGTGCAACTTGGACCAAGAAAAACTAATTACAGAGCAACGACATTTGAAAAAAGCATTCAAATCATGCTTTGAAAACACTACTTGTGTTTCCCGATTTCAATTCAATCTGTCTTTGGAAACCGCTTAAGAGAGTGAGTGCACCATTCTCAGAGGAACTGCAGATACTGAAATGATGTGTGGAGTGAAGTGAGCAAGCTATTTTTCCATCTCCCTGGCGAGCATCGCCCACCTGTCTGCTGAGGCTCCCTCAGCAGACTGAAGCTGACTACTACTGCGCAGCTGCTACAGACTGTGGGCTGCCCATTGTGACACGTGGTCCCATTGTTCCAGGAATAGAACACATCCAAGCATTGTGTTCTATGAATGGCATGATTCATATCACAGTGTTCCATTGATGGAACACATCCTATTTACTGCAGGCAAGCAACGCACCTAGCAGCTGCTGCTGCTGCTGCTGCAGCTGCTGCTACAAGCCACTAGAATACCGTCTGTCAGACAGGTGGACGTAGGCCGAACATTCAAATAACTCGCCAGATAAATCGTTGCTTTTCCATTTAATTCATATATGAATTAATTCAAAATTGAACAGTAAATTTCAAAGTTGGAAGGCCACAAGAGGGGGACAATGTTTCAAAAATGAAACGACATATCATTGCATGAGGGATATGGTAGGAATTGAATGCTTGAATTAAGACTGGGGAAGTACTGAGGGGAAGGGGCTGCAGGCCTTGTAGCAGGTGGGTGTGCAGAAGTGTAGCTATCCAAAGCCAAACACATTACTGCAGCTTGTCACACCTGTACCTACCAAGCAGCAAAGGCCAAGATAGATCGTTATTTTACTGACAGATTGAATACAGTGCAATGCCTCCCATATAGAGGTGAATAAGAGTAGTAGTAGAAGTAGTAGTAGTAGTAGTAGAAGAGTTGGTCAAGTTAAATCAAGGCTAAGGAATTGGAAATGTGCAACTTGGACCAAGAAAAACTAATTACAGAGCAACGACATTTGAAAAAAGCATTCAAATCATGCTTTGAAAACACTACTTGTGTATCCCGATTTCAATTCAATCTGTCTTTGGAAACCGCTTTAGAGAGTGAGTGCACCATTCTCAGAGGAACTGCAGATACTGAAATGATGCGTGAAGTGAAGTGAGCAAGCTATTTTTCCATCTCCCTGGCGAGCATCGCCCACCTGTCTGCTGAGGCTCCCTCAGCAGACTGAAGCTGACTACTACTGCGCAGCTGCTACAGACTGTGGGCTGCCCATTGTGACACGTGGTCCCATTGTGACACGTGGTCCCATTGTTCCAGGAATAGAACACATCCAAGCATTGTGTTCTATGAATGGCATGATTCCTATCACAGTGTTCCATGGATGGAACACATCCTAATTACTGCAGGCAAGCAGCGCACCTAGCTGCTGCTGCTGCTGCTGCTACAAGCCACTAGAATACCGTCTGTTAGACAGGTGGACGTAGGCCGAACATTCAAATAACTCGCCAGATAAATCGTTGCTTTTCCATTTAATTCATATATGAATTAATTCAAAATTGAACAGTAAATTTCAAAGTTGGAAGGCCACAAGAGGGGGACAATGTTTCAAAAATGAAACGACATATCATTGCATGAGGGATGTGGTAGGAATTGAAAGCTTGAATTAAGACTGGGGAAATACTGAGGGGAAGGGGCTGCAGGCCTTGTAGCAGGTGGGTGTGCAGAAATGTAGCTATCCAAAGCCAAACACATTACTGCAGCTTGTCACACCTGTACCTACCAAGCAGCAAAGGCCAAGATAGATTGTTATTTTACTGACAGATTGAATACAGTGCAATGCCTCCCATATAGAGGTGAATAAGAGTAGTAGTAGTAGTAGTAGTAGTAGTAGTAGAAGAGTTGGTCAAGTTAAATCAAGGCTAAGGAATTGGAAATGTGCAACTTGCACCAAGAAAAACTAACTACAGAGCAACGACATTTGAAAAAAGCATTGAAATCATGCTTTGAAAACACTACTTGTTTATCCCAATTTCAATTCAATCTGTCTTTGGAAACCGCTTAAGAGAGTGAGTGCACCATTCTCAGAGGAACTGCAGATACTGAAATGATGCGTGGAGTGAAGTGAGCAAGCTATTTTTCCATCTCCCTGGCGAGCATCGCCCACCTGTCTGCTGAGGCTCCCTCAGCAGACTGAAGCTGACTACTACTGCGCAGCTGCTACAGACTGTGGGCTGCCCATTGTGACACGTGGTCCCATTGTGACACGTGGTCCCATTGTTCCAGGAATAGAACACATCCAAGCATTGTGTTCTATGAATGGCATGATTCCTATCACAGTGTTCCATGGATGGAACACATCCTATTTACTGCAGGCAAGCAGCGCACCTAGCTGCTGCTGCTGCTGCTACAAGCCACTAGAATACCGTCTGTCAGACAGGTGGACGTAGGCCGAACATTCAAATAACTCGCCAGATAAATCGTTGCTTTTCCATTTAATTCATATATGAATTAATTCAAAATTGAACAGTAAATTTCAAAGTTGGAAGGCCACAAGAGGGGGACAATGTTTCAAAAATGAAACGACATATCATTGCATGAGGGATGTGGTAGGAATTGAATGCTTGAATTAAGACTGGGGAAGTACTGAGGGGAAAGGGCTGCAGGCCTTGTAGCAGGTGGGTGTGCAGAAATGTAGCTATCCAAAGCCAAACACATTACCGCAGCTTGTCATACCTGTACCTACCAAGCAGCAAAGGCCAAGATAGATCGTTATTTTACTGACAGATTGAATACAGTGCATTGCCTCCCATATAGAGGTGAATAAGAGTAGTAGTAGTAGTAGTAGTAGTAGAAGAGTTGGTCAAGTTAAATCAAGGCTAAGGAATTGGAAATGTGCAACTTGGACCAAGAAAAACTAATTACAGAGCAACGACATTTGAAAAAAGCATTCAAATCATACTTTGAAAACACTACTTGTGTATCCCGATTTCAATTCAATCTGTCTTTGGAAAACGCTTAAGAGAGTGAGTGCACCATTCTCAGAAGAACTGCAGATACTGAAATGATGCGTGGAGTGAAGTGAGCAAGCTATTTTTCCATCTCCCTGGCGAGCATCGCCCACCTGTCTGCTGAGGCTCCCTCAGCAGACTGAAGCTGACTACTACTGCGCAGCTGCCACAGACTGTGGGCTGCCCATTGTGACACGTGGTCCCATTGTGACACGTGGTCCCATTGTTCCAGGAATAGAACACATCCAAGCATTGTGTTCTATGAATGGCATGATTCCTATCACAGTGTTCCCATGATGGAACACATCCTATTTACTGCAGGCAAGCAGCGCACCTAGCTGCTGCTGCTGCTGCTGCTGCTACAAGCCACTAGAATACCGTCTGTCAGACAGGTGGACGTAGGCCGAACATTCAAATAACTCGCCAGATAAATCGTTGCTTTTCCATTTAATTCATATATGAATTAATTCAAAATTGAACAGTAAATTTCAAAGTTGGAAGGCCACAAGAGGGGGACAATGTTTCAAAAATGAAATGACATATCATTGCATGAGGGATGTGGTAGGAATTGAATGCTTGAATTAAGACTGGGGAAGTACTGAGGGGAAGGGGCTGCAGGCCTTGTAGCAGGTGGGTGTGCAGAAATGTAGCTATCCAAAGCCAAACACATTACTGCAGCTTGTCACACCTGTACCTACCAAGCAGCAAAGGCCAAGATAGATCGTTATTTTACTGACAGATTGAATACAGTGCAATGCCTCCCATATAGAGGTGAATAAGAGTAGTAGTAGAAGTAGTAGTAGTAGTAGTAGAAGAGTTGGTCAAGTTAAATCAAGGCTAAGGAATTGGAAATGTGCAACTTGGACCAAGAAAAACTAATTACAGAGCAACGACATTTGAAAAAAGCATTCAAATCATGCTTTGAAAACACTACTTGTGTATCCCGATTTGAATTCAATCTGTCTTTGGAAACCGCTTAAGAGAGTGAGTGCACCATTCTCAGAGGAACTGCAGATACTGAAATGATGCGTGGAGTGAAGTGAGCAAGCTATTTTTCCATCTCCCTGGCGAGCATCGCCCACCTGTCTGCTGAGGCTCCCTCAGCAGACTGAAGCTGACTACTACTGAGCAGCTGCTACAGACTGTGGGCTGCCCATTGTGACACGTGGTCCCATTGTGACACGTGGCCCCATTGTTCCAGGAATAGAACACATCCAAGCATTGTGTTCTATGAATGGCATGATTCCTATCACAGTGTTCCATGGATGGAACACATCCTATTTACTGCAGGCAAGCAGCGCACCTAGCTGCTGCTGCTGCTGCTGCTTTTTTTCTACTCCTCTCATGAGCCCAAACAAGACTCTAAAAGGATGAGTTTGCAACTACTTTACTTTTGGAGAAAATTCAAAACATTCATTATTCAATAGAGCCCACTAGCAAAAACCAGCGTTTTGAATGAAGAATCACATTTCTTGGTAGAATCATGCAGGATTGAAATTTTTGATGGTTTTTTACTCCTCTCAACAGCCCAAACAAGTTTCTAAAAGGATGAGTTTGCAACTACTTTACTTTTGGAGAAAATTCAAAACATTCATTATTCAATAGAGCCCACTAGCAAAAACCAGCGTTTTGAATGAAGAATCACATTTCTTGGTAGAATCATGCAGGATTGAAATTTTTGATGGTTTTTTACTCCTCTCAACAGCCCAAACAAGTTTCTAAAAGGATGAGTTTGCAACTACTTTACTTTTGGAGAAAATTCAAAACATTCGTTATTCAATAGAGCCCAAAATATCAAAAACCAGCGGTTTGAATGAACACACATTTCTTGGTAGAATCATGCAGGACTGAAATTTTTGATGTTTTTCTACTCCTCTCATGAGCCCAAACAAGTCTCTAAAAGGATGAGTTTGCAACTACTTTACTTTTGGAGAAAATTCAAAACATTCATTATTCAATAGAGCCCAATAGCAAAAACCAGCGTTTTGAATGAAGAATCACATTTCTTGGTAGAATCATGCAGGATTGAAATTTTTGATGGTTTTTTACTCCTCTCAACAGCCCAAACAAGTCTCTAAAAGGATGAGTTTGCAACTACTTTACTTTTGGAGAAAATTCAATGAATGTCAATTGAATGTTTTGAATTTTCTCCAAAAGTAAAGTAGTTGCAAACTCATCCTTTTAGAAACTTGTTTGGGCTGTTGAGAGGAGTAAAAAACCATCAAAAATTTCAATCCTGCATGATTCTACCAAGAAATGTGATTCTTCATTCAAAACCTGATTTTTGCTATTGGGCTCTATTGAATAATGAATGTTTTGAATTTTCTCCAAAAGTAAAGTAGTTGCAAACTCATGCTTTTAGAGACTTGTTTGTGCTCATGAGAGGAGTAGAAAAACATTCAAAATTTCAGTCCTGCACGATTCTACCAAGAAATGTGAGTGTTCATTAAAACCGCTGGTTTTTGATAGTTTGGGCCCTATTGAATAATGAATGTTTTGAATTTTCTCCAAAAGTAAAGTAGTTGCAAACTCATCCTTTTAGAAACTTGTTTGGGCTGTTGAGAGGAGTAAAAAACCATCAAAAATTTCAATCCTGCATGATTCTACCAATAAATGTGATTCTTCATTCAAAACGCTGATTTTTGCTATTGGGTTCTATTGAATAATGAATGTTTTGAATTTTCTCCAAAAGTAAAGTAGTTGCAAACTCATCCTTTTATAGACTTGTTTGGGCTCATGAGAGGAGTAGAAAAACATCAAAAATTTCAGTCCTGCACGATTCTACCAAGAAATGTGTGTTCATTCAAACCGCTGGTTTTTGATATTTTGGGCCCTATTGAATAATGAATGTTTTGAATTTTCTCCAAAAGTAAAGTAGTTGCAAACTCATCCTTTTAGAAACTTGTTTGGGCTGTTGAGAGGAGTAAAAAACCATCAAAAATTTCAATCCTGCACTTTCTACCAAGAAATGTGATTCTTCATTCAAAACGCTGGTTTTTGCTATTGGGTTCTATTGAATAATGAATGTTTTGAATTTTCTCCAAAAGTAAAGTAGTTGCAAACTCATCCTTTTAGAGACTTGTTTGGGCTCATGAGAGGAGTAGAAAAACATCAAAAATTTCAGTCCTGCACGATTCTACCAAGAAATGTGAGTGTTCATTCAAACCGCTGGTTTTTGATAGTTTGGGCCCTATTGAATAATGAATGTTTTGGATTTTCTCCAAAAGTAAAGTAGTTGCAAGCTCATGCTTTTAGAGACTTGTTTGGGCTCATGAGAGGAGTTGAAAAACATCAAAAATTTCAGTCCTGCATGATTCTACCAAGAAATGTGTGTTAATTCAAACCACTGGTTTTTGATATTTTGGGCCCTATTGCATAATGAATGTTTTGAATTTTCTCCAAAAGTAAAGTAGTTGCAAACTCATCCTTTTAGAAACTTGTTTGGGCTGTTGAGAGGAGTAAAAAACCATCAAAAATTTCAATCCTGCATGATTCTACCAAGAAATGTGATTCTTCATTCAAAACGCTGATTTTTGCTATTGGGTTCTATTGAATAATGAATGTTTTGAATTTTCTCCAAAAGTAAAGTAGTTGCAAACTCATGCTTTTAGAGACTTGTTTGGGCTCATGAGAGGAGTAGAAAAACATCAAAAATTTCAGTCCTGCATGATTCTACCAAGAAATGTGTGTTCATTCAAACCGCTGGTTTTTGATATTTTGGGCCCTATTGAATAATGAATGTTTTGAATTTTCTCCAAAAGTAAAGTAGTTGCAAACTCATCCTTTTTGAAACTTGTTTGGGCTGTTGAGAGGAGTAAAAAACCATCAAAAATTTCAATCCTGCATGATTCTACCAAGAAATGTGATTCTTCATTCAAAACGCTGGTTTTTGCTATTGGGCTCTATTGAATAATGAATGTTTTGAATTTTCTCCAAAAGTAAAGTAGTTGCAAACTCATCCTTTTAGAGACTTGTTTGTGCTCATGAGAGGAGTAGAAAAACATCAAAAATTTCAGTCCTGCATGATTCTACCAAGAAATGTGAGTGTTCATTCAAACCGCTGGTTTTTGATAGTTTGGGCTCTATTGAATAATGAATGTTTTGAATTTTCTCCAAAAGTAAAGTAGTTGCAAACTCATCCTTTTAGAAACTTGTTTGGGCTGTTGAGAGGAGTAAAAAACCATCAAAAATTTCAATCCTGCATGATTCTACCAAGAAATGTGATTCTTCATTCAAAACGCTGGTTTTTGCTATTGGGCTCTATTGAATAATGAATGTTTTGAATTTTCTCCAAAAGTAAAGTAGTTGCAAGCTCATGCTTTTAGAGACATGTTTGGGCTCATGAGAGGAGTAGAAAAACATCAAAAATTTCAGTCCTGCACGATTCTACCAAGAAATGTGTGTTCATTCAAACCGCTGGTTTTTGATATTTTTTGCCCTATTGAATAATGAATGTTTTGAGTTTTCTCCAAAAGTAAAGTAGTTGCAAACTCATCCTTTTAGAAACTTGTTTGGGCTGTTGAGAGGAGCAAAAAACCATCAAAAATTTCAATCCTGCATGATTCTACCAAGAAATGTGATTCTTCATTCAAAACGCTGATTTTTGCTAAAAGGATGAGTTTGCAACTACTTTACTTTTGGAGAAAATTCAAAACATTCATTATTCAATAGGGCCCAAACTATCAAAAACCAGCGGTTTGAATGAACACTCACATTTCTAGGTAGAATCGTGCAGGACTGAAATTTTTGATGTTTTTCTACTCCTCTCATGAGCCCAAACAACACTCTAAAACGATGAGTTTGCAAATACTTTACTTTTGGAGAAAATTCAAAACATTCATTATTCAATAGGGCCCAATAGCAAAAATCAGGTTTTGAATGAAGAATCACATTTCTTGGTAGAATCATGCAGGATTGAAATTTTTGATGGTTTTTTACTCCTCTCAACAGCCCAAACAAGTTTCTAAAAGGATGAGTTTGCAACTACTTTACTTTTAGAGAAAATTCAAAACATTCATTATTCAATAGAGCCCAATAGCAAAAATCAGGTTTTGAATGAAGAATCACATTTCTTGGTAGAATCATCCAGGATTGAAATTTTTGATGGTTTTTTACTCCTCTCAACAGCCCAAACAAGTTTCAAAAGGATGAGTTTGCAACTACTTTACTTTTGGAGAAAATTCAAAACTTTCTTTATTCAATAGGGCCCAAAATATCAAAAACCAGCGGTTTGAATGAACACACATTTCTTGGTAGAATCATGCAGGACTGAAATTTTTGATGTTTTTCTACTCTCATGAGCCCAAACAAGTCTCTAAAAGCATGAGTTTGCAACTACTTTACTTTTGGAGAAAATTCAAAACATTCATTATTCAATAGGGCCCAAACTATCAAAAACCAGCGGTTTGAATGAACACTCACATTTCTTGGTAGAATCGTGCAGGACTGAAATTTTTGATGTTTGTGCTCATGAGAGGAGTAGAAAAACAAGACTCTAAAAGGATGATTTTGCAACTACTTTACTTTTGGAGAAAATTCAAAACATTCATTATTCAATAGAGCCCAATAGCAAAAATCAGGTTTTGAATGAAGAATCACATTTCTTGGTAGAATCATGCAGAATTGAAATTTTTGATGTTTTTTTACTCCTCTCAACAGCCCAAACAAGTTTCTATAAGGATGAGTTTGCAACTACTTTACTTTTGGAGAAAATTCAAAACATTCATTATTCAATAGGGCCCAAACTATCAAAAACCAGCGGTTTGAATGAATACTCACATTTCTTGGTAGAATCGTGCAGGACTGAAATTTTTGATGTTTTTCTACTCCTCTCATGAGCCCAAACAAGACTCTAAAAGGATAAGTTTGCAACTACTTTACTTTTGGAGAAAATTCAAAACATTCATTATTCAAAAGAGCCGAATAGCAAAAATCAGGTTTTGAATGAAGAATCACATTTCTTGGTAGAATCATGCAGGATTGAAATTTTTGATGGTTTTTTACTCCTCTCAACAGCCCAAACAAGTTTCTAAAAGGATGAGTTTGCAACTACTTTACTTTTGGAGAAAATTCAAAACACTCATTATTCAATAGGGCCCAAACTATCAAAAACCAGCGGTTTGAATGAACACACATTTCTTGGTAGAATTGTGCAGGACTGAAATTTTTGATGTTTTTCTACTCCTCTCATGAGCCCAAACAAGTCTCTAAAAGGATGAGTTTGCAACTACTTTACTTTTGGAGAAAATTCAAAACATTCATTATTCAATAGAACCCAATAGCAAAAATCAGCGTTTTGAATGAAGAATCATTTCTTCGTAGAATCATGCAGGATTGAAATTTTTGATGGTTTTTTACTCCTCTCAACAGCCCAAACAAGTTTCAAAAGGATGAGTTTGCAACTACTTTACTTTTGGAGAAAATTCAAAACATTCATTATTCAATCGGGCCCAAAATATCAAAAAACGGTGGTTTGAATGAACACACATTTCATGGTAGAATCATGCAGGACTTTAATTTTTGATGTTTTTCTACTCTCATGAGCCCAAACAAGTCTCTAAAAGCATGAGTTTGCAACTACTTTACTTTTGGAGAAAATTCAAAACATTCATTATTCAATAGGGCCCAAATTCAATCTGTGTTTGGAAACCGCTTAAGAGAGTGAGTGCACCATTCTCATAGGAACTGCAGATACTGAAATGATGCGTGTAGTGAAGTGAGCAATCTCTTTTTCCATCTCCCTGGCGAGCATCGCCCACCTGTCTGCTGAGGCTCACTCAGCAGACTGAAGCTGACTACTACTGCGCAGCTGCTACAGACTGTGGGCTGCCCATTGTGACACGTTGTCCCATTGTGACACGTGGTCCCATTGTTCCAGGAATAGAACACATGCAAGCATTGTGTTCTATGAATGGCATGATTCCTATCACAGTGTTCCATGGATGGAACACATCCTATTTACTGCAGGCAAGCAGCGCACCTAGCTGCTGCTGCTGCTGCTACTACTGCTACAAGCCACTAGAATACCGTCTGTCAGACAGGTGGACGTAGGCCGAACATTCAAATAACTCGCCAGATAAATCGTTGCTTTTCCATTTAATTCATATATGAATTAATTCAAAATTGAACAGTAAATTTCAAAGTTGGAAGGCCACAAGAGGGGGCAATGTTTCAAAAATGAAACGACATATCATTGCATGAGGGATGTGGTAGGAATTGAATGCTTGAATTAAGACTGGGGAAGTACTGAGGGGAAGGGGCTGCTGGCCTTGTAGAAGGTGGGTGTGCAGAAATGTAGCTATCCAAAGGCAAAGACATTACTGCAGCTTGTCACACCTGTACCTACCAAGCAGCAAAGGCCAAGATAGATCGTTATTTTACTGACAGATTGAATACAGTGCAATACCTCCCATATAGAGGTGAATAAGAGTAGTAGTTTCTAGTAGTAGTAGTAGTAGAAGAGTTGGTCAAGTTAAATCAAGGCTAAGGAATTGGAAATGTGCAACTTGGACCAAGAAAAACTTATTACAGAGCAACGACATTTGAAAAAAGCATTCAAATCATGCTTTGAAAACACTACTTGTGTATCCCGACTTCAATTCAATCTGTCTTTGGAAACTGCTTAAAGGGAAGGTGCCATCCAAAAAATTTTTTTTCAGCAATTAAAAAAATGTAAAGAATTAATGTTTACATTTTCTTAAAAAATATTATCGTTTGTTTTTAATTTTGCAAAATATGAAAAATAATTTTAAAAAGTTTGGCATTTCCACTTGTTAACACTAGGGGGAGCAGCTACTGAAATCTGGCACAAAAACCTATGACATCTATAGACACAGTGAGCAGCCATTTTGATGGGGCTTGCAAAGTTACTGACTGTCTTTGCATGTAAAGTCTGGATCACAACAGGCCATCAATCAGCAGACATGTTTCCTGGATTTCTGTGGAGCAGACAAGCAGACGGTTCATCCATGTGAATAAAACACAGCGCTCTTTGTACAATCCCTGGCACCGAACAGGGCGCCCCCCACAGACCAGCACACTGCTCTCCTGAAATACTCTGTGCTGCTGTCGCCCTGCTCCTTCCACCATACATCAGGCCCCTGTCCCCTCGGTTTCACACATCGCCAGGACGGGATCTGAGGAGAGGAATGGGGTCTTCGGTCACCGAGGATGGCAGGCAGCAAGGATTCTGGGAGCAGAGTGACAGCAGCACAGAGTATTTCAGGAGAGCAGTATCACACGGGATAGGATTAGATACACGGCTCAGCAGGCAGCATCACACAGGAGAGGATTAGATACACGGCTCAGCAGGCAGTATCACACGGGATAGGATTAGATACACGGCTCAGCAGGCAGCATCACACAGGAGAGGATTAGATACACGGCTCAGAATACAGTATCACACAGGATAGGATTAGATACACGGCTCAGCAGTCAGTATCACACAGGATAGGATTACATACACGGCTCAGCAGTCAGTATCACACAGGAGAGGATTAGATACACGGCTCAGCAGGCAGTATCACACAGGAGAGGATTAGATACACGGCTCAGCAGGCAGTAACACACAGAAGAGGATTAGATACCCGGCTCAGAATACAGTATCACACAGGATAGGATTAGATACACAGCTCAGCAGACAGTATCACACAGGAGAGGATTAGATACACGGCTCAGCAGACAGTATCACACAGGAGAGGATTAGATACACGGCTCAGCAGAAAGTATCACACAGGAGAGGATTAGATACCCGGCTCAGAATACAGTATCACACAGGATAGGATTAGATACACAGCTCAGCAGACAGTATCACACAGGAGAGGATTAGATACACGGCTCAGCAGACAGTATCACACAGGAGAGGATTAGATACACGGCTCAGCAGAAAGTATCACACAGGAGAGGATTAGATACCCGGCTCAGAATACAGTATCACACAGGATAGGATTACATACACGGCTCAGCAGTCAGTATCACACAGGAGAGGATTAGATACACGGCTCAGCAGTCAGTATCACACAGGAGAGGATTAGATACACGGCTCAGCAGGCAGTATCACACAGGATAGGGTTAGAAACACGGCTCAGCAGGCAGTATCACACAGGAGAGGATTAGATACACGGCTCAGCAGGCAGTATCACACAGAAGAGGATTAGATGCACGGCTCAGCAGGCAGTATCACACAGAAGAGGATTAGATGCACAGCTCAGCAGGCAGTATCACACAGGAGAGGATTAGATACACAGCTCAGCAGACAGTATTACAGATATGCCCACACTGGTGAAACTTCCAGCCCCCCCCAATTATACACAAGACTATGGGCTGTATAAGTCACTGTCCTCCTCAGACAGCCATAAAAGCAAAGGTGTCAGATTACCGGAGATCACTGGGGCTGTGAGTGAGGAGGCGGAGACAGAGCAGGAGGACGCTGGAGCAGGAAGCACAGGGCTGAGCCTGGAGTAAGCAGTACAGAGGAGCATAGATGAAAGTCACCCGCACTCACCACTCTCCATCCTCCGGCTCCAGTGAGCGCTTCTCTCCTCTGCTGACCACCTTCTCCTTTTCTTCAGCCTCTCCTCACAACACAGGACCCGTTATGCCACAAGTGGTCCTGTGATAGAGGGTAAGTGGAGCTCAGCAGATAGCACTGGGCTACAGTAAAATGGCGCCCAGCCACACCTACAGCAGTGAATGGTGCAGCCCACAGGGGCGTGCCCAGTTCTCTGCTACTGAGGCTGCAATGTGCGGTCGGAAGCCGACCGCAGTTTCCTATGTGCAGGGACGGCCATATTTGCAGACTGTATGAGTCCTCCACAGATCTGCAAATCAAGATGTCAGCGCCCAGTGGCTACATGAAAACATTATTACAAACAAACCATAAATCCTGGTTAGTACATTTGCTGAAACAACATGTTTTGTAACTTACTATTTTTTTGCAAATTATATAAAATTGCGGCACCTTCCCTTTAAGAGATTGAGTGCACCATTCTCAGAGGAACTGCAGATACTGAAATGATGCATGGAGTGAAGTGAGCAAGCTATTTTTCCATCTCCCTGGCGAGCATCGCCCACCTGTCTGCTGAGGCTCCCTCAGCAGACTGAAGCTGACTACTACTGCGCAGCTGCTACAGACTGTGGGCTGCCCATTGTGACACGTGGTCCCATTGTGACACGTGGTCCCATTGTTCCAGGAATAGAACACATCCAAGCATTGTGTTCTATGAATGGCATGGTTCCTATCACAGTGTTCCATGGATGGAACACATCCTATTTACTGCAGGCAAGCAGCGCACCTAGCTGCTGCTGCTGCTGCTGCTGCTACAAGCCACTAGAATACCGTCTGTCAGACAGGTGGACGTAGGCCGAACATTCAAATAACTCGCCAGATAAATCGTTGCTTTTCCATTTAATTCATATATGAATTAATTCAAAATTGAACAGTAAATTTCAAAGTTGGAAGGCCACAAGAGGGGGACAATGTTTCAAAAATGAAACGACATATCATTGCATGAGGGATGTGGTAGGAATTGAATGCTTGAATTAAGACTGGGGAAGTACTGAGGGGAAGGGGCTGCAGGCCTTGTAGCAGGTGGGTGTGCAGAAATGTAGCTATCCAAAGCCAAACACATTACCGCAGCTTGTCATACCTGTACATACCAAGCAGCAAAGGCCAAGATAGATCGTTATTTTACTGACAGATTGAATACAGTGCAATGCCTCCCATATAGAGGTGAATAAGAGTAGTAGTAGTAGTAGTAGTAATAGAACAGTTGGTCAAGTTAAATCAAGGCTAAGGAATTGGAAATGTGCAACTTGGACCAAGAAAAACTAATTACAGAGCAACGACATTTGAAAAAAGCATTCAAATCATGCTTTGAAAACACTACTTGTGTATCCCAATTTCAATTCAATATGTCTTTGCAAACCGCTTAATAGAGTGAGTGCACCATTCTCAGAGGAACTTCAGATACTGAAATGATGCGTGGAGTGAAGTGAGCAAGCTATTTTTCCATCTCCCTGGCGAGCATCGCCCACCTGTCTGCTGAGGCTCCCTCAGCAGACTGAAGCTGACTACTACTGCGCAGCTGCTACAGACTGTGGGCTGCCCATTGTGACACGTGGTCCCATTGTGACACGTGGTCTCATTGTTCCAGGAATAGAACACATCCAAGCATTGTGTTCTATGAATGGCATGATTCCTATCACAGTGTTCCATGGATGGAACACATCCTATTTACTGCAGGCAAGCAGCGCACCTAGCTGCTGCTGCTGCTGCTACAAGCCACTAGAATACCGTCTTGTCAGACAGGTGGATGTAGGCCGAACATTCAAATAACTCGCCAGATAAATCGTTGCTTTTCCATTTAATTCATATATGAATTAATTCAAAATTGAACAGTAAATTTCAAAGTTGGAAGGCCACAAGAGGGGGACAATGTTTCAAAAATGAAACGACATATCATTGCATGAGGGATGTGGTAGGAATTGAATGCTTGAATTAAGACCTGGGAAGTACTGAGGGGAAGGGGCTGCAGGCGTTGTAGCAGGTGGGTGTGCAGAAATGTAGCTATCCAAAGCCAAACACATTACTGCAGCTTGTCACACCTGTACCTACCAAGCAGCAAAGGCCAAGATAGATCGTTATTTTACTGACAGATTGAATACAGTGCAATGCCTCCCATATAGAGGTGAATAAGAGTAGTAGTAGTAGTAGTAGTAGTAGAAAAGTTGGTCAAGTTAAATCAAGGCTAAGGAATTGGAAATGTGCAACTTGGACCAAGAAAAACTAATTACAGAGCAACGACATTTGAAAAAAGCATTCAAATCATGCTTTGAAAACACTACTTGTCTATCCCAATTTCAATTCAATCTGTCTTTGGAAACCGCTTAAGAGAGTGAGTGCACCATTCTCAGAGGAACTGCAGATACTGAAATGATGCGTGGAGTGAAGTGAGCAAGCTATTCTTCCATCTCCCTGGCGATCATCGCCCACCTGTCTGCTGAGGCTCCCTCAGCAGACTGAAGCTGACTACTACTGCGCAGCTGCTACAGACTGTGGGCTGCCCATTGTGACACGTGGTCCCATTGTGACACGTGGTCCCATTGTTCCAGGAATAGAACACATCCAAGCATTGTTTTCTATGAATGGCATGATTCCTATCACAGTGTTCCATGGATGGAACACATCCTATTTACTGCAGGCAAGCAGCGCACCTAGCTGCTGCTGCTGCTGCTGCTGCTACAAGCCTCTAGAATACCGTCTGTCAGACAGGTGGACGTAGGCCGAACATTCAAATAACTCGCCAGATAAATCGTTGCTTTTCCATTTAATTCATATATGAATTAATTCAAAATTGAACAGTAAATTTCAAAGTTGGAAGGCCACAAGAGGGGGACAATGTTTCAAAAATGAAACGACATATCATTGCATGAGGGATGTGGTAGGAATTGAATGCTTGAATCAAGACTGGGGAAGTACTGAGGGGAAGGGGCTGCAGGCCTTGTAGCAGGTGGGTGTGCAGAAATGTAGCTATCCAAAGCCAAACACATTACTGCAGCTTGTCACACCTGTACCTACCAAGCAGCAAAGGCCAAGATAGATCGTTATTTTACTGACAGATTGAATACAGTGCAATGCCTCCCATATAGAGGTGAATAAGAGTAGTAGTAGTAGTAGAAGTAGTAGTAGAAGAGTTGGTCAAGTTAAGTCAAGGCTAAGGAATTGGAAATGTGCAACTTGGACCAAGAAAAACTAATTACAGAGCAACGACATTTGAAAAAAGCATTCAAATCATGCTTTGAAAACACTACTTGTCTATCCCAATTTCAATTCAATCTGTCTTTGGAAACCGCTTAAGAGAGTGAGTGCACCATTCTCAGAGGAACTGCAGATACTGAAATGATGCGTGGAGTGAAGTGAGCAAGCTATTTTTCCATCTCCCTGGCGAGCATCGCCCACCTGTCTGCTGAGGCTCCCTCAGCAGACTGAAGCTGACTACTACTGCGCAGCTGCTACAGACTGTGGGCTGCCCATTGTGACACGTGGTCCCATTGTGACACGTGGTCCCATTGTTCCAGGAATAGAACACATCCAAGCATTGTGTTCTATGAATGGCATGATTCCTATCACAGTGTTCCATGGATGGAACACATCCTATTTACTGCAGGCAAGCAGCGCACCTAGCTGCTGCTGCTGCTGCTGCTACAAGCCACTAGAATACCGTCTGTCAGACAGGTGGACGTAGGCCGAACATTCAAATAACTCGCCAGATAAATCGTTGCTTTTCCATTTAATTCATATATGAATTAATTCAAAATTGAACAGTAAATTTCAAAGTTGGAAGGCCACAAGAGGGGGACAATGTTTCAAAAATGAAACGACATATCATTGCATGAGGGATGTGGTAGGATTTGAATGCTTGAATTAAGACTGGGGAAGTACTGAGGGGAAGGGGCTGCAGGCCTTGTAGCAGGTGGGTGTGCAGAAATGTAGCTATCCAAAGCCAAACACATTACCGCAGCTTGTCATACCTGTACATACCAAGCAGCAAAGGCCAAGATAGATCGTTATTTTACTGACAGATTGAATACAGTGCAATGCCTCCCATATAGAGGTGAATAAGAGTAGTAGTAGTAGTAGTAGTAGTAGTAGTAGTAGTAGTAGTAGAAGAGTTGGTCAAGTTAAATCAAGGCTAAGGAATTGGAAATGTGCAACTTGGACCAAGAAAAACTAATTACATAGCAACGACATTTGAAAAAAGCATTCAAATCATGCTTTGAAAACACTACTTGTTTATCCCGATTTCAATTCAATCTGTCTTTGGAAACTGCTTAAGAGAGTGAGTGCACCATTCTCAGAGGAACTGCAGATACTGAAATGATGCGTGGAGTGAAGTGAGCAAGCTATTTTTCCATCTCCCTGGCGAGCATCGCCCACCTGTCTGCTTAGGCTCCCTCAGCAGACTGAAGCTGACTACAACTGCGCAGCTGCTACAGACTGTGGGCTGCCCATTGTGACACGTGGTCCCATTGTGACACGTGGTCCCATTGTTCCAGGAATAGAACACATCCAACCATTGTGTTCTATGAATGGCATGATTCCTATCACAGTGTTCCATGGATGGAACACATCCTATTTACTGCAGGCAAGCCTCGCACCTAGCTGCTGCTGCTGCTGCTACAAGCCACTAGAATACCGTCTGTCAGACAGGTGGACGTAGGCCGAACATTCAAATAACTCGCCAGATAAATCGTTGCTTTTCCATTTAATTCATATATGAATTAATTCAAAATTGAACAGTAAATTTCAAAGTTGGAAGGCCACAAGAGGGGGGCAATGTTTCAAAAATGAAACGACATATCATTGCATGAGGGATGTGGTAGGAATTGAATGCTTGAATTAAGACTGGGGAAGTACTGAGGGGAAGGGGCTGCAGGCCTTGTAGCAGATGGGTGTGCAGAAATGTAGCTATCCAAAGCCAAACACATTACTGCAGCTTGTCACACCTGTACCTACCAAGCAGCAAAGGCCAAGATAGATCGTTATTTTACTGACAGATTGAATACAGTGCAATGCCTCCCACATAGAGGTGAATAAGAGTAGTAGTAGTAGTAGTAGAAGAGTTGGTCAAGTTAAATCAAGGCTAAGGAATTGGAAATGTGCAACTTGGACCAAGAAAAACTAATTACAGAGCAACGACATTTGAAAAAAGCATTCAAACCATGCTTTGAAAACACTACTTGTGTATCCCAATTTCAATTCATTATGTCTTTGGAAACCGCTTAAGAGATTGAGTGCACCATTCTCAGAGGAACTGCAGATACTGAAATGATGCGTGGAGTGAAGTGAGCAAGCTATTTTTCCATCTCCCTGGCGAGCATCGCCCACCTGTCTGCTGAGGCTCCCTCAGCAGACTGAAGCTGACTACTACTGCGCAGCTGCTACAGACTGTGGGCTGCCCATTGTGACACGTGGTCCCATTGTGACACGTGGTCCCATTGTTCCAGGAAAAGAACACATCCAAGCATTGTGTTCTATGAATGGCATGATTCCTATCACAGTGTTCCATGGATGGAACACATCCTATTTACTGCAGGCAAGCAGCGCACCTAGCTGCTGCTGCTTCTACAAGCCACTAGAATACCGTCTGTCAGACAGGTGGACGTAGGCCGAACATTCAAATAACTCGCCAGATAAATCGTTGCTTTTCCATTTAATTCATATATGAATTAATTCAAAATTGAACAGTAAATTTCAAAGTTGGAAGGCCACAAGAGGGGGACAATGTTTAAAAAATGAAACGACATATCATTGCATGAGGGATGTGGTAGGAATTGAATGCTTGAATTAAGACTGGGGAAGTACTGAGGGGAAGGGGCTGCAGGCCTTGTAGCAGGTGGGTGTGCAGAAATGTAGCTATCCAAAGCCAAACACATTACTGCAGCTTGTCACACCTGTACCTACCAAGCAGCAAAGGCCAAGATAGATCGTTATTTTACTGACAGATTGAATACAGTGCAATGCCTCCCATATAGAGGTGAATAAGAGTAGTAGTAGTAGTAGTAGTAGTAGTAGTAGTAGTAGTAGAAGAGTTGGCCAAGTTAAATCAAGGCTAAGGAATTGGAAATGTGCAACTTGGACCAAGAAAAACTAATTACTGAGCAACGACATTTGAAAAAAGCATTCAAATCATGCTTTGAAAACACTACTTGTGTATCCCAATTTCAAATCAATCTGTCTTTGGAAACCGCTTAAGAGAGTGAGTGCACCATTCTCAGAGGAACTGCAGATACTGAAATGATGCGTGGAGTGAAGTGAGCAAGCTATTTTTCCATCTCCCTGGCGAGCATCGCCCACCTGTCTGCTGAGGCTCCCTCAGCAGACTGAAGCTGACTACTACTGCGCAGCTGCTACAGACTGTGGGCTGCCCATTGTGACACGTGGTCCCATTGTGACACGTGGCCCCATTGTTCCAGGAATAGAACACATCCAAGCATTGTGTTCTTTGAATGGCATGATTCCTATCACAGTGTTCCATGGATGGAACACATCCTATTTACTGCAGGCAAGCAGCGCACCTAGCTGCTGCTGCTGCTGCTGCTGCTACAAGCCACTAGAATACCGTCTGTCAGACAGGTGGACGTAGGCCGAACATTCAAATAACTCGCCAGATAAATCGTTGCTTTTCCTTTTAATTCATATATAAATTAATTCAAAATTGAACAGTAAATTTCAAAGTTGGAAGGCCACAAGAGGGGGACAATGTTTCAAAAATGAAACGACATATCTTTGCATGAGGGATGTGGTAGGAATTGAATGCTTGAATTAAGACTGGGGAAGTACTGAGGGGAAGTGGCTGCAGGCCTTGTAGCAGGTGGGTGTGCAGAAATGTAGCTATCCAAAGCCAAACACATTACTGCAGCTTGTCACACCTGTACCTACCAAGCAGCAAAGGCCAAGATAGATCGTTATTTTACTGACAGATTGAATACAGTGCAATGCCTCCCATATAGAGGTGAATAAGAGTAGTAGTAGTAGTAGTAGTAGTAGTAGTAGTAGAAGAGTTGGTCAAGTTAAATCAAGGCTAAGGAATTGGAAATGTGCAACTTGGACCAAGAAAAACTAATTACAGAGCAACGACATTTGAAAAAAGCTTTCAAATCATGCTTTGAAAACACTACTTGTGTATCCCATTTTCTATTCAGTCTGTCTTTGGAAACCGCTTAAGAGAGTGAGTGCAACATTCTCAGAGGAACTGCAGATACTGAAATGATGCGTGGAGTGAAGTGAGCAAGCTATTTTTCCATCTCCCTGGCGAGCATCGCCCACCTGTCTGCTGAGGCTCCCTCAGCAGGCTGAAGCTGACTACTACTGCGCAGCTGCTACAGACTGTGGGCTGCCCATTGTGACACGTGGTCCCATTGTGACACGTGGTCCCATTGTTCCAGGAATAGAACACATCCAAGCATTGTGTTCTATGAATGGCATGATTCCTCTCACAGTGTTCCATGGATGGAACACATCCTATTTACTGCAGGCAAGCAGCGCACCTAGCTGCTGCTGCTGCTACAAGCCACTAGAATACCGTCTGTCAGACAGGTGGACGTAGGCCGAACATTCAAATAACTCGCCAGATAAATCGTTGCTTTTCCATTTAATTCATATATGAATTAATTCAAAATTGAACAGTAAATTTCAAAGTTGGAAGGCCACAAGAGGGGGACAATGTTTCAAAAATGAAACGACATATCATTGCATGAGGGATGTGGTAGAAATTGAATGCTTGAATTAAGACTGGGGAAGTACTGAGGGGAAGGGGCTGCAGGCCTTGTAGCAGGTGGGTGTGCAGAAATGTAGCTATCCAAAGCCAAACACATTACTGCAGCTTGTCACACCTGTACCTACCAAGCAGCAAAGGCCAAGATAGATCGTTATTTTACTGACAGATTGAATACAGTGCAATGCCTCCCATACAGAGGTGAATAAGAGTAGTAGTAGTAGTAGTAGTAGTAGTAGTAGAAGAGTTGGCCAAGTTAAATCAAGGCTAAGGAATTGGAAATGTGCAACTTGGACCAAGAAAAACTAATTACAGAGCAATGACATTTGAAAAAAGCATTCAAATCATGCTTTGAAAACACTACTTGTGTATCCCAATTTCAATTCAATCTGTCTTTGGAAACCGCTTAAGAGAGTGAGTGCACCATTCTCAGAGGAACTGCAGATACTGAAATGATGCGTGGAGTGAAGTGAGCAAGCTATTTCTCCATCTCCCTGGCGAGCATCGCCCACCTGTTTGCTGAGGCTCCGTCAGCAGACTGAAGCTGACTACTACTGCGCAGCTGCTACAGACTGTGGGCTGCCCATTGTGACACGTGGTCCCATTGTTCCAGGAATAGAACACATCCAAGCATTGTGTTCTATGAATGGCATGATTCCTATCACAGTGTTCCATGGATGGAACACATCCTATTTACTGCAGGCAAGCAGCGCACCTAGCTGCTGCTGCTGCTGCTGCTACAAGCCACTAGAATACCGTCTGTCAGACAGGTGGGCGTAGGCCGAACATTCAAATAACTCGCCAGATAAATCGTTGCTTTTCCATTTAATTCATATATGAATTAATTCAAAATTGAACAGTAAATTTCAAAGTTGGAAGGCCACAAGAGGGGGACAATGTTTCAAAAATGAAACGACATATCATTGCATGAGGGATGTGGTAGGAATTGAATGCTTGAATTAAGACTGGGGAAGTACTGAGGGGAAGGGGCTGCAGGCCTTGTAGCAGGTGGGTGTGCAGAAATATAGCTTTCCAAAGCCAAACACATTACTGCAGCTTGTCACACCTGTACCTACCAAGCAGCAAAGGCCAAGATAGATCGTTATTTTACTGACAGATTGAATACAGTGCAATGCCTCCCATATAGAGGTGAATAAGAGTAGTAGTAGTAGTAGTAGTAGTAGAACAGTTGATCAAGTTAAATCAAGGCTAAGTAATTGGAAATGTCCAACTTGGACCAAGAAAAACTAATTACAGAGCAACGACATTTGAAAAAAGCATTCAAATCATGCTTTGAAAACACTACTTGTGTATCCCGATTTCAATTCAATCTGTCTTTGGAAACCGCTTAAGAGAGTGAGTGCACCATTCTCAGAGGAACTGCAGATACTGAAATGATGCGTGGAGTGAAGTGAGCAAGCTATGTTTCCATCTCCCTGGCGAGCATCGCCCACCTGTCTGCTGAGGCTCCCTCAGCAGACTGAAGCTGACTACTACTGCGCAGCTGCTACAGACTGTGGGCTGCCCATTGTGACACGTGGTCCCATTGTGACACGTGGTCCCATTGTTCCAGGAATAGAACACATCCAAGAATTGTGTTCTATGAATGGCATGATTCCTATCACAGTGTTCCATGGATGGAACACATCCTATTTACTGCAGGCAAGCAGCGCACCTAGCTGCTGCTGCTGCTGCTGCTGCTACAAGCCACTAGAATACCGTCTGTCAGACAGGTGGACGTAGGCCGAACATTCAAATAACTCGCCAGATAAATCGTTGCTTTTCCATTTAATTCATATATGAATTAATTCAAAATTGAACAGTAAATTTCAAAGTTGGAAGGCCACAAGAGGGGGACAATGTTTCAAAAACGAAACGACATATCATTGCATGAGGGATGTGGTAGGAATTGAATGCTTGAATTAAGACTGGGGAAATACTGAGGGGAAGGGGCTGCAGGCCTTGTAGCAGGTGGGTGTGCAGAAATGTAGCTATCCAAAGCCAAACACATTACTGCAGCTTGTCACACCTGTACCTACCAAGCAGCAAAGGCCAAGATAGATCGTTATTTTACTGACAGATTGAATACAGTGCAATGCCTCCCATATAGAGGTGAATAAGAGTAGTAGTAGTAGTAGTAGTAGTAGTAGAAGAGTTGGTCAAGTTAAATCAAGGCTAAGGAATTGGAAATGTGCAACTTGGACCAAGAAAAACTAATTACAGAGCAACGACATTTGAAAAAAGCATTCAAATCATGCTTTGAAAACACTACTTGTGTTTCCCGATTTCAATTCAATCTGTCTTTGGAAACCGCTTAAGAGAGTGAGTGCACCATTCTCAGAGGAACTGCAGATACTGAAATGATGTGTGGAGTGAAGTGAGCAAGCTATTTTTCCATCTCCCTGGCGAGCATCGCCCACCTGTCTGCTGAGGCTCCCTCAGCAGACTGAAGCTGACTACTACTGCGCAGCTGCTACAGACTGTGGGCTGCCCATTGTGACACGTGGTCCCATTGTTCCAGGAATAGAACACATCCAAGCATTGTGTTCTATGAATGGCATGATTCATATCACAGTGTTCCATTGATGGAACACATCCTATTTACTGCAGGCAAGCAACGCACCTAGCAGCTGCTGCTGCTGCTGCTGCAGCTGCTGCTACAAGCCACTAGAATACCGTCTGTCAGACAGGTGGACGTAGGCCGAACATTCAAATAACTCGCCAGATAAATCGTTGCTTTTCCATTTAATTCATATATGAATTAATTCAAAATTGAACAGTAAATTTCAAAGTTGGAAGGCCACAAGAGGGGGACAATGTTTCAAAAATGAAACGACATATCATTGCATGAGGGATATGGTAGGAATTGAATGCTTGAATTAAGACTGGGGAAGTACTGAGGGGAAGGGGCTGCAGGCCTTGTAGCAGGTGGGTGTGCAGAAGTGTAGCTATCCAAAGCCAAACACATTACTGCAGCTTGTCACACCTGTACCTACCAAGCAGCAAAGGCCAAGATAGATCGTTATTTTACTGACAGATTGAATACAGTGCAATGCCTCCCATATAGAGGTGAATAAGAGTAGTAGTAGAAGTAGTAGTAGTAGTAGTAGAAGAGTTGGTCAAGTTAAATCAAGGCTAAGGAATTGGAAATGTGCAACTTGGACCAAGAAAAACTAATTACAGAGCAACGACATTTGAAAAAAGCATTCAAATCATGCTTTGAAAACACTACTTGTGTATCCCGATTTCAATTCAATCTGTCTTTGGAAACCGCTTTAGAGAGTGAGTGCACCATTCTCAGAGGAACTGCAGATACTGAAATGATGCGTGAAGTGAAGTGAGCAAGCTATTTTTCCATCTCCCTGGCGAGCATCGCCCACCTGTCTGCTGAGGCTCCCTCAGCAGACTGAAGCTGACTACTACTGCGCAGCTGCTACAGACTGTGGGCTGCCCATTGTGACACGTGGTCCCATTGTGACACGTGGTCCCATTGTTCCAGGAATAGAACACATCCAAGCATTGTGTTCTATGAATGGCATGATTCCTATCACAGTGTTCCATGGATGGAACACATCCTAATTACTGCAGGCAAGCAGCGCACCTAGCTGCTGCTGCTGCTGCTGCTACAAGCCACTAGAATACCGTCTGTTAGACAGGTGGACGTAGGCCGAACATTCAAATAACTCGCCAGATAAATCGTTGCTTTTCCATTTAATTCATATATGAATTAATTCAAAATTGAACAGTAAATTTCAAAGTTGGAAGGCCACAAGAGGGGGACAATGTTTCAAAAATGAAACGACATATCATTGCATGAGGGATGTGGTAGGAATTGAAAGCTTGAATTAAGACTGGGGAAATACTGAGGGGAAGGGGCTGCAGGCCTTGTAGCAGGTGGGTGTGCAGAAATGTAGCTATCCAAAGCCAAACACATTACTGCAGCTTGTCACACCTGTACCTACCAAGCAGCAAAGGCCAAGATAGATCGTTATTTTACTGACAGATTGAATACAGTGCAATGCCTCCCATATAGAGGTGAATAAGAGTAGTAGTAGTAGTAGTAGTAGTAGTAGTAGAAGAGTTGGTCAAGTTAAATCAAGGCTAATGAATTGGAAATGTGCAACTTGCACCAAGAAAAACTAACTACAGAGCAACGACATTTGAAAAAAGCATTGAAATCATGCTTTGAAAACACTACTTGTTTATCCCAATTTCAATTCAATCTGTCTTTGGAAACCGCTTAAGAGAGTGAGTGCACCATTCTCAGAGGAACTGCAGATACTGAAATGATGCGTGGAGTGAAGTGAGCAAGCTATTTTTCCATCTCCCTGGCGAGCATCGCCCACCTGTCTGCTGAGGCTCCCTCAGCAGACTGAAGCTGACTACTACTGCGCAGCTGCTACAGACTGTGGGCTGCCCATTGTGACACGTGGTCCCATTGTGACACGTGGTCCCATTGTTCCAGGAATAGAACACATCCAAGCATTGTGTTCTATGAATGGCATGATTCCTATCACAGTGTTCCATGGATGGAACACATCCTATTTACTGCAGGCAAGCAGCGCACCTAGCTGCTGCTGCTGCTGCTACAAGCCACTAGAATACCGTCTGTCAGACAGGTGGACGTAGGCCGAACATTCAAATAACTCGCCAGATAAATCGTTGCTTTTCCATTTAATTCATATATGAATTAATTCAAAATTGAACAGTAAATTTCAAAGTTGGAAGGCCACAAGAGGGGGACAATGTTTCAAAAATGAAACGACATATCATTGCATGAGGGATGTGGTAGGAATTGAATGCTTGAATTAAGACTGGGGAAGTACTGAGGGGAAAGGGCTGCAGGCCTTGTAGCAGGTGGGTGTGCAGAAATGTAGCTATCCAAAGCCAAACACATTACCGCAGCTTGTCATACCTGTACCTACCAAGCAGCAAAGGCCAAGATAGATCGTTATTTTACTGACAGATTGAATACAGTGCATTGCCTCCCATATAGAGGTGAATAAGAGTAGTAGTAGTAGTAGTAGTAGTAGAAGAGTTGGTCAAGTTAAATCAAGGCTAAGGAATTGGAAATGTGCAACTTGGACCAAGAAAAACTAATTACAGAGCAACGACATTTGAAAAAAGCATTCAAATCATACTTTGAAAACACTACTTGTGTATCCCGATTTCAATTCAATCTGTCTTTGGAAAACGCTTAAGAGAGTGAGTGCACCATTCTCAGAAGAACTGCAGATACTGAAATGATGCGTGGAGTGAAGTGAGCAAGCTATTTTTCCATCTCCCTGGCGAGCATCGCCCACCTGTCTGCTGAGGCTCCCTCAGCAGACTGAAGCTGACTACTACTGCGCAGCTGCCACAGACTGTGGGCTGCCCATTGTGACACGTGGTCCCATTGTGACACGTGGTCCCATTGTTCCAGGAATAGAACACATCCAAGCATTGTGTTCTATGAATGGCATGATTCCTATCACAGTGTTCCCATGATGGAACACATCCTATTTACTGCAGGCAAGCAGCGCACCTAGCTGCGGCTGCTGCTGCTGCTGCTACAAGCCACTAGAATACCGTCTGTCAGACAGGTGGACGTAGGCCGAACATTCAAATAACTCGCCAGATAAATCGTTGCTTTTCCATTTAATTCATATATGAATTAATTCAAAATTGAACAGTAAATTTCAAAGTTGGAAGGCCACAAGAGGGGGACAATGTTTCAAAAATGAAATGACATATCATTGCATGAGGGATGTGGTAGGAATTGAATGCTTGAATTAAGACTGGGGAAGTACTGAGGGGAAGGGGCTGCAGGCCTTGTAGCAGGTGGGTGTGCAGAAATGTAGCTATCCAAAGCCAAACACATTACTGCAGCTTGTCACACCTGTACCTACCAAGCAGCAAAGGCCAAGATAGATCGTTATTTTACTGACAGATTGAATACAGTGCAATGCCTCCCATATAGAGGTGAATAAGAGTAGTAGTAGAAGTAGTAGTAGTAGTAGTAGAAGAGTTGGTCAAGTTAAATCAAGGCTAAGGAATTGGAAATGTGCAACTTGGACCAAGAAAAACTAATTACAGAGCAACGACATTTGAAAAAAGCATTCAAATCATGCTTTGAAAACACTACTTGTGTATCCCGATTTGAATTCAATCTGTCTTTGGAAACCGCTTAAGAGAGTGAGTGCACCATTCTCAGAGGAACTGCAGATACTGAAATGATGCGTGGAGTGAAGTGAGCAAGCTATTTTTCCATCTCCCTGGCGAGCATCGCCCACCTGTCTGCTGAGGCTCCCTCAGCAGACTGAAGCTGACTACTACTGAGCAGCTGCTACAGACTGTGGGCTGCCCATTGTGACACGTGGTCCCATTGTGACACGTGGCCCCATTGTTCCAGGAATAGAACACATCCAAGCATTGTGTTCTATGAATGGCATGATTCCTATCACAGTGTTCCATGGATGGAACACATCCTATTTACTGCAGGCAAGCAGCGCACCTAGCTGCTGCTGCTTCTGCTGCTTTTTTTCTACTCCTCTCATGAGCCCAAACAAGACTCTAAAAGGATGAGTTTGCAACTACTTTACTTTTGGAGAAAATTCAAAACATTCATTATTCAATAGAGCCCACTAGCAAAAACCAGCGTTTTGAATGAAGAATCACATTTCTTGGTAGAATCATGCAGGATTGAAATTTTTGATGGTTTTTTACTCCTCTCAACAGCCCAAACAAGTTTCTAAAAGGATGAGTTTGCAACTACTTTACTTTTGGAGAAAATTCAAAACATTCATTATTCAATAGAGCCCACTAGCAAAAACCAGCGTTTTGAATGAAGAATCACATTTCTTGGTAGAATCATGCAGGATTGAAATTTTTGATGGTTTTTTACTCCTCTCAACAGCCCAAACAAGTTTCTAAAAGGATGAGTTTGCAACTACTTTACTTTTGGAGAAAATTCAAAACATTCATTATTCAATAGAGCCCAAAATATCAAAAACCAGCGGTTTGAATGAACACACATTTCTTGGTAGAATCATGCAGGACTGAAATTTTTGATGTTTTTCTACTCCTCTCATGAGCCCAAACAAGTCTCTAAAAGGATGAGTTTGCAACTACTTTACTTTTGGAGAAAATTCAAAACATTCATTATTCAATAGAGCCCAATAGCAAAAACCAGCGTTTTGAATGAAGAATCACATTTCTTGGTAGAATCATGCAGGATTGAAATTTTTGATGGTTTTTTACTCCTCTCAACAGCCCAAACAAGTCTCTAAAAGGATGAGTTTGCAACTACTTTACTTTTGGAGAAAATTCAATGAATGTCAATTGAATGTTTTGAATTTTCTCCAAAAGTAAAGTAGTTGCAAACTCATCCTTTTAGAAACTTGTTTGGGCTGTTGAGAGGAGTAAAAAACCATCAAAAATTTCAATCCTGCATGATTCTACCAAGAAATGTGATTCTTCATTCAAAACCTGATTTTTGCTATTGGGCTCTATTGAATAATGAATGTTTTGAATTTTCTCCAAAAGTAAAGTAGTTGCAAACTCATGCTTTTAGAGACTTGTTTGTGCTCATGAGAGGAGTAGAAAAACATTCAAAATTTCAGTCCTGCACGATTCTACCAAGAAATGTGAGTGTTCATTAAAACCGCTGGTTTTTGATAGTTTGGGCCCTATTGAATAATGAATGTTTTGAATTTTCTCCAAAAGTAAAGTAGTTGCAAACTCATCCTTTTAGAAACTTGTTTGGGCTGTTGAGAGGAGTAAAAAACCATCAAAAATTTCAATCCTGCATGATTCTACCAAGAAATGTGATTCTTCATTCAAAACGCTGATTTTTGCTATTGGGTTCTATTGAATAATGAATGTTTTGAATTTTCTCCAAAAGTAAAGTAGTTGCAAACTCATCCTTTTATAGACTTGTTTGGGCTCATGAGAGGAGTAGAAAAACATCAAAAATTTCAGTCCTGCACGATTCTACCAAGAAATGTGTGTTCATTCAAACCGCTGGTTTTTGATATTTTGGGCCCTATTGAATAATGAATGTTTTGAATTTTCTCCAAAAGTAAAGTAGTTGCAAACTCATCCTTTTAGAAACTTGTTTGGGCTGTTGAGAGGAGTAAAAAACCATCAAAAATTTCAATCCTGCACTTTCTACCAAGAAATGTGATTCTTCATTCAAAACGCTGGTTTTTGCTATTGGGTTCTATTGAATAATGAATGTTTTGAATTTTCTCCAAAAGTAAAGTAGTTGCAAACTCATCCTTTTAGAGACTTGTTTGGGCTCATGAGAGGAGTAGAAAAACATCAAAAATTCAGTCCTGCACGATTCTACCAAGAAATGTGAGTGTTCATTCAAACCGCTGGTTTTTGATAGTTTGGGCCCTATTGAATAATGAATGTTTTGGATTTTCTCCAAAAGTAAAGTAGTTGCAACCTCATGCTTTTAGAGACTTGTTTGGGCTCATGAGAGGAGTAGAAAAACATCAAAAATTTCAGTCCTGCATGATTCTACCAAGAAATGTGTGTTAATTCAAACCACTGGTTTTTGATATTTTGGGCCCTATTGCATAATGAATGTTTTGAATTTTCTCCAAAAGTAAAGTAGTTGCAAACTCATCCTTTTAGAAACTTGTTTGGGCTGTTGAGAGGAGTAAAAAACCATCAAAAATTTCAATCCTGCATGATTCTACCAAGAAATGTGATTCTTCATTCAAAACGCTGATTTTTGCTATTGGGTTCTATTGAATAATGAATGTTTTGAATTTTCTCCAAAAGTAAAGTAGTTGCAAACTCATGCTTTTAGAGACTTGTTTGGGCTCATGAGAGGAGTAGAAAAACATCAAAAATTTCAGTCCTGCATGATTCTACCAAGAAATGTGTGTTCATTCAAACCGCTGGTTTTTGATATTTTGGGCCCTATTGAATAATGAATGTTTTGAATTTTCTCCAAAAGTAAAGTAGTTGCAAACTCATCCTTTTTGAAACTTGTTTGGGCTGTTGAGAGGAGTAAAAAACCATCAAAAATTTCAATCCTGCATGATTCTACCAAGAAATGTGATTCTTCATTCAAAACGCTGGTTTTTGCTATTGGGCTCTATTGAATAATGAATGTTTTGAATTTTCTCCAAAAGTAAAGTAGTTGCAAACTCATCCTTTTAGAGACTTGTTTGTGCTCATGAGAGGAGTAGAAAAACATCAAAAATTTCAGTCCTGCATGATTCTACCAAGAAATGTGAGTGTTCATTCAAACCGCTGGTTTTTGATAGTTTGGGCTCTATTGAATAATGAATGTTTTGAATTTTCTCCAAAAGTAAAGTAGTTGCAAACTCATCCTTTTAGAAACTTGTTTGGGCTGTTGAGAGGAGTAAAAAACCATCAAAAATTTCAATCCTGCATGATTCTACCAAGAAATGTGATTCTTCATTCAAAACGCTGGTTTTTGCTATTGGGCTCTATTGAATAATGAATGTTTTGAATTTTCTCCAAAAGTAAAGTAGTTGCAAGCTCATGCTTTTAGAGACATGTTTGGGCTCATGAGAGGAGTAGAAAAACATCAAAAATTTCAGTCCTGCACGATTCTACCAAGAAATGTGTGTTCATTCAAACCGCTGGTTTTTGATATTTTTTGCCCTATTGAATAATGAATGTTTTGAGTTTTCTCCAAAAGTAAAGTAGTTGCAAACTCATCCTTTTAGAAACTTGTTTGGGCTGTTGAGAGGAGCAAAAAACCATCAAAAATTTCAATCCTGCATGATTCTACCAAGAAATGTGATTCTTCATTCAAAACGCTGATTTTTGCTAAAAGGATGAGTTTGCAACTACTTTACTTTTGGAGAAAATTCAAAACATTCATTATTCAATAGGGCCCAAACTATCAAAAACCAGCGGTTTGAATGAACACTCACATTTCTAGGTAGAATCGTGCAGGACTGAAATTTTTGATGTTTTTCTACTCCTCTCATGAGCCCAAACAACACTCTAAAACGATGAGTTTGCAAATACTTTACTTTTGGAGAAAATTCAAAACATTCATTATTCAATAGGGCCCAATAGCAAAAATCAGGTTTTGAATGAAGAATCACATTTCTTGGTAGAATCATGCAGGATTGAAATTTTTGATGGTTTTTTACTCCTCTCAACAGCCCAAACAAGTTTCTAAAAGGATGAGTTTGCAACTACTTTACTTTTAGAGAAAATTCAAAACATTCATTATTCAATAGAGCCCAATAGCAAAAATCAGGTTTTGAATGAAGAATCACATTTCTTGGTAGAATCATGCAGGATTGAAATTTTTGATGGTTTTTTACTCCTCTCAACAGCCCAAACAAGTTTCAAAAGGATGAGTTTGCAACTACTTTACTTTTGGAGAAAATTCAAAACATTCATTATTCAATAGGGCCCAAAATATCAAAAACCAGCGGTTTGAATGAACACACATTTCTTGGTAGAATCATGCAGGACTGAAATTTTTGATGTTTTTCTACTCTCATGAGCCCAAACAAGTCTCTAAAAGCATGAGTTTGCAACTACTTTACTTTTGGAGAAAATTCAAAACATTCATTATTCAATAGGGCCCAAACTATCAAAAACCAGCGGTTTGAATGAACACTCACATTTCTTGGTAGAATCGTGCAGGACTGAAATTTTTGATGTTTGTGCTCATGAGAGGAGTAGAAAAACAAGACTCTAAAAGGATGATTTTGCAACTACTTTACTTTTGGAGAAAATTCAAAACATTCATTATTCAATAGAGCCCAATAGCAAAAATCAGGTTTTGAATGAAGAATCACATTTCTTGGTAGAATCATGCAGGATTGAAATTTTTGATGGTTTTTTACTCCTCTCAACAGCCCAAACAAGTTTCTAAAAGGATGAGTTTGCAACTACTTTACTTTTGGAGAAAATTCAAAACACTCATTATTCAAAAGAGCCGAATAGCAAAAATCAGGTTTTGAATGAAGAATCACATTTCTTGGTAGAATCATGCAGGATTGAAATTTTTGATGGTTTTTTACTCCTCTCAACAGCCCAAACAAGTTTCTAAAAGGATGAGTTTGCAACTACTTTACTTTTGGAGAAAATTCAAAACACTCATTATTCAATAGGGCCCAAAATATCAAAAACCAGCGGTTTGAATGAACACACATTTCTTGGTAGAATTGTGCAGGACTGAAATTTTTGATGTTTTTCTACTCCTCTCATGAGCCCAAACAAGTCTCTAAAAGGATGAGTTTGCAACTACTTTACTTTTGGAGAAAATTCAAAACATTCATTATTCAATAGAACCCAATAGCAAAAATCAGCGTTTTGAATGAAGAATCATTTCTTCGTAGAATCATGCAGGATTGAAATTTTTGATGGTTTTTTACTCCTCTCAACAGCCCAAACAAGTTTCAAAAGGATGAGTTTGCAACTACTTTACTTTTGGAGAAAATTCAAAACATTCATTATTCAATCGGGCCCAAAATATCAAAAAACGGTGGTTTGAATGAACACACATTTCATGGTAGAATCATGCAGGACTTTAATTTTTGATGTTTTTCTACTCTCATGAGCCCAAACAAGTCTCTAAAAGCATGAGTTTGCAACTACTTTACTTTTGGAGAAAATTCAAAATATTCATTATTCAATAGGGCCCAAATTCAATCTGTGTTTGGAAACCGCTTAAGAGAGTGAGTGCACCATTCTCATAGGAACTGCAGATACTGAAATGATGCGTGTAGTGAAGTGAGCAATCTCTTTTTCCATCTCCCTGGCGAGCATCGCCCACCTGTCTGCTGAGGCTCACTCAGCAGACTGAAGCTGACTACTACTGCGCAGCTGCTACAGACTGTGGGCTGCCCATTGTGACACGTTGTCCCATTGTGACACGTGGTCCCATTGTTCCAGGAATAGAACACATGCAAGCATTGTGTTCTATGAATGGCATGATTCCTATCACAGTGTTCCATGGATGGAACACATCCTATTTACTGCAGGCAAGCAGCGCACCTAGCTGCTGCTACTACTGCTACAAGC
This sequence comes from Dendrobates tinctorius, assembly GCF_039654945.1. Lineage (NCBI taxonomy): Eukaryota > Metazoa > Chordata > Amphibia > Anura > Dendrobatidae > Dendrobates > Dendrobates tinctorius. Next base: position 1,643,363 of record NW_027362018.1, on the reverse strand, counting down.
CACTAGAATACCGTCTGTCAGACAGGTGGACGTAGGCCGAACATTCAAATAACTCGCCAGATAAATCGTTGCTTTTCCATTTAATTCATATATGAATTAATTCAAAATTGAACAGTAAATTTCAAAGTTGGAAGGCCACAAGAGGGGGCAATGTTTCAAAAATGAAACGACATATCATTGCATGAGGGATGTGGTAGGAATTGAATGCTTGAATTAAGACTGGGGAAGTACTGAGGGGAAGGGGCTGCTGGCCTTGTAGAAGGTGGGTGTGCAGAAATGTAGCTATCCAAAGGCAAAGACATTACTGCAGCTTGTCACACCTGTACCTACCAAGCAGCAAAGGCCAAGATAGATCGTTATTTTACTGACAGATTGAATACAGTGCAATACCTCCCATATAGAGGTGAATAAGAGTAGTAGTTTCTAGTAGTAGTAGTAGTAGAAGAGTTGGTCAAGTTAAATCAAGGCTAAGGAATTGGAAATGTGCAACTTGGACCAAGAAAAACTTATTACAGAGCAACGACATTTGAAAAAAGCATTCAAATCATGCTTTGAAAACACTACTTGTGTATCCCGACTTCAATTCAATCTGTCTTTGGAAACTGCTTAAAGGGAAGGTGCCATCCAAAAAATTTTTTTTCAGCAATTAAAAAAATGTAAAGAATTAATGTTTACATTTTCTTAAAAAATATTATCGTTTGTTTTTAATTTTGCAAAATATGAAAAATAATTTTAAAAAGTTTGGCATTTCCACTTGTTAACACTAGGGGGAGCAGCTACTGAAATCTGGCACAAAAACCTATGACATCTATAGACACAGTGAGCAGCCATTTTGATGGGGCTTGCAAAGTTACTGACTGTCTTTGCATGTAAAGTCTGGATCACAACAGGCCATCAATCAGCAGACATGTTTCCTGGATTTCTGTGGAGCAGACAAGCAGACGGTTCATCCATGTGAATAAAACACAGCGCTCTTTGTACAATCCCTGGCACCGAACAGGGCGCCCCCCACAGACCAGCACACTGCTCTCCTGAAATACTCTGTGCTGCTGTCGCCCTGCTCCTTCCACCATACATCAGGCCCCTGTCCCCTCGGTTTCACACATCGCCAGGACGGGATCTGAGGAGAGGAATGGGGTCTTCGGTCACCGAGGATGGCAGGCAGCAAGGATTCTGGGAGCAGAGTGACAGCAGCACAGAGTATTTCAGGAGAGCAGTATCACACGGGATAGGATTAGATACACGGCTCAGCAGGCAGCATCACACAGGAGAGGATTAGATACACGGCTCAGCAGGCAGTATCACACGGGATAGGATTAGATACACGGCTCAGCAGGCAGCATCACACAGGAGAGGATTAGATACACGGCTCAGAATACAGTATCACACAGGATAGGATTAGATACACGGCTCAGCAGTCAGTATCACACAGGATAGGATTACATACACGGCTCAGCAGTCAGTATCACACAGGAGAGGATTAGATACACGGCTCAGCAGGCAGTATCACACAGGAGAGGATTAGATACACGGCTCAGCAGGCAGTAACACACAGAAGAGGATTAGATACCCGGCTCAGAATACAGTATCACACAGGATAGGATTAGATACACAGCTCAGCAGACAGTATCACACAGGAGAGGATTAGATACACGGCTCAGCAGACAGTATCACACAGGAGAGGATTAGATACACGGCTCAGCAGAAAGTATCACACAGGAGAGGATTAGATACCCGGCTCAGAATACAGTATCACACAGGATAGGATTAGATACACAGCTCAGCAGACAGTATCACACAGGAGAGGATTAGATACACGGCTCAGCAGACAGTATCACACAGGAGAGGATTAGATACACGGCTCAGCAGAAAGTATCACACAGGAGAGGATTAGATACCCGGCTCAGAATACAGTATCACACAGGATAGGATTACATACACGGCTCAGCAGTCAGTATCACACAGGAGAGGATTAGATACACGGCTCAGCAGTCAGTATCACACAGGAGAGGATTAGATACACGGCTCAGCAGGCAGTATCACACAGGATAGGGTTAGAAACACGGCTCAGCAGGCAGTATCACACAGGAGAGGATTAGATACACGGCTCAGCAGGCAGTATCACACAGAAGAGGATTAGATGCACGGCTCAGCAGGCAGTATCACACAGAAGAGGATTAGATGCACAGCTCAGCAGGCAGTATCACACAGGAGAGGATTAGATACACAGCTCAGCAGACAGTATTACAGATATGCCCACACTGGTGAAACTTCCAGCCCCCCCCAATTATACACAAGACTATGGGCTGTATAAGTCACTGTCCTCCTCAGACAGCCATAAAAGCAAAGGTGTCAGATTACCGGAGATCACTGGGGCTGTGAGTGAGGAGGCGGAGACAGAGCAGGAGGACGCTGGAGCAGGAAGCACAGGGCTGAGCCTGGAGTAAGCAGTACAGAGGAGCATAGATGAAAGTCACCCGCACTCACCACTCTCCATCCTCCGGCTCCAGTGAGCGCTTCTCTCCTCTGCTGACCACCTTCTCCTTTTCTTCAGCCTCTCCTCACAACACAGGACCCGTTATGCCACAAGTGGTCCTGTGATAGAGGGTAAGTGGAGCTCAGCAGATAGCACTGGGCTACAGTAAAATGGCGCCCAGCCACACCTACAGCAGTGAATGGTGCAGCCCACAGGGGCGTGCCCAGTTCTCTGCTACTGAGGCTGCAATGTGCGGTCGGAAGCCGACCGCAGTTTCCTATGTGCAGGGACGGCCATATTTGCAGACTGTATGAGTCCTCCACAGATCTGCAAATCAAGATGTCAGCGCCCAGTGGCTACATGAAAACATTATTACAAACAAACCATAAATCCTGGTTAGTACATTTGCTGAAACAACATGTTTTGTAACTTACTATTTTTTTGCAAATTATATAAAATTGCGGCACCTTCCCTTTAAGAGATTGAGTGCACCATTCTCAGAGGAACTGCAGATACTGAAATGATGCGTGGAGTGAAGTGAGCAAGCTCTTTTTCCATCTCCCTGGCGAGAATCGCCCACCTGTCTGCTGAGACTCCATCAGCAGACTGAAGCTGACTACTACTGCGCAGCTGCTACAGACTGTGGGCTGCCCATTGTGACACGTGGTCCCATTGTGACACGTGGTCCCATTGTTCCAGGAATAGAACACATCCAAGCATTGTGATCTATGAATGGCATGATTCCTATCACAGTGTTCCATGGATGTAACAAATCCTATTTACTGCAGGCAAGCAGCGCACCTAGCTGCTACTGCTGCTGCTACAAGCCACTAGAATACCGTCTGTCAGACAGGTGGACGTAGGCCGAACATTCAAATAACTCGCCAGATAAATCGTTGCTTTTCCATTTAATTCATATATGAACTAATTCAAAATTGAACAGTAAATTTCAAAGTTGGAAGGCCACAAGAGGGGGACAATGTTTCAAAAATGAAATGACATATCATTGCATGAGGGATGTGGTAGGAATTGAATGCTTGAATTAAGTCTGGGGAAGTACTGAGGGGAAGGGGCTGCAGGCCTTGTAGCAGGTGGGTGTGCAGAAATGTAGCTATCCAAAGCCAAACACATTACTGCAGCTTGTCACACCTGAACCTACCAAGCAGCAAAGGCCAAGATAGATCGTTATTTTACTGACAGATTGAATACAGTGCAATGCCTCCCATATAGAGGTGAATAAGAGTAGTAGTAGTAGTAGTAGTAGTAGTAGTAGTAGTAGTAGTAGAAGAGTTGGTCAAGTTAAATCAAGGCTAAGGAATTGGAAATGTGCAACTTGGACCAAGAAAAACTAATTACAGAGCAACGACATTTGAAAAAAGCATTCAAATCATGCTTTGAAAACACTACTTGTGTATCCCGATTTGAATTCAATCTGTCTTTGGAAACCGCTTAAGAGAGTGAGTGCACCATTCTCAGAGGAACTGCAGATACTGAAATGATGCGTGGAGTGAAGTGAGCAAGCTCTTTTTCCATCTCCCTGGCGAGCATCGCCCACCTGTCTGCTGAGGCTCCCTCAGCAGACTGAAGCTGACTACTACTGCGCAGCTGCTACAGACTGTGGGCTGCCCATTGTGACACGTGGTCCCATTGTGACACGTGGTCCCATTGTTCCAGGAATAGAACACATGCAAGCATTGTGTTCTATGAATGCTGCTGCTGCTGCTGCTACAAGCCACTAGAATACCGTCTGTCAGACAGGTGGACATAGGCCGAACATTCAAATAACTCGCCAGATAAATCGTTGCTTTTCCATTTAATTCATATATGAATTAATTCAAAATTGAACAGTAAATTTCAAAGTTGGAAGGCCACAAGAGGGGGACAATGTTTCAAAAATGAAATGACATATCATTGCATGAGGAATGTGGTAGGAATTGAATGCTTGAATTAAGACTGGGGAAGTACTGAGGGGAATGGGCTGCAGGCCTTGTAGCAGGTGGGTGTGCAGAAATGTAGCTATCCAAAGCCAAACACATTACTGCAGCTTGTCACACCTGAACCTACCAAGCAGCAAAGGCCAAGATAGATCATTATTTTACTGACAGATTGAATACAGTGCAATGCCTCCCATATAGAGGTGAATAAGAGTAGTAATAGTAGTAGTAGTAGTAGTAGTAGTAGAAGAGTTGGTCAAGTTAAATCAAGGCCAAGGAATTGGAAATGTGCAACTTGGACCAAGAAAAACTAATTACAGAGCAACGACATTTGAAAAAAGCATTCAAATCATGCTTTGAAAACACTACTTGTGTATCCCGATTTGAATTCAATCTGTCTTTGGAAACCGCTTAAGAGAGTGAGTGTACCATTCTCAGAGGTACTGCAGATACTGAAATGATATGTGGAGTGAAGTGAGCAAGCTCTTTTTCCATCTCCCTGGCGAGCATCGCCCACCTGTCTGCTGAGGCTCCCTCAGCAGACTGAAGCTGACTACTACTGCGCAGCTGCTACAGACTGTGGGCTGCCCATTGTGACGCGTGGTTCCATTGTGACACGTGGTCCCATTGTTCCAGGAATAGAACACATCCAAGCATTGTGTTCTATGAATGGCATGATTCCTATCACAGTGTTCCATGGATGGAACACATCCTATTTACTGCAGGCAAGCAGCGCACCTAGCTGCTGCTGCTGCTGCTGCTGCTACAAGCCACTAGAATACAGTCTGTCAGACAGGTGGACGTAGGCCGAACATTCAAATAACTCGCCAGATAAATCGTTGCTTTTCCATTTAATTCATATATGAATTAATTCAAAATTGAACAGTAAATTTCAAAGTTGGAAGGCCACAAGAGGGGGACAATGTTTCAAAAATGAAATGACATATCATTGCATGAGGGATGTGGTAGGAATTGAATGCTTGAATTAAGACTGGGGAAGTACTGAGGGGAAGGGGCTGCAGGCCTTGTAGCAGGTGGGTGTGCAGAAATGTAGCTATCCAAAGCCAAACACATTACTGCAGCTTGTCACACCTGAACCTACCAAGCAGCAAAGGCCAAGATAGATCGTAATTTTACTGACAGATTGAATACAGTGCAATGCCTCCCATATAGAGGTGAATAAGAGTAGTAGTAGTAGTAGTAGTAGTAGTAGTAGTAGTAGTAGAAGAGTTGGTCAAGCTAAATCAAGGCCAAGGAATTGGAAATGTGCAACTTGGAGCAAGAAAAACTAATTACAGAGCAACGACATTTGAAAAAAGCATTCAAATCATGCTTTGAAAACACTACTTGTGTATCCCGATTTCAATTCAATCTGTCTTTGGAAACCGCTTAAGAGAGTGAGTGCACCATTCTCAGAGGTACTGCAGATACTGAAATGATGCGTGGAGTGAAGTGAGCAAGCTATTTTTCCATCTCCCTGGCGAGCATCACCCACCTGTCTGCTGAGGCTCCCTCAGCAGACTGAAGCTGACTACTACTGCGCAGCTGCTACAGACTGTGGGCTGCCCATTGTGACACGTGGTCCCATTGTGACACGTGGTCCCATTGTTCCAGGAATAGAACACATGCAAGCATTGTGTTCTATGAATGCTGCTGCTGCTGCTGCTACAAGCCACTAGAATACCGTCTGTCAGACAGGTGGACGTAGGCCGAACATTCAAATAACTCGCCAGAGAAATCGTTGCTTTTCCATTTAATTCATATCTGTGTCTCTCCCTCTTTCTTGCACAGGATGAACAGGATAAAGCATTTCCCGCCCACCTGCCCTGTTTATAATCATTGTCCTAAAATGTTTTAATTATTGCTTGTATGATAAATGCTTTATTGTATTTTTGAACTTACCATTGTATATTTTGTTCCAGGTTCAATTTTATCATGGCTATAAAGTGTTAACAGCATTAACCTTCTAAGCCCAATTTAGTGCCGTCTACCAAATTGACAGACACCCATCTATGGGTCTCTCATCCCTCCAGTGTGGCAAAGGATGGGCCATGTATATATGGAGGATACTGGGTCGATACTCTGAAGCTTGCTCTCGTTTGCAATGTCAGTTTTGTATAGTGCTGCTTTCTTTAGAGGATACTTTTATTGATAGATCTATATTTCTATGAGTGCATAAATACTATTATATAAACCCACACAATGAAGGATTTCTTACTATCAGACATTAGGTAGCATTCACACAGGCAGGGCTGTCACCAGGAATTTTGAAGCCCCATATTGGCAAAGTTTTTTGGCCCCCTTGAGATTCTGCCCAGGCTCCACCTCAGGCCCTCCTCCACCCCTTGAACCTTCCACAGTCCTCTGCCCAGTCTTGGAAAAACTCCACTTCTGCATCACGTCCTCACCAATCACACATTAGTAGTTCCCATCGAACACCAGATCACATACAGCCATCAGCTTTTGTTTTTGCCAAAAGATTTTTTAAGCCCCCACCACAAGGAAGACTCTTTTGATCGGGCCCTACTCTATTAAACAGCAAATAGATGAAGCTGCGACTCAAGGAGAAGTCATTATTATGGGGGACTTCAACTACCCTGAAATACATTGGGGAACAGAAACCTGCAGCTCCAGCAAAGGTAATAGGTTTTTGACTACTATGAGAGACAATTACCTTTCACAACTGGTTCAGGACCCAACAAGAGGGGGGGGCACTGCTAGACCTAATATTAACCAACAGGCCAGACCGCATATCAAATGTAAGGGTTGGGGGTCACTTGGGTAACAGTGATCACAAATTAATAAGTTTTCATGTATCCTTTAATAAGAAGTGTAGTAGAGGGGTTACAAGTAGAGTTGAGCGACTTTTGTTTTTTTAGGGTCGCGTTTCGTTTCGTGAAACCCGACTTTTCCAAAAGTCGGGTCGAGCAAGATCGTCCGATTATAGGGAAAAGTCGGGGTCGTCCCGAAACACGAAACCCAATGTAAGTCAATGGGGAATAAAAGTCGGCAGTGAGAGGAGGACAGGAAACACACCAACAGTGCCCATTTGAATGCCAAAAGCATCAATTCTTCTTACTTAAGCTTGTCAACCTTAATTAACTTCATAATATAAGTTACGCACTGAAAAATGGGTGTTATTTGGCTAAAGTTGTGGGGGGGAGGGCTGGCTGCAGGTTTTCATGTGCCCTGGGCGAAAGAGCGCCCCTTTAACACATACCACAACTCATCATGCTCCGATACGGCAGATAAATAGCGGTATAGTACAATGAAAAATACCTCACTTTTTACATCTCATGACGAGGCCCATCTATTTCTCCATACAGAATCATTGGTCCCATATAATGTTTGAAACAGTATATGATGAGCTCCACATAATGCTACAGTATATGTTGGTCCCCATGGATGAAGCTCCACTGTCTTATGGGCCCAAATAATGCTCCAAACATAATGGGCCCCATTTCTAATGCTCTAGTGTATAATGGGCCCTGTAGATGCTGCTCCAGTGTCTGATGTCCACCTTTGGAATGTTCCAGTGTATGGTGGGCCCCATCTATCATTCTCCAGAGTATAGTGCTCCCCAAAAATTGCTGTCCCAACATTGAAAACAATCAAATAAGTCTCCTCGCTAGGGAATCCCTGTACTTGTCTGGACAGGTGCTGTAGCTTGCTTAACAGCTCGCCAGCCGTTCTCACGCCCAGTATGGATTGCACGTGATTGCACAAAGGTTAGAAAGGGTACCGTATCCCTGGATAACATGTATGGATAGCGTACACATTCAAAATACATGTCTATACAGCATGAGGCAGGCTCAGACGGTGTTAGGCCCAGTATGGATTGCACGTCATTGCACAAAGGTTAGAAAGGGTACCGTATCCCCGGATAACATGTATGGATAGCGTACACATTCAAAATATATGTCTATACAGCATGAGGCAGGCTCAGACGGTGTTAGGCCCAGTATGGATTGCACGTCATTGCACAAAGGTTAGAAAGGGTACCGTATCCCTGGATAACATGTATGGATAGCGTACACATTCAAAATATATGTCTATACAGCATGAGGCAGGCTCAGACGGTGTTAGGCCCAGTATGGATTGCACGTCATTACACAAAGGTTAGAAAGGGTACCGTATCCCCGGATAACATGTATGGATAGCGTACACATTCAAAATATATGTCTATACAGCATGAGGCAGGCTCAGACGGTGTTAGGCCCAGTATGGATTGCACGTCATTGCACAAAGGTTAGAAAGGGTACCGTTTCCCTGGATAACATGTATGGATAGCGTACACATTCAAAATATATGTCTATACAGCATGAGGCAGGCTCAGACGGTGTTAGGCCCAGTATGGATTGCACGTCATTGCACAAAGGTTAGAAAGGGTACCGTATCCCCGGATAACATGTATGGATAGCGTACACATTCAAAATATATGTCTATACAGCATGAGGCAGGCTCAGACGGTGTTAGGCCCAGTATGGATTGCACATCATTGCACAAAGGTTAGAAAGGGTACTGTATCCCCGTATAACATGTATGGATAGCGTACACATTCAAAATATATGTCTATACAGCATGAGGCAGGCTCAGACGGTGTTAGGCCCAGTATGGATTGCACGTCATTGCACAAAGGTTAGAAAGGGTACCGTATCCCTGGATAACATGTATGGATAGCGTACACATTCAAAATACATGTCTATACAGCATGAGGCAGGCTCAGACGGTGTTAGGCCCAGTATGGATTGCACGTCATTGCACAAAGGTTAGAAAGGGTACCGTATCCCCGGATAACATGTATGGATAGCGTACACATTCAAAATATATGTCTATACAGCATGAGGCAGGCTCAGACGGTGTTAGGCCCAGTATGGATTGCACGTCATTGCACAAAGGTTAGAAAGGGTACCGTATCCCTGGATAACATGTATGGATAGCGTACACATTCAAAATATATGTCTCAGGAGGCAGGCTCAGACGGTGTCAGGCACAGTATGGATTTGACGGCCCAGATTACACAGCGGAGGAGCAGGGAGAGGTAAAGATTGCAAATGCTGGGGCCCTGCCCAAGCAAGGGGGGCCCACTCTTGGGCGTCGGTACTGGCACTGGGCCCCTCATAGTACAGCGGTGTGTCTGACGGCGTGTGTGCACCACCACCGTCAGAGACACTTGATTGCACTATGAGGGACCCTGTGCCAGTGCCCGCACCCAAGAGTCGGCCTACCCACCTGTCCAGGGCAACGGCACTCGCACGGTGTCGTGCGCTAGGTAGTTACCCCGGCCATGGGGGGGGAGGCAGCACAGTTAGGGAGTTTTAGAAAGTGGCATATGTTGATGTTGGACATTCAGCTGATGCAAAAGGCGAAATAGGTGAAGTACCAGGAAGAGGTGGACCAAAGCAAGCCATTTTTCTGTCACCCTATGTGTCATCCGGGGAAGGTGGGACAAAATCCTTGGAAACCCATGCGTGGTTCATTTTAATGAAGGTTAGATCATCCACATTTTGGGTTGACAGACGGGTCCTTTTTTCTGTCAGGATTGATCCAGCTGCACTGAAGACTCTTTCCGATAGCACACTTGCAGCTGGGCAAGCAAGCTCCTGTAAGGCATATTGGGCCAATTCAGGCCAGGTGTCCAGTTTAGCGGCCCAATAGTCAAAGGGGAATGACCTGTGTGGGAGAACATCGATATGGGAGGAAAAGTAGTTTGTAACCATAGTTGACAACTGCTGTCTCCTGTCACTTTCCATCGATGCAGTATTACCAGTTGTGTGAGCGGTATTTGAAAAATCAGTCCACAACATTGTCATGAAACCCCTGTCTCCAACGCCACTTCTGCTGTGTGCACCACGAACACCTCTGCCAAGCTGCCCCCGGCCCGTACGGCTCGTGTGAGAACCATCACCGCTGCTGTGTGCTGGGAATGCCTCAAGCAACCGATTTACCAGAGTTGCTTGTTTATTAGCCAATATTAGGTCAAGGTTCTCCTGTGGCATGATGTTTTGTAATTTGCCTTTATAGCATGGATCCAGGATGCTGGCCAACCAGTAGTCGTCATCGTTCATCATTTTGGCAATGCGGGGGTCCCTTTTTAGGATCCGCAAGGCATAATCTGACATGTGGGCCAATGTTCCCGGTGTCAATGATGCACTGCGAGTGCTGGGTGGAGGAGCACTTTCTGGCAAATCCACATCCCTCCAGTCACGCACAAACCCTGTACCAGACCTTGCCACGCCAACATTTTCACTTGACCCACGAGATGCATCCTCCTCCCCTAAGTAATCATCCCCATCATCCTCCTCCTCCTCCTCCTCTTCTTCCTCCACCTCGTCCAGGAGAGGTCCCTGAGCAGACAATGGCTGAATGTCATCAAGGATTCCCTCCTCCTCTTCCTCCTCATCAACATTGGCTGCAGACGCCTGCTCCTTAAGGTGCGTCAAAGTTTGCATGAGCAGACGCATAAGTGGGATGCTCATGCTTAGGATGGCGTCGTCTGCGCTTACCAGCCGTGTGCATTCCTCAAAACACTGAAGGACTTTACAAAGGTCTTTCAGTTTCGACCACTGCACGCCTGTCAACTCCATGTCTGCTCTCAAAGTGCCTGGCCGTGTATCCTCCCACAAATGCATTATGGCCTGCCTCTGCTCGCACAGCCGCTCCACCATGTGCAGGGTGGAGTTCCACCTTGTTGCAATGTCGATAATGAGGCGGTGGTTGGGAAGGTGGAGCAATCGCTGCAGCTTCTGCATACGAACGGAGTGTACAGGCGACCGGCGGATGTGCGCACACAGTCTTCGCACCTTCTGGAGCAGGGCTGTTAACTCCGGATAATTTTTGAGGAAGCAATGCACCACCAGGTTCAAGGTGTGAGCCAAGCAAGGTATGTGGCTGAGTTTTGAAAGGGCTATGGCTGCCACAAAATTACGCCCGTTATCACTAACTACCTTGCCTGCCTCAAGATGTACACTGCCCAGCCGTGACTCAGTTTGTCGCTTCAAGTACTCGGCCAGCACCTCGGCGGTGTGTCTGTCGCCCAAACACATCATCTGCAACACAGCCTGCTGACGCTTTCCACTAGCTGCTCGATAGGGGGACACATCGTTTGCAACAGTGGCAGCTGCAGATGGAGTGCTCGTACAACTGCGCTCTGTGGACGAGCTTTCGCTTCTGGAGGAGGAGGAGGAGGAGGAGGAGGAGGAGGAGGAGGAGGGTCGAACGCCTACAGCCAACTGTTTCCTATACCGTGGGCTAGGCAGCACTGTCCCACCACCGCTGTCCCCTGTGGACCCTGCATCCACCACATTAACCCAGTGCGCAGTGATGGACACGTAACGGCCCTGGCCATGCCGACTGGACCATGCATCAGTTGTGAGGTGCACCTTTCCGCTCACTGACTGCTTGAGTGCATGGATAATGCGGTCTTTCACATGATGGTGGAGGGCTGGGATGGCTTTGCGAGAGAAGAAGTGGCGACTGGGTAGGTCATAGCGTGGTACTGCATAGGCCATGAGTTCGCGGAAAGCTGTGCTTTCCACCAACCGAAAGGGCATCATCTCAAACGAGATTAGTTTGGCAATGTGGGCGTTCAAACCCAGTGTACGCGGATGAGAGACTGAGTACTTTCTTGACCTACTCATAGTGTCTGGGAGGGTGAGCTGGACTTGAGAGCTGCATATGGTGGAAGTAGCGGTGGACAGGGCGGACTGAGAGAGGGTTGATGATGGTGATGGAGTTGGTGTTCTTTCTGATGGCCTAGAATCAGTCTTTCGTTGATATAACTGTTACGGTTCTAAGTAGGAACCAGAGAGTGGACCCTCTGGGTCGTGGCTCCAGAGCCCCCGAGGGCGAGCGGCCCAGGTGATGACCACCCCCTATACAGGGAGTGTTAGGGGCAGGCCCAAGGGGGGTGAGACCACGACAGCCGGAACCAAAGGGACGACCCAGGGAGTGTACAGAGGGAAAGGCCAAAGGATACTGACTAGAGTAGACCCGGAGCAGGAGGAAACAGAACGTAGGGAACCAGGACCGATCAGGATGGAGCCAGGGCAGGAACGCTGGAAGAAAGAAGGAAGGAAGGTTAGGGGCAACTGACCTAGGGGTACAGACGGAACCCTAGCTAAGGGGCTACCGATGACAGCAGCAGGGAAGGACCCGGCGAGGGTCAGGCACAGAGACAGCAGAGGGAGCTGAGAGGGGGTACAGATGGGGCTATGGAGCGGAGAGCAGAGCGCAGACTAGGAGAGAGGGGGGACCTGAGAGTCGGGGCGACGCTGCGCAGGAACGCTAAGCGCCACAGAGAAAGACAAACAGGCGTCTTACCATTCAAGACGCGAGACAGAAATACCCGGTGGGCGCCGCCATGTTGGGGAGGAGCCACCGGGTCACGTGCTCCCAGGATGCCCCGCGGTCAGAAACGAGCGAGTGCGCATGTGCGTGCCTCTGACGCGCCGTGACCCTGCAAAGCCAGACAGGGCACGGCGCGAGGATGAAGGAGGGATGCACCGGGAGGAGGGGGACCCCAGGTGAGCATCGGGGCACGTAATAGTACCCCCTCTCTTACTCCCCTCCTTCTTCAGGCGGGATAGAAACCTTCTCATGATATGAGGAGCATTGATGTTCTCCCGGGGCTCCCATGACCTTTCCTCAGGACCGAATCCTTCCCAATCTACCAGAAAGAAGGTTCTACCTCGGACGGTCCTCTTTGCCAGGATGTCCCTGACATCAAAGACGTCCCCAGCGGAGCTAGGTTGCGGAGCGTGGGACGAGGCTGGCTGAAAGCGATTAAACACTGTGGGTTTGAGAAGCGAGACATGGAAAGTGTTGGGGATCCGCAGAGAGGTAGGCAATTTTAGTTTATAGGTTACATCATTGATGCGAGCCAAAAACTTAAAGGGGCCAACGTAACGTGGACCTAACTTATAAGAGGGGATTTTAAGTCGGAGGAAGCGCGAGGACAGCCAGACCTTATCGCCTGGATGATAAGGAGGGGTGTCCAGGCGCCTCTTGTCGGCGTATCTTTTCATCCGATCGCTAGCTCTCTCAAGGGACCTTTTAGTCTCCTCCCAAATTTTAGAGAATTCTGAGGACAAGGAGTCCGCCGCCGGCACGCCCGAGGTGGGGGACACGGGAAGGGGAATGCCCGGATGCTGCCCAAAAACTATGAAAAAGGGAGATTTGGAAGAGGACTCGTTGGGGTGATTGTTGTGAGCAAATTCCGCCCAGGGAAGCAGTGAGACCCAGTTACTTTGGTGTGCATTAGAAAAATGTCGAAGATAAGTGGTTAACACCTGATTGATCCGCTCCACTTGGCCGTTGGATTGTGGATGATAGGCGGAGGAGAAATCCAGGACTACCCCCATTGAGCTAGAGAGAGCTCTCCAGAAACGAGAGGTGAATTGAACACCACGGTCAGACACGATGTGCTGGGGAAAACCATGAAGTCGGAAAACATGATGCACGAAGATCTTCGCCAACTCGGGCGCAGAAGGCAGACCAGGTAGCGGGATGAAATGAGCCATTTTGGAAAAACGGTCTACCACCACCAAAATGACAGAGCAGCCGGAAGATGGAGGTAGATCCGTGACGAAATCCATGGCGATGTGGCTCCAGGGAACTGATGGAACCGGCAAAGGATGTAAGAGACCAGAGGGTAGCTGTCGTGGAATCTTATTCCGGGCGCAGGATGAGCAAGAAGCGGTAAATTCCAGGACGTCCTGGCGGAGTGAAGGCCACCAATAATGGCGGGAGATGAGGGATAGAGTCCTCTTGGCTCCGACATGCCCGGCGAACTTAGAAGAGTGTCCCCAGTGCAGAACCCTTACTCTGTCATGGTCCAATACCAAATTCTTGCCTGGTGGTGGGTTGACCAAACTTAGAGGGGCTAGGGTGACGATTTTTGCTGGATTGATGATGTGAGCGGGGCTCTCTTCATCGGTCGGGAGAAATGATCTTGATAGGGCATCAGCTATGATGTTCTTATTACCCGGACGAAAGCGGAGCTCGAAATCAAAGCGTCCAAAAAATAGGGACCATCGGGCTTGCCGGGGATTGAGCCTTTGGGCAGACTGAACATAGGCCAAATTCTTGTGGTCGGTAAATATCGTAAAGGGATGGACAGCTCCTTCGAGAAGGTAACGACATTCCTCTAAAGCCAGTTTGATTGCCAGTAGTTCCTTGTCCCCAATGGAGTAATTGCGTTCGGGGGGAGAAAAGGCTTTAGAAAAGAACCCACAGGTGACAGTCCGGCCAGAGGAGGTTCTTTGCAGGAGAACCGCCCCCGCTCCCACGGAGGATGCGTCGACCTCGAGAATGAAGGGTCTCTCGGCATCAGGACGGTGGAGAACGGGCGCTGTAGCGAATTCTCTCTTCAGAGTTTGAAAGGCGTCTTCTGCCTCGGGAGGCCAGAGGCGGGGATTGGCTCCTTTGCGCACGAGAGCAGAGATGGGCTTGGTTATGGTGGAAAAATGAGGAACGAATTGCCTATAATAGTTAGCAAAGCCGAGAAAGCGTTGAATGGCTTTGAGACCAAGGGGACGGGGCCAGGCCAGGATCGTGGACACTTTCTCGGGATCCATCCTCAACCCAGACTTCGAAACGATATACCCAAGGAACGGCAGAGACGGTTGTTCGAAGGCGCATTTCTCCAACTTGGCAAATAGGTGGTTCTCTCTTAGACGCTGCAACACTTGCCGTACATCTCGTCGATGGGTGGAGAGATCTGGAGAGAAGACAAGAATGTCGTCAAGATAAACCACGACACAGGAGTAAAGGAGATCCCGAAAAATATTGTTAACGAGCTCCTGGAATACCGCTGGTGCGTTACAGAGGCCAAACGGCATCACCAGGTATTCATAGTGACCGTCACGGGTGTTGAATGCGGTCTTCCACTCATCCCCAGCGCAAATTCGGACCAAGTTATAGGCTCCTCGAAGATCAAGTTTGGTAAATATGTGCGCCCCT
Organism: Dendrobates tinctorius; assembly: GCF_039654945.1. Classification (NCBI taxonomy): domain Eukaryota; kingdom Metazoa; phylum Chordata; class Amphibia; order Anura; family Dendrobatidae; genus Dendrobates; species Dendrobates tinctorius. The sequence continues at coordinate 1,627,991 of NW_027362018.1, read as the reverse complement.
CTCAGGCGATCAAAGAGTTCGGGGATGAGGGGTAACGGGTACTTGTTCTTAATCGTGATGCTGTTCAGACCTCTGTAATCAATGCACGGGCGGAGCGACCCGTCCTTCTTCTTGACAAAAAAGAAGCCTGCGCCCGCAGGGGAGGAAGACTTCCGTATGAAACCCTTGGCTAAGTTCTCTTGAACGTATTCCGACATGGCTTGCGTCTCTGCCGGCGAGAGCGGATAAATCCTACCCCGCGGAGGGGTGGCTCCAGGGACGAGCTCGATGGGGCAATCATAGGGTCGGTGAGGCGGAAGGTTCTCGGACTCCCTCTTGTCAAAAACATCCGAAAAAGAGCTGTAAGCAACGGGCAACCCGGAGGTTAAGGAGGGGGAAGGAGAACCACCCACGGGATGCACCGGCAGCAGACACCCAGACCTACAGGACTCCCCCAGCGCAGGATATTACCCTTATGCCAGTCTAAGGTAGGGCCGTGGGCTCGTAGCCAGGGAAGGCCTAAAAGGATAGGGTGAGAGATGCTCGCTAGGACATAAAAAGCAATCCTCTCCTTGTGTAGGGCCCCTACCTGGAGTTCTACCTCATGGGTGACCAAGGTAATGGTCTCTTGGAGAGGTTTACCGTCCACGGAAGCAAGGATCCGTGGAGTTTCTAAGGTCTTGACCGGGACCGAAAATTTAAGAACCTCTTTGAGCCTAATAAAATTTCCCGCTGCGCCGGAATCCACATAGGCTGCCAGAGAAAAACGTTTTCCACCAACGTGCAACAAGACAGACAGAGTGAGGGGTAGAGAGGTATCATACACACCTAGGGAGGCCTCTCTTACCTGACCTAGGCGGAGGAGTTTTCCGGACGTTCCGGGCAGGTACGGACCAGATGGGAGTCACTACCACAGTAGAAGCAGAGACCGTGAGTGCGTCTTTCCTCCCGGCGTTGTCCAGATACCTTAAGCCGGTCTACTTGCATGGGTTCAGGCATGGAAGCAGAAGCGGATATTCCGGGCCGGAGACAGGGTAGACCGCGAATGGTTGGGGAAGCACGGGGAAGTCTCCTCTCGCGAGCACGTTCCTGGAACCTAAGGTCGATACGTGTGGCTAGCGAAATGAGATCTTCTAAAGCAGTAGGAGTATCCCGCCCAGCTAACTCATCCTTAATTCGACCCGCGAGGCCTCGCCAAAAGGCCCCTACCAAGGCCTCGCTATTCCATCCCAAATCAGAAGACAAGGTTCGGAATCGGATGGCATACTGACCCACGGTTTGGGACCCTTGGTGGAGGTTAAATAAAGATTCCGTAGTAGAGGCCAGGCGACCCGGCTCGTCGAACACTCGACGAAACGTCTCGAAGAAAGTACTTAGCTGGGAGACTACCGGATCATCACGTTCCCAGAGGGGGTTAACCCATGCTAAAGCGTCTCCCTCAAGATGGGAGACAACAAAAGCCACCTTAGCCCGCTCAGTGGGATATTGCAGGGGCAGGAGCTCGAAATGGAGGCGGCATTGATTCAGGAAACCTCGGCACAGCTTGGGATCCCCGTTATAGCGGGGCGGCTTAGCTAAACGGGGTGGCGGGTGAGGCGCCTGGGCTGGAACGGGGGCTGCAGCAGCCGACTGTAAGGAGAGTAGGCGGTCATCTATGGAGGCCATATAACTGAGTATATGGGTCTGGGTATCTCTTTGCTGGGCCAGTTCCTGCTGCAGTCCAGCCAGTTGGGAGGCATTCCCAGGGTCAGAGGACTGGAGCCCGGAAAGACGATAATCCATGGATTTCATGAAAGCCATGATACGAGTTTGATTCTCCCGCAAAAACAGCAACTCCTTTTGAGCCGCAGCGGCTCCAGCGGGGTCCATGGCCTGTTTGTTCTGTTACGGTTCTAAGTAGGAACCAGAGAGTGGACCCTCTGGGTCGTGGCTCCAGAGCCCCCGAGGGCGAGCGGCCCAGGTGATGACCACCCCCTATACAGGGAGTGTTAGGGGCAGGCCCAAGGGGGGTGAGACCACGACAGCCAGAACCAAAGGGACGACCCAGGGAGTGTACAGAGGGAAAGGCCAAAGGATACCGACTAGAGTAGACCCGGAGCAGGAGGAAACAGAACGTAGGGAACCAGGACCGATCAGGATGGAGCCAGGGCAGGAACGCTGGAAGAAAGAAGGAAGGAAGGTTAGGGGGAACTGACCTAGGGGTACAGACGGAACCCTAGCTAAGGGGCTACCGATGACAGCAGCAGGGAAGGACCCGGCGAGGGTCAGGCACAGAGACAGCAGAGGGAGCTGAGCGGGGGTCCAGATGGGGCTATGGAGCGGAGAGCAGAGCGCAGACTAGGAGACAGGGGGGACCTGAGAGTCGGGGCGACGCTGCGCAGGAAGGCTAAGCGCCACAGAGAAAGACAAACACGCGTCTTACCATTCAAGACGCCAGACAGAAATACCCGGTGGGCGCCGCCATGTTGGGGAGGAGCCACCGGGTCACGTGCTCCCAGGATGCCCCGCGGTCAGAAACGAGCGAGTGCGCATGTGCGTGCCTCTGACACGCCGTGACCCTGCAAAGCCAGACAGGGCATGGCGCGAGGATGAAGGAGGGATGCACCGGGAGGAGGGGGACCCCAGGTGAGCATCGGGGCACGTAATAATAACAGTGGGATTCCCTGACTGCTGTGGCCTTGCAACGACACCTCAACATTTGCTGCTGTGCTAACCGGTGGGCTTACAGTGGGGGAAACAATGTAGCGTTGCTGACTACCTTCGTTGTGATCAGTTGCACATGTGGCACTTGAGGTTTGGTGTTGTGTCCACGCTTGCAAGTGCATGCTGGTTAAATGTCTAAGCATGCAACTGGTATTCAAATTTTTCAGATTTTTCCCTCGGCTAAAGGTCTTTGCGCACTTCTTACAGATAACCTTGGCCTGATCATGAGGATTTTGTTCAAAAAAGTGCCACACTGCACTCTTCCTACTTTGGCAGACATTTTGCGGCCTAGCACGCTGTGATCTTTTGACCCTCTGGACAAGCTGTCCAGCAACTCTTTTGATGTTTGGAACCTGTCTTTGGAGTGCTCCGGGCCTGCCAGATAACAGCTGTTGCGATGTCTGCTGTGGATGCTCCTCATCTGAGCTATTGGAAGCAGCACCCTCTTCCCCCAATGGATGCCAATCTGGGTCAACAACTGGGTCATCCATCACCTCCTCTTCTATGTCATGTGCACCTTTCTCTGTGTCACCATGTATGGTGGTATAGTGTGCGGGAAGGGGCACCTGAGTCTCATCAGGGTCAAAATCTGGCTCTGTACACTGCGAGGACAATGTAGTGCTCTGAGTGAATGTACCAGCAGAATCATCCATCAGCGGCTGTGCATCAGTGCACTCCATGTCACATTCATCTTGGCCTGGGTAATTCACCATTTGACTTGATAATCCAGGCATGGTATGTGAAAACAGCTCCATGGAGTAATCAGTAGTATGGCCTGCGTCATCCTTCAATCTTGGTTGGGGTGAAGGACACAAGGAAAGGTGTGGTTCATGAACATGAGCCTCCAATGACGACTCAGTGCTTTTACTTTTTACAACTGAAGAAGAGGAGGCGATAGAGCTGGAGGCTGAGTCAGCAATGTAAGACAAAACTTTTTCCTGATGCTCTGCCTTTAAAAGCGGTTTGCCAACTCCTAGAAAACTAAGCGTTCGAGGCCTTATGTAGCCAGACGATGACGCAGGGTCAGCACCTCCTGCATTCGGTCCTATTTTGCTCTTGCCACTACCATCAGATCCACCACCAACACCATCATTACCAGCTGCCAACCCCCGCCCAATTCCACGGCCTCTTCCACCAGCCTTCCTCATTTTTGGTAGAAATGTAGACAAAATCCAACAAACTATATAGTAATGTAAAACAAGGTACAAGGTGTCTATAGGACAGGGGAGATTTAGAATTTCTGCACACACTTGTGGACAGTGGACACTTTTGGATTGTGTGAGGCCCACTGATATCTGAGCGCTATGTGACACGCTCGATGGCACAGCTGCCTGTGACCAAAGTGACGAGAGGATAATGGAGATTTTGAATCTCTGCGTACACTTTTGGACACTGGACACTTGTGGATTGTGTGAGGCCCACTGATATCTGAGCGCTATGTGACACGCTCGATGGCACAGCTGCCTGTGACCAAAGTGACGAGAGGATAATGGAGATTTTGAATCTCTGCGTACACTTTTGGACACTTTTGGCCTCCCTGGTGTCCCTCCAAAACTGGGAGAAATCTAGCGACACAGCATCCGCTGCCGGTACACCCGAGGTGGGGGAAACGGGAAGGAGAATGCCAGGATGTTGACCAAAAACCACAAAAAAAGGGGACTTGGTAGAGGCTTCACTGGGGTGGTTATTGTACGAGAATTCGGCCCAAGGAAGAAGAGAAACCCAGTCATCTTGGTGCGCGTTAGAAAAATGCCGGAGGTACGAAGTTAGGACTTGATTGACCCGTTCCACTTGTCCGTTGGACTGGGGATGATAGGCCGAAGAAAAATCCAGAGTAATCCCCATCAATCCGCAGAGAGCTTGCCAGAATCGAGAGGTGAATTGGACACCTCTGTCCGAGACAATGTGCTGGGGAAAGCCATGGAGACGGAAGACGTGGAGCAAGAAAATCTTCGCCAACTCGGGGGCAGAAGGCAGACCAGACAAGGGAACAAAGTGAGCCATTTTTGAAAACCGATCCACGACCACTAAGATAGCCGAACACCTCGAGGACTCTGGCAGATCAGTGATGAAGTCCATAGCTATGTGGGTCCAAGGAGTCGTGGGTATGGGTAATGGGTGTAGGAGCCCATAAGGTCGGGATCGAGGAACCTTGTTTCTGGCACACGAAGGACAGGAGGCGATGAAGTCCAGGACGTCTTGGCGAAGCGATGGCAACCAATAATGTCGAGAGACGAGATAGAGAGTCTTCTTTATTCCAGCGTGTCCGGAAAATTTAGATGAGTGCCCCCAGCGTAAGACCCTAGCCTTGTCCCTACCCGGAAATTTCAAAAATGAAACGACATATCATTGCATGAGGGATGTGGTAGGAATTGAATGCTTGAATTAAGACTGGGGAAGTACTGAGGGGAAGGGGCTGCAGGCCTTGTAGCAGGTGGGTGTGCAGAAATGTAGCTTTCCAAAGCCAAACACATTACTGCAGCTTGTCACACCTGTACCTACCAAGCAGCAAAGGCCAAGATAGATCGTTATTTTACTGACAGATTGAATACAGTGCAATGCCTCCCATATAGAGGTGAATAAGAGTAGTAGTAGTAGTAGTAGTAGTAGTAGAAGAGTTGGTCAAGTTAAATCAAGGCTAAGGAATTGGAAATGTGCAACTTGGACCAAGAAAAACTAATTACAGAGCAACGACATTTGAAAAAAGCATTCAAATCATGCTTTGAAAACACTACTTGTGTATCCCGATTTCAATTCAATCTGTCTTTGGAAACCGCTTAAGAGAGTGAGTGCACCATTCTCAGAGGAACTGCAGATACTGAAATGATGTGTGGAGTGAAGTGAGCAAGCTATTTTTCCATCTCCCTGGCGAGCATCACCCACCTGTCTGCTGAGGCTCCCTCAGCAGACTGAAGCTGACTACTACTTCGCAGCTGCTACAGACTGTGGGCTGCCCATTGTGACATGTGGTCCCATTGTGACACGTGGTCCCATTGTTCCAGGAATAGAACACATCCAAGCATTGTGTTCTATGAATGGCATGATTCCTATCACAGTGTTCCATGGATGGAACACATCCTATTTACTGCAGGCAAGCAGCGCACCTAGCTGCTGCTGCTGCTGCTGCTACAAGCCACTAGAATACCGTCTGTCAGACAATTGGACGTAGGCCGAACATTCAAATAACTCGCCAGATAAATCGTTGCTTTTCCATTTAATTCATATATGAATTAACTCAAAATTGAACAGTAAATTTCAAAGTTGGAAGGCCACAAGAGGGGGACAATGTTTCAAAAACGAAACGACATATCATTGCATGAGGGATGTGGTAGGAATTGAATGCTTGAATTAAGACTGGGGAAGTACTGAGGGGAAGGGGCTGCAGGCCTTGTAGCAGGTGGGTGTGCAGAAATGTAGCTATCCAAAGCCAAACACATTACTGCATCTTGTCACACCTGTACCTACCAAGCAGCAAAGGCCAAGATAGATCGTTATTTTACTGACAGATCGAATACAGTGCAATGCCTCCCATATAGAGGTGAATAAGAGTATTAGTAGTAGTAGTAGAAGAGTTGGTCAAGTTAAATCAAGGCTAAGGAATTGGAAATGTGCAACTTGGACCAAGAAAAACTAATTACAGAGCAACGACATTTGAAAAAAGCATTCAAATCATGCTTTGAAAACACTACTTATGTATCCCGATTTCAATTCAATCTGTCTTTGGAAACCGCTTAAGAGAGTGAGTGCACCATTCTCAGAGGAACTGCAGATACTGAAATGATGTGTGGAGTGAAGTGAGCAAGCTATTTTTCCATCTCCCTGGCGAGCATCGCCCACCTGTCTGCTGAGGCTTCCTCAGCAGACTGAAGCTGACTACTACTGCGCAGCTGCTACAGACTGTGGGCTGCCCATTGTGACACGTGGTCCCATTGTGACACGTGGTCCCATTGTTCCAGGAATAGAACACATCCAAGCATTGTGTTCTATGAATGGCATGATTCCTATCACAGTGTTCCATGGATGGAACACATCCTATTTACTGCAGGCAAGCAGCTCACCTAGCTGCTGCTGCTGCTACAAGCCACTAGAATACCGTCTGTCAGACAGGTGGATGTAGGCCGAACATTCAAATAACTCGCCAGATAAATCGTTGCTTTTCCATTTAATTCATATATAAATTAATTCAAAATTGAACAGTAAATTTCAAAGTTGGAAGGCCACAAGAGGGGGACAATGTTTCAAAAATGAAACGACAAATCATTTCATGAGGGATGTGGTAGGAATTGAATGCTTGAATTAAGACTGGGGAAGTACTGAGGGGAAGGGGCTGCAGGCCTTGTAGCAGGTGGGTGTGCAGAAATGTAGCTATCCAAAGCCAAACACATTACTGCAGCTTGTCACACCTGTACCTACCAAGCAGCAAAGGCCAAGATAGATCGTTATTTTACTGACAGATTGAATACAGTGCAATGCCTCCCATATAGAGGTGAATAAGAGTAGTAGTAGTAGTAGTAGTAGTAGTAGTAGTAGTAGAAGAGTTGGTCAAGTTAAATCAAGGCTAAGGAATTGGAAATGTGCAACTTGGACCAAGAAAAACTAATTACAGAGCAACGACATTTGAAAAAAGCATTCAAATCATGCTTTGAAAACACTACTTGTGTATCCCAATTTCAATTCAATCTGTCTTTGGAAACCGCTTTAGAGAGTGAGTGCACCATTCTCAGAGGAACTGCAGATACTGAAATGATGCGTGGAGTGAAGTGAGCAAGCTATTTCTCCATCTCCCTGGCGAGCATCGCCCACCTGTCTGCTGAGGCTCCCTCAGCAGACTGAAGCTGACTACTACTTCGCAGCTGCTACAGACTGTGGGCTGCCCATTGTGACATGTGATCCCATTGTGACACGTGGTCCCATTGTTCCAGGAATAGAACACATCCAAGCATTGTGTTCTATGAATGGCATGATTCCTATCACAGTGTTCCATGGATGGAACACATCCTATTTACTGCAGGCAAGCAGCGCACCTAGCTGCTGCTGCTGCTGCTGCTACAAGCCACTAGAATACCGTCTGTCAGACAATTGGACGTAGGCCGAACATTCAAATAACTCGCCAGATAAATCGTTGCTTTTCCATTTAATTCATATATGAATTAATTCAAAATTGAACAGTAAATTTCAAAGTTGGAAGGCCACAAGAGGGGGACAATGTTTCAAAAACGAAACGACATATCATTGCATGAGGGATGTGGTAGGAATTGAATGCTTGAATTAAGACTGGGGAAGTACTGAGGGGAAGGGGCTGCAGGCCTTGTAGCAGGTGGGTGTGCAGAAATGTAGCTATCCAAAGCCAAACACATTACTGCATCTTGTCACACCTGTACCTACCAAGCAGCAAAGGCCAAGATAGATCGTTATTTTACTGACAGATCGAATACAGTGCAATGCCTCCCATATAGAGGTGAATAAGAGTATTAGTAGTAGTAGTAGAAGAGTTGGTCAAGTTAAATCAAGGCTAAGGAATTGGAAATGTGCAACTTGGACCAAGAAAAACTAATTACAGAGCAACGACATTTGAAAAAAGCATTCAAATCATGCTTTGAAAACACTACTTATGTATCCCGATTTCAATTCAATCTGTCTTTGGAAACCGCTTAAGAGAGTGAGTGCACCATTCTCAGAGGAACTGCAGATACTGAAATGATGTGTGGAGTGAAGTGAGCAAGCTATTTTTCCATCTCCCTGGCGAGCATCGCCCACCTGTCTGCTGAGGCTTCCTCAGCAGACTGAAGCTGACTACTACTGCGCAGCTGCTACAGACTGTGGGCTGCCCATTGTGACACGTGGTCCCATTGTGACACGTGGTCCCATTGTTCCAGGAATAGAACACATCCAAGCATTGTGTTCTATGAATGGCATGATTCCTATCACAGTGTTCCATGGATGGAACACATCCTATTTACTGCAGGCAAGCAGCGCACCTAGCTGCTGCTGCTGCTACAAGCCACTAGAATACCGTCTGTCAGACAGGTGGATGTAGGCCGAACATTCAAATAACTCGCCAGATAAATCGTTGCTTTTCCATTTAATTCATATATAAATTAATTCAAAATTGAACAGTAAATTTCAAAGTTGGAAGGCCACAAGAGGGGGACAATGTTTCAAAAATGAAACGACATATCATTTCATGAGGGATGTGGTAGGAATTGAATGCTTGAATTAAGACTGGGGAAGTACTGAGGGGAAGGGGCTGCAGGCCTTGTAGCAGGTGGGTGTGCAGAAATGTAGCTATCCAAAGCCAAACACATTACTGCAGCTTGTCACACCTGTACCTACCAAGCAGCAAAGGCCAAGATAGATCGTTATTTTACTGACAGATTGAATACAGTGCAATGCCTCCCATATAGAGGTGAATAAGAGTAGTAGTAGTAGTAGTAGTAGTAGTAGTAGTAGTAGTAGTAGTAGAAGAGTTGGTCAAGTTAAATCAAGGCTAAGGAATTGGAAATGTGCAACTTGGACCAAGAAAAACTAATTACAGAGCAACGACATTTGAAAAAAGCATTCAAATCATGCTTTGAAAACACTACTTGTGTATCCCAATTTCAATTCAATCTGTCTTTGGAAACCGCTTTAGAGAGTGAGTGCACCATTCTCAGAGGAACTGCAGATACTGAAATGATGCGTGGAGTGAAGTGAGCAAGCTATTTCTCCATCTCCCTGGCGAGCATCGCCCACCTGTCTGCTGAGGCTCCCTCAGCAGACTGAAGCTGACTACTACTGCGCAGCTGCTACAGACTGTGGGCTGCCCATTGTGACACGTGGTCCCATTGTTCCAGGAATAGAACACATCCAAGCATTGTGTTCTATGACTGGCATGATTCCTATCACAGTGTTCCATTGATGGAACACATCCTATTTACTGCAGGCAAGCAGCGCACCTAGCTGCTGCTACAAGCCACTAGAATACCGTATGTGAGACAGGTGGACGTAGGCCGAACATTCAAATAACTTGCCAGATAAATCGTTGCTTTTCCATTTAATTCATATATGAATTAATTCAAAATTGAACAGTAAATTTCAAAGTTGGAAGGCCACAAGAGGGGGACAATGTTTCAAAAATGAAACGACATATCATTGCATGAGGGATGTGGTAGGAATTGAATGCTTGAATTAAGACTGGGGAAGTACTGAGGGGAAGAGGCTGCAGGCCTTGTAGCAGGTGGATGTGCGGAAATGTAGCTATCCAAAGCCAAACACATTACTGCAGCTTGTCACACCTGTACCTACCAAGCAGCAAAGGCCAAGATAGATCGTTATTTTACTGACAGAGTGAATACAGTGCAATGCCTCCCATATAGAGGTGAATAAGAGTAGTAGTAGTAGTAGCAGTAGTAGAAGAGTTGGTCAAGTTAAATCAAGGCTAAGGAATTGGAAATGTGCAACTTGGACCAAGAAAAACTAATTACATAGCAACGACATTTGAAAAAAGCATTCAAATCATGCTTTGAAAACACTACTTGTGTATCCCAATTTCAATTCAATCTGTCTTTGGAAACCGCTTAAGAGAGTGAGTGCACCATTCTCAGAGGAACTGCAGATATTGAAATGATGCGTGGATTGAAGTGAGCAAGCTATTTTTCCATCTCCCTGGTGAGCATCGCCCACCTGTCTGCTGAGGCTCCCTCAGCAGACTGAAGCTGACTACTACTGCGCAGCTGCTACAGACTGTGGGCTGCCCATTGTGACATGTGGTCCCATTGTGACACGTGGCCCCATTGTGACACGTGGCCCCATTGTTCCAGGAATAGAACACATCCAAGCATTGTGTTCTATGAATGGCATGATTCCTATCACAGTGTTCCATGGATGGAACACATCCTATTTACTGCAGGCAAGCAGCGCACCTAGCTGCTGCTGCTGCTGCTGCTACAAGCCACTAGAACACCGTCTGTCAGACAGGTGGACGTAGGCCGAACATTCAAATAACTCGCGAGATAAATCGTTGCTTTTCCATTTAATTCATATATGAATTAATTCAAAATTGAACAGTAAATTTCAAAGTTGGAAGGCCACAAGAGGGGGACAATGTTTCAAAAATGAAACGACATATCATTGCATGAGGGATATGGTAGGAATTGAATGCTTGAATTAAGACTAGGGAAGTACTGAGGGGAAGGGGCTGCAGGCCTTGTAGCAGGTGGGTGTGCAGAAATGTAGCTATCCAAAGCCAAACACATTACTGCAGCTTGTCACACCTGTACCTACCAAGCAGCAAAGGCCAAGATAGATCGCTATTTTACTGACAGATTGAATACAGTGCAATGCCTCCCATATAGAGGTGAATAAGAGTAGTAGTTGTAGTAGTAGAAGAGTTGGTCAAGTTAAATCAAGGCTAAGGAATTGGAAATGTGCAACTTGGACCAAGAAAAACTAATTACAGAGCAACGACATTTGAAAAAAGCATTCAAATCATGCTTTGAAAACACTACTTGTATATCCCGATTTCAATTCAATCTGTCTTTGGAAACCGCTTAAGAGAGTGAGTGCACCATTCTCAAAGGAACTGCAGATACTGAAATGATGTGTGGAGTGAAGTGAGCAAGCTATTTTTCCATCTCCCTGGCGAGCATCGCCCACCTGTCTGCTGAGGCTCCCTCAGCAGACTGAAGCTGACTACTACTGAGCAGCTGCTACAGACTGTGGGCGGCCCATTGTGACACGTAGTCCCATTGTGACACGTGGTCCCATTGTTCCAGGAATAGAACACATCCAAGCATTGTGTTCTATGAATGGCATGATTCCTATCACAGTGTTCCATGGATGGAACACATCCTATTTACTGCAGGCAAGCAGCGCACCTAGCTGCTGCTGCTGCTGCTGCTACAAGCCACTAGAATACCGTCTGTCAGACAGGTGGACGTAGGCCGAACATTCAAATAACTCGCCAGATAAATCGTTGCTTTTCCATTTAATTCATATATGAATTAATTCAAAATTGAACAGTAAATTTCAAAGTTGGAAGGCCACAAGAGGGGGACAATGTTTCAAAAATGAAACGACATATCATTGAATGAGGGATGTGGTAGGAATTGAATGCTTGAATTAAGACTGGGGAAGTACTGAGGGGAAGGGGCTGCAGGCCTTGTAGCAGGTGGGTGTGCAGAAATGTAGCTATCCAAAGCCAAACACATTACTGCAGCTTGTCACACCTGTACCTACCAAGCAGCAAAGGCCAAGATAGATCGTTATTTTACTGACAGATTGAATACAGTGCAATGCCTCCCATATAGAGGTGAATAAGAGTAGTAGTAGTAGTAGTAGTAGTAGTAGTAGTAGTAGTAGTAGAAGAGTTGGTCAAGTTAAATCAAGGCTAAGGAATTGGAAATGTGCAACTTGGACCAAGAAAAACTAATTACAGAGCAACGACATTTGAAAAAAGCATTCAAATCATGCTTTGAAAACACTACTTGTGTATCCCAATTTCAATTCAATCTGTCTTTGGAAACCGCTTAAGAGAGTGAGTGCACCATTCTCAGAGGAACTGCAGATATTGAACTGATGCGTGGAGTGAAGTGAGCAAGCTACTTTTTCATCTCCCTGGCGAGCATCGCCCACCTGTCTGCTGAGGCTTCCTCAGCAGACTGAAGCTGACTACTACTGCGCAGCTGCTACAGACTGTGGGCTGCCCATTGTGACACGTGGTCCCATTGTGACACGTGGTCCCATTGTTCCAGGAATAGAACACATCCAAGCATTGTGTTCTATGAATGGCATGATTCCTATCACAGTGTTCCATGGATGGAACACATCCTATTTACTGCAGGCAAGCAGCGCACCTAGCTGCTGCTGCTGCTGCTGCTGCTACAAGCCACTAGAATACCGTCTGTCAGACAGGTGGATGTAGGCCGAACATTCAAATAACTCGCCAGATAAATCGTTGCTTTTCCACTTAATTCATATATAAATTAATTCAAAATTGAACAGTAAATTTCAAAGTTGGAAGGCCACAAGAGGGGGACAATGTTTCAAAAATGAAACGACATATCATTGCATGAGGGATGTGGTAGGAATTGAATGCTTGAATTAAGACTGGGGAAGTACTGAGGGGAAGGGGCTGCAGGCCTTGTAGCAGGTGGGTGTGCAGAAATGTAGCTATCCAAAGCCAAACACATTACTGCAGCTTGTCACACCTGTACCTACCAAGCAGCAAAGGCCAAGATAGATCGTTATTTTACTGACAGATTGAATACAGTGCAATGCCTCCCATATAGAGGTGAATAAGAGTAGTAGTAGTAGTAGTAGTAGTAGTAGTAGAAGAGGTGGTCAAGTTAAATCAAGGCTAAGGAATTGGAAATGTGCAACTTGGACCAAGAAAAACTAATTACAGAGCAACGACATTTGAAAAAAGCATTCAAATCATGCTTTGAAAACACTACTTGTGTATCCCGATTTCAATTCAATCTGTCTTTGGAAACCGCTTAAGAGAGTGAGTGCACCATTCTCAGAGGAACTGCAGATACTGAAATGATGCGTGGAGTGAAGTGAGCAAGCTATTTTTCCATCTCCCTGGCGAGCATCGCCCACCTGTCTGCTGAGGCTCCCTCAGCAGACTGAAGCTGACTACTACTGCGCAGCTGCTACAGACTGTGGGCTGCCCATTGTGACACGTGGTCCCATTGTGACACGTGGTCCCATTGTTCCAGGAATAGAACACATCCAAGCATTGTGTTCTATGACTGGCATGATTCCTATCACAGTGTTCCATTGATGGAACACATCCTATTTACTGCAGGCAAGCAGCGCACCTAGCTGCTGCTGCTGCTGCTACAAGCCACTAGAATACCGTCTGTGAGACAGGTGGACGTAGGCCGATCATTCAAATAACTCGCCAGATAAATCGTTGCTTTTCCATTTAATTCATATATGAATTAATTCAAAATTGAACAGTAAATTTCAAAGTTGGAAGGCCACAAGAGGGGGACAATGTTTCAAAAATGAAACAACATATCATTGCATGAGGGATGTGGTAGGAATTGAATGCTTGAATTAAGACTGGGGAAGTACTGAGGGGAAGGGGCTGCAGGCCTTGTAGCAGGTGGATGTGCGGAAATGTAGCTATCCAAAGCCAAACACATTACTGCAGCTTGTCACACCTGTACCTACCAAGCAGCAAAGGCCAAGATAGATCGTTATTTTACTGACAGAGTGAATACAGTGCAATGCCTCCCATATAGAGGTGAATAAGAGTAGTAGTAGTAGTAGTAGTAGTAGAAGAGTTGGTCAAGTTAAATCAAGGCTAAGGAATTGGAAATGTGCAACTTGGACCAAGAAAAACTAATTACAGAGCAACGACATTTGAAAAAAGCATTCAAATCATGCTTTGAAAACACTACTTGTGTATCCCAATTTCAATTCAATCTGTCTTTGGAAACCGCTTAAGAGACTGAGTGCACCATTCTCAGAGGAACTGCAGATACTGAAATGATGCGTGGAGTGAAGTGAGCAAGCTATTTTTCCATCTCCCTGGTGAGCATCGCCCACCTGTCTGCTGAGGCTCCCTCAGCAGACTGAAGCTGACTACTACTGCGCAGCTGCTACAGACTGTGGGCTGCCCATTGTGACATGTGGTCCCATTGTGACACGTGGCCCCATTGTGACACGTGGCCCCATTGTTCCAGGAATAGAACACATCCAAGCATTGTGTTCTATGAATGGCATGATTCCTATCACAGTGTTCCATGGATGGAACACATCCTATTTACTGCAGGCAAGCAGCGCACCTAGCTGCTGCTGCTGCTACAAGCCACTAGAATACCGTCTGTCAGACAGGTGGACATAGGCCGAACATTCAAATAACTCGCCAGATAAATCGTTGCTTTTCCATTTAATTCATATATGAATTAATTCAAAATTGAACAGTAAATTTCAAAGTTGGAAGGCCACAAGAGGGGGACAATGTTTTAAAAATGAAACAACATATCATTGCATGAGGGATGTGGTAGGAATTGAATGCTTGAATTAAGACTGGGGAAGTACTGAGGGGAAGGGGCTGCAGGCCTTGTAGCAGGTGGGTGTGCAGAAATGTAGCTATCCAAAGCCAAACACATTACCGCAGCTTGTCATGCCTGTACCTACCAAGCAGCAAAGGCCAAGATAGATCGTTATTTTACTGACAGATTGAATACAGTGCAATGCCTCCCATATAGAGGTGAATAAGAGTAGTAGTAGTAGTAGTAGAAGAGTTGGTCAAGTTAAATCAAGGCTAAGGAATTGGAAATGTGCAACTTGGACCAAGAAAAACTAATTACAGAGCAACGACATTTGAAAAAAGCATTCAAATCATGCTTTGAAAACACTACTTGTATATCCCGATTTCAATTCAATCTGTCTTTGGAAACCGCTTAAGAGAGTGAGTGCACCATTCTCAAAGGAACTGCAGATACTGAAATGATGTGTGGAGTGAAGTGAGCAAGCTATTTTTCCATCTCCCTGGCGAGCATCGCCCACCTGTCTGCTGAGGCTCCCTCAGCAGACTGAAGCTGACTACTACTGCGCAGCTGCTACAGACTGTGGGCTGCCCATTGTGACACGTGGTCCCATTGTGACACGTGGCCCCATTGTTCCAGGAATAGAACACATCCAAGCATTGTGTTCTATGAATGGCATGATTCCTATCACAGTGTTCCATGGATGGAACACATCCTATTTACTGCAGGCAAGCAGCGCACCTAGCAGCTGCTGCTGCTGCTGCTGCTGCTGTTTTTCTACTCCTCTCATGAGCCCAAACAAGACTCTAAAAGGATGAGTTTGCAACTACTTTACTTTTGGAGAAAATTCAAAACATTCATTATTCAATAGAGCCCAATAGCAAAAACTAGCGTTTTGAATGAAGAATCACATTTCTTGGTAGAATCATGCAGGATTGAAATTTTTGATGGTTTTTTACTCCTCTCAAAAGCCCAAACAAGTTTCTAAAAGGATGAGTTTGCAACTACTTTACTTTTGGAGAAAATTCAAAACATTCATTATTCAATAGGGCCCAAAATATCAAAAGCCAGCGGTTTAAATGAATACACATTTCTTGGTAGAATCGTGCAGGACTGAAATTTTTTTTGTTTTTCTACTCCTCTCATGAGCCCAAACAAGTCTCTAAAAGGATGAGTTTGCAACTACTTTACTTTTGGAGAAAATTCAATGAATGTCAATTGAATGTTTTGAATTTTCTCCAAAAGTAAAGTAGTTGCAAACTCATGCTTTTAGAGACTTGTTTAGGCTCATGAGAGGAGTAGAAAAACATCAAAAATTTCAGTCCTGCATGATTCTACCAAGAAATGTGTGTTCATTCAAACCGCTGGTTTTTGATATTTTGGGCCCTATTGAATAATGAATGTTTTGAATTTTCTCCAAAAGTAAAGTAGTTGCAAACTCATCCTTTTAGAAACTTGTTTGGGCTGTTGAGAGGAGTAAAAAACCATCAAAAATTTCAATCCTGCATGATTCTACCAAGAAATGTGATTCTTCATTCAAACCGCTGGTTTTTGCTATTGGGCTCTATTGAATAATGAATGTTTTGAATTTTCTCCAAAAGTAAAGTAGATGCAAACTCATCCTTTTAGAGTCTTGGTTTGGGCTCATGAGAGGAGTAGAAAAACATCAAAAATTTCAGTCCTGCACGATTCTACCAAGAAATGTGAGTGTTCATTCAAACCGCTGGTTTTTGATTTTTTTTTACCCTATTGAATAATTAATGTTTTGAATTTTCTCCAAAAGTAAAGTAGTTGCAAACTCATCCTTTTAGAGACTTGTTTGTGCTCATGAGAGGAGTAGAAAAACATCAAAAATTTCAGTCCTGCACGATTCTACCAAGAAATGTGAGTGTTCATTCAAACCGCTGGTTTTTGATAGTTTGGGCCCTATTGAATAATGAATGTTTTGAATTTTCTCCAAAAGTAAAGTAGTTGCAAACTCATCCTTTTAGAAACTTGTTTGGGCTGTTGACAGGAGTAAAAAACCATCAAAAATTTCAATCCTGCACGATTCTACCAAGAAATGTGAGTGTTCATTCAAAACGCTGATTTTTGCTATTGGGTTCTATTGAATAATGAATGTTTTGAATTTTCTCCAAAAGTAAAGTAGTTGCAAACTCATGCTTTTTTGTTTAAATATTTTTATTAAAGTTTCAAGTATAAAGGGAAAGGGTAAATGGACAAAGTAAAAAGTAGAGAACTCTACTCTACGTGTTACATCACACATTAAATAAAATTATTTAATACAAGTAGTGTACATAAGAAACAAATATAATACATCGCTTGAATGCAATCCTCTCAAAAAAGGAACCAACATTGTCATATTGAGTTTACAGTAGAGTGTTAGATAACATAAATTAAGAAAATTTCAAATTCCAAACATCCCATTTAGTGTGATATTTATGGAGAGTACCATTAATAAAGGCAAATCTTTTCTCCATAGAATTATGAGTCCGTAATTTACCTAAAATATCAGCAAAAGAAGGTAAATCAGTTTTAAGCCACCAGAAAGCTATAGCGTTTTTGGTCACCAAAAAAGTATGTATCATTACAAATCGAATAACAGGATTTATTTCTTCAGTGCCCAAAGAAAGTAATGCCATTTGTGGGGTGACCTTCACTGCGTTGTCAGAGAGAGTATTTATATGATTCGTAACTTCTTTCCACAATCTCTTCAATTTAGGACAGCTCCAGAAAATGTGGTACAGGTTACCTGGTAAACCACAATTCCTCCAGCATAGAGGGGAGTATTTATTATCTATATGAGCTAACCTAATCGGAGTGTAATGCCATCTAATTAAAGTTTTAAAGAAAGACTCCTGTAAAGTCGCAGAAATAGTAGATGCATTTGAAAACTTTATGGCCTTCCCCCATTGGTCTTCATCAAATTTTATGTTAAAATCCCTTTCCCATCTTTGAATGTATACATTTTTAAAGAGTTCGGTGTCGTCATTAGGGTGGGAATATATGTTTTTAAGACTCCAAGTCGACTTAAGAGCAACATTTGCAAACATGGAGGCCACAATATCCGAATTCAAAGCTCTACTAGTCAAAAATTTCCGCAGAAGATCTTTCAGAAGTAGATAAGAGGTGAAATGTGTAGACGGGACATGAAATTTATTTTTAATTTCATTAAAGGGTAAAAAATTTTGTCCGTCCCATAAATCCCCTACCGTATTAATTTTAAAGCTGCACCACTCCTCTGGAACTGGACATTTATATATTTTTGATAATAATTTTAATGGGAATTTTTTCAAAATGCTTTTCCTGTCGTCGCCTTTCTTTAATTTTGTGAAACTCCTCCACATAGTCAGTATAGAATTTACAACAGGATGTTGATAAGTAATGATCGAAGGAGATAGCAGATCTTTAAAGAAAAAATCTGATATTGAACTAGTCCCATAATGTTCTAGCTCAAGGTCCAACCAAGCGGGAAGTGTTTTCGTAGAAAACCACTGTTGACTCTGAAGAATAAGAGAAGCTTGAAAATAGATTTGAATATTGGGGAGTGCAAGGCCTCCATTACTCTTTTTCTTATATAAAATTTCAGTAGCAACTCTAGGTTTCTTCCCTTTCCAGATAAAAAGGTTAATTGCTTTTTGGATTTTAAATAAAAGGGAAGTGGGAATCGTAAGAGGTAAATTCCTAAGTACAAAAAGAATTTTAGGTAAAATATATGTTTTTATTACCAAGGTTCTTCCCATCAGGGATAGATCGCAATTATTATAACCAGAAAGGTCTTTTAAGATTTTCTTACTGAGATGTTCCATATTCTTAGAAACAATGAGTTTCAAATCTTTAGGGAAAATTATCCCCAAGTATTCTAGTTCAAAATCTTCCCAGTAAAATTCAGATAATTCTTTAAAGGCTTCAATTTCAGAGGGACGTAAATTAAAATGTATTATTTTAGATTTTTGGGGATTTATTTTAAAATATGAGACCTTAGAGAACTCATCTAAAATGGTGATTAAAGCGTTAAGTGAATTAGCCGGATCAGTGACTGATAACATAAGGTCGTCAGCAAATAAGGTTAACTTGTGATGATAATTTTTTGTTTTAAAACCCGAAATATCAGTACATTTTCTGATCATTTCCGCCAAGGGCTCGACTGCCAAGGCAAATAAAAGGGGCGAAAGGGGGCAGCCCTGTCTTGTTCCATTAGTGATGTTGAAATTCCTAGAAAGGTGATTATTAGTATAGGTTTTAGCATTAGTATTAGAGTACAATGCAAATATAGATGTTATAAAGCGATTGTCAAAACCAAACTTTAGTAAAGTAGCTTTAAGATAATCCCAATTCACCCTATCAAAAGCTTTTTGGGCATCCAACGAGATAAATAGTGAAGGGAGATTATTAGAGCTAGCTATGTTAAACAAGTTCAAGATTCTTCTGGTACCGTCTGTTACTTGTCTTCCGGAGACAAACCCTACTTGATCATTTTTAACAAGATCAGGTAAAAGATTCTTTAATCGATCCGCTAAAATTTTTGAATATACTTTAATATCAGTGTTAATTAAAGAGATCGGACGATAATTTTTAACTTCTTCTGGGTTTCTAATGTCTTTGGGGATCAAAATGATAGTTGCCTCCGTCATTTCTTTGGGGAACGATCCAATACTAGAAGCGTGGTCAAAAAGAGATTTTAGGTGCGGGGATAAAATGTTGGAGAAAAACTTGAGATATTCGTTTGTGAACCCATCTGGGCCAGGGGATTTGTTAAGTTTAAGTTTGTCAATCGTTTTGGCAATTTCTTCTACAGTAAACGGTTGATTTAAAAGAGTTAGGTCCAAATTATCTAGTTGGGGAAGGGTCAATTTAGAAAGAAAAAGGTCAATCTCTTTTTGATTAGGAGTATGAACTAAGGGATCTTTTTTAAGATTATAGAGGGTTTCGAAATAATCCGCAAATATTTCGGCAATATCAGAGGGGTGTTGTTTCATTTCTCCTGAAGGGGATTTGATTTTAACAATCCTTCTACTTACGCGAGCTTGTTTAAGTTTACTTGTCATATATTTGGTGGGTTTGTTAATTGAAGCATACAGATTATATTTTGATGCTCTAACAATGGACTCGTACTTGGAAATAATTTTGGATCTTAACGCCTGTCTCAATTTCAGGATATCAAGATGGATAATATGGGATGGAGCAGACAGGGAATTTTGTTGTTTTTCTTTTGAAGCAATTTGGTTCTGGAGGTCAGCAATTTTTTGTCTTTTTTCTTTTTTGTATCTCGTGGAGAGTTGGATGAGACATCCTCTCAAGACCGCCTTGTGGGCGTTCCATAATGTAAATACGAAAACACTTCCCGCTTGGTTGGACCTTGAGCTAGAACATTATGGGACTAGTTCAATATCAGATTTTTTTCTTTAAAGATCTGCTATCTCCTTCGATCATTACTTATCAACATCCTGTTGTAAATTCTATACTGACTATGTGGAGGAGTTTCACAAAATTAAAGAAAGGCGACGACAGGAAAAGCATTTTGAAAAAATTCCCATTAAAATTATTATCAAAAATATATAAATGTCCAGTTCCAGAGGAGTGGTGCAGCTCTAAAATTAATACGGTAGGGGATTTATGGGACGGACAAAATTTTTTACCCTTTAATGAAATTAAAAATAAATTTCATGTCCCGTCTACACATTTCACCTCTTATCTACTTCTGAAAGATCTTCTGCGGAAATTTTTGACTAGTAGAGCTTTGAATTCGGATATTGTGGCCTCCATGTTTGCAAATGTTGCTCTTAAGTCGACTTGGAGTCTTAAAAACATATATTCCCACCCTAATGACAACACCGAACTCTTTAAAAATGTATACATTCAAAGATGGGAAAGGGATTTTAACATAAAATTTGATGAAGACCAATGGGGGAAGGCCATAAAGTTTTCAAATGCATCTACTATTTCTGCGACTTTACAGGAGTCTTTCTTTAAAACTTTAATTAGATGGCATTACACTCCGATTAGGTTAGCTCATATAGATAATAAATACTCCCCTCTATGCTGGAGGAATTGTGGTTTACCAGGTAACCTGTACCACATTTTCTGGAGCTGTCCTAAATTGAAGAGATTGTGGAAAGAAGTTACGAATCATATAAATACTCTCTCTGACAACGCAGTGAAGGTCACCCCACAAATGGCATTACTTTCTTTGGGCACTGAAGAAATAAATCCTGTTATTCGATTTGTAATGATACATACTTTTTTGGTGACCAAAAACGCTATAGCTTTCTGGTGGCTTAAAACTGATTTACCTTCTTTTGCTGATATTTTAGGTAAATTACGGACTCATAATTCTATGGAGAAAAGATTTGCCTTTATTAATGGTACTCTCCATAAATATCACACTAAATGGGATGTTTGGAATTTGAAATTTTCTTAATTTATGTTATCTAACACTCTACTGTAAACTCAATATGACAATGTTGGTTCCTTTTTTGAGAGGATTGCATTCAAGCGATGTATTATATTTGTTTCTTATGTACACTACTTGTATTAAACAATTTTATTTAATGTGTGATGTAACACGTAGAGTAGAGTTCTCTACTTTTTACTTTGTCCATTTACCCTTTCCCTCTATACTTGAAACTTTAATAAAAATATTTAAACAAAAAAGCATGAGTTTGCAACTACTTTACTTTTGGAGAAAATTCAAAACATTCATTATTCAATAGGGCCCAAAATATCAAAAACCAGCGGTTTGAATGAACACACATTTCTTGGTAGAATCATGCAGGACTGAAATTTTTGATGTTTTTCTACTCCTCTCATGAGCCCAAACAAGTCTCTAAAAGCAATAGCTTGCAACTACTTTACTTTTGGAGAAAATTCAAAACATTCATTATTCAATAGAACCCAATAGCAAAAATCAGCGTTTTGAATGAAGAATCACATTTCTTGGTAGAATCATGCAGGATTGAAATTATTGATGGTTTTTTACTCCTCTCAACAGCCCAAACAAGTTTCTAAAAGGATGAGTTTGCAACTACTTTACTTTTGGAGAAAATTCAAAACATTCATTATTCAATAGGGCCCAAAATATCAAAAACCAGCGGTTTGAATGAACACACATTTCTTGGTAGAATCGTGCAGGACTGAAATTTTTGATGTTTTTCTACTCCTCTCATGAGCCCAAACAAGTCTATAAAAGGATGAGTTTGCAACTACTTTACTTTTGGAGAAAATTCAAAACATTCATTATTCAATAGAACCCAATAGCAAAAATCAGCGTTTTGAATGAAGAATCACATTTCTTGGTAGAATCATGCAGGATTGAAATTTTTGATGGTTTTTTACTCCTCTCAACAGCCCAAACAAGTTTCCAAAAGGATGAGTTTGCAACTACTTTACTTTTGGAGAAAATTCAAAACATTCATTATACAATACGGCCCAAACTATCAAAAACCAGCGGTTTGAATGAACACTCACATTTCTTGGTAGAATCGTGCAGGACTGAAATTTTTGATGTTTTTCTACTCCTC
Source organism: Dendrobates tinctorius (assembly GCF_039654945.1). Lineage (NCBI taxonomy): Eukaryota > Metazoa > Chordata > Amphibia > Anura > Dendrobatidae > Dendrobates > Dendrobates tinctorius. The sequence goes on along the minus strand of NW_027362018.1, from coordinate 1,605,805 downwards.
TCATGAGCACAAACAAGTCTCTAAAAGGATGAGTTTGCAACTACTTTATTTTTGGAGAAAATTCAAAACATTCATTATTCAATAGAGCCCAATAGCAAAAACCAGCATTTTGAATGAAGAATCACATTTCTTGGTAGAATCATGCAGGATTGAAATTTTTGATGTTTTTTTACTCCTCTCAACAGCCCAAACAAGTTTCAAAAAGGATGAGTTTGCAATTACTTTACTTTTGGAGAATATTAAAAACATTCATTATTCAATAGGGCCCAAACTATCAAAAACCAGCGGTTTGAATGAACACTCACATTTCTTGGTAGAATCGTGCAGGACTGAAATTTTTGATGTTTTTCTACTCCTCTCATGAGCACAAACAAGTCTCTAAAAGGATGAGTTTGCAACTACTTTACTTTTGGAGAAAATTCAAAACATTCAATTGACATTCATTGAATTTTCTCCAAAAGTAAAGTTGTTGCAAACTCATCCTTTTAGAGAGGTGTTTGGGCTCATGAGAGGAGTAGAAAAACATCAAAAATTTCAGTCCTGCACGATTCTACCAAGAAATGTGTGTTCATTCAAACCGCTGTTTTTTGATATTTTGGGCCCTATTGAATAATGAATGTTTTGAATTTTCTCCAAAAGTAAAGTAGTTGCAAACTCATCCTTTTAGAAACTTGTTTGGGCTGTTGAGAGGAGTAAAAAAGCATCAAAAATTTCAATCCTGCATGATTCTACCAAGAAATGTGATTCTTCATTCAAAACGCTGGTTTTTGCTAGTGGGCTCTATTGAATAATGAATGTTTTGAATTTTCTCCAAAAGTAAAGTAGTTGCAAACTCATTCTTTTAGAGTCTTGTTTGGGCTCATGAGAGGAGTAGAAAAACAGCAGCAGCAGCAGCAGCTAGGTGCGCTGCTTGCCTGCAGTAAATAGGATGTGTTCCATCCATGGAACACTGTGATAGGAATCATGCCATTCATAGAACACAATGCTTGGATGTGTTCTATTCCTGGAACAATGGGGCCACGTGTCACAATGGGACGACGTGTCACAATGGGCAGCCCACAGTCTGTAGCAGATGCTCAGTAGTAGTCAGCTTCAGTCTGCTGAAGGAGCCTAAGCAGACAGGTGGGCGATGCTCGCCAGGGAGATGGAAAAATAGCTTGCTCACTTCACTCCACGCATCATTTCAGTATCTGCAGTTCCTCTGAGAATGGTGCACTCACTCTCTTAAGCGGTTTCCAAAGACAGATTGAATATAAATTGGGATACACAAGTACTGTTTTCAAAGCATGATTTGAATGCTTTTTTCAAATGTCGTTGCTCTGTAATTAGTTTTTCTTGGTCCAAGTTGCACATTTCCAATTCCTTAGCCTTGATTTAACTTGACCAACTCTTCTACTACTACTACTACTACTCTTATTCACCTCTATATGGGAGGCATTGCACTGTATTCAATCTGCCAGTAAAATAACGATCTATCTTGGCCTTTGCTGCTTGGTAGGTACAGGTGTGACAAGCTGCAGTAATGTGTTTGGCTTTGGATAGCTACATTTCTGCACACCCACCTGCTACAAGGCCTGCAGCCCCTTCCCCTCAGTACTTCCCCAGTCTTAATTCAAGCATTCAATTCCTACCACATCCCTCATGCAATATGTCGTTTCATTTTTGAAACATTGTCCCCCTCTTGTGGCCTTCCAACTTTGAAATTTACTGTTCAATTGTGAATTAATTCATATATGAATTAAATGGAAAAGCAACGATTTATCTGGCGAGTTATTTGAATGTTCGGCCTACGTCCACCTGTCTGACAGACGGTATTCTAGTGGCTTGTAGCAGCAGCAGCAGCAGCAGCAGCTAGGTGCGCTGCTTGCCTGCAGTAAATAGGATGTGTTCCATCCATGGAACACTGTGATAGGAATCATGCCATTCATAGAACACAATGCTTGGATGTGTTCTATTCCAGGAACAATGGGACCACGTGTCACAATGGGACCACGTGTCACAATGGGCAGCCCACAGTCTGTAGCAGCTGCGCAGTAGTAGTCAGCTTCAGTCTGCTGAGGGAGCCTCAGCAGACAGGTGGGCGATGCTCGCCAGGGAGATGGAAAAATAGCTTGCTCACTTCACTCCACGCATCATTTCAGTATCTGCAGTTCCTCTGAGAATGGTGCACTCACTCTCTAAAGCGGTTTCCGAAGACAGATTGAATTGAAATCGGGATACACAAGTAGTGTTTTCAAAGCATGATTTGAATGCTTTTTTCAAATGTCGTTGCTCTGTAATTAGTTTTTCTTGGTGCAAGTTGCACATTTCCAATTCCTTAGACTTGATTTAACTTGACCAACTCTTCTACTACTACTACTACTACTACTACTACTACTCTTATTCACCTCTATATGGGAGGCATTGCACTGTATTCAATCTGTCAGTAAAATAACGATCTATCTTGGCCTTTGCTGCTTGGTAGGTACAGGTGTGACAAGCTGCAGTAATGTGTTTGGCTTTGGATAGCTACATTTCTGCACACCCACCTGCTACAAGGCCTGCAGCCCCTTCCCCTCAGTACTTCCCCAGTCTTAATTCAAGCATTCAATTCCTACCACATCCCTCATGCAATGATATGTCGTTTCGTTTTTGAAACATTGTCCCCCTCTTGTGGCCTTCCAACTTTGAAATTTACTGCTCAATTTTGAATTAATTCATATATGAATTAAATGGAAAAGCAACGATTTATCTGGCGAGTTATTTGAATGTTCGGCCTACGTCCAACTGTCTGACAGATGGTATTCTAGTGGCTTGTAGCAGCAGGAGCAGCAGCAGCTAGGTGCGCTGCTTGCCTGCAGTAAATAGGATGTGTTCCATCCATGGAACACTGTGATAGGAATCATGCCATTCATAGAACACAATGCTTGGATGTGTTCTATTCCTGGAACAATGGGACCACTTGTCACAATGGGACCACGTGTCACAATGGGCAGCCCACAGTCTGTAGCAGCTGCGCAGTAGTAGTCAGCTTCAGTCTGCTGAGGGAGCCTCAGCAGACAGGTGGGTGATGCTCGCCAGGGAGATGGAAAAATAGCTTGCTCACTTCACTCCACGCATCATTTCAGTATCTGCAGTTCCTCTGAGAATGGTGCACTCACTCTCTTAAGCGGTTTCCAAAGACAGATTGAATTGAAATCGGGATACACAAGTAGTGTTTTCAAAGCATGATTTGAATGCTTTTTTCAAATGTCGTTGCTCTGTAATTAGTTTTTCTTGGTCCAAGTTGCGCATTTCCAATTCCTTAGCCTTGATTTAACTTGACCAACTCTTCTACTACTACTACTACTACTCTTATTCACCTCTATATGGGAGGCATTGCACTGTATTCAATCTGTCAGTAAAATAACGATCTATCTTGGCCTTTGCTTTTTGGTAGTTACAGGTGTGACAAGCTGCAGTAATGTGTTTGGCTTTGGATAGCTACATTTTTGCACTCCCACCTGCTACAAGGCCTGCAGCCCCTTCCCCTCAGTACTTCCCCAGTCTTAATTCAAGCATTCAATTCCTACCACATGCCTCATGCAATGATATGTCGTTTCATTTTTGAAACATTGTCCCCCTCTTGTGGCCTTCCAACTTTGAAATTTACTGTTCAATTTTGAATTAATTCATATATGAATTAAATGGAAAAGCAACGATTTATCTGGCGAGTTATTTGAATGTTCGGCCTACGTCCACCTGTCTGACAGATGGTATTCTAGTAGCTTGTAGCAGCAGCAGCAGCAGCTAGGTGCGCTGCTTGCCTGCAGTAAATAGGATGTGTTCCATCCATGGAACACTGTGATAGGAATCATGCCATTCATAGAACACAATGCTTGGATGTGTTCTATTCCTGGAACAATGGGGCCACGTGTCACAATGGGACCACGTGTCACAATGGGCAGCCCACAGTCTGTAGCAGCTGCGCAGTAGTAGTCAGCTTCAGTCTGCTGACGGAGCCTCAGCAGACAGGTGGGCGATGCTCGCCAGGGAGATGGAAAAATAGCTTGCTCACTTCACTCCACGCATCATTTCAGTATCTGCAGTTCCTCTGAGAATGGTGCACTCACTCTCTTAAGCGGTTTCCAAAGACAGATTGAATTGAAATTGGGATACACAAGTAGTGTTTTCAAAGCATGATTTGAATGCTTTTTTCAAATGTCGTTGCTCTGTAATTAGTTTTTCTTGGTCCAAGTTGCACATTTCCAATTCCTTAGCCTTGATTTAACTTGACCAACTCTTCTACTACTACTACTAATCTTATTCACCTCTATATGGGAGGCATTGCACTGTATTCAATCTGTCAGTAAAATAACGATCTATCTTGGCCTTTGCTGCTTGGTAGGTACAGGTGTGACAAGCTGCAGTAATGTGTTTGGCTTTGGATAGCTACATTTCTGCATACCCACCTGCTACAAGGCCTGCAGCCCCTTCCCCTCAGTACTTCCCCAGTCTTAATTCAAGCATTCAATTCCTACCACATCCCTCATGCAATGATATGTCGTTTCATTTTTGAAACATTGTCCCCCTCTTGTGGCCTTCCAACTTTACACAAGTAGTGTTTTCAAAGCATGATTTGAATGCTTTTTTCAAATGTCGTTGCTCTGTAATTAGTTTTTCTTGGTCCAAGTTGCACATTTCCAATTCCTTAGCCTTGATTTAACTTGATCAAATCTTCTACTACTACTACTACTACTACTACTACTGCTACTACTACTACTACTACTACTACTACTACTCTTATTCACCTCTATATGGGAGGCATTGCACTGTATTCAATCTGTCAGTAAAATAACGATCTAGCCCGCTGATGCCGCTTACACCTAAAGAACATCTCTAGAATCCGCCCTTTTCTCACCATGGAAACAACAAAAACTCTCACTGTCGCCCTGATCCACTCCCGCCTGGACTACTGTAATGCTCTATTAATTGGCCTCCCTCTCACTCGACTCCCCCCTCTCTAGTCTATCCTTAATGCAGCAGCCAGGGTTGTCCATCTGGCTAATCGTTACTCAGACCCGTCCGCTCTTCGCCAGTCGTTACACTGGCTGCCAATTCATTACAGAGTACAATTTAAAGTACTTGTTCTCACCCACAAAGCTCTCCACAGTGCGGCACCCCCTTACATCTCCTCCCTCATTTCTGTCTATCGGCCTAACCGACCGCTGCGCTCTGCAAATGACTTTCGACTAACATCTGCCCTAATCCGTACCTCCCACTCCCGACTCCAAGACTTCTCCCGTGCTGCGCCAATCCTCTGGAATGCTCTACCCCAAGATATTAGGATCATCCACAATTTGCATAGTTTTAGGCGCTCGCTCAAAACGCATTTGTTCAGAGCGGACTATCACATTCAGTAATCAAAGTCATGTTATGTTTGTGTGTGTGTAGCCCATTCACTATCTCCATCTAACCCCCACCCCCTGAAGATGGCTGGACCGTCATTGTAAATACATCATTGTAAATACAAACCTATGCTTTGTATCTCCCCCACCTCATTGTAGATTGTAAGCTCCACAAGCAGGGTCGTCTTATTTCGCTTTAATTATTGTATTGTTAACGTTGTTACTTATGACTGTTGTGTTTGAAACTGTTCAACTGTAAAGCGCTGCGGAATATGTTGGCGCTATATAAATAAAGATTATTATTATTATTATTATTATCTTCTCCTTTGCTGCTTGGTAGGTACAGGTGTGACAAGCTGCAGTAATATGTTTGGCTTTGGATAGCTACATTTCTGCACACCCACCTGCTACAAGGCCTGCAGCCCCTTCCCCTCAGTACTTCCCCAGTCTTAATTCATGCATTCAATTCCTACCACATCCCTCATGCAATGATATGTCGTTTCATTTTTGAAATATTGTCCCCCTCTTGTGGCCTTCCAACTTTGAAATTTACTGTTCAATTTTGAATTAATTAATATATGAATTAAATGGAAAAGCAACGATTTATCTGGCGAGTTATTTGAAGGTTCGGCCTACGTCCACCTGTCTGAAAGACGGTATTCTAGTGGCTTGAAGCAGCAGCAGCTAGGTGCGCTGCTTGCCTGCAGTAAATAGGATGTGCTCCATCCATGGAACACTGTGATAGGAATCATGCCATTCATAGAACACAATGCTTGGATGTGTTCTATTCCTGGAACAATGGGACCACGTGTCACAATGGGCAGCCCACAGTCTGTAGCAGCTGCTCAGTAGTAGTCAGCTTCAGTCTGCTGAGGGAGCCTCAGCAGACAGGTGGGCGATGCTCGCCAGGGAGATGGAAAAATAGCTTGCTCACTTCACTCCACGCATCATTTCAGTATCTGCAGTTCCTCTGAGAATAGTGCACTCACTCTCTTAAGCGGTTTCCAAAGACAGATTGAATTGAAATCGGGATACACAAGTAATGTTTTCAAAGCATTATTTGAATGCTTTTTTCAAATGTCGTTGCTCTATAATTAGTTTTTCTTGGCCCAAGTTGCACATTTCCAATTCCTTAGCCTTGATTTAACTTGACCAACTCTTGTACTACTACTACTAATACTACTACTACTACTACTCTTATTCACCTCTATATGGGAGGCATTGCACTGTATTCAATCTGTCAGTAAAATAACGATCTATCTTGGCCTTTGCTGCTTGGTAGGTACAGGTGTGATAAGCTGCAGTAATGTGTTTGGCTTTGGATAGCTACATTTCTGCACACCCACCTGCTACAAGGCCTGCAGCCCCTTCCCCTCAGTACTTCCCCAGTTTTAATTCAAGCATTCAATTCCTACCACATCCCTCATGCAATGATATGTCGCTTCATTTTTGAAACATTGTCCCCCTCTTGTGGCCTTCCAACTTTGAAATTTACTGTTCAATTTTGAATTAATTCATATATGAATTAAATGGAAAAGCAACGATTTATCTGGCGAGTTATTTGAATGTTCGGCCTACGTCCACCTGTCTGACAGACGGTATTCTAGTGGCTTTGGAGCAGCAGCAGCAGCAGCAGCTAGGTGCACTGCTTGCCTGCAGTAAATAGGATGTGTTCCATCCATGGAACACTGTGATAGGAATCATGCCATTCATAGAACACAATTCTTGGATGTGTTCTATTCCTGGAACAATGGGACCACGTGCCACAATGGGACCACGTGTCACAATGGGCAGCCCACAGTCTGTAGCAGCTGTGCAGTAGTAGTCAGCTTCAGTCTGCTGAGGGAGCCTCAGCAGACAGGTGGGCGATGCTCGCCAGGGAGATGGAAAAAGAGCTTGCTCACTTCACTCCACGCATCATTTCAGTATCTGCAGTTCCTCTGAGAATGGTGCACTCACTCTCTTAAGCGGTTTCAAAAAGACAGATTGAATTGAAATCGGGATACACAAGTAGTGTTTTCAAAGCATGATTTGAATGCTTTTTTCAAATGTCGTTGCTCTGTAATTAGTTTTTCTTGGTCCAAGTTGCACATTTCCAATTCCTTAGCCTTGATTTCACTTGATCAAATCTTCTACTACTACTACTCTTATTCACCTCTATATGGGAGGCATTGCACTGTATTCAATCTGTCAGTAAAATAACGATCTATCTTGGCCTTTGCTGCTTGGTAGGTACAGGTGTGACAAGCTGCAGTAAAGTGTTTGGCTTTGGATAGCTACATTTCTTCACACCCACCTGCTACAAGGCCTGCAGCCCCTTCCCCTCAGTACTTCCCCAGTCTTAATTCAAGCATTCAATTCCTACCACATACCTCATGCAATTATATGTCGTTTCATTTTTGAAACATTGTCTCCCTCTTGTGGCCTTCCAACTTTGAAATTTACTGTTCAATTTTGAATTAATTCATATATGAATTAAATGGAAAAGCAACAATTTATCTGGCGAGTTATTTGAATGTTCGGCCTACGTCCACCTGTCTGACAGACGGTATTCTAGTGTCTTGTAGCAGCAGCAGCAGCTAGGTGCCCTGCTTGCCTGCAGTAAATAGGATGTGTTCCATCCATGGAACACTGTGATAGGAATCATGCCATTCATAGAACACAATGCATGGATGTGTTCTATTACTGGAACAATGGGACCACGTGTCACAATGGGACCACGTGTCACAATGGGCAGCCCACAGTCTGTAGCAGCTGCGCAGTAGTAGTCAGCTTCAGTCTGCTGAGGGAGCCTCAGCATACAGGTGGGCGATGCTCGCCAGGGAGATGGAAAAAGAGCTTGCTCACTTCACTCCACGCATCATTTCAGTATCTGCAGTTCCTCTGAGAATGGTGCACTCACTCTGTTAAGCGGTTTCCAAAGACAGATTGAATTGAAATCGGGATACACAAGTAGTGTTTTCAAAGCATGATTTGAATGCTTTTTTCAAATGTCGTTGCTCTGTAATTAGTTTTTCTTGGTCCAAGTTGCACATTTCCAATTCCTTAGCCTTAATCAAAACTTCTACTACTACTACTACTACTACTACTACTCTTATTCACCTCTGTATGGGAGGCATTGCACTGTATTCAATCTGTCAGTAAAATAACGATCTATCTTGGCCTTTGCTGCTTGGTAGGTACAGGTGTGACAAGCTGCAGTAATGTGTTTGGCTTTGGATAGCTACATTTCTGCACAGCCACCTGCTACAAGGCCTGCAGCCCCTTCCCCTCAGTACTTCCCCAGTCTTAATTCAAGCATTCAATTCCTACCACATCCCTCATGCAATGATATGTCGCTTCATTTTTGAAACATTGTCCCCCTCTTGTGGCCTTCCAACTTTGAAATTTACTGTTCAATTTTGAATTAATTCATATATGAATTAAATGGAAAAGCAACGATTTATCTGGTGAGTTATTTGAATGTTCGGCCTACGTCCACCTGTCTGACAGACGGTATTCTAGTGACTTGTAGCAGCAGCAGCAGCAGCAGCTAGGTGTGCTGCTTGCCTGCAGTAAATAGGATGTGTTCCATCCATGGAACACTGTTATAGGAATCATGCCATTCATAGAACACAATGCTTGGATGTGTTCTATTCCTGGAACAATGGGACCACGTGTCACAATGGGACCACGTGTCACAATGGGCAGCCCACAGTCTGTAGCATCTGCGCAGTAGTAGTCAGCTTCAGTCTGCTGAGGGAGCCTCAGCAGACAGGTGGGCGATGCTCGCCAGGGAGATGGAAAAAGAGCTTGCTCACTTCACTCCACGCATCATTTCAGTATCTGCAGTTCCTCTGAGAATGGTGCACTCACTCTCTTAAGCGGTTTCCAAAGACAGATTGAATTGAAATCGGGATACACAAGTAGTGTTTTCAAAGCATGATTTGAATGCTTTTTTCAAATGTCGTTGCTCTGTAATTAGTGTCATGATCCAGGACGGGATTTCGCTTTGACCCGTCCTGGTTAGACTAGGGGTTAATTGTGCTGCCTCTCTCTGGCAGCAGGAGGCTATTTAGTGCTCACTGGACCTGGGTCCGGTGTCAGTTATACTCCTGCCCTCGGCTGAGTTAAGTGACCTCTTGTATACGTGTGCCTTGTGCCTGATATCTTGCTTGTTTGTTCGGTTGTGATCTGGTTCTGTCCCTGTTACGAGTTCTGCCTGACCCTCTTGTACTGCGCTACCTCTCGTGTATGACTCTCTGCTTGTGACCCGACTCCTCTCTGCTCGTCCCCTTGGTACCACGTCGCCCTCTTGTGTATGACCTTTGGCTCTGTCTGACTACCCGTCTGTTCGTCCCTCCTGTACCTCGTTCGCCCGTACTGTGTGTGACCTCTGTTTTGCCTGACTCTGAGTTGTTGTATGGTGTCCTGTCCTATCTGAATACAGGACGCTAAGCCCCGCCCCCTTGCAGTCACATGACCATAGGTCCCGTGCAGACTATTCAGTTTCAGTGTCCGCAGGTCCTATGCATCTTTACTTTCCAGCACTGACTGGACCCTGACACTATTAGCCTGAAGCACGCATGGTCACCTCTGCTGCCCTGCTCCACAGGTATCTTTTAGCACTGCTTCTGTACTCAGGACACACGCACTGGCTCTATGAGCAAGTGCAGTGCGGTGTCTCTGACATTATAACTGACCCATACCATTTTTTTTTTCTCTGCTCCCATTCACCTGTGTGTGTGATGGATCCTGTGCACGCTCTTTCTGAGCAGGTTAAGCATCTGACGCAGATGTCTCAGAAACTCTTTGGAGAACAAAGAGTCCTGGCTCAGTCTCAGCAGCTGATCGCCGACACTGTGCAGGGGGTTCTTTCATGGGGGGCTCGGGATGTTACATTAATTTCCCCTGAGTCTCCAGTGAAGTTACCAGATACCTTTTCTGGAGATAAAAATGACTTCAGAGTTTTCAAGGAGGGCTGTAAGCTTTTTTTTCCTTAAGACCACACTCTTCTGGGGATGAAAGTCAGAGAGTGGGGGTCATTATGTCTCTGTTAAGGGGAGCCCCCCAAGCTTGGGCTTTCTCCCTTCCTACCACGGCCCCTGAGCGTATGACTGTGGATGCATTTTTTGAGGCCCTGGGGCATATTTATGATGAGCCTGATCGGGTGCGTATGGCTGAGGACAGGCTGATGAATGTTTGCCAGGGGAAACACTCAGCCGAGTGGTTTTGCTCAGAGTTCAGACGCTGGGCTGCTGAGGTCTGCTGGAACGACGCCGCTCTCCGGGGGTTGTTTTGCAGAGGCCTGTCTGAGCATCTGAAAGACGCCTTGGCTCTCCACCCCCCACCTGATGCCCTGGAGGAAGCTATGACACAGGCCGTCCGAATGGATAGCAGGTTACGGGCAAGGGGAGTGATACAAACCGAGACATCATTGTTCTCCCAAGGAAGGGGAGCCAGTTCTTCACTGAAAATCACGGCGATGGGAACCATCAACCGTAAGGAGGAAGAAAGGAGGCAACGGCACGTGAGAAAATGCTGTGTTCACAGTGGCGAGTCTGGACATGGGAAAAAGGATTGCCCCTCCCGGCCACTAACCAACAAACGACTGAGCCCGGGTGATTATCGTGGAGGTCGCCCAGGCTCTCAGGTACCCTTTTCTGCATTTTCTAAAATGTCATTCCAAGTGGAACTTTGTTGTGGGGGTGTCTCCACATCCACAACTGCCTTCGTGGATTGCGGTTCATGATTGAACTTTATTGACTCTGACTTGGTGGCCAGGTGTAAGTTAGGGACAGTTAGGTTGGAGACTCCGATTCACCTTGTTGCTATTGACAAAACACCACTGGGTAAGAATGACATTGTGTTTTGTACTGAAGAGTTTCTCCTTAAAGTGAGTTCCTTACATCAGGAACGTATTTCATGTTTTGTAATGAACAACCTGCCTGCGGGACTGGTGTTGGGGTTCCCCTGGTTACAGCTGCATAATCCTGTGATTAATTGGGAATCTCGGGATATTGTTAAATGGGGTCCCTATTGCTCTGAGAAATGTCTTGTTTCTGTGTCTGTGTCGTCCGTGGGTCTAGAAGGCATTCCGGAGTGCCTGATAGATTATACTGACGGTTTCTCCGAAAAAGAGGCTGAGGTTTTACCACCACACCGCCCATTTGATTGTGCCATTGACCTGGTTCCAGGTGCTAAATTGCCCAAAGCCCGCCTGTATAACCTCTCGGGTCCGGAATGGGCTGCGATGAAGGAATATATTTCTGAGAGCCTCCGTAAGGGACATATTCGTCCTTCTGTTTCTCCTGTGGCGGCAGGGTTCTTTTTTGTAAAAAAAAAAAAAAGACGGTGGTTTGCGCCCATGCCTCGATTGTCGTGAGTTAAATAAAATAACTGTGAGGAATACTTATCCCCTTCCACTTATTCCTGATTTATACAATCAGTTGTCCGGAGCTAAGTGGTTTTCGAAATTAGACCTACGGGGAGCGTATAACCTTATCCGAGTCCGGGATGGAGATGAATGGAAGACCGCCTTTCTCACTACTGAAGGGTTGTTTGAAAATTTGGTCATGCCCTTCGGCCTGACCAACGCTCCAGCGGTCTTCCAAAATTTCATAAATCATGTGTTCTCCGATTTGATTGGACGTTTTATGGTGGTGTATTTGGATGACATTTTAATCTACTCGCCTGATAAACAGACTCACATTGGTCATGTTCGGGCAGTTCTCCAAAGGCTCAGGGAGAACTGTCTGTTTTCTAAACTTGAAAAATGTTTATTTTTTGTTCAGGAACTGTCCTTTCTGGGGTTCATCGTGTCTGCTGAAGGGTATCGCATGGATCCTAATAAGGTGCAGGCCATTCTCGAGTGGGTTCAACCGTGTGATTTGAAGGGTCTGCAACGTTTCCTAGGGTTCGCTAATTATTATCGGAAATTTATAAGGGGGTTCTCACAGGTGGTTAAACCCCTCACAGACATGACTCAAAAGGGGGCCGATATCAAGAATTGGTCAACCGCAGCGGTAGCGGCATTTCAGTTTTTGAAAAAATGTTTCATGTCGGCCCCGGTTCTTATCCAACCGGACCCCTCTGAACCATTTATTGTTGAGGTAGACGCCTCAGAGGTGGGGGTGGGGGCGGTATTGTCCCAGGGACCCGCCACTTTGACCAATTTAAGACCTTGCGCCTTTTTCTCAAAGAAGTTCTCTCCGGCAGAGAGAAACTATGATGTGGGGAATCGGGAACTTCTGGCCGTAAAATTGGCTTTTGCAGAATGGAGGCATTTTTTGGAGGGGGCTGTCCATCCTATAACGGTAATCACGGACCAAAAAAACCTAGCTTACATCGAGTCTGCTAAAAGGTTAACTCCCAGACAGGCTAGATGGTCACTTTTTTTTTCTCGATTCAACTTCTCGATCACTTTCCGACCAGGATCCAAGAATATCAGAGCGGATGCGTTGTCACGCAGTCTAGATCCGGTGTCCCCCCCGGAACCTCCATCCTCCATTCTTCAGCCTGGGGTGGTGGTGGCAGAGATTTCTAATGTGTTGGAACGAGAGATTCGAGAAGCCCAGGCTCTTGCACCTCCAGCTAAGCCGGTGGATAAACTTTATGTGCCAGCTCAGTTTCGTCTCAAGGTCCTCCAGGAGTTCCATGACTCAGTTCTGAGTGGACATCCAGGGATCTCAGCGACCCGGAAGGCCATTGCTAGAATGTTCTGGTGGTCTTCTTTAGCCTCTGATGTTGGGGATTATGTGTCTGCGTGTGAGGTTTGTGCCCGTGCGAAAACTCCCCATAACCAGCCGGCCGGGGAATTGGTACCACTGCCAATTCCTGAGAGACCATGGACTCATCTGTCCATGGATTTCATCACCAACCTTCCCCCTTCCAAGGGTAATACCGTGGTCTGGGTCGTAGTGGACAGGTTTAGTAAGCAGGCACATTTTGTACCTTTGGCAGCTCTACCTAATGCGGAAACATTGTCCAGATTGTTTGTGGAGCATGTGGTGTCTGATAGGGGAGTGCAATTTGTGTCCAGAATTTGGAGAGATTTTTGTAGGAGGTTGGGTATTAGTCTGTCCTTTTCATCCGCCTACCATCCAGAGACTAATGGGCAGACTGAGCGGACCAATCAGTCTCTGGAGCAAATTCTGCGTTGTTTGACCTCAGCCCGACAGGATGATTGGTGTTCTGTGTTACCATTGGCTGAGTTTGCTTTTAACAACCGCACTAACCAGTCTACGGGTACATCTCCTTTTTTTTGCAATTATGGGTTTCATCCTCATTTTGGAGAATTTTCCCGCTTGAATTCTGGGTGTCCTGGGGTGGACGAGTCGATCCAGCGGTTGGGGGAGGTATGGCGGGAGGTCCAGAATAACATTACGAAGGCCCAGGACAAATTTAAATTTTTTGCGGACAAAAAACGATCCGTGGGTCCAGTGTTTCAGGTCGGGGATAAGGTATGGTTATCCACCAAAAATATAAGGCTCAAGGTCCCCTCTGCGAAGCTTAGACCCAAGTTTATAGGTCCCTATGTAATTACCGAAGCAGTTAACCCGGTGGCTTTTTGGTTGCAGCTCCCGCCATCTCTGCGGATCCCAAATGTTTTCCATAAGGCCCTTTTGAAACCTGTGAGGTCCAGTGAGGAGGGATCATCATCTTCCCCGACACCGGTTCTGGTAGATGGGCAGGCTGAGTACGAGGTGGAACGAATTGTCGACTCCAGGTTGGTCCGTCGCGCCCTTCAGTATTTGATACATTGGAAGGGCTACGGTCCTGAGGAACGCTCGTGGGTTCCTGCTCGATCAGTTCATGCGGATCGATTGATCCAAGCCTTTCACGCCAAGTACCCTGAGAGACCTGGGGGTCCGGTGGCCCCCCATTGAGAGGAGGGTACTGTCATGATCCAGGACGGGATTTCGCTTTGACCCGTCCTGGTTAGACTAGGGGTTAATTGTGCTGCCTCTCTCTGGCAGCAGGAGGCTATTTAGTGCTCACTGGACCTGGGTCCGGTGTCAGTTATACTCCTGCCCTCGGCTGAGTTAAGTGACCTCTTGTATACGTGTGCCTTGTGCCTGATATCTTGCTTGTTTGTTCGGTTGTGATCTGGTTCTGTCCCTGTTACGAGTTCTGCATGACCCTCTTGTAATGCGCTACCTCTCGTGTATGACTCTCTGCTTGTGACCTGACTCCTCTCTGCTCGTCCCCTTGGTACCACGTCGCCCTCTTGTGTATGACCTTTGGCTCTGTCTGACTACCCGTCTGTTCGTCCCTCCTGTACCTCGTTCGCCCGTACTGTGTGTGACCTCTGCTTTGCCTGACTGAGTTGTTGTATGGTGTCCTGTCCTATCTGAATACAGGACGCTAAGCCCCGCCCCCTTGCAGTCACATGACCATAGGTCCCGTGCAGACTATTCAGTTTCAGTGTCCGCAGGTCCTATGCATCTTTACTTTCCAGCACTGACTGGACCCTGACACTATTAGCCTGAAGCACGCACGGTCACCTCTGCTGCCCTGCTCCACAGGTATCTTTTAGCACTGCTTCTGTACTCAGGACACACGCACTGGCTCTATGAGCAAGTGCAGTGCGGTGTCTCTGACATTTAGTTTTTCTTGGCCCAAGTTGCACATTTCCAATTCCTTAGCCTTGATTTAACTTGACTAACTCTTCTACTACTACTACTACTACTACTACTACTACTCTTATTCACCTCTGTATGGGAGGCATTGCACTGTATTCAATCTGTCAGTAAAATAACGATCTATCTTGGCCTTTGCTGCTTGGTAGGTACAGGTGTGACAATCTGCAGTAATGTGTTTGGCTTTGGATAGATACATTTCTGCACACCCACCTGCTACAAGGCCTGCAGCCCCTTCCCCTCAGTACTTCCCCAGTCTTAATTCAAGCATTCAATTCCTACCACATCCCTCATGCAATGATATGTCGTTTCATTTTTGAAACACTGTCTCCCTCTTGTGGCCTTCCAACTTTGAAATTTACTGTTCAATTTTGAATTAATTCATATATGAATTAAATGGAAAAGCAACGATTTATCTGGCGAGTTATTTGAATGTTTGGCCTACGTCCACCTGTCTGACAGACGGTATTCTAGTGTCTTGTAGCAGCAGCAGCAGCAGCAGCAGCTAGGTGCCCTGCTTGCCTGCAGTAAATAGGATGTGTTCCATCCATGGAACACTGTGATAGGAATCATGCCATTCATAGAAAACAATGCTTGGATGTGTTCTATTCCTGGAACAATGGGACCACGTGTCACAATGGGACCACGTGTCACAATGGGCAGCCCACAGTCTGTAGCAGCTGCGCAGTAGTAGTCAGCTTCAGTCTGCTGAGGGAGCCTCAGCAGATAGGTGGGCGATGCTCGCCAGGGAGATGGAAAAAGAGCTTGCTCACTTCACTCCACGCATCATTTCAGTATCTGCAGTTCCTCTGAGAATGGTGCACTCACTCTCTTAAGCGGTTTCCAAAGACAGATTGAATTGAAATCGGTATACACAAGTAGTGTTTTCAAAGCATGATTTGAATGCTTTTTTCAAATGTCGTTGCTCTGTAATTAGTTTTTCTTGGTCCAAGTTGCACATTTCCAATTCCTTAGCCTTGATTTAACTTGACCAACTCTTCTACTACTACTACTACTACTACTACTACTACTACTACTACTACTAGTACTACTACTACTCTTATTCACCTCTATATGGGAGGCATTGCACTGTATTCAATCTGTCAGTAAAATAACGATCCATCTTGGCCTTTGCTGCTTGGTAGGTACAGGTGTGACAAGCTGCATTAATGTGTTTGGCTTTGGATAGCTACATTTCTGCACACCCACCTGCTACAAGGCCTGCAGCCCCTTCCCCTCAGTACTTCCCCAGTCTTAATTCAAGCATTCAATTCCTACCACATCCCTCATGCAATGATATGTCGTTTCATTTTTGAAACATTGTCCCCCTCTTGTGGCCTTCCAACTTTGAAATTTACTGTTCAATTTTGAATTAATTCATATATGAATTAAATGGAAAAGCAACGATTTATCTGGCGAGTTATTTGAATGTTCGGCCTACGTCCACCTGTCTGACAGACGGTATTCTAGTGGCTTGTAGCAGCAGCAGCTAGGTGCGCTGCTTGCCTGCAGTAAATAGGATGTGTTCCATCCATGGAACACTGTGATAGGAATCATGCCTTTCATAGAACACAATGCTTGGATGTGTTCTATTCCTGGAAAAATGGGACCATGTGTCACAATGGGACCACGTGTCACAATGGGCAGCCCACAGTCTGTAGCAGCTGCGCAGTAGTAGTCAGCTTCAGTCTGCTGAGGGAGCCTCGGCATACAGGTGGGCGATGCTCGCCAGGGAGATGGAAAAAGAGCTTGCTCACTTCACTCCACGCATCATTTCAGTATCTGCAGTTCCTCTGAGAATGGTGCACTCAATCTCTTAAAGGGAAGGTGCCGCAATTTTATATAATTTGCAAAAAAATAGTAAGTTACAAAACATGTTGTTTCAGCAAATGTACTAACCAGGATTTATGGTTTGTTTGTAATAATGTTTTCATGTAGCCACTGGGCGCTGACATCTTGATTTGCAGATCTGTGGAGGACTCATACAGTCTGCAAATATGGCCGTCCCTGCACATAGGAAACTGCGATCGGCTTCCGACCGCACATTGCAGCCTCAGTAGCAGAGAACTGGGCACGCCCCTGTGGGCTGCACCATTCACTGCTGTAGGTGTGGCTGGGCGCCATTTTACTGTAGCCCAGTGCTATCTGCTGAGCTCCACTTACCCTCTATCACAGGACCACTTGTGGCATAACGGGTCCTGTGTTGTGAGGAGAGGCTGAAGAAAAGGAGAAGGTGGTCAGCAGAGAAGAGAAGCGCTCACTGGAGCCGGAGGATGGAGAGTGGTGAGTGCGGGTGACTTTCATCTATGCTCCTCTGTACTGCTTACTCCAGGCTCAGCCCTGTGCTTCCTGCTCCAGCGTCCTCCTGCTCTGTCTCCGCCTCCTCACTCACAGCCCCAGTGATCTCCGGTAATCTGACACCTTTGCTTTTATGGCTGTCTGAGGAGGACAGTGACTTATACAGCCCATAGTCTTGTGTATAATTGGGGGGGGCTGGAAGTTTCACCAGTGTGGGCATATCTGTAATACTGTCTGCTGAGCCGTGTATCTAATCCTCTCCTGTGTGATACTGCCTGCTGAGCCGTGCATCTAATCCTCTTCTGTGTGATACTGCCTGCTGAGCCGTGCATCTAATCCTCTTCTGTGTGATACTGCCTGCTGAGCCGTGTATCTAATCCTCTCCTGTTTGATACTGCCTGCTGAGCCGTGTATCTAACCCTATCCTGTGTGATATTACCTGCTGAGCCGTGTATCTAATCCTCTCCTGTGTGATACTGACTGCTGAGCCGTGTATCTAATCCTCTCCTGTGTGATACTGACTGCTGAGCCGTGTATGTAATCCTATCCTGTGTGATACTGTATTCTGAGCCGGGTATCTAATCCTCTCCTGTGTGATACTGTCTGCTGAGCTGTGTATCTAATCCTATCCTGTGTGATACTGTATTCTGAGCCGGGTATCTAATCCTCTCCTGTGTGATACTTTCTGCTGAGCTGTGTATCTAATCCTCTCCTGTGTGATACTGTCTGCTGAGCCGTGTATCTAATCCTATCCTGTGTGATACTGTATTCTGAGCCGGGTATCTAATCCTCTCCTGTGTGATACTTTCTGCTGAGCCGTGTATCTAATCCTCTCCTGTGTGATACTGACTGCTGAGCCGTGTATCTAATCCTCTCCTGTGTGATACTGCCTGCTGAGCCGTGCATCTAATCCTCTTCTGTGTGATACTGCCTGCTGAGCCGTGCATCTAATCCTCTTCTGTGTGATACTGTATTCTGAGCCGGGTATCTAATCCTCTCCTGTGTGATACTTTCTGCTGAGCCGTGTATCTAATCCTCTCCTGTGTGATACTGACTGCTGAGCCGTGTATCTAATCCTCTCCTGTGTGATACTGCCTGCTGAGCCGTGCATCTAACCCTCTTCTGTGTGATACTGCCTGCTGAGCCGTGCATCTAATCCTCTTCTGTGTGATACTGCCTGCTGAGCCGTGTATCTAATCCTCTCCTGTGTGATACTGCCTGCTGAGCCGTGTATCTAATCCTCTCCTGTGTGATACTGACTGCTGAGCCATGTATGTAATCCTATCCTGTGTGATACTGACTGCTGAGCCGTGTATCTAATCCTATCCTGTGTGATACTGTATTCTGAGCCGTGTATCTAATCCTCTCCTGTGTGATGCTGCCTACTGAGCCGTGTATCTAATCCTATCCCGTGTGATACTGCCTGCTGAGCCGTGTATCTAATCCTCTCCTTTGTGATGCTGCCTGCTGAGCCATGTATCTAATCCTATCCCGTGTGATACTGCTCTCCTGAAATACTCTGTGCTGCTGTCACTCTGCTCCCAGAATCCTTGCTGCCTGCCATCCTCGGTGACCGAAGACCCCATTCCTCTCCTCAGATCCCGTCCTGGCAATGTGTGAAACCGAGGGGACAGGGGCCTGATGTATGGTGGAAGGAGCAGGGCGACAGCAGCACAGAGTATTTCAGGAGAGCAGTGTGCTGGTCTGTGGGGGGCGCCCCGTTCGGTGCCAGGGATTGTACAAAGAGCGCTGTGTTTTATTCACATGGATGAACCGTCTGCTTGTCTGCTCCACAGAAATCCAGGAAACATGTCTGCTGATTGATGGCCTGTTGTGATCCAGACTTTACATGCAAAGACAGTCAGTAACTTTGCAAGCCCCATCAAAATGGCTGCTCACTGTGTCTACAGATGTCATAGGTTTTTGTGCCAGATTTCAGTAGCTGCTCCCCCTAGTGTTAACAAGTGGAAATGCCAAACTTTTTAAAATTATTTTTCATATTTTGCAAAATTAAAAACAAACGATAATATTTTTTAAGAAAATGTAAACATTAATTCTTTACATTTTTTCAATTGCTGAAAAAAAATTTTTTGGATGGCACCTTCCCTTTAAGCGGTTTCCAAAGACAGGCCACAAGAGGGGGACAATGTTTCAAAAATGAAACGACATATCATTGCATGAGGCATGTGGTAGGAATTGAATGCTTGAATTAAGACTGGGGAAGTACTGAGGGGAAGGGGCTGCAGGCCTTGTAGCAGGTGGGAGTGCAAAAATGTAGCTATCCAAAGCCAAACACATTACTGCAGCTTGTCACACCTGTAACTACCAAAAAGCAAAGGCCAAGATAGATCGTTATTTTACTGACAGATTGAATACAGTGCAATGCCTCCCATATAGAGGTGAATAAGAGTAGTAGTAGTAGTAGTAGAAGAGTTGGTCAAGTTAAATCAAGGCTAAGGAATTGGAAATGCGCAACTTGGACCAAGAAAAACTAATTACAGAGCAACGACATTTGAAAAAAGCATTCAAATCATGCTTTGAAAACACTACTTGTGTATCCCGATTTCAATTCAATCTGTCTTTGGAAACCGCTTAAGAGAGTGAGTGCACCATTCTCAGAGGAACTGCAGATACTGAAATGATGCGTGGAGTGAAGTGAGCAAGCTATTTTTCCATCTCCCTGGCGAGCATCACCCACCTGTCTGCTGAGGCTCCCTCAGCAGACTGAAGCTGACTAATACTGCGCAGCTGCTACAGACTGTGGGCTGCCCATTGTGACACGTCGTCCCATTGTGACAAGTGGTCCCATTGTTCCAGGAATAGAACACATCCAAGCATTGTGTTCTATGAATGGCATGATTCCTATCACAGTGTTCCATGGATGGAACACATCCTATTTACTGCAGGCAAGCAGCGCACCTAGCTGCTGCTGCTCCTGCTGCTACAAGCCACTAGAATACCATCTGTCAGACAGTTGGACGTAGGCCGAACATTCAAATAACTCGCCAGATAAATCGTTGCTTTTCCATTTAATTCATATATGAATTAATTCAAAATTGAGCAGTAAATTTCAAAGTTGGAAGGCCACAAGAGGGGGACAATGTTTCAAAAACGAAACGACATATCATTGCATGAGGGATGTGGTAGGAATTGAATGCTTGAATTAAGACTGGGGAAGTACTGAGGGGAAGGGGCTGCAGGCCTTGTAGCAGGTGGGTGTGCAGAAATGTAGCTATCCAAAGCCAAACACATTACTGCAGCTTGTCACACCTGTACCTACCAAGCAGCAAAGGCCAAGATAGATCGTTATTTTACTGACAGATTGAATACAGTGCAATGCCTCCCATATAGAGGTGAATAAGAGTAGTAGTAGTAGTAGTAGTAGTAGTAGTAGAAGAGTTGGTCAAGTTAAATCAAGTCTAAGGAATTGGAAATGTGCAACTTGCACCAAGAAAAACTAATTACAGAGCAACGACATTTGAAAAAAGCATTCAAATCATGCTTTGAAAACACTACTTGTGTATCCCGATTTCAATTCAATCTGTCTTCGGAAACCGCTTTAGAGAGTGAGTGCACCATTCTCAGAGGAACTGCAGATACTGAAATGATGCGTGGAGTGAAGTGAGCAAGCTATTTTTCCATCTCCCTGGCGAGCATCGCCCACCTGTCTGCTGAGGCTCCCTCAGCAGACTGAAGCTGACTACTACTGCGCAGCTGCTACAGACTGTGGGCTGCCCATTGTGACACGTGGTCCCATTGTGACACGTGGTCCCATTGTTCCAGGAATAGAACACATCCAAGCATTGTGTTCTATGAATGGCATGATTCCTATCACAGTGTTCCATGGATGGAACACATCCTATTTACTGCAGGCAAGCAGCGCACCTAGCTGCTGCTGCTGCTGCTGCTGCTGCTACAAGCCACTAGAATACCGTCTGTCAGACAGGTGGACGTAGGCCGAACATTCAAATAACTCGCCAGATAAATCGTTGCTTTTCCATTTAATTCATATATGAATTAATTCACAATTGAACAGTAAATTTCAAAGTTGGAAGGCCACAAGAGGGGGACAATGTTTCAAAAATGAAACGACATATTGCATGAGGGATGTGGTAGGAATTGAATGCTTGAATTAAGACTGGGGAAGTACTGAGGGGAAGGGGCTGCATGCCTTGTAGCAGGTGGGTGTGCAGAAATGTAGCTATCCAAAGCCAAACACATTACTGCAGCTTGTCACACCTGTACCTACCAAGCAGCAAAGGCCAAGATAGATCGTTATTTTACTGGCAGATTGAATACAGTGCAATGCCTCCCATATAGAGGTGAATAAGAGTAGTAGTAGTAGTAGTAGAAGAGTTGGTCAAGTTAAATCAAGGCTAAGGAATTGGAAATGTGCAACTTGGACCAAGAAAAACTAATTACAGAGCAACGACATTTGAAAAAAGCATTCAAATCATGCTTTGAAAACAGTACTTGTGTATCCCAATTTATATTCAATCTGTCTTTGGAAACCGCTTAAGAGAGTGAGTGCACCATTCTCAGAGGAACTGCAGATACTGAAATGATGCGTGGAGTGAAGTGAGCAAGCTATTTTTCCATCTCCCTGGCGAGCATCGCCCACCTGTCTGCTTAGGCTCCTTCAGCAGACTGAAGCTGACTACTACTGAGCATCTGCTACAGACTGTGGGCTGCCCATTGTGACACGTCGTCCCATTGTGACACGTGGCCCCATTGTTCCAGGAATAGAACACATCCAAGCATTGTGTTCTATGAATGGCATGATTCCTATCACAGTGTTCCATGGATGGAACACATCCTATTTACTGCAGGCAAGCAGCGCACCTAGCTGCTGCTGCTGCTGTTTTTCTACTCCTCTCATGAGCCCAAACAAGACTCTAAAAGAATGAGTTTGCAACTACTTTACTTTTGGAGAAAATTCAAAACATTCATTATTCAATAGAGCCCACTAGCAAAAACCAGCGTTTTGAATGAAGAATCACATTTCTTGGTAGAATCATGCAGGATTGAAATTTTTGATGGTTTTTTACTCCTCTCAACAGCCCAAACAAGTTTCTAAAAGGATGAGTTTGCAACTACTTTACTTTTGGAGAAAATTCAAAACATTCATTATTCAATAGGGCCCAAAATATCAAAAAACAGCGGTTTGAATGAACACACATTTCTTGGTAGAATCGTGCAGGACTGAAATTTTTGATGTTTTTCTACTCCTCTCATGAGCCCAAACACCTCTCTAAAAGGATGAGTTTGCAACAACTTTACTTTTGGAGAAAATTCAATGAATGTCAATTGAATGTTTTGAATTTTCTCCAAAAGTAAAGTAGTTGCAAACTCATCCTTTTAGAGACTTGTTTGTGCTCATGAGAGGAGTAGAAAAACATCAAAAATTTCAGTCCTGCACGATTCTACCAAGAAATGTGAGTGTTCATTCAAACCGCTGGTTTTTGATAGTTTGGGCCCTATTGAATAATGAATGTTTTTAATATTCTCCAAAAGTAAAGTAATTGCAAACTCATCCTTTTTGAAACTTGTTTGGGCTGTTGAGAGGAGTAAAAAAACATCAAAAATTTCAATCCTGCATGATTCTACCAAGAAATGTGATTCTTCATTCAAAATGCTGGTTTTTGCTATTGGGCTCTATTGAATAATGAATGTTTTGAATTTTCTCCAAAAATAAAGTAGTTGCAAACTCATCCTTTTAGAGACTTGTTTGTGCTCATGAGAGGAGTAGAAAAACATCAAAAATTTCAGTCCTGCACGATTCTACCAAGAAATGTGAGTGTTCATTCAAACCGCTGGTTTTTGATAGTTTGGGCCCTATTGTATAATGAATGTTTTGAATTTTCTCCAAAAGTAAAGTAGTTGCAAACTCATCCTTTTGGAAACTTTTTTGGGCTGTTGAGAGGAGTAAAAAACCATCAAAAATTTCAATCCTGCATGATTCTACCAAGAAATGTGATTCTTCATTCAAAACGCTGATTTTTGCTATTGGGTTCTATTGAATAATGAATGTTTTGAATTTTCTCCAAAAGTAAAGTAGTTGCAAACTCATCCTTTTATAGACTTGTTTGGGCTCATGAGAGGAGTAGAAAAACATCAAAAATTTCAGTCCTGCACGATTCTACCAAGAAATGTGTGTTCATTCAAACCGCTGGTTTTTGATATTTTGGGCCCTATTGAATAATGAATGTTTTGAATTTTCTCCAAAAGTAAAGTAGTTGCAAACTCATCCTTTTAGAAACTTGTTTGGGCTGTTGAGAGGAGTAAAAAACCATCAATAATTTCAATCCTGCATGATTCTACCAAGAAATGTGATTCTTCATTCAAAACGCTGATTTTTGCTATTGGGTTCTATTGAATAATGAATGTTTTGAATTTTCTCCAAAAGTAAAGTAGTTGCAAGCTATTGCTTTTAGAGACTTGTTTGGGCTCATGAGAGGAGTAGAAAAACATCAAAAATTTCAGTCCTGCATGATTCTACCAAGAAATGTGTGTTCATTCAAACCGCTGGTTTTTGATATTTTGGGCCCTATTGAATAATGAATGTTTTGAATTTTCTCCAAAAGTAAAGTAGTTGCAAACTCATGCTTTTTTGTTTAAATATTTTTATTAAAGTTTCAAGTATAGAGGGAAAGGGTAAATGGACAAAGTAAAAAGTAGAGAACTCTACTCTACGTGTTACATCACACATTAAATAAAATTGTTTAATACAAGTAGTGTACATAAGAAACAAATATAATACATCGCTTGAATGCAATCCTCTCAAAAAAGGAACCAACATTGTCATATTGAGTTTACAGTAGAGTGTTAGATAACATAAATTAAGAAAATTTCAAATTCCAAACATCCCATTTAGTGTGATATTTATGGAGAGTACCATTAATAAAGGCAAATCTTTTCTCCATAGAATTATGAGTCCGTAATTTACCTAAAATATCAGCAAAAGAAGGTAAATCAGTTTTAAGCCACCAGAAAGCTATAGCGTTTTTGGTCACCAAAAAAGTATGTATCATTACAAATCGAATAACAGGATTTATTTCTTCAGTGCCCAAAGAAAGTAATGCCATTTGTGGGGTGACCTTCACTGCGTTGTCAGAGAGAGTATTTATATGATTCGTAACTTCTTTCCACAATCTCTTCAATTTAGGACAGCTCCAGAAAATGTGGTACAGGTTACCTGGTAAACCACAATTCCTCCAGCATAGAGGGGAGTATTTATTATCTATATGAGCTAACCTAATCGGAGTGTAATGCCATCTAATTAAAGTTTTAAAGAAAGACTCCTGTAAAGTCGCAGAAATAGTAGATGCATTTGAAAACTTTATGGCCTTCCCCCATTGGTCTTCATCAAATTTTATGTTAAAATCCCTTTCCCATCTTTGAATGTATACATTTTTAAAGAGTTCGGTGTTGTCATTAGGGTGGGAATATATGTTTTTAAGACTCCAAGTCGACTTAAGAGCAACATTTGCAAACATGGAGGCCACAATATCCGAATTCAAAGCTCTACTAGTCAAAAATTTCCGCAGAAGATCTTTCAGAAGTAGATAAGAGGTGAAATGTGTAGACGGGACATGAAATTTATTTTTAATTTCATTAAAGGGTAAAAAATTTTGTCCGTCCCATAAATCCCCTACCGTATTAATTTTAGAGCTGCACCACTCCTCTGGAACTGGACATTTATATATTTTTGATAATAATTTTAATGGGAATTTTTTCAAAATGCTTTTCCTGTCGTCGCCTTTCTTTAATTTTGTGAAACTCCTCCACATAGTCAGTATAGAATTTACAACAGGATGTTGATAAGTAATGATCGAAGGAGATAGCAGATCTTTAAAGAAAAAAATCTGATATTGAACTAGTCCCATAATGTTCTAGCTCAAGGTCCAACCAAGCGGGAAGTGTTTTCGTATTTACATTATGGAACGCCCACAAGGCGGTCTTGAGAGGATGTCTCATCCAACTCTCCACGAGATACAAAAAAGAAAAAAGACAAAAAATTGCTGACCTCCAGAACCAAATTGCTTCAAAAGAAAAACAACAAAATTCCCTGTCTGCTCCATCCCATATTATCCATCTTGATATCCTGAAATTGAGACAGGCGTTAAGATCCAAAATTATTTCAAAGTACGAGTCCATTGTTAGAGCATCAAAATATAATCTGTATGCTTCAATTAACAAACCCACCAAATATATGACAAGTAAACTTAAACAAGCTCGCGTAAGTAGAAGGATTGTTAAAATCAAATCCCCTTCAGGAGAAATGAAACAACACCCCTCTGATATTGCCGAAATATTTGCGGATTATTTCGAAACCCTCTATAATCTTAAAAAAGATCCCTTAGTTCATACTCCTAATCAAAAAGAGATTGACCTTTTTCTTTCTAAATTGACCCTTCCCCAACTAGATAATTTGGACCTAACTCTTTTAAATCAACCGTTTACTGTAGAAGAAATTGCCAAAACGATTGACAAACTTAAACTTAACAAATCCCCTGGCCCAGATGGGTTCACAAACGAATATCTCAAGTTTTTCTCCAACATTTTATCCCCGCACCTAAAATCTCTTTTTGACCACGCTTCTAGTATTGGATCGTTCCCCAAAGAAATGACGGAGGCAACTATCATTTTGATCCCCAAAGACATTAGAAACCCAGAAGAAGTTAAAAATTATCGTCCGATCTCTTTAATTAACACTGATATTAAAGTATATTCAAAAATTTTAGCGGATCGATTAAAGAATCTTTTACCTGATCTTGTTAAAAATGATCAAGTAGGGTTTGTCTCCGGAAGACAAGTAACAGACGGTACCAGAAGAATCTTGAACTTGTTTAACATAGCTAGCTCTAATAATCTCCCTTCACTATTTATCTCGTTGGATGCCCAAAAAGCTTTTGATAGGGTGAATTGGGATTATCTTAAAGCTACTTTACTAAAGTTTGGTTTTGACAATCGCTTTATAACATCTATATTTGCATTGTACTCTAATACTAATGCTAAAACCTATACTAATAATCACCTTTCTAGGAATTTCAACATCACTAATGGAACAAGACAGGGCTGCCCCCTTTCGCCCCTTTTATTTGCCTTGGCAGTCGAGCCCTTGGCGGAAATGATCAGAAAATGTACTGATATTTCGGGTTTTAAAACAAAAAATTATCATCACAAGTTAACCTTATTTGCTGACGACCTTATGTTATCAGTCACTGATCCGGCTAATTCACTTAACGCTTTAATCACCATTTTAGATGAGTTCTCTAAGGTCTCATATTTTAAAATAAATCCCCAAAAATCTAAAATAATACATTTTAATTTACGTCCCTCTGAAATTGAAGCCTTTAAAGAATTATCTGAATTTTACTGGGAAGATTTTGAACTAGAATACTTGGGGATAATTTTCCCTAAAGATTTGAAACTCATTGTTTCTAAGAATATGGAACATCTCAGTAAGAAAATCTTAAAAGACCTTTCTGGTTATAATAATTGCGATCTATCCCTGATGGGAAGAACCTTGGTAATAAAAACATATATTTTACCTAAAATTCTTTTTGTACTTAGGAATTTACCTCTTACGATTCCCACTTCCCTTTTATTTAAAATCCAAAAAGCAATTAACCTTTTTATCTGGAAAGGGAAGAAACCTAGAGTTGCTACTGAAATTTTATATAAGAAAAAGAGTAATGGAGGCCTTGCACTCCCCAATATTCAAATCTATTTTCAAGCTTCTCTTATTCTTCAGAGTCAACAGTGGTTTTCTACGAAAACACTTCCCGCTTGGTTGGACCTTGAGCTAGAACATTATGGGACTAGTTCAATATCAGATTTTTTCTTTAAAGATCTGCTATCTCCTTCGATCATTACTTATCAACATCCTGTTGTAAATTCTATACTGACTATGTGGAGGAGTTTCACAAAATTAAAGAAAGGCGACGACAGGAAAAGCATTTTGAAAAAATTCCCATTAAAATTATTATCAAAAATATATAAATGTCCAGTTCCAGAGGAGTGGTGCAGCTTTAAAATTAATACGGTAGGGGATTTATGGGACGGACAAAATTTTTTACCCTTTAATGAAATTAAAAATAAATTTCATGTCCCGTCTACACATTTCACCTCTTATCTACTTCTGAAAGATCTTCTGCGGAAATTTTTGACTAGTAGAGCTTTGAATTCGGATATTGTGGCCTCCATGTTTGCAAATGTTGCTCTTAAGTCGACTTTGAGTCTTAAAAACATATATTCCCACCCTAATGACGACACCGAACTCTTTAAAAATGTATACATTCAAAGATGGGAAAGGGATTTTAACATAAAATTTGATGAAGACCAATGGGGGAAGGCCATAAAGTTTTCAAATGCATCTACTATTTCTGCGACTTTACAGGAGTCTTTCTTTAAAACTTTAATTAGATGGCATTACACTCCGATTAGGTTAGCTCATATAGATAATAAATACTCCCCTCTATGCTGGAGGAATTGTGGTTTACCAGGTAACCTGTACCACATTTTCTGGAGCTGTCCTAAATTGAAGAGATTGTGGAAAGAAGTTACGAATCATATAAATACTCTCTCTGACAACGCAGTGAAGGTCACCCCACAAATGGCATTACTTTCTTTGGGCACTGAAGAAATAAATCCTGTTATTCGATTTGTAATGATACATACTTTTTTGGTGACCAAAAACGCTATAGCTTTCTGGTGGCTTAAAACTGATTTACCTTCTTTTGCTGATATTTTAGGTAAATTACGGACTCATAATTCTATGGAGAAAAGATTTGCCTTTATTAATGGTACTCTCCATAAATATCACACTAAATGGGATGTTTGGAATTTGAAATTTTCTTAATTTATGTTATCTAACACTCTACTGTAAACTCAATATGACAATGTTGGTTCCTTTTTTGAGAGGATTGCATTCAAGCGATGTATTATATTTGTTTCTTATGTACACTACTTGTATTAAATAATTTTATTTAATGTGTGATGTAACACGTAGAGTAGAGTTCTCTACTTTTTACTTTGTCCATTTACCCTTTCCCTCTATACTTGAAACTTTAATAAAAATATTTAAACAAAAAAGCATGAGTTTGCAACTACTTTACTTTTGGAGAAAATTCAAAACATTCATTATTCAATAGAACCCAATAGCAAAAATCAGCGTTTTGAATGAACACTCACATTTCTTGGTAGAATCGTGCAGGATTGAAATTTTTGATGGTTTTTTACTCCTGTCAACAGCCCAAACAAGTTTCTAAAAGGATGAGTTTGCAACTACTTTACTTTTGGAGAAAATTCAAAACATTCATTATTCAATAGGGCCCAAACTATCAAAAACCAGCGGTTTGAATGAACACTCACATTTCTTGGTAGAATCGTGCAGGACTGAAATTTTTGATGTTTTTCTACTCCTCTCATGAGCACAAACAAGTCTCTAAAAGGATGAGTTTGCAACTACTTTACTTTTGGAGAAAATTCAAAACATTAATTATTCAATAGGGTAAAAAAAAATCAAAAACCAGCGGTTTGAATGAACACTCACATTTCTTGGTAGAATCGTGCAGGACTGAAATTTTTGATGTTTTTCTACTCCTCTCATGAGCCCAAACCAAGACTCTAAAAGGATGAGTTTGCATCTACTTTACTTTTGGAGAAAATTCAAAACATTCATTATTCAATAGAGCCCAATAGCAAAAACCAGCGGTTTGAATGAAGAATCACATTTCTTGGTAGAATCATGCAGGATTGAAATTTTTGATGGTTTTTTACTCCTCTCAACAGCCCAAACAAGTTTCTAAAAGGATGAGTTTGCAACTACTTTACTTTTGGAGAAAATTCAAAACATTCATTATTCAATAGGGCCCAAAATATCAAAAACCAGCGGTTTGAATGAACACACATTTCTTGGTAGAATCATGCAGGACTGAAATTTTTGATGTTTTTCTACTCCTCTCATGAGCCTAAACAAGTCTCTAAAAGCATGAGTTTGCAACTACTTTACTTTTGGAGAAAATTCAAAACATTCAATTGACATTCATTGAATTTTCTCCAAAAGTAAAGTAGTTGCAAACTCATCCTTTTAGAGACTTGTTTGGGCTCATGAGAGGAGTAGAAAAACAAAAAAAATTTCAGTCCTGCACGATTCTACCAAGAAATGTGTATTCATTTAAACCGCTGGCTTTTGATATTTTGGGCCCTATTGAATAATGAATGTTTTGAATTTTCTCCAAAAGTAAAGTAGTTGCAAACTCATCCTTTTAGAAACTTGTTTGGGCTTTTGAGAGGAGTAAAAAACCATCAAAAATTTCAATCCTGCATGATTCTACCAAGAAATGTGATTCTTCATTCAAAACGCTAGTTTTTGCTATTGGGCTCTATTGAATAATGAATGTTTTGAATTTTCTCCAAAAGTAAAGTAGTTGCAAACTCATCCTTTTAGAGTCTTGTTTGGGCTCATGAGAGGAGTAGAAAAACAGCAGCAGCAGCAGCAGCAGCTGCTAGGTGCGCTGCTTGCCTGCAGTAAATAGGATGTGTTCCATCCATGGAACACTGTGATAGGAATCATGCCATTCATAGAACACAATGCTTGGATGTGTTCTATTCCTGGAACAATGGGACCACGTGTCACAATGGGACCACGTGTCACAATGGGCAGCCCACAGTCTGTAGCAGCTGCGCAGTAGTAGTCAGCTTCAGTCTGCTGAGGGAGCCTCAGCAGACAGGTGGGCGATGCTTGCCAGGGAGATGGAAAAATAGCTTGCTCACTTCACTCCACGCATCATTTCAGTATCTGCAGTTCCTCTGAGAATGGTGCGCTCACTCTCTTAAGCGGTTTCCAAAGACAGATTGAATTGAAATCGGGATACACAAGTAGTGTTTTCAAAGCATGATTTGAATGCTTTTTTCAAATGTCGTTGCTCTGTAATTAGTTTTTCTTGGTCCAAGTTGCACATTTCCAATTCCTTAGCCTTGATTTAACTTGACCAACTCTTCTACTACTACTACTATTACTATTACTACTACTACTCTTATTCACCTCTATATGGGAGGCATTGCACTGTATTCAATCTGTCAGTAAAATAACGATCTATCTTGGCCTTTGCTGCTTGGTAGGTACAGGTGTGACAAGCTGCAGTAATGTGTTTGGCTTTGGATAGCTACATTTCTGCACACCCACCTGCTACAAGTCCTGCAGCCCCTTCCCCTCAGTACTTCCCCAGTCTTAATTCAAGCATTCAATTCCTACCACATCCCTCATGCAATGATATGTCGTTTCATTTTTGAAACATTGTCCCCCTCTTGTGGCCTTCCAACTTTGAAATTTACTGTTCAATTTTGAATTAATTCATATATGAATTAAATGGAAAAGCAACGATTTATCTGGCGAGTTATTTGAATGTTCGGCCTACGTCCACCTGTCTGACAGACGGTATTCTAGTGGCTTGTAGCAGCAGCAGCAGCTAGGTGCGCTGCTTGCCTGCAGTAAATAGGATGTGTTCCATCCATGGAACACTGTGATAGGAATCATGCCATTCATAGAACACAATTCTTGGATGTGTTCTATTCCTGGAACAATGGGACCACGTGTCACAATGGGCAGCCCACAGTCTGTAGCAGCTGCGCAGTAGTAGTCAGCTTCAGTCTGCTGAGGGAGCCTCAGCAGACAGGTGGGCGATGCTCGCCAGGGAGATGGAAAAATAGCTTGCTCACTTCACTCCACGCATCATTTCAGTATCTGCAGTTCCTCTGAGAATGGTGCACTCACTCTCTTAAGCGGTTTCCAAAGACAGATTGAATTGAAATCGGGATACACAAGTAGTGTTTTCAAAGCATGATTTGAATGCTTTTTTCAAATGTCGTTGCTCTGTAATTAGTTTTTCTTGGTCCAAGTTGCACATTTCCAATTCCTTAGCCTTGATTTAACTTGACCAACTCTTCTACTACTTCTACTACTACTACTACTACTACTACTACTACTACTACTACTACAACTCCTACTACTACTCTTATTCACCTCTATATGGGAGGCATTGCACTGTATTCAATCTGTCAGTAAAATAACGATCTATCTTGGCCTTTGCTGCTTGGTAGGTACAGGTGTGACAAGCTGCAGTAATGTGTTTGGCTTTGGATAGCTACATTTCTGCACACCCACCTGCTACAAGGCCTGCAGCCCCTTCCCCTCAGTACTTCCCCAGTCTTAATTCAAGCATTCAATTCCTACCACATCCCTCATGCAATTATATGTCGTTTCATTTTTGAAACATTGTCCCCCTCTTGTGGCCTTCCAACTTTGAAATTTACTGTTCAATTTTGAATTAATTCATATATGAATTAAATGGAAAAGCAACGATTTATCTGGCGAGTTATTTGAATGTTCGGCCTACGTCCACCTGTCTGACAGACGGTATTCTAGTGGCTTGTAGCAGCAGCAGCAGCAGCAGCTAGGTGCGCTGCTTGCCTGCAGTAAATAGGATGTGTTCCATCCATGGAACACTGTGATAGGAATCATGCCATTCATAGAACACAATGCTTGGATGTGTTCTATTCCTGGAACAATGGGGCCACGTGTCACAATGGGGCCACGTGTCACAATGGGACCACATGTCACAATGGGCAGCCCACAGTCTGTAGCAGCTGCGCAGTAGTAGTCAGCTTCAGTCTGCTGAGGGAGCCTCAGCAGACAGGTGGGCGATGCTCACCAGGGAGATGGAAAAATAGCTTGCTCACTTCACTCCACGCATCATTTCAGTATCTGCAGTTCCTCTGAGAATGGTGCACTCAGTCTCTTAAGCGGTTTCCAAAGACAGATTGAATTGAAATTGGGATACACAAGTAGTGTTTTCAAAGCATGATTTGAATGCTTTTTTCAAATGTCGTTGCTCTGTAATTAGTTTTTCTTGGTCCAAGTTGCACATTTCCAATTCCTTAGCCTTGATTTAACTTGACCAACTCTTCTACTACTACTACTACTACTACTACTCTTATTCACCTCTATATGGGAGGCATTGCACTGTATTCACTCTGTCAGTAAAATAACGATCTATCTTGGCCTTTGCTGCTTGGTAGGTACAGGTGTGACAAGCTGCAGTAATGTGTTTGGCTTTGGATAGCTACATTTCCGCACATCCACCTGCTACAAGGCCTGCAGCCCCTTCCCCTCAGTACTTCCCCAGTCTTAATTCAAGCATTCAATTCCTACCACATCCCTCATGCAATGATATGTCGTTTCATTTTTGAAACATTGTCCCCCTCTTGTGGCCTTCCAACTTTGAAATTTACTGTTCAATTTTGAATTAATTCATATATGAATTAAATGGAAAAGCAACGATTTATCTGGCAAGTTATTTGAATGTTCGGCCTACGTCCACCTGTCTCACAGACGGTATTCTAGTGGCTTGTAGCAGCAGCTAGGTGCGCTGCTTGCCTGCAGTAAATAGGATGTGTTCCATCAATGGAACACTGTGATAGGAATCATGCCAGTCATAGAACACAATGCTTGGATGTGTTCTATTCCTGGAACAATGGGACCACGTGTCACAATGGGCAGCCCACAGTCTGTAGCAGCTGCGCAGTAGTAGTCAGCTTCAGTCTGCTGAGGGAGCCTCAGCAGACAGGTGGGCGATGCTCGCCAGGGAGATGGAGAAATAGCTTGCTCACTTCACTCCACGCATCATTTCAGTATCTGCAGTTCCTCTGAGAATGGTGCACTCACTCTCTAAAGCGGTTTCCAAAGACAGATTGAATTGAAATTGGGATACACAAGTAGTGTTTTCAAAGCATGATTTGAATGCTTTTTTCAAATGTCGTTGCTCTGTAATTAGTTTTTCTTGGTCCAAGTTGCACATTTCCAATTCCTTAGCCTTGATTTAACTTGACCAACTCTTCTACTACTACTACTACTACTACTACTACTACTACTACTACTCTTATTCACCTCTATATGGGAGGCATTGCACTGTATTCAATCTGTCAGTAAAATAACGATCTATCTTGGCCTTTGCTGCTTGGTAGGTACAGGTGTGACAAGCTGCAGTAATGTGTTTGGCTTTGGATAGCTACATTTCTGCACACCCACCTGCTACAAGGCCTGCAGCCCCTTCCCCTCAGTACTTCCCCAGTCTTAATTCAAGCATTCAATTCCTACCACATCCCTCATGAAATGATATGTCGTTTCATTTTTGAAACATTGTCCCCCTCTTGTGGCCTTCCAACTTTGAAATTTACTGTTCAATTTTGAATTAATTTATATATGAATTAAATGGAAAAGCAACGATTTATCTGGCGAGTTATTTGAATGTTCGGCCTACATCCACCTGTCTGACAGACGGTATTCTAGTGGCTTGTAGCAGCAGCAGCAGCTAGGTGCGCTGCTTGCCTGCAGTAAATAGGATGTGTTCCATCCATGGAACACTGTGATAGGAATCATGCCATTCATAGAACACAATGCTTGGATGTGTTCTATTCCTGGAACAATGGGACCACGTGTCACAATGGGACCACGTGTCACAATGGGCAGCCCACAGTCTGTAGCAGCTGCGCAGTAGTAGTCAGCTTCAGTCTGCTGAGGAAGCCTCAGCAGACAGGTGGGCGATGCTCGCCAGGGAGATGGAAAAATAGCTTGCTCACTTCACTCCACACATCATTTCAGTATCTGCAGTTCCTCTGAGAATGGTGCACTCACTCTCTTAAGCGGTTTCCAAAGACAGATTGAATTGAAATCGGGATACATAAGTAGTGTTTTCAAAGCATGATTTGAATGCTTTTTTCAAATGTCGTTGCTCTGTAATTAGTTTTTCTTGGTCCAAGTTGCACATTTCCAATTCCTTAGCCTTGATTTAACTTGACCAACTCTTCTACTACTACTACTAATACTCTTATTCACCTCTATATGGGAGGCATTGCACTGTATTCGATCTGTCAGTAAAATAACGATCTATCTTGGCCTTTGCTGCTTGGTAGGTACAGGTGTGACAAGATGCAGTAATGTGTTTGGCTTTGGATAGCTACATTTCTGCACACCCACCTGCTACAAGGCCTGCAGCCCCTTCCCCTCAGTACTTCCCCAGTCTTAATTCAAGCATTCAATTCCTACCACATCCCTCATGCAATGATATGTCGTTTCGTTTTTGAAACATTGTCCCCCTCTTGTGGCCTTCCAACTTTGAAATTTACTGTTCAATTTTGAATTAATTCATATATGAATTAAATGGAAAAGCAACGATTTATCTGGCGAGTTATTTGAATGTTCGGCCTACGTCCAATTGTCTGACAGACGGTATTCTAGTGGCTTGTAGCAGCAGCAGCAGCAGCAGCTAGGTGCGCTGCTTGCCTGCAGTAAATAGGATGTGTTCCATCCATGGAACACTGTGATAGGAATCATGCCATTCATAGAACACAATGCTTGGATGTGTTCTATTCCTGGAACAATGGGACCACGTGTCACAATGGGATCACATGTCACAATGGGCAGCCCACAGTCTGTAGCAGCTGCGAAGTAGTAGTCAGCTTCAGTCTGCTGAGGGAGCCTCAGCAGACAGGTGGGCGATGCTCGCCAGGGAGATGGAGAAATAGCTTGCTCACTTCACTCCACGCATCATTTCAGTATCTGCAGTTCCTCTGAGAATGGTGCACTCACTCTCTAAAGCGGTTTCCAAAGACAGATTGAATTGAAATTGGGATACACAAGTAGTGTTTTCAAAGCATGATTTGAATGCTTTTTTCAAATGTCGTTGCTCTGTAATTAGTTTTTCTTGGTCCAAGTTGCACATTTCCAATTCCTTAGCCTTGATTTAACTTGACCAACTCTTCTACTACCACTACTACTACTACTACTACTACTACTACTCTTATTCACCTCTATATGGGAGGCATTGCACTGTATTCAATCTGTCAGTAAAATAACGATCTATCTTGGCCTTTGCTGCTTGGTAGGTACAGGTGTGACAAGCTGCAGTAATGTGTTTGGCTTTGGATAGCTACATTTCTGCACACCCACCTGCTACAAGGCCTGCAGCCCCTTCCCCTCAGTACTTCCCCAGTCTTAATTCAAGCATTCAATTCCTACCACATCCCTCATGAAATGATATGTCGTTTCATTTTTGAAACATTGTCCCCCTCTTGTGGCCTTCCAACTTTGAAATTTACTGTTCAATTTTGAATTAATTTATATATGAATTAAATGGAAAAGCAACGATTTATCTGGCGAGTTATTTGAATGTTCGGCCTACATCCACCTGTCTGACAGACGGTATTCTAGTGGCTTGTAGCAGCAGCAGCAGCTAGGTGAGCTGCTTGCCTGCAGTAAATAGGATGTGTTCCATTCATGGAACACTGTGATAGGAATCATGCCATTCATAGAACACAATGCTTGGATGTGTTCTATTCCTGGAACAATGGGACCACGTGTCACAATGGGACCACGTGTCACAATGGGCAGCCCACAGTCTGTAGCAGCTGCGCAGTAGTAGTCAGCTTCAGTCTGCTGAGGAAGCCTCAGCAGACAGGTGGGCGATGCTCGCCAGGGAGATGGAAAAATAGCTTGCTCACTTCACTCCACACATCATTTCAGTATCTGCAGTTCCTCTGAGAATGGTGCACTCACTCTCTTAAGCGGTTTCCAAAGACAGATTGAATTGAAATCGGGATACATAAGTAGTGTTTTCAAAGCATGATTTGAATGCTTTTTTCAAATGTCGTTGCTCTGTAATTAGTTTTTCTTGGTCCAAGTTGCACATTTCCAATTCCTTAGCCTTGATTTAACTTGACCAACTCTTCTACTACTACTACTAATACTCTTATTCACCTCTATATGGGAGGCATTGCACTGTATTCGATCTGTCAGTAAAATAACGATCTATCTTGGCCTTTGCTGCTTGGTAGGTACAGGTGTGACAAGATGCAGTAATGTGTTTGGCTTTGGATAGCTACATTTCTGCACACCCACCTGCTACAAGGCCTGCAGCCCCTTCCCCTCAGTACTTCCCCAGTCTTAATTCAAGCATTCAATTCCTACCACATCCCTCATGCAATGATATGTCGTTTCGTTTTTGAAACATTGTCCCCCTCTTGTGGCCTTCCAACTTTGAAATTTACTGTTCAATTTTGAATTAATTCATATATGAATTAAATGGAAAAGCAACGATTTATCTGGCGAGTTATTTGAATGTTCGGCCTACGTCCAATTGTCTGACAGACGGTATTCTAGTGGCTTGTAGCAGCAGCAGCAGCAGCAGCTAGGTGCGCTGCTTGCCTGCAGTAAATAGGATGTGTTCCATCCATGGAACACTGTGATAGGAATCATGCCATTCATAGAACACAATGCTTGGATGTGTTCTATTCCTGGAACAATGGGACCACGTGTCACAATGGGACCACATGTCACAATGGGCAGCCCACAGTCTGTAGCAGCTGTGAAGTAGTAGTCAGCTTCAGTCTGCTGAGGGAGCCTCAGCAGACAGGTGGGTGATGCTCGCCAGGGAGATGGAAAAATAGCTTGCTCACTTCACTCCACACATCATTTCAGTATCTGCAGTTCCTCTGAGAATGGTGCACTCACTCTCTTAAGCGGTTTCCAAAGACAGATTGAATTGAAATCGGGATACACAAGTAGTGTTTTCAAAGCATGATTTGAATGCTTTTTTCAAATGTCGTTGCTCTGTAATTAGTTTTTCTTGGTCCAAGTTGCACATTTCCAATTCCTTAGCCTTGATTTAACTTGACCAACTCTTCTACTACTACTACTACTACTACTCTTATTCACCTCTATATGGGAGGCATTGCACTGTATTCAATCTGTCAGTAAAATAACGATCTATCTTGGCCTTTGCTGCTTGGTAGGTACAGGTGTGACAAGCTGCAGTAATGTGTTTGGCTTTGGAAAGCTACATTTCTGCACACCCACCTGCTACAAGGCCTGCAGCCCCTTCCCCTCAGTACTTCCCCAGTCTTAATTCAAGCATTCAATTCCTACCACATCCCTCATGCAATGATATGTCGTTTCAT
Source organism: Dendrobates tinctorius (assembly GCF_039654945.1). Taxonomy (NCBI): domain Eukaryota; kingdom Metazoa; phylum Chordata; class Amphibia; order Anura; family Dendrobatidae; genus Dendrobates; species Dendrobates tinctorius. Next base: position 1,568,502 of record NW_027362018.1, on the reverse strand, counting down.
TTTTGAAATTTCCGGGTAGGGACAAGGCTAGGGTCTTACGCTGGGGGCACTCATCTAAATTTTCCGGACACGCTGGAATAAAGAAGACTCTCTATCTCGTCTCTCGACATTATTGGTTGCCATCGCTTCGCCAAGACGTCCTGGACTTCATCGCCTCCTGTCCTTCGTGTGCCAGAAACAAGGTTCCTCGATCCCGACCTTATGGGCTCCTACACCCATTACCCATACCCACGACTCCTTGGACCCACATAGCTATGGACTTCATCACTGATCTGCCAGAGTCCTCGAGGTGTTCGGCTATCTTAGTGGTCGTGGATCGGTTTTCAAAAATGGCTCACTTTGTTCCCTTGTCTGGTCTGCCTTCTGCCCCCGAGTTGGCGAAGATTTTCTTGCTCCACGTCTTCCGTCTCCATGGCTTTCCCCAGCACATTGTCTCGGACAGAGGTGTCCAATTCACCTCTCGATTCTGGCAAGCTCTCTGCGGATTGATGGGGATTACTCTGGATTTTTCTTCGGCCTATCATCCCCAGTCCAACGGACAAGTGGAACGGGTCAATCAAGTCCTAACTTCGTACCTCCGGCATTTTTCTAACGCGCACCAAGATGACTGGGTTTCTCTTCTTCCTTGGGCCGAATTCTCGTACAATAACCACCCCAGTGAAGCCTCTACCAAGTCCCCTTTTTTTGTGGTTTTTGGTCAACATCCTGGCATTCTCCTTCCCGTTTCCCCCACCTCGGGTGTACCGGCAGCGGATGCTGTGTCGCTAGATTTCTCCCAGTTTTGGAGGGACACCAGGGAGGCCAAAAGTGTCCAAAAGTGTACGCAGAGATTCAAAATCTCCATTATCCTCTCGTCACTTTGGTCACAGGCAGCTGTGCCATCGAGCGTGTCACATAGCGCTCAGATATCAGTGGGCCTCACACAATCCACAAGTGTCCAGTGTCCAAAAGTGTACGCAGAGATTCAAAATCTCCATTATCCTCTCGTCACTTTGGTCACAGGCAGCTGTGCCATCGAGCGTGTCACATAGCGCTCAGATATCAGTGGGCCTCACACAATCCAAAAGTGTCCACTGTCCACAAGTGTGTGCAGAAATTCTAAATCTCCCCTGTCCTATAGACACCTTGTACCTTGTTTTACATTACTATATAGTTTGTTGGATTTTGTCTACATTTCTACCAAAAATGAGGAAGGCTGGTGGAAGAGGCCGTGGAATTGGGCGGGGGTTGGCAGCTGGTAATGATGGTGTTGGTGGTGGATCTGATGGTAGTGGCAAGAGCAAAATAGGACCGAATGCAGGAGGTGCTGACCCTGCGTCATCGTCTGGCTACATAAGGCCTCGAACGCTTAGTTTTCTAGGAGTTGGCAAACCGCTTTTAAAGGCAGAGCATCAGGAAAAAGTTTTGTCTTACATTGCTGACTCAGCCTCCAGCTCTATCGCCTCCTCTTCTTCAGTTGTAAAAAGTAAAAGCACTGAGTCGTCATTGGAGGCTCATGTTCATGAACCACACCTTTCCTTGTGTCCTTCACCCCAACCAAGATTGAAGGATGACGCAGGCCATACTACTGATTACTCCATGGAGCTGTTTTCACATACCATGCCTGGATTATCAAGTCAAATGGTGAATTACCCAGGCCAAGATGAATGTGACATGGAGTGCACTGATGCACAGCCGCTGATGGATGATTCTGCTGGTACATTCACTCAGAGCACTACATTGTCCTCGCAGTGTACAGAGCCAGATTTTGACCCTGATGAGACTCAGGTGCCCCTTCCCGCACACTATACCACCATACATGGTGACACAGAGAAAGGTGCACATGACATAGAAGAGGAGGTGATGGATGACCCAGTTGTTGACCCAGATTGGCATCCATTGGGGGAAGAGGGTGCTGCTTCCAATAGCTCAGATGAGGAGCATCCACAGCAGACATCGCAACAGCTGTTATCTGGCAGGCCCGGAGCACTCCAAAGACAGGTTCCAAACATCAAAAGAGTTGCTGGACAGCTTGTCCAGAGGGTCAAAAGATCACAGCGTGCTAGGCCGCAAAATGTCTGCCAAAGTAGGAAGAGTGCAGTTTGGCACTTTTTTGAACAAAATCCTCATGATCAGGCCAAGGTTATCTGTAAGAAGTGCGCAAAGACCTTTAGCCGAGGGAAAAATCTGAAAAATTTGAATACCAGTTGCATGCTTAGACATTTAACCAGCATGCACTTGCAAGCGTGGACACAACACCAAACCTCAAGTGCCACATGTGCAACTGATCACAACGAAGGTAGTCAGCAACGCTACATTGTTTCCCCCACTGTAAGCCCACCGGTTAGCACAGCAGCAAATGTTGAGGTGTCGTTGCAAGGCCACAGCAGTCAGGGAATCCCACTGTTATTATTACGTGCCCCGATGCTCACCTGGGGTCCCCCTCCTCCCGGTGCATCCCTCCTTCATCCTCGCGCCATGCCCTGTCTGGCTTTGCAGGGTCACGGCGTGTCAGAGGCACGCACATGCGCACTCGCTCGTTTCTGACCGCGGGGCATCCTGGGAGCACGTGACCCGGTGGCTCCTCCCCAACATGGCGGCGCCCACCGGGTATTTCTGTCTGGCGTCTTGAATGGTAAGACGCGTGTTTGTCTTTCTCTGTGGCGCTTAGCCTTCCTGCGCAGCGTCGCCCCGACTCTCAGGTCCCCCCTGTCTCCTAGTCTGCGCTCTGCTCTCCGCTCCATAGCCCCATCTGGACCCCCGCTCAGCTCCCTCTGCTGTCTCTGTGCCTGACCCTCGCCGGGTCCTTCCCTGCTGCTGTCATCGGTAGCCCCTTAGCTAGGGTTCCGTCTGTACCCCTAGGTCAGTTCCCCCTAACCTTCCTTCCTTCTTTCTTCCAGCGTTCCTGCCCTGGCTCCATCCTGATCGGTCCTGGTTCCCTACGTTCTGTTTCCTCCTGCTCCGGGTCTACTCTAGTCGGTATCCTTTGGCCTTTCCCTCTGTACACTCCCTGGGTCGTCCCTTTGGTTCTGGCTGTCGTGGTCTCACCCCCCTTGGGCCTGCCCCTAACACTCCCTGTATAGGGGGTGGTCATCACCTGGGCCGCTCGCCCTCGGGGGCTCTGGAGCCACGACCCAGAGGGTCCACTCTCTGGTTCCTACTTAGAACCGTAACAGAACAAACAGGCCATGGACCCCGCTGGAGCCGCTGCGGCTCAAAAGGAGTTGCTGTTTTTGCGGGAGAATCAAACTCGTATCATGGCTTTCATGAAATCCATGGATTATCGTCTTTCCGGGCTCCAGTCCTCTGACCCTGGGAATGCCTCCCAACTGGCTGGACTGCAGCAGGAACTGGCCCAGCAAAGAGATACCCAGACCCATATACTCAGTTATATGGCCTCCATAGATGACCGCCTACTCTCCTTACAGTCGGCTGCTGCAGCCCCCGTTCCAGCCCAGGCGCCTCACCCGCCACCCCGTTTAGCTAAGCCGCCCCGCTATAACGGGGATCCCAAGCTGTGCCGAGGTTTCCTGAATCAATGCCGCCTCCATTTCGAGCTCCTGCCCCTGCAATATCCCACTGAGCGGGCTAAGGTGGCTTTTGTTGTCTCCCATCTTGAGGGAGACGCTTTAGCATGGGTTAACCCCCTCTGGGAACGTGATGATCCGGTAGTCTCCCAGCTAAGTACTTTCTTCGAGACGTTTCGTCGAGTGTTCGACGAGCCGGGTCGCCTGGCCTCTACTACGGAATCTTTATTTAACCTCCACCAAGGGTCCCAAACCGTGGGTCAGTATGCCATCCGATTCCGAACCTTGTCTTCTGATTTGGGATGGAATAGCGAGGCCTTGGTAGGGGCCTTTTGGCGAGGCCTCGCGGGTCGAATTAAGGATGAGTTAGCTGGGCGGGATACTCCTACTGCTTTAGAAGATCTCATTTCGCTAGCCACACGTATCGACCTTAGGTTCCAGGAACGTGCTCGCGAGAGGAGACTTCCCCGTGCTTCCCCAACCATTCGCGGTCTACCCTGTCTCCGGCCCGGAATATCCGCTTCTGCTTCCATGCCTGAACCCATGCAAGTAGACCGGCTTAAGGTATCTGGACAACGCCGGGAGGAAAGACGCACTCACGGTCTCTGCTTCTACTGTGGTAGTGACTCCCATCTGGTCCGTACCTGCCCGGAACGTCCGGAAAACTCCTCCGCCTAGGTCAGGTAAGAGAGGCCTCCCTAGGTGTGTATGATACCTCTCTACCCCTCACTCTGTCTGTCTTGTTGCACGTTGGTGGAAAACGTTTTTCTCTGGCAGCCTATGTGGATTCCGGCGCAGCGGGAAATTTTATTAGGCTCAAAGAGGTTCTTAAATTTTCGGTCCCGGTCAAGACCTTAGAAACTCCACGGATCCTTGCTTCCGTGGACGGTAAACCTCTCCAAGAGACCATTACCTTGGTCACCCATGAGGTAGAACTCCAGGTAGGGGCCCTACACAAGGAGAGGATTGCTTTTTATGTCCTAGCGAGCATCTCTCACCCTATCCTTTTAGGCCTTCCCTGGCTACGAGCCCACGGCCCTACCTTAGACTGGCATAAGGGTAATATCCTGCGCTGGGGGAGTCCTGTAGGTCTGGGTGTCTGCTGCCGGTGCATCCCGTGGGTGGTTCTCCTTCCCCCTCCTTAACCTCCGGGTTGCCCGTTGCTTACAGCTCTTTTTCGGATGTTTTTGACAAGAGGGAGTCCGAGAACCTTCCGCCTCACCGACCCTATGATTGCCCCATCGAGCTCGTCCCTGGAGCCACCCCTCCGTGGGGTAGGATTTATCCGCTCTCGCCGGCAGAGACGCAAGCCATGTCGGAATACGTTCAAGAGAACTTAGCCAAGGGTTTCATACGGAAGTCTTCCTCCCCTGCGGGCGCAGGCTTCTTTTTTGTCAAGAAGAAGGACGGGTCGCTCCGCCCGTGCATTGATTACAGAGGTCTGAACAGCATCACGATTAAGAACAAGTACCCGTTACCCCTCATCCCCGAACTCTTTGATCGCCTGAGAGGGGCGCACATATTTACCAAACTTGATCTTCGAGGAGCCTATAACTTGGTCCGAATTTGCGCTGGGGATGAGTGGAAGACCGCATTCAACACCCGTGACGGTCACTATGAATACCTGGTGATGCCGTTTGGCCTCTGTAACGCACCAGCGGTATTCCAGGAGCTCGTTAACAATATTTTTCGGGATCTCCTTTACTCCTGTGTCGTGGTTTATCTTGACGACATTCTTGTCTTCTCTCCAGATCTCTCCACCCATCGACGAGATGTACGGCAAGTGTTGCAGCGTCTAAGAGAGAACCACCTATTTGCCAAGTTGGAGAAATGCGCCTTCGAACAACCGTCTCTGCCGTTCCTTGGGTATATCGTTTCGAAGTCTGGGTTGAGGATGGATCCCGAGAAAGTGTCCACGATCCTGGCCTGGCCCCGTCCCCTTGGTCTCAAAGCCATTCAACGCTTTCTCGGCTTTGCTAACTATTATAGGCAATTCGTTCCTCATTTTTCCACCATAACCAAGCCCATCTCTGCTCTCGTGCGCAAAGGAGCCAATCCCCGCCTCTGGCCTCCCGAGGCAGAAGACGCCTTTCAAACTCTGAAGAGAGAATTCGCTACAGCGCCCGTTCTCCACCGTCCTGATGCCGAGAGACCCTTCATTCTCGAGGTCGACGCATCCTCCGTGGGAGCGGGGGCGGTTCTCCTGCAAAGAACCTCCTCTGGCCGGACTGTCACCTGTGGGTTCTTTTCTAAAGCCTTTTCTCCCCCCGAACGCAATTACTCCATTGGGGACAAGGAACTACTGGCAATCAAACTGGCTTTAGAGGAATGTCGTTACCTTCTCGAAGGAGCTGTCCATCCCTTTACGATATTTACCGACCACAAGAATTTGGCCTATGTTCAGTCTGCCCAAAGGCTCAATCCCCGGCAAGCCCGATGGTCCCTATTTTTTGGACGCTTTGATTTCGAGCTCCGCTTTCGTCCGGGTAATAAGAACATCATAGCTGATGCCCTATCAAGATCATTTCTCCCGACCGATGAAGAGAGCCCCGCTCACATCATCGATCCAGCAAAAATCGTCACCCTAGCCCCTCTAAGTTTGGTCAACCCACCACCAGGCAAGAATTTGGTATTGGACCATGACAGAGTAAGGGTTCTGCACTGGGGACACTCTTCTAAGTTCGCCGGGCATGTCGGAGCCAAGAGGACTCTATCCCTCATCTCCCGCCATTATTGGTGGCCTTCACTCCGCCAGGACGTCCTGGAATTTACCGCTTCTTGCTCATCCTGCGCCCGGAATAAGATTCCACGACAGCTACCCTCTGGTCTCTTACATCCTTTGCCGGTTCCATCAGTTCCCTGGAGCCACATCGCCATGGATTTCGTCACGGATCTACCTCCATCTTCCGGCTGCTCTGTCATTTTGGTGGTGGTAGACCGTTTTTCCAAAATGGCTCATTTCATCCCGCTACCTGGTCTGCCTTCTGCGCCCGAGTTGGCGAAGATCTTCGTGCATCATGTTTTCCGACTTCATGGTTTTCCCCAGCACATCGTGTCTGACCGTGGTGTTCAATTCACCTCTCGTTTCTGGAGAGCTCTCTCTAGCTCAATGGGGGTAGTCCTGGATTTCTCCTCCGCCTATCATCCACAATCCAACGGCCAAGTGGAGCGGATCAATCAGGTGTTAACCACTTATCTTCGACATTTTTCTAATGCACACCAAAGTAACTGGGTCTCACTGCTTCCCTGGGCGGAATTTGCTCACAACAATCACCCCAACGAGTCCTCTTCCAAATCTCCCTTTTTCATAGTTTTTGGGCAGCATCCGGGCATTCCCCTTCCCGTGTCCCCCACCTCGGGCGTGCCGGCGGCGGACTCCTTGTCCTCAGAATTCTCTAAAATTTGGGAGGAGACTAAAAGGTCCCTTGAGAGAGCTAGCGATCGGATGAAAAGATACGCCGACAAGAGGCGCCTGGACACCCCTCCTTATCATCCAGGCGATAAGGTCTGGCTGTCCTCGCGCTTCCTCCGACTTAAAATCCCCTCTTATAAGTTAGGTCCACGTTACGTTGGCCCCTTTAAGTTTTTGGCTCGCATCAATGATGTAACCTATAAACTAAAATTGCCTACCTCTCTGCGGATCCCCAACACTTTCCATGTCTCGCTTCTCAAACCCACAGTGTTTAATCGCTTTCAGCCAGCCTCGTCCCACGCTCCGCAACCTAGCTCCGCTGGGGACGTCTTTGATGTCAGGGACATCCTGGCAAAGAGGACCGTCCGAGGTAGAACCTTCTTTCTGGTAGATTGGGAAGGATTCGGTCCTGAGGAAAGGTCATGGGAGCCCCGGGAGAACATCAATGCTCCTCATATCATGAGAAGGTTTCTATCCCGCCTGAAGAAGGAGGGGAGTAAGAGAGGGGGTACTATTACGTGCCCCGATGCTCACCTGGGGTCCCCCTCCTCCCGGTGCATCCCTCCTTCATCCTCGCGCCGTGCCCTGTCTGGCTTTGCAGGGTCACGGTGCGTCAGAGGCACGCACATGCGCACTCGCTCGTTTCTGACCGCGGGGCATCCTGGGAGCACGTGACCCGGTGGCTCCTCCCCAACATGGCGGCGCCCACCGGGTATTTCTGTCTCGCGTCTTGAATGGTAAGACGCCTGTTTGTCTTTCTCTGTGGCGCTTAGCGTTCCTGCGCAGCGTCGCCCCGACTCTCAGGTCCCCCCTCTCTCCTAGTCTGCGCTCTGCTCTCCGCTCCATAGCCCCATCTGTACCCCCTCTCAGCTCCCTCTGCTGTCTCTGTGCCTGACCCTCGCCGGGTCCTTCCCTGCTGCTGTCATCGGTAGCCCCTTAGCTAGGGTTCCGTCTGTACCCCTAGGTCAGTTGCCCCTAACCTTCCTTCCTTCTTTCTTCCAGCGTTCCTGCCCTGGCTCCATCCTGATCGGTCCTGGTTCCCTACGTTCTGTTTCCTCCTGCTCCGGGTCTACTCTAGTCAGTATCCTTTGGCCTTTCCCTCTGTACACTCCCTGGGTCGTCCCTTTGGTTCCGGCTGTCGTGGTCTCACCCCCCTTGGGCCTGCCCCTAACACTCCCTGTATAGGGGGTGGTCATCACCTGGGCCGCTCGCCCTCGGGGGCTCTGGAGCCACGACACAGAGGGTCCACTCTCTGGTTCCTACTTAGAACCGTAACAGTTATATCAACGAAAGACTGATTCTAGGCCATCAGAAAGAACACCAACTCCATCACCATCATCAACCCTCTCTCAGTCCGCCCTGTCCACCGCTACTTCCACCATATGCAGCTCTCAAGTCCAGCTCACCCTCCCAGACACTATGAGTAGGTCAAGAAAGTACTCAGTCTCTCATCCGCGTACACTGGGTTTGAACGCCCACATTGCCAAACTAATCTCGTTTGAGATGATGCCCTTTCGGTTGGTGGAAAGCACAGCTTTCCGCGAACTCATGGCCTATGCAGTACCACGCTATGACCTACCCAGTCGCCACTTCTTCTCTCGCAAAGCCATCCCAGCCCTCCACCATCATGTGAAAGACCGCATTATCCATGCACTCAAGCAGTCAGTGAGCGGAAAGGTGCACCTCACAACTGATGCATGGTCCAGTCGGCATGGCCAGGGCCGTTACGTGTCCATCACTGCGCACTGGGTTAATGTGGTGGATGCAGGGTCCACAGGGGACAGCGGTGGTGGGACAGTGCTGCCTAGCCCACGGTATAGGAAACAGTTGGCTGTAGGCGTTCGACCCTCCTCCTCCTCCTCCTCCTCCTCCTCCTCCAGAAGCGAAAGCTCGTCCACAGAGCGCAGTTGTACGAGCACTCCATCTGCAGCTGCCACTGTTGCAAACGATGTGTCCCCCTATCGAGCAGCTAGTGGAAAGCGTCAGCAGGCTGTGTTGCAGATGATGTGTTTGGGCGACAGACACACCGCCGAGGTGCTGGCCGAGTACTTGAAGCGACAAACTGAGTCACGGCTGGGCAGTGTACATCTTGAGGCAGGCAAGGTAGTTAGTGATAACGGGCGTAATTTTGTGGCAGCCATAGCCCTTTCAAAACTCAGCCACATACCTTGCTTGGCTCACACCTTGAACCTGGTGGTGCATTGCTTCCTCAAAAATTATCCGGAGTTAACAGCCCTGCTCCAGAAGGTGCGAAGACTGTGCGCGCACATCCGCCGGTCGCCTGTACACTCCGTTCGTATGCAGAAGCTGCAGCGATTGCTCCACCTTCCCAACCACCGCCTCATTATCGACATTGCAACAAGGTGGAACTCCACCCTGCACATGGTGGAGCGGCTGTGCGAGCAGAGGCAGGCCATAATGCATTTGTGGGAGGATACACGGCCAGGCACTTTGAGAGCAGACATGGAGTTGACAGGCGTGCAGTGGTCGAAACTGAAAGACCTTTGTAAAGTCCTTCAGTGTTTTGAGGAATGCACACGGCTGGTAAGCGCAGACGACGCCATCCTAAGCATGAGCATCCCACTTATGCGTCTGCTCATGCAAACTTTGACGCACCTTAAGGAGCAGGCGTCTGCAGCCAATGTTGATGAGGAGGAAGAGGAGGAGGGAATCCTTGATGACATTCAGCCATTGTCTGCTCAGGGACCTCTCCTGGACGAGGTGGAGGAAGAAGAGGAGGAGGAGGAGGAGGATGATGGGGATGATTACTTAGGGGAGGAGGATGCATCTCGTGGGTCAAGTGAAAATGTTGGCGTGGCAAGGTCTGGTACAGGGTTTGTGCGTGACTGGAGGGATGTGGATTTGCCAGAAAGTGCTCCTCCACCCAGCACTCGCAGTGCATCATTGACACCGGGAACATTGGCCCACATGTCAGATTATGCCTTGCGGATCCTAAAAAGGGACCCCCGCATTGCCAAAATGATGAACGATGACGACTACTGGTTGGCCAGCATCCTGGATCCATGCTATAAAGGCAAATTACAAAACATCATGCCACAGGAGAACCTTGACCTAATATTGGCTAATAAACAAGCAACTCTGGTAAATCGGTTGCTTGAGGCATTCCCAGCACACAGCAGCGGTGATGGTTCTCACACGAGCCGTACGGGCCGGGGGCAGCTTGGCAGAGGTGTTCGTGGTGCACACAGCAGAAGTGGCGTTGGAGACAGGGGTTTCATGACAATGTTGTGGACTGATTTTTCAAATACCGCTCACACAACTGGTAATACTGCATCGATGGAAAGTGACAGGAGACAGCAGTTGTCAACTATGGTTACAAACTACTTTTCCTCCCATATCGATGTTCTCCCACACAGGTCATTCCCCTTTGACTATTGGGCCGCTAAACTGGACACCTGGCCTGAATTGGCCCAATATGCCTTACAGGAGCTTGCTTGCCCAGCTGCAAGTGTGCTATCGGAAAGAGTCTTCAGTGCAGCTGGATCAATCCTGACAGAAAAAAGGACCCGTCTGTCAACCCAAAATGTGGATGATCTAACCTTCATTAAAATGAACCACGCATGGGTTTCCAAGGATTTTGTCCCACCTTCCCCGGATGACACATAGGGTGACAGAAAAATGGCTTGCTTTGGTCCACCTCTTCCTGGTACTTCACCTATTTCGCCTTTTGCATCAGCTGAATGTCCAACATCAACATATGCCACTTTCTAAAACTCCCTAACTGTGCTGCCTCCCCCCCCATGGCCGGGGTAACTACCTAGCGCACGACACCGTGCGAGTGCCGTTGCCCTGGACAGGTGGGTAGGCCGACTCTTGGGTGCGGGCACTGGCACAGGGTCCCTCATAGTGCAATCAAGTGTCTCTGACGGTGGTGGTGCACACACGCCGTCAGACACACCGCTGTACTATGAGGGGCCCAGTGCCAGTACCGACGCCCAAGAGTGGGCCCCCCTTGCTTGGGCAGGGCCCCAGCATTTGCAATCTTTACCTCTCCCTGCTCCTCCGCTGTGTAATCTGGGCCGTCAAATCCATACTGTGCCTGACACCGTCTGAGCCTGCCTCCTGAGACATATATTTTGAATGTGTACGCTATCCATACATGTTATCCAGGGATACGGTACCCTTTCTAACCTTTGTGCAATGACGTGCAATCCATACTGGGCCTAACACCGTCTGAGCCTGCCTCATGCTGTATAGACATATATTTTGAATGTGTACGCTATCCATACATGTTATCCGGGGATACGGTACCCTTTCTAACCTTTGTGCAATGACGTGCAATCCATACTGGGCCTAACACCGTCTGAGCCTGCCTCATGCTGTATAGACATGTATTTTGAATGTGTACGCTATCCATACATGTTATCCAGGGATACGGTACCCTTTCTAACCTTTGTGCAATCACGTGCAATCCATACTGGGCGTGAGAACGGCTGGCGAGCTGTTAAGCAAGCTACAGCACCTGTCCAGACAAGTACAGGGATTCCCTAGCGAGGAGACTTATTTGATTGTTTTCAATGTTGGGACAGCAATTTTTGGGGAGCACTATACTCTGGAGAATGATAGATGGGGCCCACCATACACTGGAACATTCCAAAGGTGGACATCAGACACTGGAGCAGCATCTACAGGGCCCATTATACACTAGAGCATTAGAAATGGGGCCCATTATGTTTGGAGCATTATTTGGGCCCATAAGACAGTGGAGCTTCATCCATGGGGACCAACATATACTGTAGCATTATGTGGAGCTCATCATATACTGTTTCAAACATTATATGGGACCAATGATTCTGTATGGAGAAATAGATGGGCCTCGTCATGAGATGTAAAAAGTGAGGTATTTTTCATTGTACTATACCGCTATTTATCTGCCGTATCGGAGCATGATGAGTTGTGGTATGTGTTAAAGGGGCGCTCTTTCGCCCAGGGCACATGAAAACCTGCAGCCAGCCCTCCCCCCCACAACTTTAGCCAAATAACACCCATTTTTCAGTGCGTAACTTATATTATGAAGTTAATTAAGGTTGACAAGCTTAAGTAAGAAGAATTGATGCTTTTGGCATTCAAATGGGCACTGTTGGTGTGTTTCCTGTCCTCCTCTCACTGCCGACTTTTATTCCCCATTGACTTACATTGGGTTTCGTGTTTCGGGACGACCCCGACTTTTCCCTATAATCGGACGATCTTGCTCGACCCGACTTTTGGAAAAGTCGGGTTTCACGAAACGAAACGCGACCCTAAAAAAACAAAAGTCGCTCAACTCTACTTGTAACCCCTCTACTACACTTCTTATTAAAGGATACATGAAAACTTATTAATTTGTGATCACTGTTACCCAAGTGACCCCCAACCCTTACATTTGATATGCGGTCTGGCCTGTTGGTTAATATTAGGTCTAGCAGTGCCCCCCCCTCTTGTTGGGTCCTGAACCAGTTGTGAAAGGTAATTGTCTCTCATAGTAGTCAAAAACCTATTACCTTTGCTGGAGCTGCAGGTTTCTGTTCCCCAATGTATTTCAGGGTAGTTGAAGTCCCCCATAATAATGACTTCTCCTTGAGTCGCAGCTTCATCTATTTGCTGTTTAATAGAGTAGGGCCCGATCAAAAGAGTCTTCCTTGTGGTGGGGGCTTAAAAAATCTTTTGGCAAAAACAAAAGCTGATGGCTGTATGTGATCTGGTGTTCGATGGGAACTACTAATGTGTGATTGGTGAGGACGTGATGCAGAAGTGGAGTTTTTCCAAGACTGGGCAGAGGACTGTGGAAGGTTCAAGGGGTGGAGGAGGGCCTGAGGTGGAGCCTGGGCAGAATCTCAAGGGGGCCAAAAAACTTTGCCAATATGGGGCTTCAAAATTCCTGGTGACAGCCCTGCCTGTGTGAATGCTACCTAATGTCTGATAGTAAGAAATCCTTCATTGTGTGGGTTTATATAATAGTATTTATGCACTCATAGAAATATAGATCTATCAATAAAAGTATCCTCTAAAGAAAGCAGCACTATACAAAACTGACATTGCAAACGAGAGCAAGCTTCAGAGTATCGACCCAGTATCCTCCATATATACATGGCCCATCCTTTGCCACACTGGAGGGATGAGAGACCCATAGATGGGTGTCTGTCAATTTGGTAGACGGCACTAAATTGGGCTTAGAAGGTTAATGCTGTTAACACTTTATAGCCATGATAAAATTGAACCTGGAACAAAATATACAATGGTAAGTTCAAAAATACAATAAAGCATTTATCATACAAGCAATAATTAAAACATTTTAGGACAATGATTATAAACAGGGCAGGTGGGCGGGAAATGCTTTATCCTGTTCATCCTGTGCAAGAAAGAGGGAGAGACACAGATATGAATTAAATGGAAAAGCAACGATTTCTCTGGCGAGTTATTTGAATGTTCGGCCTACGTCCACCTGTCTGACAGACGGTATTCTAGTGGCTTGTAGCAGCAGCAGCAGCAGCATTCATAGAACACAATGCTTGCATGTGTTCTATTCCTGGAACAATGGGACCACGTGTCACAATGGGACCACGTGTCACAATGGGCAGCCCACAGTCTGTAGCAGCTGCGCAGTAGTAGTCAGCTTCAGTCTGCTGAGGGAGCCTCAGCAGACAGGTGGGTGATGCTCGCCAGGGAGATGGAAAAATAGCTTGCTCACTTCACTCCACGCATCATTTCAGTATCTGCAGTACCTCTGAGAATGGTGCACTCACTCTCTTAAGCGGTTTCCAAAGACAGATTGAATTGAAATCGGGATACACAAGTAGTGTTTTCAAAGCATGATTTGAATGCTTTTTTCAAATGTCGTTGCTCTGTAATTAGTTTTTCTTGCTCCAAGTTGCACATTTCCAATTCCTTGGCCTTGATTTAGCTTGACCAACTCTTCTACTACTACTACTACTACTACTACTACTACTACTACTACTACTACTACTCTTATTCACCTCTATATGGGAGGCATTGCACTGTATTCAATCTGTCAGTAAAATAACGATCTATCTTGGCCTTTGCTGCTTGGTAGGTTCAGGTGTGACAAGCTGCAGTAATGTGTTTGGCTTTGGATAGCTACATTTCTGCACACCCACCTGCTACAAGGCCTGCAGCCCCTTCCCCTCAGTACTTCCCCAGTCTTAATTCAAGCATTCAATTCCTACCACATCCCTCATGCAATGATATGTCATTTCATTTTTGAAACATTGTCCCCCTCTTGTGGCCTTCCAACTTTGAAATTTACTGTTCAATTTTGAATTAATTCATATATGAATTAAATGGAAAAGCAACGATTTATCTGGCGAGTTATTTGAATGTTCGGCCTACGTCCACCTGTCTGACAGACTGTATTCTAGTGGCTTGTAGCAGCAGCAGCAGCAGCAGCAGCTAGGTGCGCTGCTTGCCTGCAGTAAATAGGATGTGTTCCATCCATGGAACACTGTGATAGGAATCATGCCATTCATAGAACACAATGCTTGGATGTGTTCTATTCCTGGAACAATGGGACCACGTGTCACAATGGAACCACGCGTCACAATGGGCAGCCCACAGTCTGTAGCAGCTGCGCAGTAGTAGTCAGCTTCAGTCTGCTGAGGGAGCCTCAGCAGACAGGTGGGCGATGCTCGCCAGGGAGATGGAAAAAGAGCTTGCTCACTTCACTCCACGTATCATTTCAGTATCTGCAGTACCTCTGAGAATGGTACACTCACTCTCTTAAGCGGTTTCCAAAGACAGATTGAATTCAAATCGGGATACACAAGTAGTGTTTTCAAAGCATGATTTGAATGCTTTTTTCAAATGTCGTTGCTCTGTAATTAGTTTTTCTTGGTCCAAGTTGCACATTTCCAATTCCTTGGCCTTGATTTAACTTGACCAACTCTTCTACTACTACTACTACTACTACTACTATTACTACTCTTATTCACCTCTATATGGGAGGCATTGCACTGTATTCAATCTGTCAGTAAAATAATGATCTATCTTGGCCTTTGCTGCTTGGTAGGTTCAGGTGTGACAAGCTGCAGTAATGTGTTTGGCTTTGGATAGCTACATTTCTGCACACCCACCTGCTACAAGGCCTGCAGCCCCTTCCCCTCAGTACTTCCCCAGTCTTAATTCAAGCATTCAATTCCTACCACATTCCTCATGCAATGATATGTCATTTCATTTTTGAAACATTGTCCCCCTCTTGTGGCCTTCCAACTTTGAAATTTACTGTTCAATTTTGAATTAATTCATATATGAATTAAATGGAAAAGCAACGATTTATCTGGCGAGTTATTTGAATGTTCGGCCTATGTCCACCTGTCTGACAGACGGTATTCTAGTGGCTTGTAGCAGCAGCAGCAGCAGCATTCATAGAACACAATGCTTGCATGTGTTCTATTCCTGGAACAATGGGACCACGTGTCACAATGGGACCACGTGTCACAATGGGCAGCCCACAGTCTGTAGCAGCTGCGCAGTAGTAGTCAGCTTCAGTCTGCTGAGGGAGCCTCAGCAGACAGGTGGGCGATGCTCGCCAGGGAGATGGAAAAAGAGCTTGCTCACTTCACTCCACGCATCATTTCAGTATCTGCAGTTCCTCTGAGAATGGTGCACTCACTCTCTTAAGCGGTTTCCAAAGACAGATTGAATTCAAATCGGGATACACAAGTAGTGTTTTCAAAGCATGATTTGAATGCTTTTTTCAAATGTCGTTGCTCTGTAATTAGTTTTTCTTGGTCCAAGTTGCACATTTCCAATTCCTTAGCCTTGATTTAACTTGACCAACTCTTCTACTACTACTACTACTACTACTACTACTACTACTACTACTACTACTACTACTCTTATTCACCTCTATATGGGAGGCATTGCACTGTATTCAATCTGTCAGTAAAATAACGATCTATCTTGGCCTTTGCTGCTTGGTAGGTTCAGGTGTGACAAGCTGCAGTAATGTGTTTGGCTTTGGATAGCTACATTTCTGCACACCCACCTGCTACAAGGCCTGCAGCCCCTTCCCCTCAGTACTTCCCCAGACTTAATTCAAGCATTCAATTCCTACCACATCCCTCATGCAATGATATGTCATTTCATTTTTGAAACATTGTCCCCCTCTTGTGGCCTTCCAACTTTGAAATTTACTGTTCAATTTTGAATTAGTTCATATATGAATTAAATGGAAAAGCAACGATTTATCTGGCGAGTTATTTGAATGTTCGGCCTACGTCCACCTGTCTGACAGACGGTATTCTAGTGGCTTGTAGCAGCAGCAGTAGCAGCTAGGTGCGCTGCTTGCCTGCAGTAAATAGGATGTGTTACATCCATGGAACACTGTGATAGGAATCATGCCATTCATAGATCACAATGCTTGGATGTGTTCTATTCCTGGAACAATGGGACCACGTGTCACAATGGGACCACGTGTCACAATGGGCAGCCCACAGTCTGTAGCAGCTGCGCAGTAGTAGTCAGCTTCAGTCTGCTGAGGGAGTCTCAGCAGACAGGTGTGCGATTCTCGCCAGGGAGATGGAAAAAGAGCTTGCTCACTTCACTCCACGCATCATTTCAGTATCTGCAGTTCCTCTGAGAATGGTGCACTCAATCTCTTAAAGGGAAGGTGCCGCAATTTTATATAATTTGCAAAAAAATAGTAAGTTACAAAACATGTTGTTTCAGCAAATGTACTAACCAGGATTTATGGTTTGTTTGTAATAATGTTTTCATGTAGCCACTGGGCGCTGACATCTTGATTTGCAGATCTGTGGAGGACTCATACAGTCTGCAAATATGGCCGTCCCTGCACATAGGAAACTGCGGTCGGCTTCCGACCGCACATTGCAGCCTCAGTAGCAGAGAACTGGGCACGCCCCTGTGGGCTGCACCATTCACTGCTGTAGGTGTGGCTGGGCGCCATTTTACTGTAGCCCAGTGCTATCTGCTGAGCTCCACTTACCCTCTATCACAGGACCACTTGTGGCATAACGGGTCCTGTGTTGTGAGGAGAGGCTGAAGAAAAGGAGAAGGTGGTCAGCAGAGGAGAGAAGCGCTCACTGGAGCCGGAGGATGGAGAGTGGTGAGTGCGGGTGACTTTCATCTATGCTCCTCTGTACTGCTTACTCCAGGCTCAGCCCTGTGCTTCCTGCTCCAGCGTCCTCCTGCTCTGTCTCCGCCTCCTCACTCACAGCCCCAGTGATCTCCGGTAATCTGACACCTTTGCTTTTATGGCTGTCTGAGGAGGACAGTGACTTATACAGCCCATAGTCTTGTGTATAATTGGGGGGGGCTGGAAGTTTCACCAGTGTGGGCATATCTGTAATACTGTCTGCTGAGCTGTGTATCTAATCCTCTCCTGTGTGATACTGCCTGCTGAGCTGTGCATCTAATCCTCTTCTGTGTGATACTGCCTGCTGAGCCGTGCATCTAATCCTCTTCTGTGTGATACTGCCTGCTGAGCCGTGTATCTAATCCTCTCCTGTGTGATACTGCCTGCTGAGCCGTGTATCTAATCCTCTCCTGTGTGATACTGACTGCTGAGCCGTGTATCTAATCCTCTCCTGTGTGATACTGACTGCTGAGCCGTGTATGTAATCCTATCCTGTGTGATACTGTATTCTGAGCCGGGTATCTAATCCTCTCCTGTGTGATACTTTCTGCTGAGCCGTGTATCTAATCCTCTCCTGTGTGATACTGTCTGCTGAGCCGTGTATCTAATCCTCTCCTGTGTGATACTGTCTGCTGAGCTGTGTATCTAATCCTATCCTGTGTGATACTGTATTCTGAGCCGGGTATCTAATCCTCTCCTGTGTGATACTTTCTGCTGAGCCGTGTATCTAATCCTCTCCTGTGTGATACTGTCTGCTGAGCCGTGTATCTAATCCTCTCCTGTGTGATACTGTCTGCTGAGCTGTGTATCTAATCCTATCCTGTGTGATACTGTATTCTGAGCCGGGTATCTAATCCTCTTCTGTGTGTTACTGCCTGCTGAGCCGTGTATCTAATCCTCTCCTGTGTGATACTGCCTGCTGAGCCGTGTATCTAATCCTCTCCTGTGTGATACTGACTGCTGAGCCGTGTATGTAATCCTATCCTGTGTGATACTGACTGCTGAGCCGTGTATCTAATCCTATCCTGTGTGATACTGTATTCTGAGCCGTGTATCTAATCCTCTCCTGTGTGATGCTGCCTGCTGAGCCGTGTATCTAATGCTATCCCGTGTGATACTGCCTGCTGAGCCGTGTATCTAATCCTCTCCTGTGTGATGCTGCCTGCTGAGCCGTGTATCTAATCCTATCCCGTGTGATACTGCTCTCCTGAAATACTCTGTGCTGCTGTCACTCTGCTCCCAGAATCCTTGCTGCCTGCCATCCTCGGTGACCGAAGACCCCATTCCTCTCCTCAGATCCCGTCCTGGCGATGTGTGAAACCGAGGGGACAGGGGCCTGATGTATGGTGGAAGGAGCAGGGCGACAGCAGCACAGAGTATTTCAGGAGAGCAGTGTGCTGGTCTGTGGGGGACGCCCTGTTCGGTGCCAGGGATTGTACAAAGAGCGCTGTGTTTTATTCACATGGATGAACCGTCTGCTTGTCTGCTCCACAGAAATCCAGGAAACATGTCTGCTGATTGATGGCCTGTTGTGATCCAGACTTTACATGCAAAGACAGTCAGTAACTTTGCAAGCCCCATCAAAATGGCTGCTCACTGTGTCTATAGATGTCATAGGTTTTTGTGCCAGATTTCAGTAGCTGCTCCCCCTAGTGTTAACAAGTGGAAATGCCAAACTTTTTAAAATTATTTTTCATATTTTGCAAAATTAAAAACAAACGATAATATTTTTTAAGAAAATGAAAACATTAATTCTTTACATTTTTTTAATTGCTGAAAAAAAATTTTTTGGATGGCACCTTCCCTTTAAGCAGTTTCCAAAGACAGATTGAATTGAAGTCGGGATACACAAGTAGTGTTTTCAAAGCATGATTTGAATGCTTTTTTCAAATGTCGTTGCTCTGTAATAAGTTTTTCTTGGTCCAAGTTGCACATTTCCAATTCCTTAGCCTTGATTTAACTTGACCAACTCTTCTACTACTACTACTACTAGAAACTACTACTCTTATTCACCTCTATATGGGAGGTATTGCACTGTATTCAATCTGTCAGTAAAATAACGATCTATCTTGGCCTTTGCTGCTTGGTAGGTACAGGTGTGACAAGCTGCAGTAATGTCTTTGCCTTTGGATAGCTACATTTCTGCACACCCACCTTCTACAAGGCCAGCAGCCCCTTCCCCTCAGTACTTCCCCAGTCTTAATTCAAGCATTCAATTCCTACCACATCCCTCATGCAATGATATGTCGTTTCATTTTTGAAACATTGCCCCCTCTTGTGGCCTTCCAACTTTGAAATTTACTGTTCAATTTTGAATTAATTCATATATGAATTAAATGGAAAAGCAACGATTTATCTGGCGAGTTATTTGAATGTTCGGCCTACGTCCACCTGTCTGACAGACGGTATTCTAGTGGCTTGTAGCAGTAGTAGCAGCAGCAGCAGCAGCTAGGTGCGCTGCTTGCCTGCAGTAAATAGGATGTGTTCCATCCATGGAACACTGTGATAGGAATCATGCCATTCATAGAACACAATGCTTGCATGTGTTCTATTCCTGGAACAATGGGACCACGTGTCACAATGGGACAACGTGTCACAATGGGCAGCCCACAGTCTGTAGCAGCTGCGCAGTAGTAGTCAGCTTCAGTCTGCTGAGTGAGCCTCAGCAGACAGGTGGGCGATGCTCGCCAGGGAGATGGAAAAAGAGATTGCTCACTTCACTACACGCATCATTTCAGTATCTGCAGTTCCTATGAGAATGGTGCACTCACTCTCTTAAGCGGTTTCCAAACACAGATTGAATTTGGGCCCTATTGAATAATGAATGTTTTGAATTTTCTCCAAAAGTAAAGTAGTTGCAAACTCATGCTTTTAGAGACTTGTTTGGGCTCATGAGAGTAGAAAAACATCAAAAATTAAAGTCCTGCATGATTCTACCATGAAATGTGTGTTCATTCAAACCACCGTTTTTTGATATTTTGGGCCCGATTGAATAATGAATGTTTTGAATTTTCTCCAAAAGTAAAGTAGTTGCAAACTCATCCTTTTGAAACTTGTTTGGGCTGTTGAGAGGAGTAAAAAACCATCAAAAATTTCAATCCTGCATGATTCTACGAAGAAATGATTCTTCATTCAAAACGCTGATTTTTGCTATTGGGTTCTATTGAATAATGAATGTTTTGAATTTTCTCCAAAAGTAAAGTAGTTGCAAACTCATCCTTTTAGAGACTTGTTTGGGCTCATGAGAGGAGTAGAAAAACATCAAAAATTTCAGTCCTGCACAATTCTACCAAGAAATGTGTGTTCATTCAAACCGCTGGTTTTTGATATTTTGGGCCCTATTGAATAATGAGTGTTTTGAATTTTCTCCAAAAGTAAAGTAGTTGCAAACTCATCCTTTTAGAAACTTGTTTGGGCTGTTGAGAGGAGTAAAAAACCATCAAAAATTTCAATCCTGCATGATTCTACCAAGAAATGTGATTCTTCATTCAAAACCTGATTTTTGCTATTCGGCTCTTTTGAATAATGAATGTTTTGAATTTTCTCCAAAAGTAAAGTAGTTGCAAACTTATCCTTTTAGAGTCTTGTTTGGGCTCATGAGAGGAGTAGAAAAACATCAAAAATTTCAGTCCTGCACGATTCTACCAAGAAATGTGAGTATTCATTCAAACCGCTGGTTTTTGATAGTTTGGGCCCTATTGAATAATGAATGTTTTGAATTTTCTCCAAAAGTAAAGTAGTTGCAAACTCATCCTTATAGAAACTTGTTTGGGCTGTTGAGAGGAGTAAAAAAACATCAAAAATTTCAATTCTGCATGATTCTACCAAGAAATGTGATTCTTCATTCAAAACCTGATTTTTGCTATTGGGCTCTATTGAATAATGAATGTTTTGAATTTTCTCCAAAAGTAAAGTAGTTGCAAAATCATCCTTTTAGAGTCTTGTTTGTGCTCATGAGAGGAGTAGAAAAACATCAAAAATTTCAGTCCTGCACGATTCTACCAAGAAATGTGAGTGTTCATTCAAACCGCTGGTTTTTGATATTTTGGGCCCTATTGAATAATGAATGTTTTGAATTTTCTCCAAAAGTAAAGTAGTTGCAAACTCATCCTTTTGAAACTTGTTTGGGCTGTTGAGAGGAGTAAAAAACCATCAAAAATTTCAATCCTGCATGATTCTACCAAGAAATGTGATTCTTCATTCAAAACCTGATTTTTGCTATTGGGCTCTATTGAATAATGAATGTTTTGAATTTTCTCTAAAAGTAAAGTAATTGCAAACTCATCCTTTTAGAAACTTGTTTGGGCTGTTGAGAGGAGTAAAAAACCATCAAAAATTTCAATCCTGCATGATTCTACCAAGAAATGTGATTCTTCATTCAAAACCTGATTTTTGCTATTGGGCCCTATTGAATAATGAATGTTTTGAATTTTCTCCAAAAGTAAAGTATTTGCAAACTCATCGTTTTAGAGTGTTGTTTGGGCTCATGAGAGGAGTAGAAAAACATCAAAAATTTCAGTCCTGCACGATTCTACCTAGAAATGTGAGTGTTCATTCAAACCGCTGGTTTTTGATAGTTTGGGCCCTATTGAATAATGAATGTTTTGAATTTTCTCCAAAAGTAAAGTAGTTGCAAACTCATCCTTTTAGCAAAAATCAGCGTTTTGAATGAAGAATCACATTTCTTGGTAGAATCATGCAGGATTGAAATTTTTGATGGTTTTTTGCTCCTCTCAACAGCCCAAACAAGTTTCTAAAAGGATGAGTTTGCAACTACTTTACTTTTGGAGAAAACTCAAAACATTCATTATTCAATAGGGCAAAAAATATCAAAAACCAGCGGTTTGAATGAACACACATTTCTTGGTAGAATCGTGCAGGACTGAAATTTTTGATGTTTTTCTACTCCTCTCATGAGCCCAAACATGTCTCTAAAAGCATGAGCTTGCAACTACTTTACTTTTGGAGAAAATTCAAAACATTCATTATTCAATAGAGCCCAATAGCAAAAACCAGCGTTTTGAATGAAGAATCACATTTCTTGGTAGAATCATGCAGGATTGAAATTTTTGATGGTTTTTTACTCCTCTCAACAGCCCAAACAAGTTTCTAAAAGGATGAGTTTGCAACTACTTTACTTTTGGAGAAAATTCAAAACATTCATTATTCAATAGAGCCCAAACTATCAAAAACCAGCGGTTTGAATGAACACTCACATTTCTTGGTAGAATCATGCAGGACTGAAATTTTTGATGTTTTTCTACTCCTCTCATGAGCACAAACAAGTCTCTAAAAGGATGAGTTTGCAACTACTTTACTTTTGGAGAAAATTCAAAACATTCATTATTCAATAGAGCCCAATAGCAAAAACCAGCGTTTTGAATGAAGAATCACATTTCTTGGTAGAATCATGCAGGATTGAAATTTTTGATGGTTTTTTACTCCTCTCAACAGCCCAAACAAGTTTCAAAAAGGATGAGTTTGCAACTACTTTACTTTTGGAGAAAATTCAAAACATTCATTATTCAATAGGGCCCAAAATATCAAAAACCAGCGGTTTGAATGAACACACATTTCTTGGTAGAATCATGCAGGACTGAAATTTTTGATGTTTTTCTACTCCTCTCATGAGCCCAAACAAGTCTCTAAAAGCATGAGTTTGCAACTACTTTACTTTTGGAGAAAATTCAAAACATTCATTATTCAATAGAACCCAATAGCAAAAATCAGCGTTTTGAATGAAGAATCACATTTCTTGGTAGAATCATGCAGGATTGAAATTTTTGATGGTTTTTTACTCCTCTCAACAGCCCAAACAAGTTTCTAAAAGGATGAGTTTGCAACTACTTTACTTTTGGAGAAAATTCAAAACATTCATTATGCAATAGGGCCCAAAATATCAAAAACCAGTGGTTTGAATTAACACACATTTCTTGGTAGAATCATGCAGGACTGAAATTTTTGATGTTTTTCTACTCCTCTCATGAGCCCAAACAAGTCTCTAAAAGCATGAGCTTGCAACTACTTTACTTTTGGAGAAAATCCAAAACATTCATTATTCAATAGGGCCCAAACTATCAAAAACCAGCGGTTTGAATGAACACTCACATTTCTTGGTAGAATCGTGCAGGACTGAAATTTTTGATGTTTTTCTACTCCTCTCATGAGCCCAAACAAGTCTCTAAAAGGATGAGTTTGCAACTACTTTACTTTTGGAGAAAATTCAAAACATTCATTATTCAATAGAACCCAATAGCAAAAACCAGCGTTTTGAATGAAGAATCACATTTCTTGGTAGAAAGTGCAGGATTGAAATTTTTGATGGTTTTTTACTCCTCTCAACAGCCCAAACAAGTTTCTAAAAGGATGAGTTTGCAACTACTTTACTTTTGGAGAAAATTCAAAACATTCATTATTCAATAGGGCCCAAAATATCAAAAACCAGCGGTTTGAATGAACACACATTTCTTGGTAGAATCGTGCAGGACTGAAATTTTTGATGTTTTTCTACTCCTCTCATGAGCCCAAACAAGTCTATAAAAGGATGAGTTTGCAACTACTTTACTTTTGGAGAAAATTCAAAACATTCATTATTCAATAGAACCCAATAGCAAAAATCAGCGTTTTGAATGAAGAATCACATTTCTTGGTAGAATCATGCAGGATTGAAATTTTTGATGGTTTTTTACTCCTCTCAACAGCCCAAACAAGTTTCTAAAAGGATGAGTTTGCAACTACTTTACTTTTGGAGAAAATTCAAAACATTCATTATTCAATAGGGCCCAAACTATCAAAAACCAGCGGTTTTAATGAACACTCACATTTCTTGGTAGAATCGTGCAGGACTGAAATTTTGAATGTTTTTCTACACCTCTCATGAGCACAAACAAGTCTCTAAAAGCATGAGTTTGCAACTACTTTACTTTTGGAGAAAATTCAAAACATTCATTATTCAATAGAGCCCAATAGCAAAAATCAGGTTTTGAATGAAGAATCACATTTCTTGGTAGAATCATGCAGGATTGAAATTTTTCATGGTTTTTTACTCCTCTCAACAGCCCAAACAAGTTTCTAAAAGGATGAGTTTGCAACTACTTTACTTTTGGAGAAAATTCAAAACATTCAATTGACATTCATTGAATTTTCTCCAAAAGTAAAGTAGTTGCAAACTCATCCTTTTAGAGACTTGTTTGGGCTGTTGAGAGGAGTAAAAAACCATCAAAAATTTCAATCCTGCATGATTCTACCAAGAAATGTGATTCTTCATTCAAAACGCTGGTTTTTGCTATTGGGCTCTATTGAATAATGAATGTTTTGAATTTTCTCCAAAAGTAAAGTAGTTGCAAACTCATCCTTTTAGAGACTTGTTTGGGCTCATGAGAGGAGTAGAAAAACATCAAAAATTTCAGTCCTGCATGATTCTACCAAGAAATGTGTGTTCATTCAAACCGCTGGTTTTTGATATTTTGGGCTCTATTGAATAATGAATGTTTTGAATTTTCTCCAAAAGTAAAGTAGTTGCAAACTCATCCTTTTAGAAACTTGTTTGGGCTGTTGAGAGGAGTAAAAAACCATCAAAAATTTCAATCCTGCATGATTCTACCAAGAAATGTGATTCTTCATTCAAAACGCTGGTTTTTGCTAGTGGGCTCTATTGAATAATGAATGTTTTGAATTTTCTCCAAAAGTAAAGTAGTTGCAAACTCATCCTTTTAGAAACTTGTTTGGGCTGTTGAGAGGAGTAAAAAACCATCAAAAATTTCAATCCTGCATGATTCTACCAAGAAATGTGATTCTTCATTCAAAACGCTGGTTTTTGCTAGTGGGCTCTATTGAATAATGAATGTTTTGAATTTTCTCCAAAAGTAAAGTAGTTGCAAACTCATCCTTTTAGAGTCTTGTTTGGGCTCATGAGAGGAGTAGAAAAAAAGCAGCAGCAGCAGCAGCAGCTAGGTGCGCTGCTTGCCTGCAGTAAATAGGATGTGTTCCATCCATGGAACACTGTGATAGGAATCATGCCATTCATAGAACACAATGCTTGGATGTGTTCTATTCCTGGAACAATGGGGCCACGTGTCACAATGGGACCACGTGTCACAATGGGCAGCCCACAGTCTGTAGCAGCTGCTCAGTAGTAGTCAGCTTCAGTCTGCTGAGGGAGCCTCAGCAGACAGGTGGGCGATGTTCGCCAGGGAGATGGAAAAATAGCTTGCTCACTTCACTCCACGCATCATTTCAGTATCTGCAGTTCCTCTGAGAATGGTGCACTCACTCTCTTAAGCGGTTTCCAAAGACAGATTGAATTCAAATCGGGATACACAAGTAGTGTTTTCAAAGCATGATTTGAATGATTTTTTCAAATGTCGTTGCTCTGTAATTAGTTTTTCTTGGTCCAAGTTGCACATTTCCAATTCCTTAGCCTTGATTTAACTTGACCAACTCTTCTACTACTACTACTACTACTTCTACTACTACTCTTATTCACCTCTATATGGGAGGCATTGCACTGTATTCAATCTGTCAGTAAAATAACGATCTATCTTGGCCTTTGCTGCTTGGTAGGTACAGGTGTGACAAGCTGCAGTAATGTGTTTGGCTTTGGATAGCTACATTTCTGCACACCCACCTGCTACAAGGCCTGCAGCCCCTTCCCCTCAGTACTTCCCCAGTCTTAATTCAAGCATTCAATTCCTACCACATCCCTCATGCAATGATATGTCGTTTCATTTTTGAAACATTGTCCCCCTCTTGTGGCCTTCCAACTTTGAAATTTACTGTTCAATTTTGAATTAATTCATATATGAATTAAATGGAAAAGCAACGATTTATCTGGCGAGTTATTTGAATGTTCGGCCTACGTCCACCTGTCTGACAGACGGTATTCTAGTGGCTTGTAGCAGCAGCAGCAGCAGCAGCAGCTAGGTGCGCTGCTTGCCTGCAGTAAATAGGATGTGTTCCATCCATGGAACACTGTGATAGGAATCATGCCATTCATAGAACACAATGCTTGGATGTGTTCTATTCCTGGAACAATGGGACCACGTGTCACAATGGGACCACGTGTCACAATGGGCAGCCCACAGTCTGTAGCAGCTGCGCAGTAGTAGTCAGCTTCAGTCTGCTGAGGGAGGCTCAGCAGACAGGTGGGCGATGCTCGCCAGGGAGATGGAAAAATAGCTTGCTCACTTCACTCCACGCATCATTTCAGTATCTGCAGTTCCTCTGAGAATGGTGCACTCACTCTCTTAAGCGGTTTCCAAAGACAGATTGAATTGAAATTGGGATAAACAAGTAGTGTTTTCAAAGCATGATTTCAATGCTTTTTTCAAATGTCGTTGCTCTGTAGTTAGTTTTTCTTGGTGCAAGTTGCACATTTCCAATTCCTTAGCCTTGATTTAACTTGACCAACTCTTCTACTACTACTACTACTACTACTCTTATTCACCTCTATATGGGAGGCATTGCACTGTATTCAATCTGTCAGTAAAATAACGATCTATCTTGGCCTTTGCTGCTTGGTAGGTACAGGTGTGACAAGCTGCAGTAATGTGTTTGGCTTTGGATAGCTACATTTCTGCACACCCACCTGCTACAAGGCCTGCAGCCCCTTCCCCTCAGTACTTCCCCAGTCTTAATTCAAGCATTCAATTCCTACCACATCCCTCATGCAATGATATGTCATTTCATTTTTGAAACATTGTCCCCCTCTTGTGGCCTTCCAACTTTGAAATTTACTGTTCAATTTTGAATTAATTCATATATGAATTAAATGGAAAAGCAACGATTTATCTGGCGAGTTATTTGAATGTTCGGCCTACGTCCACCTGTCTGACAGACGGTATTCTAGTGGCTTGTAGCAGCAGCAGCAGCAGCAGCAGCTAGGTGCGCTGCTTGCCTGCAGTAAATAGGATGTGTTCCATCATGGGAACACTGTGATAGGAATCATGCCATTCATAGAACACAATGCTTGGATGTGTTCTATTCCTGGAACAATGGGACCACGTGTCACAATGGGACCACGTGTCACAATGGGCAGCCCACAGTCTGTGGCAGCTGCGCAGTAGTAGTCAGCTTCAGTCTGCTGAGGGAGCCTCAGCAGACAGGTGGGCGATGCTCGCCAGGGAGATGGAAAAGTAGCTTGCTCACTTCACTCCACGCATCATTTCAGTATCTGCAGTTCTTCTGAGAATGGTGCACTCACTCTCTTAAGCGTTTTCCAAAGACAGATTGAATTGAAATCGGGATACACAAGTAGTGTTTTCAAAGTATGATTTGAATGCTTTTTTCAAATGTCGTTGCTCTGTAATTAGTTTTTCTTGGTCCAAGTTGCACATTTCCAATTCCTTAGCCTTGATTTAACTTGACCAACTCTTCTACTACTACTACTACTACTACTACTCTTATTCACCTCTATATGGGAGGCATTGCACTGTATTCAATCTGTCAGTAAAATAACGATCTATCTTGGCCTTTGCTGCTTGGTAGGTACAGGTATGACAAGCTGCGGTAATGTGTTTGGCTTTGGATAGCTACATTTCTGCACACCCACCTGCTACAAGGCCTGCAGCCCTTTCCCCTCAGTACTTCCCCAGTCTTAATTCAAGCATTCAATTCCTACCACATCCCTCATGCAATGATATGTCGTTTCATTTTTGAAACATTGTCCCCCTCTTGTGGCCTTCCAACTTTGAAATTTACTGTTCAATTTTGAATTAATTCATATATGAATTAAATGGAAAAGCAACGATTTATCTGGCGAGTTATTTGAATGTTCGGCCTACGTCCACCTGTCTGACAGACGGTATTCTAGTGGCTTGTAGCAGCAGCAGCAGCAGCTAGGTGCGCTGCTTGCCTGCAGTAAATAGGATGTGTTCCATCCATGGAACACTGTGATAGGAATCATGCCATTCATAGAACACAATGCTTGGATGTGTTCTATTCCTGGAACAATGGGACCACGTGTCACAATGGGACCACGTGTCACAATGGGCAGCCCACAGTCTGTAGCAGCTGCGCAGTAGTAGTCAGCTTCAGTCTGCTGAGGGAGCCTCAGCAGACAGGTGGGCGATGCTCGCCAGGGAGATGGAAAAATAGCTTGCTCACTTCACTCCACGCATCATTTCAGTATCTGCAGTTCCTCTGAGAATGGTGCACTCACTCTCTTAAGCGGTTTCCAAAGACAGATTGAATTGAAATTGGGATAAACAAGTAGTGTTTTCAAAGCATGATTTCAATGCTTTTTTCAAATGTCGTTGCTCTGTAGTTAGTTTTTCTTGGTGCAAGTTGCACATTTCCAATTCCTTAGCCTTGATTTAACTTGACCAACTCTTCTACTACTACTACTACTACTACTACTCTTATTCACCTCTATATGGGAGGCATTGCACTGTATTCAATCTGTCAGTAAAATAACGATCTATCTTGGCCTTTGCTGCTTGGTAGGTACAGGTGTGACAAGCTGCAGTAATGTGTTTGGCTTTGGATAGCTACATTTCTGCACACCCACCTGCTACAAGGCCTGCAGCCCCTTCCCCTCAGTATTTCCCCAGTCTTAATTCAAGCTTTCAATTCCTACCACATCCCTCATGCAATGATATGTCGTTTCATTTTTGAAACATTGTCCCCCTCTTGTGGCCTTCCAACTTTGAAATTTACTGTTCAATTTTGAATTAATTCATATATGAATTAAATGGAAAAGCAACGATTTATCTGGCGAGTTATTTGAATGTTCGGCCTACGTCCACCTGTCTAACAGACGGTATTCTAGTGGCTTGTAGCAGCAGCAGCAGCAGCAGCTAGGTGCGCTGCTTGCCTGCAGTAATTAGGATGTGTTCCATCCATGGAACACTGTGATAGGAATCATGCCATTCATAGAACACAATGCTTGGATGTGTTCTATTCCTGGAACAATGGGACCACGTGTCACAATGGGACCACGTGTCACAATGGGCAGCCCACAGTCTGTAGCAGCTGCGCAGTAGTAGTCAGCTTCAGTCTGCTGAGGGAGCCTCAGCAGACAGGTGGGCGATGCTCGCCAGGGAGATGGAAAAATAGCTTGCTCACTTCACTTCACGCATCATTTCAGTATCTGCAGTTCCTCTGAGAATGGTGCACTCACTCTCTAAAGCGGTTTCCAAAGACAGATTGAATTGAAATCGGGATACACAAGTAGTGTTTTCAAAGCATGATTTGAATGCTTTTTTCAAATGTCGTTGCTCTGTAATTAGTTTTTCTTGGTCCAAGTTGCACATTTCCAATTCCTTAGCCTTGATTTAACTTGACCAACTCTTCTACTACTACTACTACTACTTCTACTACTACTCTTATTCACCTCTATATGGGAGGCATTGCACTGTATTCAATCTGTCAGTAAAATAACGATCTATCTTGGCCTTTGCTGCTTGGTAGGTACAGGTGTGACAAGCTGCAGTAATGTGTTTGGCTTTGGATAGCTACACTTCTGCACACCCACCTGCTATAAGGCCTGCAGCCCCTTCCCCTCAGTACTTCCCCAGTCTTAATTCAAGCATTCAATTCCTACCATATCCCTCATGCAATGATATGTCGTTTCATTTTTGAAACATTGTCCCCCTCTTGTGGCCTTCCAACTTTGAAATTTACTGTTCAATTTTGAATTAATTCATATATGAATTAAATGGAAAAGCAACGATTTATCTGGCGAGTTATTTGAATGTTCGGCCTACGTCCACCTGTCTGACAGACGGTATTCTAGTGGCTTGTAGCAGCAGCTGCAGCAGCAGCAGCAGCTGCTAGGTGCGTTGCTTGCCTGCAGTAAATAGGATGTGTTCCATCAATGGAACACTGTGATATGAATCATGCCATTCATAGAACACAATGCTTGGATGTGTTCTATTCCTGGAACAATGGGGCCACGTGTCACAATGGGCAGCCCACAGTCTGTAGCAGCTGCGCAGTAGTAGTCAGCTTCAGTCTGCTGAGGGAGCCTCAGCAGACAGGTGGGCGATGCTCGCCAGGGAGATGGAAAAATAGCTTGCTCACTTCACTCCACACATCATTTCAGTATCTGCAGTTCCTCTGAGAATGGTGCACTCACTCTCTTAAGCGGTTTCCAAAGACAGATTGAATTGAAATCGGGAAACACAAGTAGTGTTTTCAAAGCATGATTTGAATGCTTTTTTCAAATGTCGTTGCTCTGTAATTAGTTTTTCTTGGTCCAAGTTGCACATTTCCAATTCCTTAGCCTTGATTTAACTTGACCAACTCTTCTACTACTACTACTACTACTACTACTCTTATTCACCTCTATATGGGAGGCATTGCACTGTATTCAATCTGTCAGTAAAATAACGATCTATCTTGGCCTTTGCTGCTTGGTAGGTACAGGTGTGACAAGCTGCAGTAATGTGTTTGGCTTTGGATAGCTACATTTCTGCACACCCACCTGCTACAAGGCCTGCAGCCCCTTCCCCTCAGTATTTCCCCAGTCTTAATTCAAGCATTCAATTCCTACCACATCCCTCATGCAATGATATGTCGTTTCGTTTTTGAAACATTGTCCCTCTCTTGTGGCCTTCCAACTTTGAAATTTACTGTTCAATTTTGAATTAATTCATATATGAATTAAATGGAAAAGCAACGATTTATCTGGCGAGTTATTTGAATGTTCGGCCTACGTCCACCTGTCTGACAGACGGTATTCTAGTGGCTTGTAGCAGCAGCAGCAGCAGCAGCAGCTAGGTGCGCTGCTTGCCTGCAGTAAATAGGATGTGTTCCATCCATGGAACACTGTGATAGGAATCATGCCATTCATAGAACACAATTCTTGGATGTGTTCTATTCCTGGAACAATGGGACCACGTGTCACAATGGGACCACGTGTCACAATGGGCAGCCCACAGTCTGTAGCAGCTGCGCAGTAGTAGTCAGCTTCAGTCTGCTGAGGGAGCCTCAGCAGACAGGTGGGCGATGCTCGCCAGGGAGATGGAAACATAGCTTGCTCACTTCACTCCACGCATCATTTCAGTATCTGCAGTTCCTCTGAGAATGGTGCACTCACTCTCTTAAGCGGTTTTCAAAGACAGATTGAATTGAAATCGGGATACACAAGTAGTGTTTTCAAAGCATGATTTGAATGCTTTTTTCAAATGTCGTTGCTCTGTAATTAGTTTTTCTTGGTCCAAGTTGGACATTTCCAATTACTTAGCCTTGATTTAACTTGATCAACTGTTCTACTACTACTACTACTACTACTACTCTTATTCACCTCTATATGGGAGGCATTGCACTGTATTCAATCTGTCAGTAAAATAACGATCTATCTTGGCCTTTGCTGCTTGGTAGGTACAGGTGTGACAAGCTGCAGTAATGTGTTTGGCTTTGGAAAGCTATATTTCTGCACACCCACCTGCTACAAGGCCTGCAGCCCCTTCCCCTCAGTACTTCCCCAGTCTTAATTCAAGCATTCAATTCCTACCACATCCCTCATGCAATGATATGT
Organism: Dendrobates tinctorius; assembly: GCF_039654945.1. Lineage (NCBI taxonomy): Eukaryota > Metazoa > Chordata > Amphibia > Anura > Dendrobatidae > Dendrobates > Dendrobates tinctorius. Next base: position 1,536,994 of record NW_027362018.1, on the reverse strand, counting down.
CGTTTCATTTTTGAAACATTGTCCCCCTCTTGTGGCCTTCCAACTTTGAAATTTACTGTTCAATTTTGAATTAATTCATATATGAATTAAATGGAAAAGCAACGATTTATCTGGCGAGTTATTTGAATGTTCGGCCTACGCCCACCTGTCTGACAGACTGTATTCTAGTGGCTTGTAGCAGCAGCAGCAGCAGCAGCAGCAGCAGCTAGGTGCGCTGCTTGCCTGCAGTAAATAGGATGTGTTCCATCCATGGAACACTGTGATAGGAATCATGCCATTCAAAGAACACAATGCTTGGATGTGTTCTATTCCTGGAACAATGGGGCCACGTGTCACAATGGGACCACGTGTCACAATGGGCAGCCCACAGTCTGTAGCAGCTGCGCAGTAGTAGTCAGCTTCAGTCTGCTGAGGGAGCCTCAGCAGACAGGTGGGCGATGCTCGCCAGGGAGATGGAAAAATAGCTTGCTCACTTCACTCCACGCATCATTTCAGTATCTGCAGTTCCTCTGAGAATGGTGCACTCACTCTCTTAAGCGGTTTCCAAAGACAGATTGAATTGAAATTGGGATACACAAGTAGTGTTTTCAAAGCATGATTTGAATGCTTTTTTCAAATGTCATTGCTCTGTAATTAGTTTTTCTTGGTCCAAGTTGCACATTTCCAATTCCTTAGCCTTGATTTAACTTGGCCAACTCTTCTACTACTACTACTACTACTACTACTACTACTCTTATTCACCTCTGTATGGGAGGCATTGCACTGTATTCAATCTGTCAGTAAAATAACGATCTATCTTGGCCTTTGCTGCTTGGTAGGTACAGGTGTGACAAGCTGCAGTAATGTGTTTGGCTTTGGATAGCTACATTTCTGCACACCCACCTGCTACAAGGCCTGCAGACCCTTCCCCTCAGTACTTCCCCAGTCTTAATTCAAGCATTCAATTCCTACCACATCCCTCATGCAATGATATGTCGTTTCATTTTTGAAACATTGTCCCCCTCTTGTGGCCTTCCAACTTTGAAATTTACTGTTCAATTTTGAATTAATTCATATATGAATTAAATGGAAAAGCAACGATTTATCTGGCGAGTTATTTGAATGTTCGGCCTACGTCCACCTGTCTGACAGACGGTATTCTAGTGGCTTGTAGCAGCAGCAGCAGCTAGGTGCGCTGCTTGCCTGCAGTAAATAGGATGTGTTCCATCCATGGAACACTGTGAGAGGAATCATGCCATTCATAGAACACAATGCTTGGATGTGTTCTATTCCTGGAACAATGGGACCACGTGTCACAATGGGACCACGTGTCACAATGGGCAGCCCACAGTCTGTAGCAGCTGCGCAGTAGTAGTCAGCTTCAGTCTGCTGAGGGAGCCTCAGCAGACAGGTGGGCGATGCTCGCCAGGGAGATGGAAAAATAGCTTGCTCACTTCACTCCACGCATCATTTCAGTATCTGCAGTTCCTCTGAGAATGTTGCACTCACTCTCTTAAGCGGTTTCCAAAGACAGACTGAATTGAAAATGGGATACACAAGTAGTGTTTTCAAAGCATGATTTGAAAGCTTTTTTCAAATGTCGTTGCTCTGTAATTAGTTTTTCTTGGTCCAAGTTGCACATTTCCAATTCCTTAGCCTTGATTTAACTTGACCAACTCTTCTACTACTACTACTACTACTCTTATTCACCTCTATATGGGAGGCATTGCACTGTATTCAATCTGTCAGTAAAATAACGATCTATCTTGGCCTTTGCTGCTTGGTAGGTACAGGTGTGACAAGCTGCAGTAATGTGTTTGGCTTTGGATAGCTACATTTCTGCACACCCACCTGCTACAAGGCCTGCAGCCACTTCCCCTCAGTACTTCCCCAGTCTTAATTCAAGCATTCAATTCCTACCACATCCCTCATGCAAAGATATGTCGTTTCATTTTTGAAACATTGTCCCCCTCTTGTGGCCTTCCAACTTTGAAATTTACTGTTCAATTTTGAATTAATTTATATATGAATTAAAAGGAAAAGCAACGATTTATCTGGCGAGTTATTTGAATGTTCGGCCTACGTCCACCTGTCTGACAGACGGTATTCTAGTGGCTTGTAGCAGCAGCAGCAGCAGCAGCAGCTAGGTGCGCTGCTTGCCTGCAGTAAATAGGATGTGTTCCATCCATGGAACACTGTGATAGGAATCATGCCATTCAAAGAACACAATGCTTGGATGTGTTCTATTCCTGGAACAATGGGGCCACGTGTCACAATGGGACCACGTGTCACAATGGGCAGCCCACAGTCTGTAGCAGCTGCGCAGTAGTAGTCAGCTTCAGTCTGCTGAGGGAGCCTCAGCAGACAGGTGGGCGATGCTCGCCAGGGAGATGTTAAAATAGCTTGCTCACTTCACTCCACGCATCATTTCAGTATCTGCAGTTCCTCTGAGAATGGTGCACTCACTGTCTTAAGCGGTTTCCAAAGACAGATTGATTTGAAATTGGGATACACAAGTAGTGTTTTCAAAGCATGATTTGAATGCTTTTTTCAAATGTCGTTGCTCAGTAATTAGTTTTTCTTGGTCCAAGTTGCACATTTCCAATTCCTTAGCCTTGATTTAACTTGGCCAACTCTTCTACTACTACTACTACTACTACTACTACTACTACTACTCTTATTCACCTCTATATGGGAGGCATTGCACTGTATTCAATCTGTCAGTAAAATAACGATCTATCTTGGCCTTTGCTGCTTGGTAGGTACAGGTGTGACAAGCTGCAGTAATGTGTTTGGCTTTGGATAGCTACATTTCTGCACACCCACCTGCTACAAGGCCTGCAGCCCCTTCCCCTCAGTACTTCCCCAGTCTTAATTCAAGCATTCAATTCCTACCACATCCCTCATGCAATGATATGTCGTTTCATTTTTGAAACATTGTCCCCCTCTTGTGGCCTTCCAACTTTGAAATTTACTGTTCAATTTTGAATTAATTCATATATGAATTAAATGGAAAAGCAACGATTTATCTGGCGAGTTATTTGAATGTTCGGCCTACGTCCACCTGTCTGACAGACGGTATTCTAGTGGCTTGTAGAAGCAGCAGCAGCTAGGTGCGCTGCTTGCCTGCAGTAAATAGGATGTGTTCCATCCATGGAACACTGTGATAGGAATCATGCCATTCATAGAACACAATGCTTGGATGTGTTCTTTTCCTGGAACAATGGGACCACGTGTCACAATGGGACCACGTGTCACAATGGGCAGCCCACAGTCTGTAGCAGCTGCGCAGTAGTAGTCAGCTTCAGTCTGCTGAGGGAGCCTCAGCAGACAGGTGGGCGATGCTCGCCAGGGAGATGGAAAAATAGCTTGCTCACTTCACTCCACGCATCATTTCAGTATCTGCAGTTCCTCTGAGAATGGTGCACTCAATCTCTTAAGCGGTTTCCAAAGACATAATGAATTGAAATTGGGATACACAAGTAGTGTTTTCAAAGCATGGTTTGAATGCTTTTTTCAAATGTCTTTGCTCTGTAATTAGTTTTTCTTGGTCCAAGTTGCACATTTCCAATTCCTTAGCCTTGATTTAACTTGACCAACTCTTCTACTACTACTACTACTACTCTTATTCACCTCTATGTGGGAGGCATTGCACTGTATTCAATCTGTCAGTAAAATAACGATCTATCTTGGCCTTTGCTGCTTGGTAGGTACAGGTGTGACAAGCTGCAGTAATGTGTTTGGCTTTGGATAGCTACATTTCTGCACACCCATCTGCTACAAGGCCTGCAGCCCCTTCCCCTCAGTACTTCCCCAGTCTTAATTCAAGCATTCAATTCCTACCACATCCCTCATGCAATGATATGTCGTTTCATTTTTGAAACATTGCCCCCCTCTTGTGGCCTTCCAACTTTGAAATTTACTGTTCAATTTTGAATTAATTCATATATGAATTAAATGGAAAAGCAACGATTTATCTGGCGAGTTATTTGAATGTTCGGCCTACGTCCACCTGTCTGACAGACGGTATTCTAGTGGCTTGTAGCAGCAGCAGCAGCAGCTAGGTGCGAGGCTTGCCTGCAGTAAATAGGATGTGTTCCATCCATGGAACACTGTGATAGGAATCATGCCATTCATAGAACACAATGCTTGGATGTGTTCTATTCCTGGAACAATGGGACCACGTGTCACAATGGGACCACGTGTCACAATGGGCAGCCCACAGTCTGTAGCAGCTGCGCAGTAGTAGTCAGCTTCAGTCTGCTGAGGGAGCCTAAGCAGACAGGTGGGCGATGCTCGCCAGGGAGATGGAAAAATAGCTTGCTCACTTCACTCCACGCATCATTTCAGTATCTGCAGTTCCTCTGAGAATGGTGCACTCACTCTCTTAAGCAGTTTCCAAAGACAGATTGAATTGAAATCGGGATAAACAAGTAGTGTTTTCAAAGCATGATTTGAATGCTTTTTTCAAATGTCGTTGCTATGTAATTAGTTTTTCTTGGTCCAAGTTGCACATTTCCAATTCCTTAGCCTTGATTTAACTTGACCAACTCTTCTACTACTACTACTACTACTACTACTACTACTACTACTACTCTTATTCACCTCTATATGGGAGGCATTGCACTGTATTCAATCTGTCAGTAAAATAACGATCTATCTTGGCCTTTGCTGCTTGGTATGTACAGGTATGACAAGCTGCGGTAATGTGTTTGGCTTTGGATAGCTACATTTCTGCACACCCACCTGCTACAAGGCCTGCAGCCCCTTCCCCTCAGTACTTCCCCAGTCTTAATTCAAGCATTCAATTCCTACCACATCCCTCATGCAATGATATGTCGTTTCATTTTTGAAACATTGTCCCCCTCTTGTGGCCTTCCAACTTTGAAATTTACTGTTCAATTTTGAATTAATTCATATATGAATTAAATGGAAAAGCAACGATTTATCTGGCGAGTTATTTGAATGTTCGGCCTACGTCCACCTGTCTGACAGACGGTATTCTAGTGGCTTGTAGCAGCAGCAGCAGCAGCTAGGTGCGCTGCTTGCCTGCAGTAAATAGGATGTGTTCCATCCATGGAACACTGTGATAGGAATCATGCCATTCATAGAACACAATGCTTGGATGTGTTCTATTCCTGGAACAATGGGACCACGTGTCACAATGGGACCACGTGTCACAATGGGCAGCCCACAGTCTGTAGCAGCTGCGCAGTAGTAGTCAGCTTCAGTCTGCTGAGGGAGCCTCAGCAGACAGGTGGGCGATGCTCGCCAGGGAGATGGAAAAATAGCTTGCTCACTTCACTCCACGCATCATTTCAGTATCTGCAGTTCCTCTGAGAATGGTGCACTCACTCTCTTAAGCGGTTTCCAAAGACAGATTGAATTGAAATTGGGATAGACAAGTAGTGTTTTCAAAGCATGATTTGAATGCTTTTTTCAAATGTCGTTGCTCTGTAATTAGTTTTTCTTGGTCCAAGTTGCACATTTCCAATTCCTTAGCCTTGACTTAACTTGACCAACTCTTCTACTACTACTTCTACTACTACTACTACTCTTATTCACCTCTATATGGGAGGCATTGCACTGTATTCAATCTGTCAGTAAAATAACGATCTATCTTGGCCTTTGCTGCTTGGTAGGTACAGGTGTGACAAGCTGCAGTAATGTGTTTGGCTTTGGATAGCTACATTTCTGCACACCCACCTGCTACAAGGCCTGCAGCCCCTTCCCCTCAGTACTTCCCCAGTCTTAATTCAAGCATTCAATTCCTACCACATCCCTCATGCAATGATATGTCGTTTCATTTTTGAAACATTGTCCCCCTCTTGTGGCCTTCCAACTTTGAAATTTACTGTTCAATTTTGAATTAATTCATATATGAATTAAATGGAAAAGCAACGATTTATCTGGCGAGTTATTTGAATGTTCGGCCTACGTCCACCTGTCTGACAGACGGTATTCTAGTGGCTTGTAGAAGCAGCAGCAGCTAGGTGCGCTGCTTGCCTGCAGTAAATAGGATGTGTTCCATCCATGGAACACTGTGATAGGAATCATGCCATTCATAGAACACAATGCTTGGATGTGTTCTTTTCCTGGAACAATGGGACCACGTGTCACAATGGGACCACGTGTCACAATGGGCAGCCCACAGTCTGTAGCAGCTGCGCAGTAGTAGTCAGCTTCAGTCTGCTGAGGGAGCCTCAGCAGACAGGTGGGCGATGCTCGCCAGGGAGATGGAAAAATAGCTTGCTCACTTCACTCCACGCATCATTTCAGTATCTGCAGTTCCTCTGAGAATGGTGCACTCAATCTCTTAAGCGGTTTCCAAAGACATAATGAATTGAAATTGGGATACACAAGTAGTGTTTTCAAAGCATGGTTTGAATGCTTTTTTCAAATGTCTTTGCTCTGTAATTAGTTTTTCTTGGTCCAAGTTGCACATTTCCAATTCCTTAGCCTTGATTTAACTTGACCAACTCTTCTACTACTACTACTACTACTCTTATTCACCTCTATGTGGGAGGCATTGCACTGTATTCAATCTGTCAGTAAAATAACGATCTATCTTGGCCTTTGCTGCTTGGTAGGTACAGGTGTGACAAGCTGCAGTAATGTGTTTGGCTTTGGATAGCTACATTTCTGCACACCCATCTGCTACAAGGCCTGCAGCCCCTTCCCCTCAGTACTTCCCCAGTCTTAATTCAAGCATTCAATTCCTACCACATCCCTCATGCAATGATATGTCGTTTCATTTTTGAAACATTGCCCCCCTCTTGTGGCCTTCCAACTTTGAAATTTACTGTTCAATTTTGAATTAATTCATATATGAATTAAATGGAAAAGCAACGATTTATCTGGCGAGTTATTTGAATGTTCGGCCTACGTCCACCTGTCTGACAGACGGTATTCTAGTGGCTTGTAGCAGCAGCAGCAGCAGCTAGGTGCGAGGCTTGCCTGCAGTAAATAGGATGTGTTCCATCCATGGAACACTGTGATAGGAATCATGCCATTCATAGAACACAATGCTTGGATGTGTTCTATTCCTGGAACAATGGGACCACGTGTCACAATGGGACCACGTGTCACAATGGGCAGCCCACAGTCTGTAGCAGCTGCGCAGTAGTAGTCAGCTTCAGTCTGCTGAGGGAGCCTAAGCAGACAGGTGGGCGATGCTCGCCAGGGAGATGGAAAAATAGCTTGCTCACTTCACTCCACGCATCATTTCAGTATCTGCAGTTCCTCTGAGAATGGTGCACTCACTCTCTTAAGCAGTTTCCAAAGACAGATTGAATTGAAATCGGGATAAACAAGTAGTGTTTTCAAAGCATGATTTGAATGCTTTTTTCAAATGTCGTTGCTATGTAATTAGTTTTTCTTGGTCCAAGTTGCACATTTCCAATTCCTTAGCCTTGATTTAACTTGACCAACTCTTCTACTACTACTACTACTACTACTACTACTACTACTACTACTCTTATTCACCTCTATATGGGAGGCATTGCACTGTATTCAATCTGTCAGTAAAATAACGATCTATCTTGGCCTTTGCTGCTTGGTATGTACAGGTATGACAAGCTGCGGTAATGTGTTTGGCTTTGGATAGCTACATTTCTGCACACCCACCTGCTACAAGGCCTGCAGCCCCTTCCCCTCAGTACTTCCCCAGTCTTAATTCAAGCATTCAATTCCTACCACATCCCTCATGCAATGATATGTCGTTTCATTTTTGAAACATTGTCCCCCTCTTGTGGCCTTCCAACTTTGAAATTTACTGTTCAATTTTGAATTAATTCATATATGAATTAAATGGAAAAGCAACGATTTATCTGGCGAGTTATTTGAATGTTCGGCCTACGTCCACCTGTCTGACAGACGGTATTCTAGTGGCTTGTAGCAGCAGCAGCAGCAGCTAGGTGCGCTGCTTGCCTGCAGTAAATAGGATGTGTTCCATCCATGGAACACTGTGATAGGAATCATGCCATTCATAGAACACAATGCTTGGATGTGTTCTATTCCTGGAACAATGGGACCACGTGTCACAATGGGACCACGTGTCACAATGGGCAGCCCACAGTCTGTAGCAGCTGCGCAGTAGTAGTCAGCTTCAGTCTGCTGAGGGAGCCTCAGCAGACAGGTGGGCGATGCTCGCCAGGGAGATGGAAAAATAGCTTGCTCACTTCACTCCACGCATCATTTCAGTATCTGCAGTTCCTCTGAGAATGGTGCACTCACTCTCTTAAGCGGTTTCCAAAGACAGATTGAATTGAAATTGGGATAGACAAGTAGTGTTTTCAAAGCATGATTTGAATGCTTTTTTCAAATGTCGTTGCTCTGTAATTAGTTTTTCTTGGTCCAAGTTGCACATTTCCAATTCCTTAGCCTTGACTTAACTTGACCAACTCTTCTACTACTACTTCTACTACTACTACTACTCTTATTCACCTCTATATGGGAGGCATTGCACTGTATTCAATCTGTCAGTAAAATAACGATCTATCTTGGCCTTTGCTGCTTGGTAGGTACAGGTGTGACAAGCTGCAGTAATGTGTTTGGCTTTGGATAGCTACATTTCTGCACACCCACCTGCTACAAGGCCTGCAGCCCCTTCCCCTCAGTACTTCCCCAGTCTTGATTCAAGCATTCAATTCCTACCACATCCCTCATGCAATGATATGTCGTTTCATTTTTGAAACATTGTCCCCCTCTTGTGGCCTTCCAACTTTGAAATTTACTGTTCAATTTTGAATTAATTCATATATGAATTAAATGGAAAAGCAACGATTTATCTGGCGAGTTATTTGAATGTTCGGCCTACGTCCACCTGTCTGACAGACGGTATTCTAGTGGCTTGTAGCAGCAGCAGCAGCAGCAGCAGCTAGGTGCGCTGCTTGCCTGCAGTAAATAGGATGTGTTCCATCCATGGAACACTGTGATAGGAATCATGCCATTCATAGAAAACAATGCTTGGATGTGTTCTATTCCTGGAACAATGGGACCACGTGTCACAATGGGACCACGTGTCACAATGGGCAGCCCACAGTCTGTAGCAGCTGCGCAGTAGTAGTCAGCTTCAGTCTGCTGAGGGAGCCTCAGCAGACAGGTGGGCGATGATCGCCAGGGAGATGGAAGAATAGCTTGCTCACTTCACTCCACGCATCATTTCAGTATCTGCAGTTCCTCTGAGAATGGTGCACTCACTCTCTTAAGCGGTTTCCAAAGACAGATTGAATTGAAATTGGGATAGACAAGTAGTGTTTTCAAAGCATGATTTGAATGCTTTTTTCAAATGTCGTTGCTCTGTAATTAGTTTTTCTTGGTCCAAGTTGCACATTTCCAATTCCTTAGCCTTGATTTAACTTGACCAACTTTTCTACTACTACTACTACTACTACTACTACTACTCTTATTCACCTCTATATGGGAGGCATTGCACTGTATTCAATCTGTCAGTAAAATAACGATCTATCTTGGCCTTTGCTGCTTGGTAGGTACAGGTGTGACAAGCTGCAGTAATGTGTTTGGCTTTGGATAGCTACATTTCTGCACACCCACCTGCTACAACGCCTGCAGCCCCTTCCCCTCAGTACTTCCCAGGTCTTAATTCAAGCATTCAATTCCTACCACATCCCTCATGCAATGATATGTCGTTTCATTTTTGAAACATTGTCCCCCTCTTGTGGCCTTCCAACTTTGAAATTTACTGTTCAATTTTGAATTAATTCATATATGAATTAAATGGAAAAGCAACGATTTATCTGGCGAGTTATTTGAATGTTCGGCCTACGTCCACCTGTCTGACAAGACGGTATTCTAGTGGCTTGTAGCAGCAGCAGCAGCAGCTAGGTGCGCTGCTTGCCTGCAGTAAATAGGATGTGTTCCATCCATGGAACACTGTGATAGGAATCATGCCATTCATAGAACACAATGCTTGGATGTGTTCTATTCCTGGAACAATGAGACCACGTGTCACAATGGGACCACGTGTCACAATGGGCAGCCCACAGTCTGTAGCAGCTGCGCAGTAGTAGTCAGCTTCAGTCTGCTGAGGGAGCCTCAGCAGACAGGTGGGCGATGCTCGCCAGGGAGATGGAAAAATAGCTTGCTCACTTCACTCCACGCATCATTTCAGTATCTGAAGTTCCTCTGAGAATGGTGCACTCACTCTATTAAGCGGTTTGCAAAGACATATTGAATTGAAATTGGGATACACAAGTAGTGTTTTCAAAGCATGATTTGAATGCTTTTTTCAAATGTCGTTGCTCTGTAATTAGTTTTTCTTGGTCCAAGTTGCACATTTCCAATTCCTTAGCCTTGATTTAACTTGACCAACTGTTCTATTACTACTACTACTACTACTACTCTTATTCACCTCTATATGGGAGGCATTGCACTGTATTCAATCTGTCAGTAAAATAACGATCTTTCTTGGCCTTTGCTGCTTGGTATGTACAGGTATGACAAGCTGCGGTAATGTGTTTGGCTTTGGATAGCTACATTTCTGCACACCCACCTGCTACAAGGCCTGCAGCCCCTTCCCCTCAGTACTTCCCCAGTCTTAATTCAAGCATTCAATTCCTACCACATCCCTCATGCAATGATATGTCGTTTCATTTTTGAAACATTGTCCCCCTCTTGTGGCCTTCCAACTTTGAAATTTACTGTTCAATTTTGAATTAATTCATATATGAATTAAATGGAAAAGCAACGATTTATCTGGCGAGTTATTTGAATGTTCGGCCTACGTCCACCTGTCTGACAGACGGTATTCTAGTGGCTTGTAGCAGCAGCAGCAGCAGCAGCAGCTAGGTGCGCTGCTTGCCTGCAGTAAATAGGATGTGTTCCATCCATGGAACACTGTGATAGGAACCATGCCATTCATAGAACACAATGCTTGGATGTGTTCTATTCCTGGAACAATGGGACCACGTGTCACAATGGGACCACGTGTCACAATGGGCAGCCCACAGTCTGTAGCAGCTGCGCAGTAGTAGTCAGCTTCAGTCTGCTGAGGGAGCCTCAGCAGACAGGTGGGCGATGCTCGCCAGGGAGATGGAAAAATAGCTTGCTCACTTCACTCCACGCATCATTTCAGTATCTGCAGTTCCTCTGAGAATGGTGCACTCACTCTCTTAAGCGGTTTCCAAAGACAGATTGAATTGAAATTGGGATAGACAAGTAGTGTTTTCAAAGCATGATTTGAATGCTTTTTTCAAATGTCGTTGCTCTGTAATTAGTTTCTCTTGGTCCAAGTTGCACATTTCCAATTCCTTAGCCTTGATTTAACTTGACCAACTCTTCTACTACTACTACTACTACTACTACTCTTATTCACCTCTATATGGGAGGCATTGCACTGTATTCAATCTGTCAGTAAAATAACGATCTATCTTGGCCTTTGCTGCTTGGTAGGTACAGGTGTGACAAGCTGCAGTAATGTGTTTGGCTTTGGATAGCTACATTTCTGCACACCCACCTGCTACAAGGCCTGCATCCCCTTCCCCTCAGTACTTCCCCAGTCTTCATTCAAGCATTCAATTCCTACCACATCCCTCATGCAATGATATGTCGTTTCATTTTTGAAACATTGTCCCCTCTTGTGGCCTTCCAACTTTGAAATTTACTGTTCAATTTTGAATTAATTCATATATGAATTAAATGGAAAAGCAACGATTTATCTGGCGAGTTATTTGAATGTTCGGCCTACGTCCACCTGTCTGACAGACGGTATTCTAGTGGCTTGTAGCAGCAGCAGCAGCAGCTAGGTGCGCTGCTTGCCTGCAGTAAATAGGATGTGTTCCATCCATGGAACACTGTGATAGGAATCATGCCATTCATAGAACACAATGCTTGGATGTGTTCTATTCCTGGAACAATGGGACCACGTGTCACAATGGGACCACGTGTCACAATGGGCAGCCCACAGTCTGTAGCAGCTGCGCAGTAGTAGTCAGCTTCAGTCTGCTGAGGGAGCCTCAGCAGACAGGTGGGCGATGCTCGCCAGGGAGATGGAAAAATAGCTTGCTCACTTCACTCCACGCATCATTTCAGTATCTGCAGTTCCTCTGAGAATAGTGCACTCACTCTCTTAAGCGGTTTCCAAAGACAGATTGAATTGAAATCGGGATACACAAGTAGTGTTTTCAAAGCATGATTTGAATGCTTTTTTCAAATGTCGTTGCTCTGTAATTAGTTTTTCTTGGTCCAAGTTGCACATTTCCAATTCCTTAGCCTTGATTTAACTTGACCAACTCTTCTACTACTACTACTACTACTATTCTTATTCACCTCTATATGGGAGGCATTGCACTGTATTCAATTTGTCAGTAAAATAACGATCTATCTTGGCCTTTGCTGCTTGCTAGGTACAGGTGTGACAAGCTGCGGTAATGTGTTTGGCTTTGGATAGCTACATTTCTTCACACCCACCTGCTACAAGGCCTGCAGCCCCTTCCCCTCAGTACTTCCCCAGTCTTAATTCAAGCATTCAATTCCTACCACATCCCTCATGCAATGATATGTCGTTTCATTTTTGAAACATTGTCCCCCTCTTGTGGCCTTCCAACTTTGAAATTTACTGTTCAATTTTGAATTAATTCATATATGAATTAAATGGAAAAGCAACGATTTATCTGGCGAGTTATTTGAATGTTCGGCCTACGTCCACCTGTCTGACAGACGGTATTCTAGTGGCTTGTAGCATCAGCAGCAGCAGCAGCTAGGTGCGCTGCTTGCCTGCAGTAAATATGATGTGTTCCATCCATGGAACACTGTGATAGGAATCATGCCATTCATAGAACACAATGCTTGGATGTGTTCTATTCCTGGAACAATGGGACCACGTGTCACAATGGGACCACGTGTCACAATGGGCAGCCCACAGTCTGTAGCAGCTGCGCAGTAGTAGTCAGCTTCAGTCTGCTGAGGGAGCCTCAGCAGACAGGTGGGCGATGCTCGCCAGGGAGATGGAAAAATAGCTTGCTCACTTCACTCCACGCATCATTTCAGTATCTGCAGTTCCTCTGAGAATGGTGCACTCAATCTCTTAAGCGGTTTCCAAAGACATAATGAATTGAAATTGGGATACACAAGTAGTGTTTTCAAAGCATGATTTGAATGCTTTTTTCAAATGTCGTTGCTCTGTAATTAGTTTTTCTTGGTCCAAGTTGCACATTTCCAATTCCTTAGCCTTGATTTAACTTGAACAACTCTTCTACTACTACTACTACTACTCTTATTCACCTCTATATGGGAGGCATTGCACTGTATTCAATCTGTCAGTAAAATAACGATCTATCTTGGCCTTTGCTGCTTGGTAGGTACAGGTGTGACAAGCTGCAGTAATGTGTTTGGCTTTGGATAGCTACATTTCTGCACACCCATCTGCTACAAGGCCTGCAGCCCCTTCCCCTCAGTACTTCCCCAGTCTTAATTCAAGCATTCAATTCCTACCACATCCCTCATGCAATGATATGTCGTTTCATTTTTGAAACATTGCCCCCCTCTTGTGGCCTTCCAACTTTGAAATTTACTGTTCAATTTTGAATTAATTCATATATGAATTAAATGGAAAAGCAACGATTTATCTGGCGAGTTATTTGAATGTTCGGCCTACGTCCACCTGTCTGACAGACGGTATTCTAGTGGCTTGTAGCAGCAGCAGCAGCAGCTAGGTGCGAGGCTTGCCTGCAGTAAATAGGATGTGTTCCATCAATGGAACACTGTGATAGGAATCATGCCATTCATAGAACACAATGATTGGATGTGTTCTATTACTGGAACAATGGGACCACGTGTCACAATGGGACCACGTGTCACAATGGGCAGCCCACAGTCTGTAGCAGCTGCGCAGTAGTAGTCAGCTTCAGTCTGCTGAGGGAGCCTAAGCAGACAGGTGGGCGATGCTCGCCAGGGAGATGGAAAAATAGCTTGCTCACTTCACTCCACGCATCATTTCAGTATCTGCAGTTCCTCTGAGAATGGTGCACTCAATCTCTTAAGCGGTTTCCAAAGACATAATGAATTGAAATTGGGATACACAAGTAGTGTTTTCAAAGCATGATTTGAATGCTTTTTTCAAATGTCGTTGCTCTGTAATTAGTTTTTCTTGGTCCAAGTTGCACATTTCCAATTCCTTAGCCTTGATTTAACACGCATCATTTCAGTATCTGCAGTTCCTCTGAGAATGGTGCACTCACTCTCTTAAGCAGTTTCCAAAGACAGATTGAATTGAAATCGGGATAAACAAGTAGTGTATTCAAAGCATGATTTGAATGCTTTTTTCAAATGTCGTTGCTATGTAATTAGTTTTTCTTGGTCCAAGTTGCACATTTCCAATTCCTTAGCCTTGATTTAACTTGACCAACTCTTCTACTACTACTACTACTACTACTACTACTACTACTCTTATTCACCTCTATATGGGAGGCATTGCACTGTATTCAATCTGTCAGTAAAATAACGATCTATCTTGGCCTTTGCTGCTTGGTAGGTACAGGTGTGACAAGCTGCAGTAATGTGTTTGGCTTTGGATAGCTACATTTCTGCACACCCACCTGCTACAAGGCCTGCAGCCCCTTCCCCTCAGTACTTCCCCAGTCTTGATTCAAGCATTCAATTCCTACCACATCCCTCATGCAATGAAATGTCGTTTCATTTTTGAAACATTGTCCCCCTCTTGTGGCCTTCCAACTTTGAAATTTACTGTTCAATTTTGAATTAATTCATATATGAATTAAATGGAAAAGCAACGATTTATCTGGCGAGTTATTTGAATGTTCGGCCTACGTCCACCTGTCTGACAGACGGTATTCTAGTGGCTTGTAGCAGCAGCAGCAGCAGCAGCAGCAGCTAGGTGCGCTGCTTGCCTGCAGTAAATAGGATGTGTTCCATCCATGGAACACTGTGATAGGAATCATGCCATTCATAGAACACAATGCTTGGATGTGTTCTATTCCTGGAACAATGGGACCACGTGTCACAATGGGACCACGTGTCACAATGGGCAGCCCACAGTCTGTAGCAGCTGCGCAGTAGTAGTCAGCTTCAGTCTGCTGAGGGAGCCTCAGCAGACAGGTGGGCGATGCTCGCCAGGGAGATGGAAAAATAGCTTGCTCACTTCACTCCACGCATCATTTCAGTATCTGCAGTTCCTCTGAGAATGGTGCACTCACTCTCTTAAGCGGTTTCCAAAGACAGATTGAATTGAAATTGGGATAGACAAGTAGTGTTTTCAAAGCATGATTTGAATGCTTTTTTCAAATGTCGTTGCTCTGTAATTAGTTTTTCTTGGTCCAAGTTGCACATTTCCAATTCCTTAGCCTTGATTTAACTTGACCAACTTTTCTACTACTACTACTACTACTACTACTACTCTTATTCACCTCTATTTGGGAGGCATTGCACTGTATTCAATCTGTCAGTAAAATAACGATCTATCTTCTCCTTTGCTGCTTGGTAGGTACAGGTGTGACAAGCTGCAGTAATGTGTTTGGCTTTGGATAGCTACATTTCTGCACACCCACCTGCTACAAGGCCTGCAGCCCCTTCCCCTCAGTACTTCCCCAGTCATAATTCATGCATTCAATTCCTACCACATCCCTCATGCAATGATATGTCGTTTCATTTTTGAAATATTGTCCCCCTCTTGAGGCCTTCCAACTTTGAAATTTACTGTTCAATTTTGAATTAATTAATATATGAATTAAATGGAAAAGCAACGATTTATCTGGCGAGTTATTTGAATGTTCGGCCTACGTCCACCTGTCTGACAGACGGTATTCTAGTGGCTTGAAGCAGCAGCAGCTAGGTGCGCTGCTTGCCTGCAGTAAATAGGATGTGTTCCATCCATGGAACACTGTGATAGGAATCATGCCATTCATAGAACACAATGCTTGGATGTGTTCTATTCCTGGAACAATGGGACCACGTGTCACAATGGGACCACGTGTCACAATGGGCAGCCCACAGTCTGTAGCAGCTGCGCAGTAGTAGTCAGCTTCAGTCTGCTGAGGGAGCCTCAGCAGACAGGTGGGCAATGCTCGCCAGGGAGATGGAAAAATAGCTTGCTCACTTCACTCCACGCATCATTTCAGTATCTGCAGTTCCTCTGAGAATGGTGCACTCACTCTCTTAAGCGCTTTCCAAAGACAGATTGAATTGAAATCAGGATACACAAGTAGTGTTTTCAAAGCATGATTTGAATGCTTTTTTCAAATGTCGTTGCTCTGTAATTAGTTTTTCTTGGTCCAAGTTGCACATTTCCAATTCCTTAGCCTTGATTTAACTTGACCAACTCTTCTACTACTACTACTACTACTACTACTCTTATTCACCTCTATATGGGAGGCATTGCACTGTATTCAATCTGTCAGTAAAATAACGTTCTATCTTGGCCTTTGCTGCTTGGTAGGTACAGGTTTGACAAGCTGCAGTAATGTGTTTGGCTTTGGATAGCTACATTTCTGCACACCCACCTGCTACAAGGCCTGCAGCCCCTTCCCCTCAGTACTTCCCCAGTCTTAATTCAAGCATTCAATTCCTACCACATCCCTCATGCAATGATATGTCGTTTCATTTTTGAAACATTGTCCCCGTCTTGTGGCCTTCCAACTTTGAAATTTACTGTTCAATTTTGAATTAATTCATATATGAATTAAATGGAAAAGCAACGATTTATCTGGCGAGTTATTTGAATGTTCGGCCTACGTCCACCTGTCTGACAGACGGTATTCTAGTGGCTTGTAGCAGCAGCAGCAGCAGCAGCTAGGTGCGCTGCTTGCCTGCAGTAAATAGGATGTGTTCCATCCATGGAACACTGTGATAGGAATCATGCCATTCATAGAACACAATGCTTGGATGTGTTCTATTCCTGGAACAATGGGACCACGTGTCACAATGGGCAGCCCACAGTCTGTAGCAGCTGCGCAGTAGTAGTCAGCTTCAGTCTGCTGAGGGAGCCTCAGCAGACAGGTGGGCGATGCTTGCCAGGGAGATGGAAAAATAGCTTGCTCACTTCACTCCACGCATCATTTCAGTATCTGCAGTTCCTCTGAGAATGGTGCACTCACTCTCTTAAGCGGTTTCCAAAGACAGATTGAATTGAAATCGGGATACACAAGAAGTGTTTTCAAAGCATAATTTGAATGCTTTTTTCAAATGTCGTTGCTCTGTAATTAGTTTTTCTTGGTCCAAGTTGCACATTTCCAATTCCTTAGCCTTGATTTAACTTGACCAACTCTTCTACTACTACTACTACTACTACTACTACTACTACTCTTATTCACCTCTATATGGGAGGCATTGCACTGTATTCAATTTGTCAGTAAAATAACGATCTATCTTGGCCTTTGCTGATTGGTAGGTACAGGTGTGACAAGCTGCGGTAATGTGTTTGGCTTTGGATAGCTACATTTCTGCACACCCACCTGCTACAAGGCCTGCAGCCCCTTCCCCTCAGTACTTCCCCAGTCTTAATTCAAGCATTCAATTCCTACCACATCCCTCATGCAATGATATGTCGTTTCATTTTTGAAACATTGTCCCCCTCTTGTGGCCTTCCAACTTTGAAATTTACTGTTCAATTTTTAATTAATTCATATATGAATTAAATGGAAAAGCAACGATTTATCTGGTGAGTTATTTGAATGTTCGGCCTACGTCCACCTGTCTGACAGACGGTATTCTAGTGGCTTGTAGCAGCAGCAGCAGCAGCAGCTAGGTGCGCTGCTTGCCTGCAGTAAATAGGATGTGTTCCATCCATGGAACACTGTGATAGGAATCATGCCATTCATAGAACACAATGCTTGGATGTGTTCTATTCCTGGAACAATGGGACCACGTGTCACAATCGGACCACGTGTCACAATGGGCAGCCCACAGTCTGTAGCAGCTGCGCAGTAGTAGTCAGCTTCAGTCTGCTGAGGGAGCCTCAGCAGACAGGTGGGCGATGCTCGCCAGGGAGATGGAAAAATAGCTTGCTCACTTCACTCCACGCATCATTTCAGTATCTGCAGTTCCTCTGAGAATGGTGCACTCACTCTCTTAAGCGGTTTCCAAAGACAGATTGAATTGAAATTGGGATAGACAAGTAGTGTTTTCAAAGCATGATTTGAATGCTTTTTTCAAATGTCGTTGCTCTGTAATTAGTTTTTCTTGGTCCAAGTTGCACATTTCCAATTCCTTAGCCTTGATTTAACTTGACCAACTCTTCTACTATTACTACTACTACTACTACTACTCTTATTCACCTCTATATGGGAGGCATTGCACTGTATTCAATCTGTCAGTAAAATAACGATCTATCTTGGCCTTTGCTGCTTGGTAGGTAAAGGTGTGACAAGCTGCAGTAGTGTGTTTGGCTTTGGATAGCTACATTTCTGCACACCCACCTGCTACAAGGCCTGCAGCCCCATCCCCTCAGTACTTCCCCAGTCTTAATTCAAGCATTCAATTCCTACCACATCCCTCATGCAATGATATGTCGTTTCATTTTTGAAACATTGTCCCCCTCTTGTGGCCTTCCAACTTTGAAATTTACTGTTCAATTTTGAATTAATTCATATAAGAATTAAATGGAAAAGCAACGATTTATCTGGCGAGTTATTTGAATGTTCGCCCTACGTCCACCTGTCTGACAGACGGTATTCTAGTGGCTTGTAGCAGCAGCAGCAGCAGCAGCTAGGTGCGCTGCTTGCCTGCAGTAAATAGGATGTGTTCCATCCATGGAACACTGTGATAGGAATCATGCCATTCATAGAATACAATGCTTGGATGTGTTCTATTCCTGGAACAATGGGACCACGTGTCACAATGGGACCACGTGTCACAATGGGCAGCCCACAGTCTGTAGCAGCTGCGCAGTAGTAGTCAGCTTCAGTCTGCTGAGGGAGCCTCAGCAGACAGGTGGGCGATGCTCGCCAGAGAGATGGAAAAATAGCTTGCTCACTTCACTCCACGCATCATTTCAGTATCTGCAGTTCCTCTGAGAATGGTGCACTCACTCTCTTAAGCGGTTTCCAAAGACAGATTGAATTGAAATCGGGATACACAAGTAGTGTTTTCAAAGCATGATTTGAATGCTTTTTTCAAATGTCGTTGCTCTGTAATTAGTTTTTCTTGGTCCAAGTTGCACATTTCCAATTCCTTAGCCTTGATTTAACTTGACCAACTCTTCTACTACTACTGCTACTACTACTACTCTTATTCACCTCTATATGGGAGGCATTGCACTGTATTCAATCATAGAATCGTAAAGTTGGAAGGGACCTCCTGGGCCATCTGGTCCAACCCCCTGCTCAAAGCAGGATTCGCTAAATCATCCCAGTCAGATGTCTGTCCAGCCTCTGTTTGAAGACTTCCATTGAAGGAGAACTCAATCTGTCAGTAAAATAACGATCTATCTTGTCCTTTGCTGCTTGGTAGGTACAGGTGTGACAAGCTGCAGTAATGTGTTTGGCTTTGGATAGCTACATTTCTGCACACCCACCTGCTACAAGGCCTGCAGCCCCTTCCCCTCAGTACTTCCCCAGTCTTAATTCAAGCATTCAATTCCTACCACATCCCTCATGCAATGATATGTCGTTTCATTTTTGAAACATTGTCCCCCTCTTGTGGCCTTCCAACTTTGAAATTTACTGTTCAATTTTGAATTAATTCATATATGAATTAAATGGAAAAGCAACGATTTATCTGGCGAGTTATTTGAATGTTCGGCCTACGTCCACCTGTCTGACAGACGGTATTCTAGTGGCTTGTAGCAGCAGCAGCAGCAGCAGCAGCTAGGTGCGCTGCTTGCCTGCTGTAAATAGGATGTGTTCCATCCATGGAACACTGTGATAGGAATCATGCCATTCATAGAACACAATGCTTGGATGTGTTCTATTCCTGGAACAATGGGACCACGTGTCACAATGGGACCACGAGTCACAATGGGCAGCCCACAGTCTGTAGCAGCTGCGCAGTAGTAGTCAGCTTCAGTCTGCTGAGGGAGCCTCAGCAGACAGGTGGGCGATGCTCGCCAGGGAGATGGAAAAATAGCTTGCTCACTTCACTCCACGCATCATTTCAGTATCTGCAGTTCCTCTGAGAATGGTGCACTCACTCTCTTAAGCGGTTTCCAAAGACAGATTGAATTGAAATCGGGATACACAAGTAGTGTTTTCAAAGCATGACTTGAAAGCTTTTTTCAAATGTCGTTGCTCTGTAATTAGTTTTTCTTGGTCCAAGTTGCACATTTCCAATTCCTTAGCCTTGATTTAACTTGACCAACTCTTCTACTACTACTACTACTACTACTACTCTTATTCACCTCTATATGGGAGGCATTGCACTGTATTCAATTTGTCAGTAAAATAACGATCTATCTTGGCCTTTGCTGCTTGGTAGATACAGGTGTGACAAGCTGCGGTAATGTGTTTGGCTTTGGATAGCTACATTTCTGCACACCCACCTGCTACAAGGCCTGCAGCCCCTTCCCCTCAGTACTTCCCCAGTCTTAATTCAAGCATTCAATTCCTACCACATCCCTCATGCAATGATATGTCGTTTCATTTTTGAAACATTGTCCCCCTCTTGTGGCCTTCCAACTTTGAAATTTACTGTTCAATTTTGAATTAATTCATATATGAATTAAATGGAAAAGCAACGATTTATCTGGCGAGTTATTTGAATGTTCGGCCTACGTCCACCTGTCTGACAGACGTATTCTAGTGGCTTGTAGCAGCAGCAGCAGCAGCAGCTAGGTGCGCTGCTTGCCTGCAGTAAATAGGATGTGTTCCATCCATGGAACACTGTGATAGGAATCATGCCATTCATAGAACACAATGCTTGGATGTGTTCTATTCCTGGAACAATGGGGCCACGTGTCACAATGGGACCACGTGTCACAATGGGCAGCCCACAGTCTGTAGCAGCTGCTCAGTAGTAGTCAGCTTCAGTCTGCTGAGGGAGCCTCAGCAGACAGGTGGGCGATGCTCGCCAGGGAGATGGAAAAATAGCTTGCTCACTTCACTCCACGCATCATTTCAGTATCTGCAGTTCCTCTGAGAATGGTGCACTCACTCTCTTAAGCGGTTTCCAAAGACAGATTGAATTTAAATTGGGATACACAAGTACTGTTTTCAAAGCATGATTTGAATGCTTTTTTCAAATGTCGTTGCTCTGTAATTAGTTTTTCTTGGTCCAAGTTGCACATTTCCAATTCCTTAGCCTTGATTTAACTTGACCAACTCTTCTACTACTACTACTACTACTACTACTACTACTACTACTACTACTACTACTACTCTTATTCACCTCTATATGGGAGGCCTTGCACTGTATTCAATCTGTCAGTAAAATAACGATCTATCTTGGCCTTTGCTGCTTGGTAGGTACAGGTGTGACAAGCTGCAGTAATGTGTTTGGCTTTGGATAGCTACATTTCTGCACACCCACCTGCTACAAGGCCTGCAGACCCTTCCCCTCAGTACTTCCCCAGTCTTAATTCAAGCATTCAATTCCTACCACATCCCTCATGCATTGATATGTCGTTTCATTTTTGAAACATTGTCCCCCTCTTGTGGCCTTCCAACTTTGAAATTTACTGTTCAATTTTGAATTAATTTATATATGAATTAAATGGAAAAGCAACGATTTATCTGGCGAGTTATTTGAATGTTCGGCCTACGTCCACCTGTCTGACAGACGGTATTCTAGTGGCTTATAGCAGCAGCAGCAGCAGCAGCTAGGTGCGCTGCTTGCCTGCAGTAAATAGGATGTGTTCCATCCATGGAACACTGTGATAGGAATCATGTCATTCATAGAACACAATGCTTGGATGTGTTCTATTCCTGGAACAATGGGACCACGTGTCACAATGGGACCACGTGTCACAATGGGCAGCCCACAGTCTGTAGCAGCTGCGCAGTAGTAGTCAGCTTCAGTCTGCTGAGGGAGCCTCAGCAGACAGGTGGGCGATGCTCGCCAGGGAGATGGAAAAATAGCTTGCTCACTTCACTCCACGCATCATTTCAGTATCTGCAGTTCCTCTGAGAACGGTGCACTCACCCTCTTAAGCGGTTTCCAAAGACATATTGAATTGAAATTGGGATACACAAGTAGTGTTTTCAAAGCATGATTTGAATGCTTTTTTCAAATGTCGTTGCTCTGTAGTTAGTTTTTCTTGGTGCAAGTTGCACATTTCCAATTCCTTAGCTTTGATTTAACTTGACCAACTCTTCTACTACTACTACTACTACTCTTATTCACCTCTATATGGGAGGCATTGCACTGTATTCAATCTGTCAGTAAAATAACGATCTATCTTGGCCTTTGCTGCTTGGTAGGTACAGGTGTGACAAGCTGCAGTAATGTGTTTGGCTTTGGATAGCTACATTTCTGCACACCCACCTGCTACAAGGCCTGCAGCCCCTTCCCCTCAGTACTTCCCCAGTCTTAATTCAAGCATTCAATTCCTACCACATCCCTCATGCAATGATATGTCGTTTCATTTTTGAAACATTGTCCCCCTCTTGTGGCCTTCCAACTTTGAAATTTACTGTTCAATTTTGAATTAATTCATATATGAATTAAATGGAAAAGCAACGATTTATCTGGCGAGTTATTTGAATGTTCGGCCTACGTCCACCTGTCTGACAGACGGTATTCTAGTGGCTTGTAGCAGCAGCAGCAGCAGCAGCAGCTAGGTGCGCTGCTTGCCTGCAGTAAATAGGATGTGTTCCATCCATGGAACACTGTGATAGGAATCATGCCATTCATAGAACACAATGCTTGGATGTGTTCTATTCCTGGAACAATGGGGCCATGTGTCACAATGGGACCACGTGTCACAATGGGCAGCCCACAGTCTGTAGCAGCTGCGCAGTAGTAGTCAGCTTCAGTCTGCTGAGGGAGCCTCAGCAGACAGGTGGGCGATGCTCACCAGGGAGATGGAAAAATAGCTTGCTCACTTCACTCCACGCATCATTTCAGTATCTGCAGTTCCTCTGAGAATGGTGCACTCACTCTCTTAAGCGGTTTCCAAAGACAGATTGAATTGAAATTGGGATACACAAGTAGTGTTTTCAAAGCATGATTTGAATGCTTTTTTCAAATGTCGTTGCTCTGTAATTAGTTTTTCTTGGTCCAAGTTGCACATTTCCAATTCCTTAACCTTGATTTAACTTGACCAACTCTTCTACTACTACTACTACTACTACTACTACTACTACTACTCTTATTCACCTCTATATGGGAGGCATTGCACTGTATTCAATCTGTCAGTAAAATAACGATCTATCTTGGCCTTTGCTGCTTGGTAGGTACAGGTGTGACAAGCTGCAGTAATGTGTTTGGCTTTGGATAGCTACATTTCTGCACACCCACCTGCTACAAGGCCTGCAGCCCCTTCCCCTCAGTACTTCCCCAGTCTTAATTCAAGCATTCAATTCCTACCACATCCCTCATGCAATGATATGTCGTTTCATTTTTGAAACATTGTCCCCCTCTTGTGGCCTTCCAACTTTGAAATTTACTGTTCAATTTTGAATTAATTCATATATGAATTAAATGGAAAAGCAACGATTTATCTGGCGAGTTATTTGAATGTTCGGCCTACGTCCACCTGTCTGACAGACGGTATTCTAGTGGCTTGTAGCAGCAGCAGCAGCAGCAGCTTGGTGCGCTGCTTGCCTGCAGTAAATAGGATGTGTTCCATCAATGGAACACTGTGATAGGAATCATGCCATTCATAGAACACAATGCTTGGATGTGTTCTATTCCTGGAACAATGGGACCACGTGTCACAATGGGACCACTTGTCACAATGGGCAGCCCACAGTCTGTAGCAGCTGCGCAGTAGTAGTCAGCTTCAGTCTGCTGAGGGAGCCTCAGCAGACAGGTGGGCGATGCTCACCAGGGAGATGGAAAAATAGCTTGCTCACTTCACTCCACGCATCATTTCAGTATCTGCAGTTCTTCTGAGAATGGTGCACTCACTCTCTTAAGCGGTTTCCAAAGACAGACTGAATTGAAATCGGGATACACAAGTAGTGTTTTCAAAGCATGATTTGAATGCTTTTTATAAATGTCGTTGCTCTGTAATTAGTTTTTCTTGGTCCAAGTTGCACATTTCCAATTCCTTAGCCTTGATTTAACTTGACCAACTCTTCTTCTACTACTACTACTACTACTACTACTACTCTTATTCACCTCTATATGGGAGGCATTGCACTGTATTCAATCTGTCAGTAAAATAACGATCTATCTTGTCCTTTGCTGCTTGGTAGGTACAGGTGTGAAAAGCTGCAGTAATGTGTTTGGCTTTGGATAGCTACATTTCTGCACACCCACCTGCTACAAGGCCTGCAGCCCCTTCCCCTCAGTACTTCCCCAGTCTTAATTCAAGCATTCAATTCCTACCACATCCCTCATGCAATGATATGTCGTTTCATTTTTGAAACATTGTCCCCCTCTTGTGGCCTTCCAACTTTGAAATTTACTGTTCAATTTTGAATTAATTCATATATGAATTAAATGGAAAAGCAACAATTTATCTGGCGAGTTATTTGAATGTTCGGCCTACGTCCACCTGTCTAACAGACGGTATTCTAGTGGCTTGTAGCAGCAGCAGCAGCTAGGTGCGCTGCTTGCCTGCAGTAAATAGGATGTGTTCCATCCATGGAACACTGTGATAGGAATCATGCCATTCATAGAACACAATTCTTGGATGTGTTCTATTCCTGGAACAATGGGACAACGTGTCACAATGGGACCACGTGTCACAATGGGCAGCCCACAGTCTGTAGCAGCTGCGCAGTAGTAGTCAGCTTCAGTCTGCTGAGGGAGCCTCAGCAGACAGGTGGGCGATGCTCGCCAGGGAGATGGAAAAATAGCTTGCTCACTTCACTCCACGCATCATTTCAGTATCTGCAGTTCCTCTGAGAATGGTGCACTCACTCTCTAAAGCGGTTTCCAAAGACAGATTGAATTGAAATTGGGATACACAAGTAGTGTTTTCAAAGCATGATTTGAATGCTTTTTTCAAATGTCGTTGCTCTGTAATTAGTTTTTCTTGGTCCAAGTTGCACATTTCCAATTCCTTAGCCTTGATTTAACTTGACCAACTCTTCTACTACTACTACTATTACTACTACTACTCTTATTCACCTCTATATGGGAGGCATTGCACTGTATTCAATCTGTCAGTAAAATAACGATCTATCTTGGCCTTTGCTGCTTGGTAGGTACAGGTGTGACAAGCTGCAGTAATGTGTTTGGCTTTGGATAGCTACATTTCTGCACACCCACCTGCTACAAGGCCTGCAGCCCCTTCCCCTCAGTACTTCCCCAGTCTTAATTCAAGCATTCAATTCCTACCACATCCCTCATGCAATGATATGTCATTTCATTTTTGAAACATTGTCCCCCTCTTGTGGCCTTCCAACTTTGAAATTTACTGTTCAATTTTGAATTAATTGATATATGAATTAAATGGAAAAGCAACGATTTATCTGGCGAGTTATTTGAATGTTCGGCCTACGTCCACCTGTCTGACAGACGGTATTCTAGTGGCTTGTAGCAGCAGCAGCAGCAGCTAGGTGCGCTGCTTGCCTGCAGTAAATAGGATGTGTTCCATCCATGGAACACTGTGATATGAATCATGTCATTCATAGAACACAATGCTTGGATGTGTTCTATTCCTGGAACAATGGGACCACGTGTCACAATGGGACCACGTGTCACAATGGGCAGCCCACAGTCTGTAGCAGCTGCGCAGTAGTAGTCAGCTTCAGTCTGCTGAGGGAGCCTCAGCAGACAGGTGGGCGATGCTCGCCAGGGAGATGGAAAAATAGCTTGCTCACTTCACTCCACGCATCATTTCAGTATCTGCAGTTCCTCTGAGAACGGTGCACTCACTCTCTTAAGCGGTTTCCAAAGACATATTGAATTGAAATTGGGATACACAAGTAGTGTTTTCAAAGCATGATTTGAATGCTTTTTTCAAATGTCGTTGCTCTGTAGTTAGTTTTTCTTGGTGCATGTTGCACATTTCCAATTCCTTAGCTTTGATTTAACTTGACCAACTCTTCTACTACTACTACTACTACTACTACTCTTATTCACCTCTATATGGGAGGCATTGCACTGTATTCAATCTGTCAGTAAAATAACGATCTATCTTGGCCTTTGCTGCTTGGTAGGTACAGGTGTGACAAGCTGCAGTAATGTGTTTGGCTTTGGATAGCTACATTTCTGCACACCCACCTGCTACAAGGCCTGCAGCCCCTTCCCCTCAGTACTTCCCCAGTCTTAATTCAAGCATTCAATTCCTACCACATCCCTCATGCAATGATATGTCGTTTCATTTTTGAAACATTGTCCCCCTCTTGTGGCCTTCCAACTTTGAAATTTACTGTTCAATTTTCAATTAATTCATATATGAATTAAATGGAAAAGCAACGATTTATCTGGCGAGTTATTTGAATGTTCGGCCTACGTCCACCTGTCTGACAGACGGTATTCTAGTGGCTTGTAGCAGCAGCAGCAGCAGCAGCAGCTAGGTGCGCTGCTTGCCTGCAGTAAATAGGATGTGTTCCATCCATGGAACACTGTGAGAGGAATCATGCCATTCATAGAACACAATGCTTGGATGTGTTCTATTCCTGGAACAATGGGGCCACGTGTCACAATGGGACCACGTGTCACAATGGGCAGCCCACAGTCTGTAGCAGCTGCGCAGTAGTAGTCAGCTTAAGTCTGCTGAGGGAGCCTCAGCAGACAGGTGGGCGATGCTCACCAGGGAGATGGAAAAATAGCTTGCTCACTTCACTCCACGCATCATTTCAGTATCTGCAGTTCCTCTGAGAATGGTGCACTCACTCTCTTAAGCGGTTTCCAAAGACAGATTGAATTGAAATTGGGATACACAAGTAGTGTTTTCAAAGCATGATTTGAATGCTTTTTTCAAATGTCGTTGCTCTGTAATTAGTTTTTCTTGGTCCAAGTTGCACATTTCCAATTCCTTAGCCTTGATTTAACTTGACCAACTCTTCTACTACTACTACTACTACTACTACTACTACTCTTATTCACCTCTATATGGGAGGCATTGCACTGTATTCAATCTGTCAGTAAAATAACGATCTATCTTGGCCTTTGCTGCTTGGTAGGTAAAGGTGTGACAAGCTGCAGTAGTGTGTTTGGCTTTGGATAGCTACATTTCTGCACACCCACCTGCTACAAGGCCTGCAGCCCCATCCCCTCAGTACTTCCCCAGTCTTAATTCAAGCATTCAATTCCTACCACATCCCTCATGCAATGATATGTCGTTTCATTTTTGAAACATTGTCCCCCTCTTGTGGCCTTCCAACTTTGAAATTTACTGTTCAATTTTGAATTAATTCATATAAGAATTAAATGGAAAAGCAACGATTTATCTGGCGAGTTATTTGAATGTTCGGCCTATGTCCACCTGTCTGACAGACGGTATTCTAGTGGCTTGTAGCAGCAGCAGCTAGGTGCGCTGCTTGCCTGCAGTAAATAGGATGTGTTCCATCCATGGAACACTGTGATAGGAATCATGCCATTCATAGAACACAATGCTTGGATGTGTTCTATTCCTGGAACAATGGGACCACGTGTCACAATGGGACCACGTGTCACAATGGGCAGCCCACAGTCTGTAGCAGCTGCGCAGTAGTAGTCAGCTTCAGTCTGCTGAGGGAGCCTCAGCAGACAGGTGGGCGATGCTCGCCAGGGAGATGGAAATATAGCTTGCTCACTTCACTCCACGCATCATTTCAATATCTGCAGTTCCTCTGAGAATGGTGCACTCACTCTCTTAAGCGGTTTCCAAAGACAGATTGAATTGAAATCGGGATACACAAGTAGTGTTTTCAAAGCATGATTTGAATGCTTTTTTCAAATGTCGTTGCTCTGTAATTAGTTTTTCTTGGTCCAAGTTGCACATTTCCAATTCTTTAGCCTTGATTTAACTTGACCAACTCTTCTACTACTACTGCTACTACTACTACTCTTATTCACCTCTATATGGGAGGCATTGCACTGTATTCAATCTGTCAGTAAAATAACGATCTATCTTGGCCTTTGCTGCTTGGTAGGTACAGGTGTGACAAGCTGCAGTAATGTGTTTGGCTTTGGATAGCTACATTTCTGCACACCCACCTGCTACAAGGCCTTCAGCCCCTTCCCCTCAGTACTTCCCCAGTCTTAATTCAAGCATTCAATTCCTACCACATCCCTCATATGTCGTTTCATTTTTGAAACATTGTCCCCCTCTTGTGGCCTTCCAACTTTGAAATTTACTGTTCAATTTTGAATTAATTCATATATGAATTAAATGGAAAAGCAACGATTTATCTGGCGAGTTATTTGAATGTTCGGCCTACGTCCACCTGTCTGACAGACGGTATTCTAGTGGCTTGTAGCAGCAGCAGCAGCAGCTAGGTGCGCTGCTTGCCTGCAGTAAATAGGATGTGTTCCATCCATGGAACACTGTGATAGGAATCATGCCATTCATAGAACACAATGCTTGGATGTGTTCTATTCCTGGAACAATGGGACCACGTGTCACAATGGGACCACGAGTCACAATGGGCAGCCCACAGTCTGTAGCAGCTGCGCAGTAGTAGTCAGCTTCAGTCTGCTGAGGGAGCCTCAGCAGACAGGTGGGCGATGCTCGCCAGGGAGATGGAAAAATAGCTTGCTCACTTCACTCCACGCATCATTTCAGTATCTGCAGTTCCTCTGAGAATGGTGCACTCACTCTCTTAAGCGGTTTCCAAAGACAGATTGAATTGAAATCGGGATACACAAGTAGTGTTTTCAAAGCATGACTTGAAAGCTTTTTTCAAATGTCGTTGCTCTGTAATTAGTTTTTCTTGGTCCAAGTTGCACATTTCCAATTCCTTAGCCTTGATTTAACTTGACCAACTCTTCTACTACTACTACTACTACTACTACTACTCTTATTCACCTCTATATGGGAGGCATTGCACTGTATTCAATTTGTCAGTAAAATAACGATCTATCTTGGCCTTTGCTGCTTGGTAGGTACAGGTGTGACAAGCTGCGGTAATGTGTTTGGCTTTGGATAGCTACATTTCTGCACACCCACCTGCTACAAGGCCTGCAGCCCCTTCCCCTCAGTACTTCCCCAGTCTTAATTCAAGCATTCAATTCCTACCACATCCCTCATGCAATGATATGTCGTTTCATTTTTGAAACATTGTCCCCCTCTTGTGGCCTTCCAACTTTGAAATTTACTGTTCAATTTTGAATTAATTCATATATGAATTAAATGGAAAAGCAACGATTTATCTGGCGAGTTATTTGAATGTTCGGCCTACGTCCACCTGTCTGACAGACGGTATTCTAGTGGCTTGTAGCAGCAGCAGCAGCAGCAGCAGCTAGGTGCGCTGCTTGCCTGCAGTAAATAGGATGTGTTCCATCCATGGAACACTGTGATAGGAATCATGCCATTCATAGAACACAATGCTTGGATGTGTTCTATTCCTGGAACAATGGGACCACGTGTCACAATCGGACCACATGTCACAATGGGCAGCCCACAGTCTGTAGCAGCTGCGCAGTAGTAGTCAGCTTCAGTCTGCTGAGGGAGCCTCAGCAGACAGGTGGGCGATGCTCGCCAGGGAGATGGAAAAATAGCTTGCTCACTTCACTCCACACAACATTTCAGTATCTGCAGTTCCTCTGAGAATGGTGCACTCACTCTCTTAAGCGGTTTACAAAGACAGATTGAATTGAAATTGGGATACACAAGTAGTGTTTTCAAAGGATGATTTGAATGCTTTTTTCAAATGTCGTTGCTCTGTAATTAGTTTTTCTTGGTCCAAGTTGCACATTTCCAATTCCTTAGCCTTGATTTAACTTGACCAACTCTTCTACTACTACTACTACTACTACTCTTATTCACCTCTATATGGGAGGCATTGCACTGTATTCAATCTGTCAGTAAAATAACGATCTATCTTGGCCTTTGCTGCTTGGTAGGTACAGGTGTGACAAGCTGCAGTAATATGTTTGGCTTTGGATAGCTACATTTCTGCACACCCACCTGCTACAAGGCCTGCAGCCCCTTCCCCTCAGTACTTCCCCAGTCTTAATTCAAGCATTCAATTCCTACCACATCCCTCATGCAATGATATGTCGTTTCATTTTTGAAACATTGTCCCCCTCTTGTGGCCTTCCAACTTTGAAATTTACTGTTCAATTTTGAATTAATTCATATATGAATTAAATGGAAAAGCAACGATTTATCTGGCGAGTTATTTGAATGTTCAGCCTACGTCCACCTGTCTGACAGACGGTATTCTAGTGGCTTGTAGCAGCAGCAGCAGCAGCAGCTAGGTGCGCTGCTTTCCTGCAGTAAATATTGAATGCTTGAATTAAGACTGGGGAATTACTGAGGGGAAGGGGCTGCAGGCCTAGTAGCAGGTGGGTGTGCAGAAATGTGGCTATCCAAAGCCAAACACATTACTGCAGCTTGTCACACCTGTACCTACCAAGCAGCAAAGGCCAAGATAGATCGTTATTTTACTGACAGATTGAATACAGTGCAATGCCTCCCATATAGAGGTGAATAAGAGTAGTAGTAGTAGTAGTAGTAGTAGAAGAAGAGTTGGTCAAGTTAAATCAAGTCTAAGGAATTGGAAATGTGCAACTTGGACCAAGAAAAACTAATTACAGAGCAACGACATTTGAAAAAAGCATTCAAATCATGCTTTGAAAACACTACTTGTGTATCCCAATTTCAATTCAATCTGTCTTTGGAAACCGCTTAAGAGAGTGAGTGCACCATTCTCAGAGGAACTGCAGATACTGAAATGATGCGTGGAGTGAAGTGAGCAAGCTATTTTTCCATCTCCCTGGCGAGCATCGCCCACCTGTCTGCTGAGGCTCCCTCAGCAGACTGAAGCTGACTACTACTGCGCAGCTGCTACAGACTGTGGGCTGCCCATTGTGACACGTGGTCCCATTGTTCCAGGAATAGAACACATCCAAGCATTGTGTTCTATGAATGGCATGATTCCTATCACAGTGTTCCATGGATGGAACACATCCTATTTACTGCAGGCAAGCAGCGCACCTAGCTGCTGCTGCTGCTACAAGCCTCTAGAATACCGTCTGTCAGACAGGTGGACGTAGGCCGAACATTCAAATAACTCGCCAGATAAATCGTTGCTTTTCCATTTAATTCATATATGAATTAATTCAAAATTGAACAGTAAATTTCAAAGTTGGAAGGCCACAAGAGGGGGACAATGTTTCAAAAATGAAACGACATATCATTGCATGAGGGATGTGGTAGGAATGGAATGCTTGAATTAAGACTGGGGAAGTACTGAGGGGAAGGGGCTGCAGGCCTTGTAGCAGGTGGGTGTGCAGAAATGTAGCTATCCAAAGCCAAACACATTACTGCAGCTTGTCACACCTGTACCTACCAAGCAGCAAAGGCCAAGATAGATCGTTATTTTACTGACAGATTGAATACAGTGCAATGCCTCCCATATAGAGGTGAATAAGAGTAGTAGTAGTAGTAGTAGTAGTAGTAGTAGAAGAGTTGATCAAGTTAAATCATGGCTAAGGAATTGGAAATGTGCAACTTGGACCAAGAAAAACTAATTACACAGCAACGACATTTGAAAAAAGCATTCAAATCATGCTTTGAAAACACTACTTGTGTATCCCGATTTCAATTCAATCTGTCTTTGGAAACCGCTTAAGAGAGTGAGTGCACCATTCTCAGAAGAACTGCAGATACTGAAATGATGCGTGGAGTGAAGTGATCAAGCTATTTTTCCATCTCCCTGGCGAGCATCGCCCACCTGTCTGCTGAGGCTCCCTCAGCAGACTGAAGCTGACCACTACTGCGCAGCTGCTACAGACTGTGGGCTGCCCATTGTGACACGTGGTCCCATTGTGACACGTGGTCCCATTGTTCCAGGAATAGAACACATCCAAGCATTGTGTTCTATGAATGGCATGATTCCTATCACAGTGTTCCATTGATGGAACACATCCTATTTACTGCAGGCAAGCAGCGCACCTAGCTGCTGCTGCTGCTGCTACAAGCCACTAGAATACCGTCTGTCAGACAGGTGGACGTAGGCCGAACATTCAAATAACTCGCCAGATAAATCGTTGCTTTTCCATTTAATTCATATATAAATTAATTCAAAATTGAACAGTAAATTTCAAAGTTGGAAGGCCACAAGAGGTTGACAATGTTTCAAAAACGAAACGACATATCATTGCAAGAGGGATGTGGTAGGAATTGAATGCTTGAATTAAGACTGGGGAAGTACTGAGGGGAAGGGGCTGCAGGCCTTGTAGCAGGTGGGTGTGCAGAAATGTAGCTATCCAAAGCCAAACACATTACTGCAGCTTGTCACACCTGTACCTACCAAGCAGCAAAGGCCAAGATAGATCATTATTTTACTGACAGATTGAATACAGTGCAATGCCTCCCATATAGAGGTGAATAAGAGTAGTAGTAGTAGTAGTAGTAGTAGAAGAGTTGGTCAAGTTAAATCAAGGCTAAGGAATTGGAAATGTGCAACTTGGACCAAGAAAAACTAATTACAGAGCAACGACATTTGAAAAAAGCATTCAAATCATGCTTTGAAAACACTACTTGTGTATCCCGATTTCAATTCAATCTGTCTTTGGAAACCACTTAAGAGAGTGAGTACACCATTCTCAGAGGAACTGCAGATACTGAAATGATGTGTGGAGTGAAGTGAGCAAGCTATTTTTACATCTCCCTGGCAAGCATCGCCCACCTGCCTGCTGAGGCTCCCTCAGCAGACTGAAGCTGACTACTACTGCGCAGCTGCTACAGACTGTGGGCTGCCCATTGTGACACGTGGTCCCATTGTTCCAGGAATAGAACACATCCAAGCATTGTGTTCTATGAATGGCATGATTCCTATCACAGTGTTCCATGGATGGAACACATCCTATTTACTGCAGGCAAGCAGCGCACCTAGCTGCTGCTGCTGCAGCTGCTACAAGCCACTAGAATACCGTCTGTCAGACAGGTGGACGTAGGCCGAACATTCAAATAACTCGCCAGATAAATCGTTGCTTTTCCATTTAATTCATATATGAATTAATTCAAAATTGAACAGTAAATTTGCAAAGTTGGAAGGCCACAAGAGGGGGACAATGTTTCAAAAATGAAACGACATATCATTGCATGAGGGATGTGGTAGGAATTGAATGCTTGAAATAAGACTGGGGAAGTACTGAGGGGAAGGGGCTGCAGGCCTTGTAGCAGGTGGGTGTGCAGAAATGTAGCTATCCAAAGCCAAACACATTACTGCAGCTTGTCACAACTGTACCTACCAAGCAGCAAAGGCCAAGATAGATCGTTATTTTACTGACAGATTGAATACAGTGCAATGCCTCCCATATAGAGGTGAATAAGAGTAGTAGTAGTAGTAGTAGTAGTAGTAGAAGAGTTGGTCAAGTTAAATCAAGGCTAAGGAATTGGAAATGTGCAACTTGGACCAAGAAAAACTAATTACAGAGCAACGACATTTGAAAAAAGCATTCAAATCATCCTTTGAAAACACTACTTGTGTATCCCGATTTCAATTCAATCTGTCTTTGGAAACCGCTTAAGAGAGTGAGTGCACCATTCTCAGAGGAACTGCAGATACTGAAATGATGCGTGGAGTGAAGTGAGCAAGCTCTTTTTCCATCTCCCTGGCGAGCATCGCCCACCTGTCTGCTGAGGCTCCCTCAGCAGACTGAAGCTGACTACTACTGCGCAGCTGCTACAGACTGTGGGCTGCCCATTGTGACATGTAGTCCCATTGTGACACGTGGTCCCATTGTTCCAGGAATAGAACACATCCAAGCATTGTGTTCTATGAATGGCATGATTCCTTTCACAGTGTTCCATGGATGGAACACATCCTATTTACTGCAGGCAAGCAGCGCACCTAGCTGCTGCTGCTGCTGCTGCTGCTACAAGCCACTAGAATACCGTCTGTCAGACAGGTGGACGTAGGCCGAACATTCAAATAACTCGCCAGATAAATCGTTGCTTTTCCATTTAATTCATATATGAATTAATTCAAAATTGAACAGTAAATTTCAAAGTTGGAAGGCCACAAGAGGGGGACAATGTTTCAAAAATGAAACGACATATCATTGCATGAGGGATGTGGTAGGAATTGAATGCTTGAATTAAGACTGGGGAAGTACTGAGGGGAAGGGGCTGCAGGCCTTGTAGCAGGTGGGTGTGCAGAAATGTAGCTATCCAAAGCCAAACACATTACTGCAGCTTGTCACACCTGTACCTACCAAGCAGCAAAGGCCAAGATAGATCGTTATTTTACTGACAGATTGAATACAGTGCAATGCCTCCCATATAGAGGTGAATAAGAGTAGTAGTAGTAGTAGTAGTAGTAGTAGTAGTAGTAGTAGTAGAAGAGTTGGTCAAGTTAAATCAAGGCTAAGGAATTGGAAATGTGCAACTTGGACCAAGAAAAACTAATTACAGAGCAACGACATTTGAAAAAAGCATTCAAATCATGCTTTGAAAACACTACTTGTGTATCCCAATTTCAATTCAATCTGTCTTTGGAAACCGCTTAAGAGAGTGAGTGCACCATTCTCAGAGGAACTGCAGATACTGAAATGATGCGTGGAGTGAAGTGAGCAAGCTATTTTTCCATCTCCCTGGCGAGCATCGCCCACCTGTCTGCTGAGGCTCCCTCAGCAGACTGAAGCTGACTACTACTGCGCAGCTGCTACAGACTGTGGGCTGCCCATTGTGACACGTGGTCCCATTGTGACACGTGGCCCCATTGTTCCAGGAATAGAACACATCCAAGCATTGTGTTCTATGAATGGCATGATTCCTATCACAGTGTTCCATGGATGGAACACATCCTATTTACTGCAGGCAAGCAGCGCACCTAGCTGCTGCTGCTGCTGCTACAAGCCACTAGAATACCGTCTGTCAGACAGGTGGACGTAGGCCGAACATTCAAATAACTCGCCAGATAAATCGTTGCTTTTCCATTTAATTCATATATGAATTAATTCAAAATTGAACAGTAAATTTCAAAGTTGGAAGGCCACAAGAGGGGGACAATGTTTCAAAAATGAAACGACATATCATTGCATGAGGGATGTGGTAGGAATTGAATGCTTGAATTAAGACTGGGGAAGTACTGAGGGGAAGGGGCTGCTGGCCTTGTAGCAGGTTGGTGTGCAGAAATGTAGCTTTCCAAAGCCAAACACATTACTGCAGCTTGTGACACCTGTACCTACCAAGCAGCAAAGGCCAAGATAGATCGTTATTTTACTGACAGATTGAATACAG
Source organism: Dendrobates tinctorius (assembly GCF_039654945.1). Taxonomy (NCBI): domain Eukaryota; kingdom Metazoa; phylum Chordata; class Amphibia; order Anura; family Dendrobatidae; genus Dendrobates; species Dendrobates tinctorius. The sequence goes on along the minus strand of NW_027362018.1, from coordinate 1,501,653 downwards.
TGCAATGCCTCCCATATAGAGGTGAATAAGAGTAGTAGTAGTAGTAGTAGTAGTAGTAGAAGAGTTGATCAAGTTAAATCAAGGCTAAGGAATTGGAAATGTGCAACTTGGACCAAGAAAAACTAATTACAGAGCAACGACATTTGAAAAAAGCATTCAAATCATTCTTTGAAAACACTACTTGTGTATCCCGATTTCAATTCAATCTGTCTTTGGAAACCGCTTAAGAGAGTGAGTGCACCATTCTCAGAAGAACTGCAGATACTGAAATGATGCGTGGAGTGAAGTGAGCAAGCTATTTTTCCATCTCCCTGGCGAGCATCGCCCACCTGTCTGCTGAGGCTCCCTCAGCAGACTGAATCATAGAATCACAGAATCATAGAATCGTAGAGTTGGAAGGGACCTCCTGGGCCATCTGGTCCAACCCCCTGCTCAAAGCAGGATTCTCTAAATCATCCCAGTCAGATGTCTGTCCAGCCTCTGTTTGAAGACTTCCATTGAAGGAGAACTCACCACTTCTCGTGGCAGCCTGTTCCACTCATTGATCACTCTAACTGTCAAAAAGTTTTTTCTAATATCTAATCTGTGTCTCTTCCCATTCAGTTTCATCCCATTGCTTCTAGTCTTTCCTTGTGCAAATGAGAATAAAGTTGATCCTTCTACAATGTGACAGCCCTTTAGATATTTGTAGACAGCTATTAAGTCTCCTCTCAGTCTTCTCTTTTGCAAACTAAACATTCCCAAGCTGACTACTACTGCGCAGCTGCTACAGACTGTGGCCTGCCCATTGTGACACGTGGTCCCATTGTGACACGTGGTCCCATTGTTCCAGGAATAGAACACATCCAAGCATTGTGTTCTATGAATGGCATGATTCCTATCACAGTGTTCCATTGATGGAACACATCCTATTTACTGCAGGCAAGCAGCGCACCTAGCTGCTGCTGCTGCTGCTACAAGCCACTAGAATACCGTATGTCAGACAGGTGGACGTAGGCTGAACATTCAAATAACTCGCCAGATAAATCGTTGCTTTTCCATTTAATTCATATATGAATTAATTCAAAATTGAACAGTAAATTTCAAAGTTGGAAGGCCACAAGAGGGGGACAATGTTTCAAAAATGAAACGACATATCATTGCATGAGGGATGTGGTAGGAATTGAATGCTTGACTTAAGACTGGGGAAGTACTGAGGGGAAGGGGCTGCAGGCCTTGTAGCAGGTGGGTGTGCAGAAATGTAGCTATCCAAAGCCAAACACATTACTGGAGCTTGTCACACCTGTACCTACCAAGCAGCAAAGGCCAAGATAGATCGTTATTATACTGACAGATTGAATACAGTGCAATGCCTCCCATATAGAGGTGTATAAGAGTAGTAGTAGTAGTAGAAGAGTTGGTCAAGTTAAATCAAGGCTAAGGAATTGGAAATGTGCAACTTGGACCAAGAAAAACTAACTACAGAGCAACGACATTTGAAAAAAGCATTCAAATCATGCTTTGAAAACACTACTTGTATATCCCAATTTCAATTCAATCTGTCTTTGGAAACCGCTTAAGAGAGTGAGTGCACCATTCTCAGAGGAACTGCAGATACTGAAATGATGCATGGAGTGAAGTGAGCAAGCTATTTTTCCATCTCCCTGGCGAGCATCGCCCACCTGTCTGCTGAGGCTCCATCAGCAGACTGAAGCTGACTACTACTGCGCAGCTGCTACAGACTGTGGGCTGCCCATTGTGACACGTGGTCCCATTGTGACACGTGGTCCCATTGTTCCAGGACTAGAACACATCCAAGCATTGTGTTCTATGAATGGCATGATTCCTATCACAGTGTTCCATGGATGGAACACATCCTATTTACTGCAGGCAAGCAGCGCACCTAGCTGCTGCTGCTGCTGCTGCTACAAGCCACTAGAATACCGTCTGTCAGACAGGTGGACGTAGGCCGAACATTCAAATAACTCGCCAGATAAATCGTTGCTTTTCCATTTAATTCATATATGAATTAATTCAAAATTGAACAGTAAATTTCAAAGTTGGAAGGCCACAAGAGGGGGACAATGTTTCAAAAATGAAACGACATATGATTGATGTGGTAGGGATGTGGTAGGAATTGAATGCTTGAATTAAGACTGGGGAAGTACTGAGGGGAAGGGGCTGCAGGCCTTGTAGCAGGTGGGTGTGCAGAAATGTAGCTATCCAAAGCCAAACACATTACTGCAGCTTGTCACACCTGTACCTACCAAGCAGCAAAGGCCAAGATAGATCGTTATTTTACTGACAGATTGAATACAGTGCAATGCCTCCCATATAGAGGTGAATAAGAGTAGTAGTAGAAGTAGTAGTATTAGTAGTAGAAGAGTTGGTCAAGTTAAATGAAAGGCTAAGGAATTGGAAATGTGCAACTTGGACCAAGAAAAACTAATTACAGAGCAACGACATTTGAAAAAAGCATTCAAATCATGCTTTGAAAACACTACTTGTGTATCCCGATTTCAATTCAATCTGTCTTTGGAAACCGCTTAAGAGAGTGAGTGCACCATTCTCAGAGGAACTGCAGATACTGAAATGATGTGTGGAGTGAAGTGAGCAAGCTATTTTTCCATCTCCCTGGCGAGCATCACCCACCTGTCTGCTGAGGCTCCCTCAGCAGACTGAAGCTGACTACTACTGCGCAGCTGCTACAGACTGTGGGCTGCCCATTGTGACACGTGGTCCCATTGGGACACGTGGTCCCATTGTTCCAGGAATAGAACACATCCAAGCATTGTGTTCTATGAATGGCATGATTCCTATCACAGTGTTCCATGGATGGAACACATCCTATTTACTGCAGGCAAGCAGCGCACCTAGCTGCTGCTGCTGCTGCTGCTACAAGCCACTAGAATACCGTCTGTCAGACAGTTGGACGTAGGCCGAACATTCAAATAACTCGCCAGATAAATCGTTGCTTTTCCATTTAATTCATATATGAATTAATTCAAAATTGAACAGTAAATTTCAAAGTTGGAAGGCCACAAGAGGGGGACAATGTTTCAAAAACTAAACGACATATCATTGCATGAGGGATGTGGTAGGAATTGAATGCTTGAATTAAGACTGGGGAAGTACTGAGGGGAAGGGGCTGCAGGCCTTGTAGCAGGTGGGTGTGCAGAAATGTAGCTATCCAAAGCCAAACACATTACTGCAGCTTGTCACACCTGTACCTACCAAGCAGCAAAGGCCAAGATAGATCGTTATTTTACTGACAGATTGAATACAGTGCAATGCCTCCCATATAGAGGTGAATAAGAGTAGTAGTAGTAGAAGAGTTGGTCAAGTTAAATCAAGGCTAAGGAATTGGAAATGTGCAACTTGGACCAAGAAAAACTAATTACAGAGCAACGACATTTGAAAAAAGCATTCAAATCATGCTTTGAAAACACTACTTGTGTATCCCGATTTCAATTCAATCTGTCTTTGGAAACCGCTTAAGAGAGTGAGTGCACCATTCTCAGAGGAACTGCAGATACTGAAATGATGTGTGGAGTGAAGTGAGCAAGCTATTTTTCCATCTCCCTGGCGAGCATCGCTCACCTGTCTGCTGAGGCTCCCTCAGCAGACTGAAGCTGACTACTACTGCGCAGCTGCTACAGACTGTGGGCTGCCCATTGTGACACGTGGTCCCATTGTGACACGTGGTCCCATTGTTCCAGGAATAGAACACATCCAAGCATTGTGTTCTATGAATGGCATGATTCCTATCACAGTGTTCCATGGATGGAACACATCCTATTTACTGCAGGCAAGCAGCGCACCTAGCTGCTGCTGCTGCTGCTGCTACAAGCCACTAGAATACCGTCTGTCAGACAGGTGGACGTAGGCCGAACATTCAAATAACTCGCCAAATAAATCGTTGCTTTTCCATTTAATTCATATATGAATTAATTCAAAATTGAACAGTAAATTTCAAAGTTGGAAGGCCACAAGAGGGGGATAATGTTTCAAAAATGAAACGGCATATCATTGCACGAGGGATGTGGTATTAATTGAATGCTTGAATTAAGACTGGGGAAGTACTGAGGGGAAGGGGCTGCAGGCCTTGTAGCAGGTGGGTGTGCAGAAATGTAGCTATCCAAAGCCAAACACATTACTGCAGCTTGTCACACCTGTACCTACCAAGCAGCAAAGGCCAATATAGATCGTTATTTTACTGACAGATTGAATACAGTGCAATGCCTCCCATATAGAGGTGAATAAGAGTAGTAGTAGAAGTAGTAGTAGTAGTAGTAGTAGAAGAGTTGGTCAAGTTAAATCAAGGCTAAGGAATTGGAAATGTGCAACTTGGACCAAGAAAAACTAATTACAGAGCAACGACATTTGAAAAAAGCATTCAAATCATGCTTTGAAAACACTACTTATGTATCCCGATTTTAATTCAATCTGTCTTTGGAAACCGCTTAAGAGAGTGAGTGCACCATTCTCAGAGGAACTGCAGATACTGAAATGATGTGTGGAGTGAAGTGAGCAAGCTATTTTTCCATCTCCCTGGCGAGCATCGCCCACCTGTCTGCTGAGGCTCCCTCAGCAGACTGAAGCTGACTACTGCTGCGCAGCTGCTACAGACTGTGGGCTGCCCATTGTGACACGTGGTCCCATTGTGACACGTGGTCCCATTGTTCCAGGAATAGAAGACATCCAAGCATTGTGTTCTATGAATGGCATGATTCCTATCACAGTGTTCCATGGATGCAACACATTCTATTTACTGCAGGCAAGCAGCGCATCTAGCTGCTGCTGCTGCTGCTGCTACAAGCCACTAGAATACCGTCTGTCAGACAGTTGGACGTAGGCCGAACATTCAAATAACTCGCCAGATAAATCGTTGCTTTTCCATTTAATTCATATATGAATTAATTCAAAATTGAAGAGTAAATTTCAAAGTTGGAAGGCCACAAGAGGGGGACAATGTTTCAAAAACGAAACGACATATCATTGCATGAGGGATGTGGTAGGAATTGAATGCTTGAATTAAGACTGGGGAAGTACTGAGGGGAAGGGGCTGCAGGCCTTGTAGCAGGTGGGTGTGCAGAAATGTAGCTATCCAAAGCCAAACACATTACTGCAGCTTGTCACACCTGTACCTACCAAGCAGCAAAGGCCAAGATAGATCGTTATTTTACTGACAGATTGAATACAGTGCAATGCCTCCGATATAGAGGTAAATAAGAGTAGTAGTAGTAGTAGTAGAAGAGTTGGTCAAGTTAAATCAAGGCTAAGGAATTGGAAATGTGCAACTTGGACCAAGAAAAACTAATTACAGAGCAACGACATTTGAAAAAAGCATTCAAATCATGCTTTGAAAACACTACTTGTGTATCCCAATTTCAATTCAATCTGTCTTTGGAAACCGCTTTAGAGAGTGAGTGCACCATTCTCAGAAGAACTGCAGATACTGAAATGATGCGTGGAGTGAAGTGAGGAAGCTATTTTTCCATCTCCCTGGCGAGCATCTCCCACCTGTCTGCTGAGGCTCCCTCAGCAGGCTGAAGCTGACTACTACTGCGCAGCTGCTACAGACTGTGGGCTGCCCATTGTGACACGTGGTCCCATTGTGACACGTGGTCCCATTGTTCCAGGAATAGAACACATCCAAGCATTGTGTTCTATGAATGGCATGATTCCTATCACAGTGTTCCATGGATGGAACACATCCTATTTACTGCAGGCAAGCAGCGCACCTAGCTGCTGCTGCTGCTGCTGCTGCTACAAGCCACTAGAATACCGTCTGTCAGACAGGTGGACATAGGACGAACATTCAAATAACTCGCCAGATAAATCGTTGCTTTTCCATTTAATTCATATATGAATTAATTCAAAATTGAACAGTAAATTTCAAAGTTGGAAGGCCACAAGAGGGGGACAATGTTTCAAAAATGAAACGACATATCATTGCATGAGGGATGTGGTAGGAATTGAATGCTTGAATTAAGACTGGGGAAGTACTGAGGGGAAGGGGCTGCAGGCCTTGTAGCAGGTGGATGTGCGGAAATGTAGCTATCCAAAGCGAAACACATTACTGCAGCTTGTCACACCTGTACCTACCAAGCAGCAAAGGCCAAGATAGATCGTTATTTTACTGACAGATTGAATACAGTGCAATGACTCCCATATAGAGGTGAATAAGAGTAGTAGTAGTAGTAGTAGTAGTAGTAGTAGAAGAGTTGGTCAAGTTAAATTAAGGCTAAGGAATTGGAAATGTGCAACTTGGACCAAGAAAAACTAATCACAGAGCAACGACATTTGAAAAAAGCATTCAAATCATGCTTTGAAAACACTACTTGTGTATCCCAATTTCAATTCAATCTGTCTTTGGAAACCGCTTAAGAGAGTGAGTGCACCATTCTCAGAGGAACTGCAGATACTGAAATGATGCGTGGAGTGAAGTGAGCAAGCTATTTTTCCATCTCCCTGGTGAGCATCGCCCACCTGTCTGCTGAGGCTCCCTCAGCAGACTGAAGCTGACTACTACTGCGCAGCTGCTACAGACTGTGGGCTGCCCATTGTGACATGTGGTCCCATTGTGACACGTGGCCCCATTGTTCCAGGAATAGAACACATCCAAGCATTGTGTTCTATCAATGGCATGATTCCTATCACAGTATTCCATGGATGGAACACGTCCTATTTACTGCAGGCAAGCAGCGCACCTAGCTGCTGCTGCTGCTGCTACAAGCCACTAGAATACCGTCTGTCAGACAGGTGGACGTAGGCCGAACATTCAAATAACTCACCAGATAAATCGTTGCTTTTCCATTTAATTCATATATGAATTAATTCAAAATTGAACAGTAAATTTCAAAGTTGGAAGGCCACAAGAGGGGGACAATGTTTCAAAAATGAAACGACATATCATTGCATGAGGGATGTGGTAGGAATTGAATGCTTGAATTAAGACTGGGGAAGTACTGAGGGGAAGGGGCTGCAGGCCTTGTAGCAGGTGGGTGTGCAGAAATGTAGCTATCCAAAGCCAAACACATTACTGCAGCTTGTCACACCTGTACCTACCAAGCAGCAAAGGCCAAGATAGATCGTTAATTTACTGACAGATTGAATACAGTGCAATGCCTCCCATATAGAGGTGAATAAGAGTAGTAGTAGTAGTAGTAGTAGTAGTAGTAGTAGAAGAATTGGTCAAGTTAAATCAAGGCTAAGGAATTGGAAATGTGCAACTTGCACCAAGAAAAACTAATTACAGAGCAACGACATTTGAAAAAAGCATTCAAATCATGCTTTGAAAACACTACTTGTGTATCCCGATTTCAATTCAATCTGTTTTTGGAAACCGCTTAAGAGAGTGAGTGCACCATTCTCAGAGGAACTGCAGATACTGAAATGATGCGTGGAGTGAAGTTAGCAAGCTATTTTTCCATCTCCCTGGCGAGCATCGCCCACCTGTCTGCTGAGGCTCCCTCAGCAGACTGAAGCTGACTACTACTGCGCAGCTGCTACAGACTGTGGGCTGCCCATTGTGACACGTGGTCCCATTGTGACACGTGGTCCCATTGTTCCAGGAATAGAACACATCCAAGAATTGTGTTCTATGAATGGCATGATTCCTATCACAGTGTTCCATGGATGGAACACATCCTATTTACTGCAGGCAAGCAGCGCACCTAGCTGCTGCTGCTGCTGCTGCTACAAGCCACTAAAATACCGTCTGTCAGACAGGTGGACGTAGGCCGAACATTCAAATAACTCGCCAGATAAATCGTTGCTTTTCCATTTAATTCATATATGAATTAATTCAAAATTGAACAGTAAATTTCAAAGTTGGAAGGCCACAAGAGGGGGACAATGTTTCAAAAATGAAACGACATATCATTGCATGAGGGATGTGGTAGGAATTGAATGCTTGAATTAAGACTGGGGAAGTACTGAGGGGAAGGGGCTGCAGGCCTTGTAGCAGGTGGGTGTGCAGAAATGTAGCTATCCAAAGCCAAACACATTACTGCAGCTTGTCACACCTGTACCTACCAAGCAGCAAAGGCCAAGATAGATCGTTATTTTACTGACAGATTGAATACAGTGCAATGCCTCCCATATAGAGGTGAATAAGAGGAGTAGTAGTAGTAGTAGTAGTAGTAGAAGAGTTGGTCAAGTTAAATCAAGGCTAAGGAATTGGAAATGTGCAACTTGGACCAAGAAAAACTAATTACAGAGCAACGACATTTGAAAAAAGCATTCAAATCATACTTTCAAAACACTACTTGTGTATCCCAATTTCAATTCAATCTGTCTTTGGAAACCGCTTTAGAGAGTAAGTGCACCATTCTCAGAGGAACTGCAGATACTGAAATGATGCGTGGAGTGAAGTGAGCAAGCTATTTTTCCATCTCCCTGGCGAGCATCGCCCACCTGTCTGCTGAGGCTCCCTCAGCAGACTGAAGCTGACTACTACTGCGCAGCTGCTACAGACTGTGGGCTGCCCATTGTGACACGTGGTCCCATTGTGACACGTGGTCCCATTGTTCCAGGAATAGAACACATCCAAGCATTGTGTTCTATGAATGGCATGATTCCTATCACAGTGTTCCATGGATGGAACACATCCTATTTACTGCAGGCAAGCAGCGCACCTAGCTGCTGCTGCTGCTACAAGCCACTAGAATACCGTCTGTGAGACAGGTGGACGTAGGCCGAACATTCAAATAACTCGCCAGATAAATCGTTGCTTTTCCATTTAATTCATATATGAATTAATTCAAAATTGAACAGTAAATTTCAAAGTTGGAAGGCCACAAGAGGGGGACAATGTTTCAAAAATGAAACGACATATCATTGCATGAGGGATGTGGTAGGAATTGAATGCTTGAATTAAGACTGGGGAAGTACTGAGGGGAAGGGGCTGCAGGCCTTGTAGCAGGTGGATGTGCGGAAATGTAGCTATCCAAAGCCAAACACATTACTGCAGCTTGTCACACCTGTACCTACCAAGCAGCAAAGGCCAAGATAGATCGTTATTTTACTGACAGATTGAATACAGTGCAATGCCTCCCATATAGAGGTGAATAAGAGTAGTAGTAGTAGTAGAAGAGTTGGTCAAGTTAAATCAAGGCTAAGGAATTGGAAATGTGCAACTTGGACCAAGAAAAACTAATTACAGAGCAACGACATTTGAAAAAAGCATTCAAATCATGCTTTGAAAACACTACTTGTGTATCCCAATTTCAATTCAATCTGTCTTTGGAAACCGCTTAAGAGAGTGAGTGCACCATTCTCAGAGGAACTGCAGATACTGAAATGATGCGTGGAGTGAAGTGAGCAAGCTGTTTTTCCATCTCCCTGGTGAGCATCGCCCACCTGTCTGCTGAGGCTCCCTCAGCAGACTGAAGCTGACTACTACTGCGCAGCTGCTACAGACTGTGGGCTGCCCATTGTGACATGTGGTCCCATTGTGACACGTGTCCCCATTGTGACACGTGGCCCCATTGTTCCAGGAATAGAACACATCCAAGCATTGTATTCTATGAATGGCATGATTCCTATCACAGTGTTCCATGGATGGAACACATCCTATTTACTGCAGGCAAGCAGCGACCTAGCTGCTGCTGCTACTGCTGCTACAAGCCACTAGAATACCGTCTGTCAGACAGGTGGACGTAGGCCGAACATTCAAATAACTCGCCAGATAAATCGTTGCTTTTCCATTTAATTCATATATGAATTAATTCAAAATTGAACAGTAAATTTCAAAGTTGGAAGGCCACAAGAGGGGGACAATGTTTCAAAAATGAAACGACATATCATTGCATGAGGGATGTGGTAGGAATTGAATGCTTGAATTAAGACTGGGGAAGTACTGAGGGGAAGGGGCTGCAGGCCTTGTAGCAGGTGGGTGTGCAGAAATGTAGCTATCCAAAGCCAAACACATTACTGCAGCTTGTCACACCTGTACCTACCAAGCAGCAAAGGCCAAGATAGATCATTATTTTACTGACAGATTGAATACAGTGCAATGCCTCCCATATAGAGGTGAATAAGAGTAGTAGTCGTAGTAGTAGTAGTAGTAGTAGTAGTAGAAGAATTGGTCAAGTTAAATCAAGGCTAAGGAATTGGAAATGTGCAACTTGCACCAAGAAAAACTAACTACAGAGCAACGACATTTGAAAAAAGCATTCAAATCATGCTTTGAAAACACTACTTGTGTATCCCAATTTCAATTCAATCTGTCTTTGGAAACCGCTTAAGAGAGTGAGTGCACCATTCTCAGAGGAACTGCAGATACTGAAATGATGCGTGGAGTGAAGTGAGCAAGCTATTTTTCCATCTCCCTGGCGAGCATCGCCCACCTGTCTGCTGAGGCTCCCTCAGCAGACTGAAGCTGACTACTACTGCGCAGCTGCTACAGACTGTGGGCTGCCCATTGTGACACGTGGTCCCATTGTGACACGTGGTCCCATTGTTCCAGGAATAGAACACATCCAAGCATTGTGTTCTATGAATGGCATGATTCCTATCACAGTGTTCCATGGATGGAACACATCCTATTTACTGCAGGCAAGCAGCGCACCTAGCTGCTGCTGCTGCTGCTACAAGCCACTAGAATACTGTCTGTCAGACAGGTGGACGTAGGCCGAACATTCAAATAACTCGCCAGATAAATCGTTGCTTTTCCATTTAATTCGTATATGAATTAATTCAAAATTGAACAGTAAATTTCAAAGTTGGAAGGCCACAAGAGGGGGACAATGTTTTAAAAATGAAACGACATATCATTGCATGAGGGATGTGGTAGGAATTGAATGCTTGAATTAAGACTGGGGAAGTACTGAGGGGAAGGGGCTGCAGGCCTTGTAGCAGGTGGGTGTGCAGAAATGTAGCTATCCAAAGCCAAACACATTACCGCAGCTTGTCATACCTGTACCTACCAAGCAGCAAAGGCCAAGATAGATCGTTATTTTACTGACAGATTGAATACAGTGCAATGCCTCCCATATAGAGGTGAATAAGAGGAGTAGTAGTAGTAGTAGAAGAGTTGGTCAAGTTAAATCAAGGCTAAGGAATTGGAAATGTGCAACTTGGACCAAGAAAAACTAATTACAGAGCAACGACATTTGAAAAAAGCATTCAAATCATGCTTTGAAAACACTACTTGTGTATCCCGATTTCAATTCAATCTGTCTTTGGAAACCGCTTAAGAGAGTGAGTGCACCATTCTCAGAGGAACTGCAGATACTGAACTGATGCGTGGAGTGAAGTGAGCAAGCTATTTTTCCATCTCCCTGGCGAGCATCGCCCACCTGTCTGCTGAGGCTCCCTCAGCAGACTGAAGCTGACTACTACTGCACAGCTGCTACAGACTGTGGGCTGCCCATTGTGACACGTGGTCCCATTGTGACACGTGGTCCCATTGTTCCAGGAATAGAACACATCCAAGCATTGTGTTCTATGAATGGCATGATTCCTATCACAGTGTTCCATGGATGGAACACATCCTATTTAATGCAGGCAAGCAGCGCACCTAGCTGCTGCTGCTGCTGCTGCTACAAGCCACTAGAATACCGTCTGTCAGACAGGTGGACGTAGGCCGAACATTCAAATAACTCGCCAAATAAATCGTTGCTTTTCCATTTAATTCATATGTAAATTAATTAAAAATTGAACAGTAGATTTCAAAGTTGGAAGGCCACAAGAGGGGGACAATGTTTCAAAAATGAAACGACATATCATTGCATGAGGGACGTGGTAGGAATTGAATGCTTGAATTAAGACTGGGGAAGTACTGAGGGGAAGGGGCTGCAGGCCTTGTAGCAGGTGGATGTGCGGAAATGTAGCTATCCAAAGCCAAACACATTACTGCAGCTTGTCACACCTGTACCTACCAAGCAGCAAAGGCCAAGATAGATCGTTATTTTACTGACAGATTGAATACAGTGCAATGCCTCCCATATAGAGGTGAATAAGAGTAGTAGTAGTAGTAGTAGAAGAGTTGGTCAAGTTAAATCAAGGCTAAGGAATTGGAAATGTGCAACTTGGACCAAGAAAAACTAATTACAGAGCAACGACATTTGAAAAAAGCATTCAAATCATGCTTTGAAAACACTACTTGTGTATCCCAATTTCAATTCAATCTGTCTTTGGAAACCGCTTAAGAGAGTGAGTGCACCATTCTCAGAGGAACTGCAGATACTGAAATGATGCGTGGAGTGAAGTGAGCAAGCTATTTTTCCATCTCCCTGGTGAGCATCGCCCACCTGTCTGCTGAGGCTCCCTCAGCAGACTGAAGCTGACTACTACTGCGCAGCTGCTACAGACTGTGGGCTGCCCATTGTGACATGTGGTCCCATTGTGACACGTGGCCCCATTGTGACACGTGGCCCCATTGTTCCAGGAATAGAACACATCCAAGCATTGTATTCTATGAATGGCATGATTCCTATCACAGTGTTCCATGGATGGAACACATCCTATTTACTGCAGGCAAGCAGCGACCTAGCTGCTGCTGCTACTGCTGCTACAAGCCACTAGAATACCGTCTGTCAGACAGGTGGACGTAGGCCGAACATTCAAATAACTCGCCAGATAAATCGTTGCTTTTCCATTTAATTCATATATGAATTAATTCAAAATTGAACAGTAAATTTCAAAGTTGGAAGGCCACAAGAGGGGGACAATGTTTCAAAAATGAAACGACATATCATTGCATGAGGGATGTGGTAGGAATTGAATGCTTGAATTAAGACTGGGGAAGTACTGAGGGGAAGGGGCTGCAGGCCTTGTAGCAGGTGGGTGTGCAGAAATGTAGCTATCCAAAGCCAAACACATTACTGCAGCTTGTCACACCTGTACCTACCAAGCAGCAAAGGCCAAGATAGATCATTATTTTACTGACAGATTGAATACAGTGCAATGCCTCCCATATAGAGGTGAATAAGAGTAGTAGTCGTAGTAGTAGTAGTAGTAGTAGTAGTAGAAGAATTGGTCAAGTTAAATCAAGGCTAAGGAATTGGAAATGTGCAACTTGCACCAAGAAAAACTAACTACAGAGCAACGACATTTGAAAAAAGCATTCAAATCATGCTTTGAAAACACTACTTGTGTATCCCAATTTCAATTCAATCTGTCTTTGGAAACCGCTTAAGAGAGTGAGTGCACCATTCTCAGAGGAACTGCAGATACTGAAATGATGCGTGGAGTGAAGTGAGCAAGCTATTTTTCCATCTCCCTGGCGAGCATCGCCCACCTGTCTGCTGAGGCTCCCTCAGCAGACTGAAGCTGACTACTACTGCGCAGCTGCTACAGACTGTGGGCTGCCCATTGTGACACGTGGTCCCATTGTGACACGTGGTCCCATTGTTCCAGGAATAGAACACATCCAAGCATTGTGTTCTATGAATGGCATGATTCCTATCACAGTGTTCCATGGATGGAACACATCCTATTTACTGCAGGCAAGCAGCGCACCTAGCTGCTGCTGCTGCTGCTACAAGCCACTAGAATACTGTCTGTCAGACAGGTGGACGTAGGCCGAACATTCAAATAACTCGCCAGATAAATCGTTGCTTTTCCATTTAATTCATATATGAATTAATTCAAAATTGAACAGTAAATTTCAAAGTTGGAAGGCCACAAGAGGGGGACAATGTTTTAAAAATGAAACGACATATCATTGCATGAGGGATGTGGTAGGAATTGAATGCTTGAATTAAGACTGGGGAAGTACTGAGGGGAAGGGGCTGCAGGCCTTGTAGCAGGTGGGTGTGCAGAAATGTAGCTATCCAAAGCCAAACACATTACCGCAGCTTGTCATACCTGTACCTACCAAGCAGCAAAGGCCAAGATAGATCGTTATTTTACTGACAGATTGAATACAGTGCAATGCCTCCCATATAGAGGTGAATAAGAGTAGTAGTAGTAGTAGTAGAAGAGTTGGTCAAGTTAAATCAAGGCTAAGGAATTGGAAATGTGCAACTTGGACCAAGAAAAACTAATTACAGAGCAACGACATTTGAAAAAAGAATTCAAATCATGCTTTGAAAACACTACTTGTGTATCCCGATTTCAATTCAATCTGTCTTTGGAAACCGCTTAAGAGAGTGAGTGCACCATTCTCAGAGGAACTGCAGATACTGAAATGATGCGTGGAGTGAAGTGAGCAAGCTATTTTTCCATCTCCCTGGCGAGCATCGCCCACTTGTCTGCTGAGGCTCCCTCAGCAGACTGAAGCTGACTACTACTGCGCAGCTGCTACAGACTGTGGGCTGCCCATTGTGACACGTGGTCCCATTGTGACACGTGATCCCATTGTTCCAGGAATAGAACACATCTAAGAATTGTGTTCTATGAATGGCATGATTCCTATCACAGTGTTCCATGGATGGAACACATCCTATTTACTGCAGGCAAGCAGCGCACCTAGCTGCTGCTGCTGCTGCTGCTACAAGCCACTAGAATACCGTCTGTCAGACACGTGGACGTAGGCCGCACATTCAAATAACTCGCCAGATAAATCGTTGCTTTTCCATTTAATTCATATATGAATTAATTCAAAATTGAACAGTAAATTTCAAAGTTGGAAGGCCACAAGAGGGGGACAATGTTTCAAAAACGAAACGACATATCATTGCATGAGGGATGTGGTAGGAATTGAATGCTTGAATTAAGACTGGGGAAGTACTGAGGGGAAGGGGCTGCAGGCCTTGTAGCAGGTGGGTGTGCAGAAATGTAGCTATCCAAAGCCAAACACATTACTGCAGCTTGTCACACCTGTACCTACCAAGCAGCAAAGGCCAAGATAGATCGTTATTTTACTGACAGATTGAATACAGTGCAATGCCTCCCATATAGAGGTGAATAAGAGTAGTAGTAGTAGTAGTAGTAGTAGTAGTAGTAGTAGAAGAGTTGGTCAAGTTAAATCAAGGCTAAGGAATTGGAAATGTGCAACTTGGACCAAGAAAAACTAATTACAGAGCAACGACATTTGAAAAAAGCATTCAAATCATGCTTTGAAAACACTACTTGTGTATCCCAATTTCAATTCAATCTGTCTTTGGAAACCGCTTAAGAGAGTGAGTGCACCATTCTCAGAAGAACTGCAGATACTGAAATGATGCGTGGAGTGTAGTGAGCAAGCTATTTTTCCATCTCCCTGGCGAGCATCGCCCACCTGTCTGCTGAGGCTCCCTCAGCAGACTGAAGCTGACTACTACTGCGCAGCTGCTACAGACTGTGGGCTGCCCATTGTGACACGTGGTCCCATTGTGACACGTGGCCCCATTGTTCCAGGAATAGAACACATCCAAGCATTGTGTTCTATGAATGGCATGATTCCTATCACAGTGTTCCATGGATGGAACACATCCTATTTACTGCAGGCAAGCAGCGCACCTAGCTGCTGCTGCTGCTGCTACAAGCCACTAGAATACCGTCTGTCAGACAGGTGGACGTAGGCCGAACATTCAAATAACTCGCCAGATAAATCGTTTCTTTTCCATTTAATTCATATATGAATTAATTCAAAATTGAACAGTAAATTTCAAAGTTGGAAGGCCACAAGAGGGGGACAATGTTTCAAAAATGAAACGACATATCATTGCATGAGGGATGTGGTAGGAATTGAATGCTTGAATTAAGACTGGGGAAGTACTGAGGGGAAGGTGCTGCAGGCCTTGTAGCAGGTGGGTGTGCAGAAATGTAGCTATCCAAAGCCAAACACATTACTGCAGCTTGTCACACCTGTACCTACCAAGCAGCAAAGGCCAAGATAGATCGTTATTTTACTGACAGATTGAATACAGTGCAATGCCTCCCATATAGAGGTGAATAAGAGTAGTAGTAGTAGTAGTAGTAGTAGTAGTAGTAGAAGTAGAAGAGTTGGTCAAGTTAAATCAAGGCTAAGGAATTGGAAATGTGCAACTTGCACCAAGAAAAACTAATTACAGAGCAACGACATTTGAAAAAAGCATTCAAATCATGCTTTGAAAACACTACTTGTGTATCCCGATTTCAATTCAATCTGTCTTTGGAAACCGCTTAAGAGAGTGAGTGCACCATTCTCAAAGGAACTGCAGATACTGAAATGATGTGTGGAGTGAAGTGAGCAAGCTATTTTTCCATCTCCCTGGCGAGCATCGCCCACCTGTCTGCTGAGGCTCCCTCAGCAGACTGAAGCTGACTACTACTGAGCAGCTGCTACAGACTGTGGGCGGCCCATTGTGACACGTGGTCCCATTGTGACACGTGGTCCCATTGTTCCAGGAATAGAACACATCCAAGCATTGTGTTCTATGAATGGCATGATTCCTATCACAGTGTTCCATGGATGGAACACATCCTATTTACTGCAGGCAAGCAGCGCACCTAGCTGCTGCTGCTGCTGCTGCTGCTGCTACAAGCCACTAGAATACCGTCTGTCAGACAGGTGGACGTAGGCCGAACATTCAAATAACTCGCCAAATAAATCGTTGCTTTTCCATTTAATTCATATATGAATTAATTCAATATTGAACAGTAAACTTCAAAGTTGGAAGGCCACAAGAGGGGGACAATGTTTCAAAAATGAAACGACATATCATTGCATGAGGGATGTGGTAGGAATTGAATGCTTGAATTAAGACTGGGGAAGTACTGAGGGGAAGGGGCTGCAGGCCTTGTAGCAGGTGGGTGTGCAGAAATGTAGCTATCCAAAGCCAAACACATTACTGCAGCTTGTCACACCTGTACCTACCAAGCAGCAAAGGCCAAGATAGATCGTTATTTTACTGACAGATTGAATACAGTGCAATGCCTCCCATATAGAGGTGAATAAGAGTAGTAGTAGAAGTAGTAGTAGTAGAAGAGTTGGTCAAGTTAAATCAAGGCTAAGGAATTGGAAATGTGCAACTTGGACCAAGAAAAACTAATTACAGAGCAATGACATTTGAAAAAAGCATTCAAATCATGCTTTGAAAACACTACTTGTGTATCCCGATTTCAATTCAATCTGTCTTTGGAAACCGCTTAAGAGAGTGAGTGCACCATTCTCAGAGGAACTGCAGATACTGAAATGATGCGTGGAGTGAAGTGAGCAAGCTATTTTTCCATCTCCCTGGCGAGCATCGCCCACCTGTCTGCTGAGGCTCCCTCTGCAGACTGAAGCTGACTACTACTGCGCAGCTGCTACAGACTGTGGGCTGCCCATTGTGACACGTGGTCCCATTGTGACACGTGGTCCCATTGTTCCAGGAATAGAACACATCCAAGCATTGTGTTCTATGAATGGCATGATTCCTATCACAGTGTTCCATGGATGGAACACATCCTATTTACTGCAGGCAAGCAGCGCACCTAGCTGCTGCTGCTGCTGCTGTTTTTCTTCTCCTCTCATGAGCCCAAACAAGACTCTAAAAGGATGAGTTTGCAGCTACTTTACTTTTGGAGAAAATTCAAAACATTCATTATTCAATAGAGCCCACTAGCAAAAACCAGCGTTTTGAATGAAGAATCACATTTCTTGGTAGAATCATGCAGGATTGAAATTTTTGATGGTTTTTTTACTCCTCTCAACAGCCCAAACAAGTTTCTAAAAGGATGAGTTTGCAACTACTTTACTTTTGGAGAAAATTCAAAACATTCATTATTCAATAGGGCCCAAACTATCAAAAACCAGCGGTTTGAATGAACACTCACATTTCTTGGTAGTATCGTGCAGGATTGAAATTTTTGATGTTTTTCTACTCCTCTCATGAGCCCAAACAAGACTCTAAAAGGATGAGTTTGCAACTACTTTACTTTTGGAGAAAATTCAAAACATTCATTATTCAATAGAGCCCAATAGCAAAAACCAGCGTTTTGAATGAAGAATCACATTTCTTGGTAGAATAATGAAGGATTGAAATTTATGATGGTTTTTTACTCCTCTCAACAGCCCAAACAAGTTTCTAAAAGGATGAGTTTGCAACTACTTTACTTTTGGAGAAAATTCAAAACATTCATTATTCAATAGGGCCCAAACTATCAAAAACCAGCGGTTTGAATGAACACTCACATTTCTTGGTAGAATCGTGCAGGACTGAAATTTTTGATTTTTTTCTACTCCTCTCATGAGCCCAAACAAGACTCTAAAAGGATGAGTTTGCAACTACTTTACTTTTGGAGAAAATTCAAAACATTCATTATTCATTAGAGCCCAATAGCAAAAACTATCGTTTTGAATGAAGAATCACATTTCTTGGTAGAATCATGCAGGATTGAAATTTTTGATGGTTTTTTACTCCTCTCAAAAGCCCAAACAAGTTTCTTAAAGGATGAGTTTGCAACTACTTTACTTTTGGAGAAAATTCAAAACATTCATTATTCAATAGGGCCCAAAATATCAAAAACCAGCGGTTTAAATGAACACACATTTCTTGGTAGAATCGTGCAGGACTGAAATTTTTGATGTTTTTCTACTCCTCTCATGAGCCCAAAACAAGTCTCTAAAAGGATGAGTTTGCAACTACTTTACTTTTGGGGAAAATTCAATGAATGTCAATTGAATGTTTTGAATTTTCTCCAAAAGTAAAGTAGTTGCAAACTCATCCTTTTAGAGACTTGTTTGGGCTGTTGAGAGGAGTAAAAAACCATCAAAAATTTCAATCATGCACGATTCTACCAAGAAATGTGAGTGTTCATTCAAACCACTGGTTTTTGATAGTTTGGGCCCTATTGAATAATGAATGTTTTGAATTTTCTCCAAAAGTAAAGTAGTTGCAAACTCATCCTTTTAGAAACTTGTTTGGGCTGTTGAGAGGAGTAAAAAACCATCAAAAATTTCAGTCCTGCATGATTCTACCAAGAAATGTGTGTTCATTCAAACCGCTGGTTTTTGATATTTTGGGCCCTATTGAATAAAGAATGTTTAGAATTTTCTCCAAAAGTAAAGTAGATGCAAACTCATCCTTTTAGAAACTTGTTTGGGCTGTTGAGAGGAGTAAAAAACCATCAAAAATTTCAATCCTGCATGATTCTACCAAGAAATGTGATTCTTCATTCAAAACGCTGATTTTTGCTATTGGGTTCTATTGAATAATGAATGTTTTGAATTTTCTCCAAAAGTAAAGTAGTTGTATACTCATCCTTTTAGAGACTTGTTTGGGCTCATGAGAGGAGTAGAAAAACATCAAAAATTTCAGTCCTGCACGATTCTACCAAGAAATGTGAGTGTTCATTCAAACCGCTGGTTTTTGATTTTTTTTTACCCTATTGAATAATGAATGTTTTGAATTTTCTCCAAAAGTAAAGTAGTTGCAAACTCATCCTTTTAGAGACTTGTTTGTGATCATGAGAGAAGTAGAAAAACATCAAAAATTTCAGTCCTGCACGATTCTACCAAGAAATGTGAGTGTTCATTCAAAACGCTGATTTTTGCTATTGGGTTCTATTGAATAATGAATGTTTTGAATTTTCTCCAAAAGTAAAGTAGTTGCAAACTCATCCTTTTAGAAACTTGTTTGGGCTGTTGAGAGGAGTAAAAAACCATCAAAAATTTCAATCCTGCATGATTCTACCAAGAAATGTGATTCTTCATTCAAAACGCTGGTTTTTGCTATTGGGCTCTATTGAATAATGAATGTTTTGAATTTTCTCCAAAAGTAAAGTAGTTGCAAACTCATGCTTTTAGAGACTTCTTTGGGCTCATGAGAGGAGTGGAAAAACATCAAAAATTTCAGTCCTGCATGATTCTACCAAGAAATGTTTGTTCATTCAAACCGCTGGTTTTTGATATTTTGGGCCCTATTGAATAATGAATGTTTTGAATTTTCTCCAAAAGTAAAGTAGTTGCAAACTCATCCTTTTTGAAACTTGTTTGGGCTGTTGAGAGGAGTAAAAAACCATCAAAAATTTCAATCCTGCATGATTCTACCAAGAAATGTGATTCTTCATTCAAAACGCTGGTTTTTGCTATTGGGCTCTATTGAATAATGAATGTTTTGAATTTTCTCCAAAAATAAAGTAGTTGCAAACTCATCCTTTTAGAGACTTGTTTGTGCTCATGAGAGGAGTAGAAAAACATCAAAAATTTCAGTCCTGCACGATTCTACCAAGAAATGTGAGTGTTCATTCAAACCGCTGGTTTTTGATAGTTTGGGCCCTATTGAATAATGAATGTTTTGAATTTTCTCCAAAAGTAAAGTAGTTGCAAACTCATCCTTTTAGAAACTTGTTTGGGCTGTTGAGAGGAGTAAAAAACCATCAAAAATTTCAATCCTGCATGATTCTACCAAGAAATGTGATTCTTCATTCAAAACGCTGATTTTTGCTATTGGGTTCTATTGAATAATGAATGTTTTGAATTTTCTCCAAAAGTAAAGTAGTTGCAAACTCATCCTTTTATAGACTTGTTTGGGCTCATGAGAGGAGTAGAAAAACATCAAAAATTTCAGTCCTGCACGATTCTACCAAGAAATGTGTGTTCATTCAAACTGCTGGTTTTTGATATTTTGGGCCCTACTGAATAATGAATGTTTTGAATTTTCTCCAAAAGTAAAGTGGTTGCAAACTCATCCTTTTAGAAACTTGATTGGGCTGTTGAGAGGAGTAAAAAACCATCAATAATTTCAATCCTGCATGATTCTACCAAGAAATGTGATTCTTCATTCAAAACGCTGGTTTTTGCTATTGGGCTCTATTGAATAATGAATGTTTTGAATTTTCTCCAAAAGTAAAGTAGATGCAAACTCATCCTTTTAGAGTCTTGGTTTGGGCTCATGAGAGGAGTAGAAAAACATCAAAAATTTCAGTCCTGCACGATTCTACCAAGAAATGTGAGTGTTCATTCAAACCGCTGGTTTTTGATTTTTTTTTACCCTATTGAATAATGAATGTTTTGAATTTTCTCCAAAAGTAAAGTAGTTGCAAACTCATCCTTTTATAGACTTGTTTGGGCTCATGAGAGGAGTAGAAAAACATCAAAAATTTCAGTCCTGCACGATTCTACCAAGAAATGTGAGTGTTCATTCAAACCGCTGGTTTTTGATAGTTTGGGCCATATTGAATAATGAAAGTTTTGAATTTTCTCCTAAAGTAAAGTAGTTGCAAACTCATACTTTTAGAAACTTGTTTGGGCTGTTGAGAGGAGTAAAAAACCATCAAAAATTTCAATCCTGCATGATTCTACCAAGAAATGTGATTCTTCATTCAAAACGCTGGTTTTTGCTATTGGGCTCTATTGAATAATGAATGTTTTGAATTTTCTCCAAAAGTAAAGTAGATGCAAACTCATCCTTTTAGAGTCTTGGTTTGGGCTCATGAGAGGAGTAGAAAAACATCAAAAATTTCAGTCCTGCATGATTCTACCAAGAAATGTGTGTTCATTCAAACCGCTGGTTTTTGATATTTTGGGCCCTATTGAATAATGAATGTTTTGAATTTTCTCCAAAAGTAAAGTAGTTGCAAACTCATCCTTTTAGAAACTTGTTTGGGTTGTTGAGAGGAGTAAAAAAACATCAAAAATTTCAATCCTGCATGATTCTACCAAGAAATGTGATTCTTCATTCAAAACGCTGGTTTTTGCTATTGGGCTCTATTGAATAATGAATGTTTTGAATTTTCTCCAAAAGTAAAGTAGTTGCAAACTCATCCTTTTAGAGACTTGTTTGTGCTCATGAGAGGAGTAGAAAAACATCAAAAATTTCAGTCCTGCACGATTCTACCAAGAAATGTGAGTGTTCATTCAAACCGCTGGTTTTTGATATTTTGGGCCCTATTGAATAATGAATGTTTTGAATTTTCTCCAAAAGTAAAGTAGTTGCAAACTCATCCTTTTTGAAACTTGTTTGGGCTGTTGACAGGAGTAAAAAACCATCAAAAATTTCAATCCTGCATGATTCTACCAAGAAATGTGATTCTTCATTCAAAACGCTGATTTTTGCTATTGGGTTCTATTGAATAATGAATGTTTTGAATTTTCTCCAAAAGTAAAGTAGTTGCAAACTCATGCTTTTTTGTTTAAATATTTTTATTAAAGTTTCAAGTATAGCGGGAAAGGATAAATGGACAAAGTAAAAAGTAGAGAACTCTACTCTACGTGTTACATCACACATTAAATAAAATTGTTTAATACAAGTAGTGTACATAAGAAACAAATATAATACATCGCTTGAATGCAATCCTCTCAAAAAAGGAACCAACATTGTCATATTGAGTTTACAGTAGAGTGTTAGATAACATAAATTAAGAAAATTTCAAATTCCAAACATCCCATTTAGTGTGATATTTATGGAGAGTACCATTAATAAAGGCAAATCTTTTCTCCATAGAATTATGAGTCCGTAATTTACCTAAAATATCAGCAAAAGAAGGTAAATCAGTTTTAAGCCACCAGAAAGCTATAGCGTTTTTGGTCACCAAAAAAGTATGTATCATTACAAATCGAATAACAGGATTTATTTCTTCAGTGCCCAAAGAAAGTAATGCCATTTGTGGGGTGACCTTCACTGCGTTGTCAGAGAGAGTATTTATATGATTCGTAACTTCTTTCCACAATCTCTTCAATTTAGGACAGCTCCAGAAAATGTGGTACAGGTTACCTGGTAAACCACAATTCCTCCAGCATAGAGGGGAGTATTTATTATCTATATGAGCTAACCTAATCGGAGTGTAATGCCATCTAATTAAAGTTTTAAAGAAAGACTCCTGTAAAGTCGCAGAAATAGTAGATGCATTTGAAAACTTTATGGCCTTCCCCCATTGGTCTTCATCAAATTTTATGTTAAAATCCCTTTCCCATCTTTGAATGTATACATTTTTAAAGAGTTCGGTGTCGTCATTAGGGTGGGAATATATGTTTTTAAGACTCCAAGTCGACTTAAGAGCAACATTTGCAAACATGGAGGCCACAATATCCGAATTCAAAGCTCTACTAGTCAAAAATTTCCGCAGAAGATCTTTCAGAAGTAGATAAGAGGTGAAATGTGTAGACGGGACATGAAATTTATTTTTAATTTCATTAAAGGGTAAAAAATTTTGTCCGTCCCATAAATCCCCTACCGTATTAATTTTAAAGCTGCACCACTCCTCTGGAACTGGACATTTATATATTTTTGATAATAATTTTAATGGGAATTTTTTCAAAATACTTTTCCTGTCGTCGCCTTTCTTTAATTTTGTTAAACTCCTCCACATAGTCAGTATAGAATTTACAACAGGATGTTGATAAGTAATGATCGAAGGAGATAGCAGATCTTTAAAGAAAAAATCTGATATTGAACTAGTCCCATAATGTTCTAGCTCAAGGTCCAACCAAGCGGGAAGTGTTTTCGTATTTACATTATGGAACGCCCACAAGGCGGTCTTGAGAGGATGTCTCATCCAACTCTCCACGAGATACAAAAAAGAAAAAAGACAAAAAATTTCTGACCTCCAGAACCAAATTGCTTCAAAAGAAAAATAACAAAATTCCCTGTCTGCTCCATCCCATATTATCCATCTTGATATCCTGAAATTGAGACAGGCGTTAAGATCCGAAATTATTTCCGAGTACGAGTCCATTGTTAGAGCATCAAAATATAATCTGTATGCTTCAATTAACAAACCCACCAAATATATGACAAGTAAACTTAAACAAGCTCGCGTAAGTAGAAGGATTGTTAAAATCAAATCCCCTTCAGGAGAAATGAAACAACACCCCTCTGATATTACCAAAATATTTGCGGATTATTTCGAAACCCTCTATAATCTTAAAAAAGATCCCTTAGTTCATACTCCTAATCAAAAAGAGATTGACCTTTTTCTTTCTAAATTGACCCTTCTCCAACTAGATAATTTGGACCTAACTCTTTTAAATCAACCGTTTACTGTAGAAGAAATTGCCAAAACGATTGACAAACTTAAACTTAACAAATCCCCTGGCCCAGATGGGTTCACAAACGAATATCTCAAGTTTTTCTCCAACATTTTATCCCCGCACCTAAAATCTCTTTTTGACCACGCTTCTAGTATTGGATCGTTCCCCAAAGAAATGACGGAGGCAACTATCATTTTGATCCCCAAAGACATTAGAAACCCAGAAGTAAAAAATTATCGTCCGATCTCTTTAATTAACACTGATATTAAAGTATATTCAAAAATTTTAGCGGATCGATTAAAGAATCTTTTACCTGATCTTGTTAAAAATGATCAAGTAGGGTTTGTCTCCGGAAGACAAGTAACAGACGGTACCAGAAGAATCTTGAACTTGTTTAACATAGCTAGCTCTAATAATCTCCCTTCACTATTTATCTCGTTGGATGCCCAAAAAGCTTTTGATAGGGTGAATTGGGATTATCTTAAAGCTACTTTACTAAAGTTTGGTTTTGACAATCGCTTTATAACATCTATATTTGCATTGTACTCTAATACTAATGCTAAAACCTATACTAATAATCACCTTTCTAGGAATTTCAACATCACTAATGGAACAAGACAGGGCTGCCCCCTTTCGCCCCTTTTATTTGCCTTGGCAGTCGAGCCCTTGGCGGAAATGATCAGAAAATGTACTGATATTTCGGGTTTTAAAACAAAAAATTATCATCACAAGTTAACCTTATTTGCTGACGACCTTATGTTATCAGTCACTGATCCGGCTAATTCACTTAACGCTTTAATCACCATTTTAGATGAGTTCTATAAGGTCTCATATTTTAAAATAAATCCCCAAAAATCTAAAATAATACATTTTAATTTACGTCCCTCTGAAATTGAAGCCTTTAAAGAATTATCTGAATTTTACTGGGAAGATTTTGAACTAGAATACTTGGGGATAATTTTCCCTAAAGATTTGAAACTCATTGTTTCTAAGAATATGGAACATCTCAGTAAGAAAATCTTAAAAGACCTTTCTGGTTATAATAATTGCGATCTATCCCTGATGGGAAGAACCTTGGTAATAAAAACATATATTTTACCTAAAATTCTTTTTGTACTTAGGAATTTACCACTTACGATTCCCACTTCCCTTTTATTTAAAATCCAAAAAGCAATTAACCTTTTTATCTGGAAAGGGAAGAAACCTAGAGTTGCTACTGAAATTTTATATAAGAAAAAGAGTAATGGAGGCCTTGCACTCCCCAATATTCAAATCTATTTTCAAGCTTCTCTTATTCTTCAGAGTCAACAGTGGTTTTCTACGAAAACACTTCCCGCTTGGTTGGACCTTGAGCTAGAACATTATGGGACTAGTTCAATATCAGATTTTTTCTTTAAAGATCTGCTATCTCCTTCGATCATTACTTATCAACATCCTGTTGTAAATTGTATACTGACTATGTGGAGGAGTTTCACAAAATTAAAGAAAGGCGACGACAGGAAAAGCATTTTGAAAAAATTCCCATTAAAATTATTATCAAAAATATATAAATGTCCAGTTCCAGAGGAGTGGTGCAGCTTTAAAATTAATACGGTAGGGGATTTATGGGACGGACA
Source organism: Dendrobates tinctorius (assembly GCF_039654945.1). Classification (NCBI taxonomy): domain Eukaryota; kingdom Metazoa; phylum Chordata; class Amphibia; order Anura; family Dendrobatidae; genus Dendrobates; species Dendrobates tinctorius. The sequence continues at coordinate 1,476,249 of NW_027362018.1, read as the reverse complement.
AAATTTTTTACCCTTTAATGAAATTAAAAATAAATTTCATGTCCCGTCTACACATTTCACCTCTTATCTACTTCTGAAAGATCTTCTGCGGAAATTTTTGACTAGTAGAGCTTTGAATTCGGATATTGTGGCCTCCATGTTTGCAAATGTTGCTCTTAAGTCGACTTGGAGTCTTAAAAACATATATTCCCACCCTAATGACAACACCGAACTCTTTAAAAATGTATACATTCAAAGATGGGAAAGGGATTTTAACATAAAATTTGATGAAGACCAATGGGGGAAGGCCATAAAGTTTTCAAATGCATCTACTATTTCTGCGACTTTACAGGAGTCTTTCTTTAAAACTTTAATTAGATGGCATTACACTCCGATTAGGTTAGCTCATATAGATAATAAATACTCCCCTCTATGCTGGAGGAATTGTGGTTTACCAGGTAACCTGTACCACATTTTCTGGAGCTGTCCTAAATTGAAGAGATTGTGGAAAGAAGTTACGAATCATATAAATACTCTCTCTGACAACGCAGTGAAGGTCACCCCACAAATGGCATTACTTTCTTTGGGCACTGAAGAAATAAATCCTGTTATTCGATTTGTAATGATACATACTTTTTTGGTGACCAAAAACGCTATAGCTTTCTGGTGGCTTAAAACTGATTTACCTTCTTTTGCTGATATTTTAGGTAAATTACGGACTCATAATTCTATGGAGAAAAGATTTGCCTTTATTAATGGTACTCTCCATAAATATCACACTAAATGGGATGTTTGGAATTTGAAATTTTCTTAATTTATGTTATCTAACACTCTACTGTAAACTCAATATGACAATGTTGGTTCCTTTTTTGAGAGGATTGCATTCAAGCGATGTATTATATTTGTTTCTTATGTACACTACTTGTATTAAACAATTTTATTTAATGTGTGATGTAACACGTAGAGTAGAGTTCTCTACTTTTTACTTTGTCCATTTACCCTTTCCCTCTATACTTGAAACTTTAATAAAATATTTAAACAAAAAAGCATGAGTTTGCAACTACTTTACTTTTGGAGAAAATTCAAAACATTCATTATTCAATAGAATCCAATAGCAAAAATCAGCGTTTTGAATGAAGAATCACATTTCTTGGTAGAATCATGCAGGATTGAAATTTTTGATGGTTTTTTACTCCTCTCAACAGACCAAACAAGTTTCTAAAAGGATGAGTTTGCAACTACTTTACTTTTGGAGAAAATTCAAAACATTCATTATTCAATAGGGCCCAAACTATCAAAAACCAGCGGTTTGAATGAACACTCACATTTCTTGGTAGAATCGTGCAGGACTGAAATTTTTCATGTTTTTCTACTCCTCTCATGAGCACAAACAAGTCTCTAAAAGGATGAGTTTGCAACTACTTTACTTTTGGAGAAAATTCAAAACATTCATTATTCAATAGGGTAAAAAAAATCAAAAACCAGCGGTTTGAATGAACACTCACATTTCTTGGTAGAATCGTGCAGGACTGAAATTTTTGATGTTTTTCTACTCCTCTCATGAGCCCAAACCAAGACTCTAAAAGGATGAGTTTGCATCTACTTTACTTTTGGAGAAAATTCAAAACATTCATTATTCAATAGAGCCCAATAGCAAAAACCAGCGTTTTGAATGAAGAATCACATTTCTTGGTAGAATCATGCAGGATTGAAATTTTTGATTGTTTTTTACTCCTCTCAACAGCCCAAACAAGTTTCTAAAAGGATGAGTTTGCAACTACTTTACTTTTGGAGTAAATTCAAAACATTCATTATTCAATAGGGCCCAAAATATCAAAAACGAGCGGTTTGAATGAAGAATCACATTTCTTGGTAGAATCATGCAGGATTGAAATTTTTGATGGTTTTTTACTCCTCTCAACAGCCCAAACAAGTTTATAAAAGGATGAGTTTGCAACTACTTTACTTTTGGAGAAAATTCAAAACATTCATTATTCAATAGGGCCCAAAATATCAAAAACCAGCCGTTTGAATGAACACACATTTCTTGGTAGAATCGTGCAGGACTGAAATTTTTGATGTTTTTCTACTCCTCTCATGAGCCCAAACAAGTCTCTAAAAGCATGAGTTTGCAACTACTTTACTTTTGGAGAAAATTCAAAACATTCATTATTCAATAGAACCCAATAGCAAAAATCAGCGTTTTGAATGAAGAATCACATTTCTTGGTAGAATCATGCAGGATTGAAATTTTTGATGGTTTTTTACTCCTCTCAACAGCCCAAACAAGTTTCTAAAAGGATGAGTTTGCAACTTTACTTTTGGAGAAAATTCAAAACATTCATTATTCAATAGGGCCCAAAATATCAAAAACCAGCGGTTTGAATGAACACACATTTCTTGGTAGAATCATGCAGGTCTGAAATTTTTGATGTTTTTCTACTCCTCTCATGAGCCCAAACAAGTCTCTAAAAGCATGAGCTTGCAACTACTTTACTTTTGGAGAAAATTCAAAACATTCATTATTCAATAGGGCCCAAACTATCAAAAACCAGCGGTTTGAATGAACACTCACATTTCTTGGTAGAATCATGCAGGACTGAAATTTTTGATGTTTTTCTACTCCTCTCATGAGCCCAAACAAGTCTCTAAAAGCATGAGTTTGCAACTACTTTACTTTTGGAGAAAATTCAAAACATTCATTATTCAATAGAGCCCAATAGCAAAAATCAGGTTTTGAATGAAGAATCACATTTCTTGGTAGAATCATGCAGGATTGAAATTTTTGATGGTTTTTTACTCCTCTCAACAGCCCAAACAAGTTTCTAAAAGGATGAGTTTGCAACTACTTTACTTTTGGAGAAAATTCAAAACATTCATTATTCAATAGGGCCCAAACTATCAAAAACCAGCGGTTTGAATGAACACTCACATTTCTTGGTAGAATCGTGCAGGACTGAAATTTTTGATGTTTTTCTACTCCTCTCATGAGCCCAAACCAAGTCTCTAAAAGGATGAGTTTGCAACTACTTTACTTTTGGAGAAAATTCAAAACATTCAATTGACATTCATTGAATTTTCTCCAAAAGTAAAGTTGTTGCAAACTCATCCTTTTAGAGGCTTGTTTGGGCTCATGAGAGGAGTAGAAAAACATCAAAAATTTCAGTCCTGCACGATTCTACCAAGAAATGTGTGTTCATTTAAACCACTGGTTTTTGATATTTTGGGCCCTATTGAATAATGAATGTTTTGAATTTTCTCCAAAAGTAAAGTAGTTGCAAACTCATCCTTTTAGAAACTTGTTTGGGCTTTTGAGAGGAGTAAAAAACCATCAAAAATTTCAATCCTGCATGATTCTACCAAGAAATGTGATTCTTCATTCAAAACGCTGGTTTTTGCTATTGGGCTCTAATGAATAATGAATGTTTTGAATTTTCTCCAAAAGTAAAGTAGTTGCAAACTCATCCTTTTAGAGTCTTGTTTGGGCTCATGAGAGGAGTAGAAAAACATCAAAAATTTCAGTCCTGCACGATTCTACCAAGAAATGTGAGTGTTCATTCAAACCGCTGGTTTTTGATAGTTTGGGCCCTATTGAATAATGAATGTTTTGAATTTTCTCCAAAAGTAAAGTAGTTGCAAACTCATCCTTTTAGAAACTTGTTTGGGCTGTTAAGAGGAGTAAAAAACCATCAAAAATTTCAATCCTGCATGATTCCACCAAGAAATGTGATTCTTCATTCAAAACGCTGGTTTTTGCTATTGGGCTCTATTGAATAATGAATGTTTTGAATTTTCTCCAAAAGTAAAGTAGTTGCAAACTCATCCTTTTAGAGACTTGTTTGGGCTCATGAGAGGAGTAGAAAAACATCAAAAATTTCAGTCCTGCACGATTCTACCAAGAAATGTGTGTTCATTCAAACCGCTGGTTTTTGATATTTTGGGCCCTATTGAATAATGAATGTTTTGAATTTTCTCCAAAAGTAAAGTAGTTGCAAACTCATCCTTTTAGAGACTTGTTTGGGCTCATGAGAGGAGTAAAAAACCATCAAAAATTTCAATCCTGCATGATTCTACCAAGAAATGTGATTCTTCATTCAAAACGCTGGTTTTTGATAGTGGGCTCTATTGAATAATGAATGTTTTGAATTTTCTCCAAAAGTAAAGTAGTTGCAAACTCATCCTTTTAGAGTCTTGTTTGGGCTCATGAGAGGAGTAGAAAAACAGCAGCAGCAGCAGCAGCAGCTAGGTGCGCTGCTTGCCTGCAGTAAATAGGATGTGTTCCATCCATGGAACACTGTGATAGGAATCATGCCATTCATAGAACGCAATGCTTGGATGTGTTCTATTCCTGGAACAATGGGGCCACGTGTCACAATGGGACCACGTGTCACAATGGGCAGCCCACAGTCTGTAGCAGCTGCTCAGTAGTAGTCAGCTTCAGTCTGCTGAGGGAGCCTCAGCAGACAGGTGGGCGATGCTCGCCAGGGAGATGGAAAAATAGCTTGCTCACTTCACTCCACGCATCATTTCAGTATCTGCAGTTCCCCTGAGAATGGTGCACTCACTCTCTTAAGCGGTTTCCAAAGACAGATTGAATTTAAATTGGGATACACAAGTACTGTTTTCAAAGCATGATTTGAATGCTATTTTCAAATGTCGTTGCTCTGTAATTAGTTTTTCTTGGTCCAAGTTGCACATTTCCAATTCCTTAGCCTTGATTTAACTTGACCAACTCTTCTACTACTACTACTACTACTACTACTACTACTCTTATTCACCTCTATATGGGAGGCATTGCACTGTATTCAATCTGCCAGTAAAATAACGATCTATCTTGGCCTTTGCTGCTTGGTAGGTACAGGTGTGACAAGCTGCAGTAATGTGTTTGGCTTTGGATATCTACATTTCTGCACACCCACCTGCTACAAGGCCTGCAGCCCCTTCCCCTCAGTACTTCCCCAGTCTTAATTCAAGCATTCAATTCCTACCACATCCCTCATGCAATGATATGTCGTTTCATTTTTGAAACATTGTCCCCCTCTTGTGGCCTTCCAACTTTGAAATTTACTGTTCAATTTTGAATTAATTCATATATGAATTAAATGGAAAAGCAACGATTTATCTGGCGAGTTATTTGAATGTTCGGCCTACGTCCACCTGTCTGACAGACGGTATTCTAGTGGCTTGTAGCAGCAGCAGCAGCAGCAGCTAGGTGCGCTGCTTGCCTGCAGTAAATAGGATGTGTTCCATCAATGGAACACTGTGATAGGAATCATGCCATTCATAGAACACAATGCTTGGATGTGTTCTATTCCTGGAACAATGGGACCACGTGTCACAATGGGACCACGTGTCACAATGGGCAGCCCACAGTCTGTAGCAGCTGCGCAGTAGTAGTCAGCTTCAGTCTGCTGAGGGAGCCTCAGCAGACAGGTGGGCGATGCTCGCCAGGGAGATGGAAAAATAGCTTGCTCACTTCACTCCACGCATCATTTCAGTATCTGCAGTTCCTCTGAGAATGGTGCACTCAATCTCTTAAGCGGTTTCCAAAGACAGATTGAATTGAAATCGGGATACACAAGTAGTGTTTTCAAAGTATGATTTGAATGCTTTTTTCAAATGTCGTTGCTCTGTAATTAGTTTTTTTTGGTCAAAGTTGCACATTTCCAATTCCTTAGCCTTGATTTAACTTGACCAACTCTTCTACTACTACTACTACTACTACTACTACTCTTATTCACCTCTATATGGGAGGCATTTCACTGTACTCAATCTGTCAGTAAAATAACGATCTATCTTGGCCTTTGCTGCTTGGTAGGTACAGGTGTGACAAGCTGCAGTAATGTGTTTGGCTTTGGATAGCTACATTTCTTCACACCCACCTGCTACAAGGCCTGCAGCCCCTTCCCCTCAGTACTTCCCCAGTCTTAATTCAAGCATTCAATTTCTGCCACATCCCTCATGCAATGATATGTCGTTTCGTTTTTGAAACATTGTCCCCCTCTTGTGGCCTTCCAACTTTGAAATTTACTGTTCAATTTTGAATTAATTCATATATGAATTAAATGGAAAAGCAACGATTTATCTGGCGAGTTATTTGAATGTTCGGCCTACGTCCACCTGTCTGACAGACGGTATTCTAATGGCTTGTAGCAGCAGCAGCAGCTAGGTGCGCTGCTTGCCTGCAATAAATAGGATGTGTTCCATCCATGGAACACTGTGATAGGAATCATGCCATTCATAGAACACAATTCTTGGATGTGTTCTATTCCTGGAACAATGGGACCACGTGTCACAATGGGACAACGTGTCACAATGGGCAGCCCACAGTCTGTAGCAGCTGCGCAGTAGTAGTCAGCTTCAGTCTGCTGAGGGAGCCTCAGCAGACAGGTGGGCGATGCTCGCCAGGGAGATGGAAAAATAGCTTGCTCACTTCACTCCACGCATCATTTCAGTATCTGCAGTTCCTCTGAGAATGGTGCACTCACTCTCTTAAGCGGTTTCCAAAGACAGATTGAATTGAAATCGGGATACACAAGTAGTGTTTTCAAAGCATGATTTGAATGCTTTTTTCAAATGTCGTTGCTCTGTAATTAGTTTTTCTTGTTCCAAGTTGCACATTTCCAATTCCTTAGCCTTGATTTAACTTGACCAACTCTTCTACTACTACTACTACTACTACTGAATAAGTCACCTCTATATGGGAGGCATTGCACTGTATTCAATCTGTCAGTAAAATAACGATCTATCTTGGCCTTTGCTGCTTGGTAGGTACAGGTGTGACAAGCTGCAGTAATGTGTTTGGCTTTGGATAGCTACATTTCTGCACACCCACCTGCTACAAGGCCTGCAGACCCTTCCCCTCAGTACTTCCCCAGTCTTAATTCAAGCATTCAATTCCTACCACATCCCTCATGCATTGATATGTCGTTTCATTTTTGAAACATTGTCCCCCTCTTGTGGCCTTCCAACTTTGAAATTTACTGTTCAATTTTGAATTAATTTATATATGAATTAAATGGAAAAGCAACGATTTATCTGGCGGGTTATTTGAATGTTCGGCCTACGTCCACCTGTCTGACAGACGGTATTCTAGTGGCTTGTAGCAGCAGCAGCAGCAGCTAGGTGCGCTGCTTGCCTGCAGTAAATAGGATGTGTTCCATCCATGGAACACTGTGATAGGAATCATGTCATTCATAGAACACAATGCTTGGATGTGTTCTATTCCTGGAACAATGGGACCACGTGTCACAATGGGACCACGTGTCACAATGGGCAGCCCACAGTCTGTAGCAGCTGCGCAGTAGTAGTCAGCTTCAGTCTGCTGAGGGAGCCTCAGCAGACAGGTGGGCGATTCTCGCCAGGGAGATGGAAAAATAGCTTGCTCACTTCACTCCACGCATCATTTCAGTATCTGCAGTTCCTCTGAGAACGGTGCACTCACCCTCTTAAGCGGTTTCCAAAGACATATTGAATTGAAATTGGGATACACAAGTAGTGTTTTCAAAGCATGATTTGAATGCTTTTTTCAAATGTCGTTGCTCTGTAGTTAGTTTTTCTTGGTGCAAGTTGCACATTTCCAATTCCTTAGCTTTGATTTAACTTGACCAACTCTTCTACTACTACTACTACTACTCTTATTCACCTCTATATGGGAGGCATTGCACTGTATTCAATCTGTCAGTAAAATAACGATCTATCTTGGCCTTTGCTGCTTGGTAGGTACAGGTGTGACAAGCTGCAGTAATGTGTTTGGCTTTGGATAGCTACATTTCTGCACACCCACCTGCTACAAGGCCTGCAGCCCCTTCCCCTCAGTACTTCCCCAGTCTTAATTCAAGCATTCAATTCCTACCACATCCCTCATGCAATGATATGTCGTTTCATTTTTGAAACATTGTCCCCCTCTTGTGGCCTTCCAACTTTGAAATTTACTGTTCAATTTTGAATTAATTCATATATGAATTAAATGGAAAAGCAACGATTTATCTGGCGAGTTATTTGAATGTTCGGCCTACGTCCACCTGTCTGACAGACGGTATTCTAGTGGCTTGTAGCAGCAGCAGCAGCAGCAGCAGCTAGGTGCGCTGCTTGCCTGCAGTAAATAGGATGTGTTCCATCCATGGAACACTGTGATAGGAATCATGCCATTCATAGAACACAATGCTTGGATGTGTTCTATTCCTGGAACAATGGGGCCACATGTCACAATGGGACCACGTGTCACAATGGGCAGCCCACAGTCTGTAGCAGCTGCGCAGTAGTAGCCAGCTTCAGTCTGCTGAGGGACCCTCAGCAGACAGTTGGGCGATGCTCACCAGGGAGATGGAAAAATAGGTTGCTCACTTCACTCCACGCATCATTTCAGTATCTGCAGTTCCTCTGAGAATGGTGCACTCACTCTCTTAAGCGGTTTCCAAAGACAGATTGAATTGAAATTGGGATACACAAGTAGTGTTTTCAAAGCATGATTTGAATGCTTTTTTCAAATGTCGTTGCTCTGTAATTAGTTTTTCTTGGTCCAAGTTGCACATTTCCAATTCCTTAGCCTTGATTTAACTTGACCAACTCTTCTACTACTACTACTACTACTACTACTACTCTTATTCACCTCTATATGGGAGGCATTGCACTGTATTCAATCTGTCAGTAAAATAACGATCTATCTTGGCCTTTGCTGCTTGGTAGGTACAGGTGTGACAAGCTGCAGTAATGTGTTTGGCTTTGGATAGCTACATTTCTGCACACCCACCTGCTACAAGGCCTGCAGCCCCTTCCCCTCAGTACTTCCCCAGTCTTAATTCAAGCATTCAATTCCTACCACATCCCTCATGCAATGATATGTCGTTTCATTTTTGAAACATTGTCCCCCTCTTGTGGCCTTCCAACTTTGAAATTTACTGTTCAATTTTGAATTAATTCATATATGAATTAAATGGAAAAGCAACGATTTATCTGGCGAGTTATTTGAATGTTCGGCCTACGTCCACCTGTCTGACAGACGGTATTCTAGTGGCTTGTAGCAGCAGCAGCAGCAGCAGCTAGGTGCGCTGCTTGCCTGCAGTAAATAGGATGTGTTCCATCAATGGAACACTGTGATAGGACTCATGCCATTCATAGAACACAATGCTTGGATGTGTTCTATTCCTGGAACAATGGGACCACGTGTCACAATGGGACCACGTGTCACAATGGGCAGCCCACAGTCTGTAGCAGCTGCGCAGTAGTAGTCAGCTTCAGTCTGCTGAGGGAGCCTCAGCAGACAGGTGGGCGATGCTCGCCAGGGAGATGGAAAAATAGCTTGCTCACTTCACTCCACGCATCATTTCAGTATCTGCAGTTCTTCTGAGAATGGTGCACTCACTCTCTTAAGCGGTTTCCAAAGACAGACTGAATTGAAATCGGAATACACAAGTAGTGTTTTCAAAGCATGATTTGAATGCTTTTTTCAAATGTCGTTGCTCTGTAATTAGTTTTTCTTGGTCCAAGTTGCACATTTCCAATTCCTTAGCCTTGATTTAACTTGACCAACTCTTCTACTACTACTACTACTACTACTACTACTACTACTACTACTCTTATTCACCTCTATATGGGAGGCATTGCACTGTATTCAATCTGTCAGTAAAATAACGATCTATCTTGGCCTTTGCTGCTTGGTAGGTACAGGTGTGACAAGCTGCAGTAATGTGTTTGGCTTTGGATAGCTACATTTCTGCACACCCACCTGCTACAAGGCCTGCAGCCCCTTCCCCTCAGTACTTCCCCAGTCTTAATTCAAGCATTCAATTCCTACCACATCCCTCATGCAATGATATGTCGTTTCATTTTTGAAACATTGTCCCCCTCTTGTGGCCTTCCAACTTTGAAATTTACTGTTCAATTTTGAATTAATTCATATATGAATTAAATGGAAAAGCAACGATTTATCTGGCGAGTTATTTGAATGTTCGCCCTACGTCCACCTGATTAACAGACGGTATTCTAGTGGCTTGTAGCAGCAGCAGCAGCTAGGTGCGCTGCTTGCCTGCAGTAAATAGGATGTGTTCCATCCATGGAACACTGTGATAGGAATCATGCCATTCATAGAACACAATTCTTGGATGTGTTCTATTCCTGGAACAATGGGACAACGTGTCACAATGGGACCACGTGTCACAATGGGCAGCCCACAGTCTGTAGCAGCTGCGCAGTAGTAGTCAGCTTCAGTCTGCTGAGGTAGCCTCAGCAGACAGGTGGGCGATGCTCGCCAGGGAGATGGAAAATTAGCTTGCTCACTTCACTCCACGCATCATTTCAGTATCTGCAGTTCCTCTGAGAATGGTGCACTCACTCTCTAAAGCGGTTTCCAAAGACAGATTGAATTGAAATTGGGATACACAAGTAGTGTTTTCAAAGCATGATTTGAATGCTTTTTTCAAATGTCGTTGCTCTGTAATTAGTTTTTCTTGGTCCAAGTTGCACATTTCCAATTCCTTAGCCTTGATTTAACTTGACCAACTCTTCTACTACTACTACTACTACTACTCTTATTCACCTCTATATGGGAGGCATTGCACTGTATTCAATCTGTCAGTAAAATAACGATCTATCTTGGCCTTTGCTGCTTGGTAGGTACAGGTGTGACAAGCTGCAGTAATGTGTTTGGCTTTGGATAGCTACATTTCTGCACACCCACCTGCTACAAGGCCTGCAGCCCCTTCCCCTCAGTACTTCCCCGGTCTTAATTCAAGCATTCAATTCCTACCACATCCCTCATGCAATGATATGCCGTTTCATTTTTGAAACATTGTCCCCCTCTTGTGGCCTTCCAACTTTGAAATTTACTGTTCAATTTTGAATTAATTCATATATGAATTAAATGGAAAAGCAACGATTTATCTGGCGAGTTATTTGAATGTTCGGCCTACGTCCACCTGTCTGACAGACGGTATTCTAGTGGCTTGTAGCAGCAGCAGCAGCAGCAGCTAGGTGCGCTGCTTGCCTGCAGTAAATAGGATGTGTTCCATCCATGGAACACTGTGATAGGAATCATGCCATTCATAGAACACAATGCTTGGATGTGTTCTATTCCTGGAACAATGGGACCACGTGTCACAATGGGACCACGTGTCACAATGGGCAGCCCACAGTCTGTAGCAGCTGCGCAGTAGTAGTCAGCTTCAGTCTGCTGAGGGAGCCTCAGCAGACAGGTGGGCGATGCTCGCCAGGGAGATGGAAAAATAGCTTGCTCACTTCACTCCACGCATCAGTTCAGTATCTGCAGTTCCTCTGAGAATGGTGCACTCACTCTCTTAAGCGGTTTCCAAAGACAGATTGAATTGAAATCGGGATACACAAGTAGTGTTTTCAAAGCATGATTTGAATGCTTTTTTCAAATGTCGTTGCTCTGTAATTAGTTTTTCTTGGTCCAAGTTGCACATTTCCAATTCCTTAGCCTTGATTTAACTTGACCAACTCTTCTACTACTACTACTACTACTCTTATTCACCTCTATATGGGAGGCATTGCACTGTATTCAATCTGTCAGTAAAATAACGATCTATCTTGGCCTTTGCTGCTTGGTAGGTACAGGTATGACAAGCTGCAGTAATGTGTTTGGCTTTGGATAGCTACATTTCTGCACACCCACCTGCTACAAGGCCTGCAGCCCCTTCCCCTCAGTATTTCCCCAGTCTTAATTCAAGCATTCAATTTCTACCACATCCCTCATGCAATGATATGTCGTTTCATTTTTGAAACATTGTCCCCCTCTTGTGGCCTTCCAACTTTGAAATTTACTGTTCAATTTTGAATTAATTCATATATGAATTAAATGGAAAAGCAACGATTTATCTGGCGAGTTATTTGAATGTTCGGCCTACGTCCACCTGTCTGACAGACGGTATTCTAGTGGCTTGTAGCAGCAGCAGCAGCAGCAGCAGCAGCAGCAGCTAGGTGCGCAGCTTGCCTGCAGTAAATAAGATGTGTTCCATCCATGGAACACTGTGATAGGAATCATGCCATTCATAGAACACAATGCTTGGATGTGTTCTATTCCTGGAACTATTTGACCACGTGTCACAATGGGACCACGTGTCACAATGGGCCGCCCACAGTCTGTAGCAGCTGCTCAGTAGTAGTCAGCTTCAGTCTGCTGAGGGAGCCTCAGCAGACAGGTGGGCGATGCTCGCCAGAGATGGAAAAATAGCTTGCTCACTTCACTCCACACATCATTTCAGTATCTGCAGTTCCTTTGAGAATGGTGCACTCACTCTCTTAAGCGGTTTCCAAAGACAGATTGAATTGAAATCGGGATACACAAGTAGTGTTTTCAAAGCATGATTTGAATGCTTTTTTCAAATGTCGTTGCTCTGTAATTAGTTTTTCTTGGTGCAAGTTGCACATTTCCAATTCCTTAGCCTTGATTTAACTTGACCAACTCTTCTACTACTACTACTACTACTACTACTACTCTTATTCACCTCTATATGGGAGGCATTGCACTGTATTCAATCTGTCAGTAAAATAACGATCTATCTTGGCCTTTGCTGCTTGGTAGGTACAGGTGTGACAAGCTGCAGTAATGTGTTTGGCTTTGGATAGCTACATTTCTGCACACCCACCTGCTACAAGGCCTGCAGCCCCTTCCCCTCAGTACTTCCCCAGTCTTAATTCAAGCATTCAATTCCTACCACATCCCTCATGCAATGATATGTCGTTTCATTTTTGAAACATTGTCCCCCTCTTGTGGCCTTCCAACTTTGAAATTTACTGTTCAATTTTGAATTAATTCATATATGAATTAAATGGAAAAGCAACGATTTATCTGGCGAGTTATTTGAATGTTCGGCCTACGTCCACCTGTCTGACAGACGCTATTCTAGTGGCTTGTAGCAGCAGCAGCAGCAGCAGCTAGGTGCGCTGCTTGCCTGCAGTAAATAGGATGTGTTCCATCCATGGAACACTGTGATTGGAATCATGCCATTCATAGAACACAATGCTTGGATGTGTTCTATTCCTGGAACAATGGGACCACGTGTCACAATGGGACCACGTGTCACAATGGGCCGCCCACAGTCTGTAGCAGCTGCTCAGTAGTAGTCAGCTTCAGTCTGCTGAGGGAGCCTCAGCAGACAGGTGGGCGATGCTCGCCAGGGAGATGGAAAAATAGCTTGCTCACTTCACTCCACACATCATTTCAGTATCTGCAGTTCCTTTGAGAATGGTGCACTCACTCTCTTAAGCGGTTTCCAACGACAGATTGAATTGAAATCGGGATACACAAGTAGTGTTTTCAAAGCATGATTTGAATGCTTTTTTCAAATGTCGTTGCTCTGTAATTAGTTTTTCTTGGTCCAAGTTGCACATTTCCAATTCCTTAGCCTTGATTTAACTTGACCAACTCTCCTACTACTACTACTACTACTACTACTACTACTCTTATTCACCTCTATATGGGAGGCATTGCACTGTATTCAATCTGTCAGTAAAATAACGATCTATCTTGGCCTTTGCTGCTTGGTAGGTACAGGTATGACAAGCTGCGGTAATGTGTTTGGCTTTGGATAGCTACATTTCTGCACACCCACCTGCTACAAGGCCTGCAGCCCCTTCCCCTCAGTACTTCCCCAGTCTTAATTCAAGCATTCAGTTCCTACCACATCCCTCATGCAATGATATGTCATTTCATTTTTAAAACATTGTCCCCCTCTTGTGGCCTTCCAACTTTGAAATTTACTGTTCAATTTTGAATTAATTCATATATGAATTAAATGGAAAAGCTACGATTTATCTGGCGAGTTATTTGAATGTTCGGCCTACGTCCACCTGTCTGACAGACGGTATTCTAGTGGCTTGTAGCAGCAGCAGCAGCAGCTAGGTGCGCTGCTTGCCTGCAGTAAATAGGATGTGTTCCATCCATGGAACACTGTGATAGGAATCATGCCATTCATAGAACACAATGCTTGGATGTGTTCTATTCCTGAAACAATGGGACCACGTGTCACAATGGGACCACGTGTCACAATGGGCAGCCCACAGTCTGTAGCAGCTGCGCAGTAGTAGTCAGCTTCAGTCTGCTGAGGGAGCCTCAGCAGACAGGTGGGCGATGCTCGCCAGGGAGATGGAAAAATAGCTTGCTCACTTCACTCCACGCATCATTTCAGTATCTGCAGTTTCTCTGAGAATGGTGCACTCACTCTCTTAAGCGGTTTCCAAAGACAGATTGAATTGAAATTGGGATACACAAGTAGTGTTTTCAAAGCATGATTTGAATGCTTTTTTCAAATGTCGTTGCTCTGTAGTTAGTTTTTCTTGGTGCAAGTTGCACATTTCCAATTCCTTAGCCTTGATTTAACTTGACCAACTCTTCTACTACTACTACTACTACTACTACTACTACTACTACTCTTATTCACCTCTATATGGGAGGCATTGCACTGTATTCAATCTGTCAGTAAAATAACGATCTATCTAGGCCTTTGCTGCTTGGTAGGTACAGGTGTGACAAGCTGCAGTAATGTGTTTCGCTTTGGATAGCTACATTTCTGCACACCCAACTGCTACAAGGCCTGCAGCCCCTTCCCCTCAGTACTTCCCCAATCTTAATTCAAGCATTCAATTCCTACCACATCCCTCATGCAATGATATGTCGTTTCGTTTTTGAAACATTGTCAACCTCTTGTGGCCTTCCAACTTTGAAATTTACTGTTCAATTTTGAATTAATTCATATATGAATTAAATGGAAAAGCAACGATTTATCTGGCGAGTTATTTGAATGTTCGGCCTACGTACACCTCTCTGACAGACGGTATTCTAGTGGCTTGTAGCAGCAGCAGCAGCAGCAGCAGCAGCTAGGTGCGCTGCTTGCCTGCAGTAAATAGGATGTGTTCCATCCATGGAACACTGTGATAGGAATCATGCCATTCATAGAACACAATGCTTGGATGTGTTCTATTCCTGGAACAATGGGACCACGTGTCACAATGGGACCACGTGTCACAATGGGCAGCCCACAGTCTGTAGCAGCTGCGCAGTAGTAGTCAGCTTCAGTCTGCTGAGGGAGCCTCAGCAGACAGGTGGGCGATGCTTGCCAGGGAGATGGAAAAATAGCTTGCTCACTTCACTCCATGCATCATTTCAGTATCTGCAGTTCCTCTGAGAATGGTGCACTCACTCTCTTAAGCGATTTCCAAAGACAGATTGAATTGAAATTGGGATACACAAGTAGTGTTTTCAAAGCATGATTTGAATGCTTTTTTCAAATGTCGTTGCTCTGTAATTAGTTTTTCTTGGTCCAAGTTGCACATTTCCAATTCCTTAGCCTTGATTTAACTTGACCAACTCTTCTACTACTACTACTACTACTACACTTATTCACCTCTATATGGGAGGCATTGCACTGTATTCAATCTGTCAGTAAAATAACGATCTATCTTGGCCTTTGCTGCTTGGTAGGTACAGGTGTGACAAGCTGCAGTAATGTGTTTGGCTTTGGATAGCTACATTTCTGCACACCCACCTGCTACAAGGCCTGCAGCCCCTTCCCCTCAGTACTTCCCCAGTCTTAATTCAAGCATTCAATTCCTACCACATCCCTCATGCAATGATATGTCGTTTCATTTTTGAAACATTGTCCCCCTCTTGTGGCCTTCCAACTTTGAAATTTACTGTTCAATTTTGAATTAATTCATATATGAATTAAATGGAAAAGCAACGATTTATCTGGCGAGTTATTTGAATGTTCGGCCTACGTCCACCTGTCTGACAGACTGTATTCTAGTGGCTTGTAGCAGCAGCAGCAGCAGCAGCAGCTAGGTGCGCTGCTTGCCTGCAGTAAATAGGATGTGTTCCATCCATGGAACACTGTGATAGGAATCATGCCATTCATAGAACACAATGCTTGGATGTGTTCTATTCCTGGAACAATGGGGCCATGTGTCACAATGGGACCACATGTCACAATGAGCAGCCCACAGTCTGTAGCAGCTGCGAAGTAGTAGTCAGCTTCAGTCTGCTGAGGGAGCCTCAGCAGACAGGTGGGCGATGCTCACCAGGGAGATGGAAAAATAGCTTGCTCACTTCACTCCACGCATCATTTCAGTATCTGCAGTTCCTCTGAGAATGGTGCACTCACTCTCTTAAGCGGTTTC
Source organism: Dendrobates tinctorius (assembly GCF_039654945.1). Lineage (NCBI taxonomy): Eukaryota > Metazoa > Chordata > Amphibia > Anura > Dendrobatidae > Dendrobates > Dendrobates tinctorius. Next base: position 1,460,136 of record NW_027362018.1, on the reverse strand, counting down.
CAAAGACAGATTGAATTGAAATTGGGATACACAAGTAGTGTTTTCAAAGCATGATTTGAATGCTTTTTTCAAATGTCGTTGCTCTGTAATTAGTTTTTCTTGGTCCAAGTTGCACATTTCCAATTCCTTAGCCTTGATTTAACTTGACCAACTCTTCTACTACTACTACTACTCTTATTCACCTCTATATGGTAGGCATTGCACTGTATTCAATCTGTCTGTAAAATAACGATCTATCTTGGCCTTTGCTGCTTGGTAGGTACAGGTGTGACAAGCTGCAGTAATGTGTTTGGCTTTGTATAGCTACATTTCTGCACACCCACCTGCTACAAGGCCTGCAGCCCCTTCCCCTCAGTACTTCCCCAGTCTTAATTCAAGCATTCAATTCCTACCACATCCCTCATGCAATGATATGTCGTTTCATTTTTGAAACATTGTCCCCCTCTTGTGGCCTTCCAACTTTGAAATTTACTGTTCAATTTTGAATTAATTCATATATGAATTAAATGGAAAAGCAACGATTTATCTGGCGAGTTATTTGAATGTTCGGCCTACGTCCACCTGTCTAACAGACGGTATTCTAGTGGCTTGTAGCAGCAGCAGCAGCTAGGTGCGCTGCTTGCCTGCAGTAAAAAGGATGTGTTCCATCCATGGAACACTGTGATAGGAATCATGCCATTCATAGAACACAATGCTTGGATGTGTTCTATTCCTGGAACAATGGGACCACGTGTCACAATGGGACCACGTGTCACAATGGGCAGCCCACAGTCTGTAGCAGCTGCGCAGTAGTAGTCAGCTTCAGTCTGCTGAGGGAGCCTCAGCAGACAGGTGGGCGATGCTCGCCAGGGAGATGGAAAAATGGCTTGGTCACTTCACTCCACGCATCATTTCAGTATCTGCAGTTCCTCTGAGAATGGTGCACTCACTCTCTTAAGCGGTTTCCAAAGACAGATTGAATTGAAATCGGGATACACAAGTAGTGTTTTCAAAGCATGATTTGAATGCTTTTTTCAAATGTCGTTGCTCTGTAATTAGTTTTTCTTGGTCCAAGTTGCACATTTCCAATTCCTTAGCCTTGATTTAACTTGACCAACTCTTCTTCTACTACTACTACTACTACTACTACTCTTATTCACCTCTATATGGGAGGCATTGCACTGTATTCAATCTGTCAGTAAAATAACGATCTATCTTGGCCTTTGCTGCTTGGTAGGTACAGGTGTGACAAGCTGCAGTAATGTGTTTGGCTTTGGATAGCTACATTTCTGCACACCCACCTGCTACAAGGCCTGCAGCCCCTTCCCCTCAGTACTTCCCCAGTCTTAATTCAAGCATTCAATTCCTACCACATCCCTCATGCAATGATATGTCGTTTCATTTTTGAAACATTGTCCCCCTCTTGTGGCCTTTCAACTTTGAAATTTACTGTTCAATTTTGAATTAATTCATATATGAATTAAATGGAAAAGCAACGATTTATCTGGCGAGTTATTTGAATGTTCGGCCTACGTCCACCTGTCTGACAGACGGTATTCTAGTGGCTTGTAGCAGCAGCAGCAGCAGCTAGGTGCGCTGCTTGCCTGCAGTAAATAGGATGTGTTCCATCCATGGAACACTGTGATAGGAATCATGCCATTCATAGAACACAATGCTTGGATGTGTTCTATTCCTGGAACAATGGGACCACGTGTCACAATGGGACCACGTGTCACAATGGGCAGCCCACAGTCTGTAGCAGCTGCGCAGTAGTAGTCAGCTTCAGTCTGCTGAGGGAGCCTCAGCAGACAGGTGGGCGATGCTCGCCAGGGAGATGGAAAAATAGCTTGCTCACTTCACTCCACACATCATTTCAGTATCTGCAGTTCCTCTGAGAATGGTGCACTCACTCTCTTAAGCGGTTTCCAAAGACAGATTGAATTGAAATCGGGATACACAAGTAGTGTTTTCAAAGCATGATTTGAATGCTTTTTTCAAATGTCGTTGCTCTGTAATTAGTTTTTCTTGGTCCAAGTTGCACATTTCCAATTCCTTAGCCTTGATTTAACTTGACCAACTCTTCTACTACTACTACTACTACTACTACTCTTTTTCACCTCTATATGGGAGGCATTGCACTGTATTCAATCTGTCAGTAAAATAACGATCTATCTTGGCCTTTGCTGCTTGGTAGGTACAGGTGTGACAAGCTGCAGTAATGTGTTTGGCTTTGGATAGCTACATTTCTGCACACCCACCTGCTACAAGGCCTGCAGCCCCTTCCTGTCATGTCGGACGCTGTTCACACCGCATCATCCGGCAGGCAGAGGTAGTTCCACCTCCAGCCACTATAGCCTCAGTGGCGCCGGCCTGATCTTCAGGCTCTCGGGGGTTAATCCTGCTGGAGACCAGGTTGGATGGTTAGTCACGCCCACAGTCTTTAAATAGTCATGCTGGCCTATGGGCGTCGCCGATTATAGCTTGTGTTTCTTACCAAGTGGTTCCGGTCTGGAGTGGAGGTGTTCAAGAGAGAGAGATTCATATCTGGTGTCGTATGATCCATCGTTATCCTTTCTCCTTCCCATATTTGTGTTTAGTTGTGCCCTGTTCACATTACTGTTTATTCCTGTGTGGGTGCGGCGCAGTGCAGTTTAAGTTCTCCCTGTCTGTCATTATTTGTGTGGGAGCTTTGGTGGTGACTTCTCACTGGGTGGAGGGTGGAGGGTTAAGTGCAGGGCTGAGCAGGAGATAAGGAAAGGTCGGAGGCTCAGGCATTTGCACCTTCAGCAAAAACCCTGGGTTGAGGGTCAGACAGGGTTTCCCCTAGTAAAGGGACACCACAGGGGCCCCGGGTATTTCAGCCTTAGTTGAACTAAGCCCCCGTGACATTATAATCGGCCACATTTTTTCAGGAGTCCATGGATCCATTAGATTCCATAACCCGCCAGTTGGCGGCGCTGTCCATACAGGTCTCCGAGTTGAATGGGGCAGTTCAGCAGCAGGGCCTGGTAGTAGCAAAGGTGCAAACGGCATCTGCAGGTATCGGTGCAGAGCCGAAGTTTCCGCTGCCAGAACGATTTTCAGGCGATCGCAGCAAATTTGTCGTATTTCGGGAGGCCTGCAAATTATACTTCCGCATGCGGCCAATATCCTCAGGTAATGAGGCCCAGCGAGTAGGGCTGGTGTTGTCATTACTGAGTGGTGACCCCCAAGCATGGGCATTTTCCTTACCACCTGACTCTGCTACATTTCATTCGGTCGATAATGTTTTTTCTGCCCTCGGGCTCATTTACGATGACCCTGACCGACTGGCTCTAGCGGAATCTAAAATCCGCGCCCTCCGCCAGGGGGAGCGCTTGGCAGAAGACTATTGTTCGGAATTTCGCCGCTGGGCTGTAGACACACAGTGGAATGACCCAGCACTGCGGAGCCAGTTTATTCATGGGGTATCAGGGAGGGTGAAACAAGCCCTCCTGATGTATGAGACTCCGGCATCATTGGAGTCTGCCATGAGTTTGGTGATACGTATTGATCGCCGTTTTCGTCAGGGGGCACAGGAGACGCTACCTCTGGGGGAAAACAGAGGTGCAGGTGTGGTTGAAGTAGATGAGTCCCCTGAACCTATGCAGATTGCTGGTGTGGCACAGGTTCAGCCTCGCGCTCCGGGAGTCCGGAAGTCCGGAGCATGTTTCTACTGTGGTAAAGGAGGTCATTATGTTAACGTTTGCCCGGTACTACCTAAGAGGGTCACACCGGCGGAAAACTGTTAAGCTCAGAGGGTATGGAGGAGACCCAACTGAGCGTATGCATATCCTCCATGATGGTATCTCAATGTATGCTCCCTGCCAAGGTTATTGTCGCCGGCAGAGAGCTACCTATATCAGTGTTTGTGGATAGCGGTTCCGCCACCAATCTCATAGATGAGGAGTTTGCACACACCGCCGGGTTTAAGATTGAAAAACTTCCTCACCCCATACAGGTGGTGACCATTAATGCTGTTCCCCTCCCTCAAGGGGAGATTACTGAGTTTGTGGCAGAGGTGAAACTCCACATTTGGGTCCTACATTCTGAGTCGGTTACATGTAGGGTCCTCCGTAATCTCCCAGCTCAAATGGTCCTGGGTTTTCCATGGCTGTCCAGGCACAACCCGGTAATTGATTGGAAAACTCAGGACATAGTACAATGGAGTGGTTTCTGCCAAGACAATTGCTTGGCCACATGTGTGTCCGCCATGACGCCCAGCCTGCCGGAGGCTTTGCAGGATTTCGCGGATGTTTTCTCTGAGAAGGGTTGCTCAGAACTGCCTCCACATAGAGCCTATGACTGTGCTATTAGGTTAAAACCCGGGGCCAAATTACCTAAGGCCAGGATGTTTAATATTTCTGGTCCTGAGAGACAAGCTCTGAAAGACTACATCGCGGAGAGTCTGAGCAAAGGTCACATCCGGCCTTCGTCCTCGCCTGTAGCCGCGGGGTTTTTCTTCATTAAGAAGAAAGATGGGGGGTTACGCCCGTGTCTGGATTTCCGAGAGTTAAACCAGATTACTATCCGTGATCCCTACCCAATGCCGTTGATCCCGGATTTGTTCAACCAGGTAGCGGGGGCAAAATGGTTTTCCAAGCTGGACCTCAGGGGGGCGTATAACCTCATAAGGGTCCGTCAGGGGGATGAGTGGAAGACGGCGTTTAACACTCCTGAGGGTCATTTTGAGAGTCTGGTTATGCCGTTTGGGTTGACCACCGCGCCTGCCGTTTTCCAACATTTTATTAATGATGTCTTTGCTCATGTCCTGGGGAGATTTGTGATTGTATACCTGGATGATATCCTCATTTATTCTAGCGATCGGGACACTCATTTGCAGCATGTTAGGCAGGTGTTACAGTTGCTCCGGGAGAACCAGCTCTATGCTAAGCTGGAAAAATGTTTATTTTTTGTCCAGGAGTTGCCCTTTTTGGGATATATTGTGTCCGCAGCTGGTTTTAAAATGGACACCGCTAAGGTGCAAGCGGTGTTGCAATGGGAGAGGCCGGAGAGTCTGAAAGCACTCCAGCGGTTCCTTGGGTTTGCGAATTATTATAGGAAATTTATAAAACACTTTTCGACTGTCGCCAAACCGCTCACGGACATGACAAAAAAGGGTGCCGATCTGGCGAACTGGCCTGAGGTGGCTATACGTGCATTTGAGCGTCTGAAGAATAGTTTTGCTTCAGCCCCCATTCTGGTGCAACCAGACGTGTCTAAACCTTTTGTGGTAGAGGTTGATGCGTCGGAGGTGGGAGTGGGGGCAGTACTGTCTCAAGGCTCGTCCTTGAGCGAGATGCATCCATGCGCCTACTTCTCCAAGAAGTTGTCGCCGGCCGAACGGAATTATGATATCGGCAACAGGGAGTTGTTGGCCATCAAACTGGCTTTTGAGGAATGGCGACACTTCTTGGAGGGGGCGGCTCACCAGGTCACAGTTATCACCGACCATAAGAATCTGCTCTACCTGGAGTCGGCCAAGCGTCTGTCTCCTAGGCAGGCTCGCTGGGCATTGTTTTTTACTCGTTTCAATTTTCTTGTGACGTACCGTCCCGGGGCTAAAAACACCAAGGCGGATGCTTTGTCTAGGTGTTTTCCGGGGGGAGAACCTCGGGAAGAGCCGGTACCCATCCTCCAGAAAGGGGTAGTGGTCTCGGCTCTCACGACTGAGGTAGAGGCGGAGATTGCCGAGGCCCAAGAGGAGGTACCACCAGGACTTCCCGCCAACAAATCATTTGTACCCCTGCATCTTCGGCCTAAGGTGTTGAAGGAACACCACGATTCGGTACTGGCTGGTCACCCAGGGGTGAAGGGCACCTTAGAGCTGGTATCGCGTCGTTTCTGGTGGCCCAAAATCCGGCAGGACGTGGTCTCGTACGTGGCAGCTTGCATCACGTGCGCTAGGGCTAAGTCACCCCGAACCCGTCCTGCTGGCACGCTACAGCCTCTGGGGGTACCCAATAGGCCATGGACAGAAATCTCCATGGATTTTATCACTGACTTGCCAGCCTCGGCAGGGAACACGGTCATCCTGGTGGTGGTTGACCGTTTTTCAAAGATGGCGCATTTTGTGGCGTTGTCCTCTTTGCCCAATGCTAAGACGTTGGCTCAGGTATTTGTGAAGGAGGTGGTCAGACTCCACGGAGTACCGTCTGACATAGTATCTGATAGGGGTACGCAATTTGTGGCGAGGTTTTGGAAAGCTTTTTGCTCAAGGTTGGGGATCAAGTTGTCACATTCATCGGCGTTTCATCCACAGTCTAATGGACAAACTGAGCGCATGAACCAAAATCTAGAACAGTATTTACGATGCTTTGTGTCCGACAACCAGGAGGAGTGGTCTACTTTCCTTCCTCTGGCCGAAATCGCATTAAATAATCACCGCCAAGAGTCATCAGGAGAGTCTCCATTCTTTTGTGTGTACGGTCAACATCCTCAGTTTTGTACCTTACGTCAGGGTGACTCCGGGGGTGTCCCGGAGGAGGATCAGCTAGGAGCCCAATTGTCATCAGTCTGGAGGCGGGTGAAACAGCGTTTGTTGAGCATGAGTGCCAGGTACAAACGGGTGGCTGACAGTAGACGCGTGCCAGGTCCGGACCTGTGTGTGGGTGAATGGGTGTGGTTAGCTACGAAGAACATAAAACTCAAAATCCCTTCTTTAAAACTGGGTCCAAGGTTTATTGGGCCTTTTAGGATTTCTGCCATCATTAACCCAGTAGCTTATCGGTTGGAACTTCCCGCGGTGTACAAGATACACAACGTGTTTCACAGGGCTTTATTGAAAAAGGTGGTAGGCTTGGTGGACACGACGCCGATGCCACCTCCAGTCATGGTGGATGGCGAGTTAGAGTTCGAGGTCGCCAAGGTAGTGGACTCTCGAGTATTACGCCGTACTCTTCAGTATTTGGTGCACTGGCGGGGGTATGGTCCAGAGGAGAGGTCTTGGGTTCCAGCCTCAGACATACATGCGGATCGGTTGGTCAGTTCTTTTCACCGTCGTCATCCGGACAAGCCGGGTCCTATGAGTCTTGAGGGCCCTGGGGTCCCTCGTAGAAGATGGGGTACTGTCATGTCGGACGCTGTTCACACCACAGCATCCGGCAGGCAGAGGTAGTTCCACCTCCAGCCACTATAGCCTCAGTGGCGCCAGCCTGATCTTCAGGCTCTCGGGGGTTAATCCTGCTGGAGACCAGGTTGGATGGTTAGTCATGCCCACGGTCTTTAAATAGTCATGCTGGCCTATGGGCGTCGCCGATTATAGCTTGTGTTTCTTACCAAGTGGTTCCGCTCTGGAGTGGAGGTGTTAAAGAGAGAGAGATTCATATCTGGTGTCGTATGATCCGTCGCTATCCTTTCTCCTTCCCATATTTGTGTTTAGTTGTGCCCTGTTCACATTACTGTTTATTCCTGTGTGGGTGCGGCGCAGTGCAGTTTAAGTTCTCCCTGTCTGTCATTATTTGTGTGGGAGCTTTGGTGGTGACTTCTCACTGGGTGGAGGGTGGAGGGTTAAGTGCAGGGCTGAGCAGGAGATAAGGAAAGGTCGGAGGCTCAGGCATTTGCACCTTCAGCAAAAACCCTGGGTTGAGGGTCAGACAGGGTTTCCCCTAGTAAAGGGACACCACAGGGGCCCCGGGTATTTCAGCCTTAGTTGAACTAAGCCCCCGTGACACTTCCCCTCAGTACTTCCCCAGTCTTAATTCAAGCATTCAATTCCTACCACATCCCTCATGCAATGATATGTCGTTTCATTTTTGAAACATTGTCCCCCTCTTGTGGCCTTCCAACTTTGAAATTTACTGTTCAATTTTGAATTAATTCATATATGAATTAAATGGAAAAGCAACGATTTATCTGGCGAGTTATTTGAATGTTCGGCCTACGTCCACCTGTCTGACAGACGGTATTCTAGTGGCTTGTAGCAGCAGCAGCAGCAGCAGCAGCTAGGTGCGCTGCTTGCCTGCAGTAAATAGGATGTGTTCCATCCATGGAACACTGTGATAGGAATCATGCCATTCATAGAACACAATGCTTGGATGTGTTCTATTCCTGGAACAATGGGACCACGTGTCACAATGGGACCACGTGTCACAATGGGCCGCCCACAGTCTGTAGCAGCTGCTCAGTAGTAGTCAGCTTCAGTCTGCTGAGGGAGCCTCAGCAGACAGGTGGGCGATGCTCGCCAGGGAGATGGAAAAATAGCTTGCTCACTTCACTCCACACATCATTTCAGTATCTGCAGTTCCTTTGAGAATGGTGCACTCACTCTCTTAAGCGGTTTCCAAAGACAGATTGAATTGAAATCGGGATACACAAGTAGTGTTTTCAAAGCATGATTTGAATGCTTTTTTCAAATGTCGTTGCTCTGTAATTAGTTTTTCTTGGTCCAAGTTGCACATTTCCAATTCCTTAGCCTTGATTTAACTTGACCAACTCTTCTACTACTACTACTACTACTACTACTACTACTCTTATTCACCTCTATATGGGAGGCATTGCACTGTATTCAATCTGTCAGTAAAATAACGATCTATCTTGGCCTTTGCTGCTTGGTATGTACAGGTGTGACAAGCTGCAGTAATGTGTTTGGCTTTGGATAGCTACATTTCTGCACACCCACCTGCTACAAGGCCTGCAGCCCCTTCCCCTCAGTACTTCCCCAGTCTTAATTCAAGCATTCAATTCCTACCACATCCCTCATGCAATGATATGTCGTTTCGTTTTTGAAACATTGTCCCCCTCTTGTGGCCTTCCAACTTTGAAATTTACTGTTCAATTTTGAATTAATTCATATATGAATTAAATGGAAAAGCAACGATTTATCTGGCGAGTTATTTGAATGTTCGGCCTACGTCCACCTGTCTGACAGACGGTATTCTAGTGGCTTGTAGCAGCAGCAGCAGCAGCAGCTAGGTGCGCTGGATGTGTTCCATCCATGGAACACTGTGATAGGAATCATGCCATTCATAGAACACAATGCTTGGATGTGTTCTATTCCTGGAACAATGGGACCACGTGTCACAATGGGACCACGTGTCACAATGGGCAGCCCACAGTCTGTAGCAGCTGCGCAGTAGTAGTCAGCTTCAGTCTGGTGAGGGAGCCTCAGCAGACAGGTGGGCGATGCTCGCCAGGGAGATGGAAAAATAGCTTGCTCACTTCACTCCACGCATCAGTTCAGTATCTGCAGTTCCTCTGAGAATGGTGCACTCACTCTCTTAAGCGGTTTCCAAAGACAGATTGAATTGAAATCGGGATACACAAGTAGTGTTTTCAAAGCATGATTTGAATGCTTTTTTCAAATGTCGTTGCTCTGTAATTAGTTTTTCTTGGTCCAAGTTGCACATTTCCAATTCCTTAGCCTTGATTTAACTTGACCAACTCTTCTACTACTACTACTACTACTACTCTTATTCACCTCTATATGGGAGGCATTGCACTGTATTCAATCTGTCAGTAAAATAACGATCTATCTTGGCCTTTGCTGCTTGGTAGGTACAGGTATGACAAGCTGCTGTAATGTGTTTGGCTTTGGATAGCTACATTTCTGCACACCCACCTGCTACAAGGCCTGCAGCCCCTTCCCCTCAGTACTTCCCCAGTCTTAATTCAAGCATTCAATTCCTACCACATCCCTCATGCAATGATATGTCGTTTCATTTTTAAAACATTGTCCCCCTCTTGTGGCCTTCCAACTTTGAAATTTACTCTTCAATTTTGAATTAATTCATATATGAATTAAATGGAAAAGCAACGATTTATCTGGCGAGTTATTTGAATGTTCGGCCTACGTCCACCTGTCTGACAGACGGTATTCTAGTGGCTTGTAGCAGCAGCAGCAGCAGCAGCTAGGTGCGCTGCTTGCCTGCAGTAAATAGGATGTGTTCCATCCATGGAACACTGTGATAGGAATCATGCCATTCATAGAACACAATGCTTGGATGTGTTCTATTCCTGGAACAATGGGACCACGTGTCACAATGGGACCACGTGTCACAATGGGCAGCCCACAGTCTGTAGCAGCTGCGCAGTAGTAGTCAGCTTCAGTCTGCTGAGGGAGCCTCAGCAGACATGTGGGCGATGCTCGCCAGGGAGATGGAAAAATAGCTTGCTCACTTCACTCCACGCATCATTTCAGTATCTGCAGTTCCTCTGAGAATGGTGCACTCACTCTCTTAAGCGGTTTCCAAAGACAGATTGAATTGAAATCGGGATACACAAGTAGTGTTTTCGAAGCATGATTTGAATGCTTTTTTCGAATGTCGTTGCTCTGTAATTAGTTTTTCTTGGTCCAAGTTGCACATTTCCAATTCCTTAGCCTTGATTTAACTTGACCAACTCTTCTACTACTACTACTACTACTACTACTACTACTACTACTACTACTACTCTTATTCACCTCTATATGGGAGGCATTGCACTGTATTCAATCTGTCAGTAAAATAACGATCTATCTTGGCCTTTGCTGCTTGGTAGGTACAGGTGTGACAAGCTGCAGTAATGTGTTTGGCTTTGGATAGCTACATTTCTGCACACCCACCTGCTACAAGGCCTGCAGCCCCTTCCCCTCAGTACTTCCCCAGTCTTAATTCAAGCATTCCATTCCTACCACATCCCTCATGCAATGATATGTCGTTTCATTTTTGAAACATTGTCCCCCTCTTGTGGCCTTCCAACTTTGAAATTTACTGTTCAATTTTGAATTAATTCATATATGAATTAAATGGAAAAGCAACGATTTATCTGGCGAGTTATTTGAATGTTCGGCCTACGTCCACCTGTCTGACAGACGGTATTCTAGAGGCTTGTAGCAGCAGCAGCAGCTAGGTGCGCTGCTTGCCTGCAGTAAATAGGATGTGTTCCATCCATGGAACACTGTGATAGGAATCATGCCATTCATAGAACACAATGCTTGGATGTGTTCTATTCCTGGAACAATGGGACCACGTGTCACAATGGGACCACGTGTCACAATGGGCAGCCCACAGTCTGTAGCAGCTGCGCAGTAGTAGTCAGCTTCAGTCTGCTGAGGGAGCCTCAGCAGACAGGTGGGCGATGCTCGCCAGGGAGATGGAAAAATAGCTTGCTCACTTCACTCCACGCATCATTTCAGTATCTGCAGTTCCTCTGAGAATGGTGCACTCACTCTCTTAAGCGGTTTCCAAAGACAGATTGAATTGAAATCGGGATACACAAGTAGTGTTTTCAAAGCATGATTTGAATGCTTTTTTCAAATGTCGTTGCTCTGTAATTAGTTTTTCTTGGTCCAAGTTGCACATTTCCAATTCCTTAGCCTTGATTTAACTTGACCAACTCTTCTACTACTACTACTACTCTTATTCACCTCTATATGGGAGGCATTGCACTGTATTCAATCTGTCAGTAAAATAACGATCTATCTTGGCCTTTGCTGCTTGGTAGGTACAGGTGTGACAAGCTGCAGTAATGTGTTTGGCTTTGGATAGCTACATTTCTGCACACCCACCTGCTACAAGGCCTGCAGCCCCTTCCCCTCAGTACTTCCCCAGTCTTAATTCAAGAATTCAATTCCTACCACATCCCTCATGCAATGATATGTCGTTTCATTTTTGAAACATTGTCCCCCTCTTGTGGCCTTCCAACTTTGAAATTTACTGTTCAATTTTGAATTAATTCATATATGAATTAAATGGAAAAGCAACGATTTATCTGGCGAGTTATTTGAATGTTCGGCCTACGTCCACCTGTCTGACAGACGGTATTCTAGTGGCTTGTAGCAGCAGCAGCAGCAGCTAGGTGCGCTGCTTGCCTGCAGTAAATAGGATGTGTTCCATCCATGGAACACTGTGATAGGAATCATGCCATTCATAGAACACAATGCTTGGATGTGTTCTATTCCTGGAACAATGGGGCCACGTGTCACAATGGGACCACGTGTCACAATGGGAAGCCCACAGTCTGTAGCAGCTGCGCAGTAGTAGTCAGCTTCAGTCTGCTGAGGAAGCCTCAGCAGACAGGTGGGCGATGCTCGCCAGGGAGATGGAAAAATAGCTTGCTCACTTCACTCCACGCATCATTTCAGAATCTGCAGTTCCTCTGAGAATGGTGCACTCACTCTCTTAAGCGGTTTCCAAAGACAGATTGAATTGAAATTGGGATACACAAGTAGTGTTTTCAAAGCATGATTTGAATGCTTTTTTCAAATGTCGTTGCTCTGTAATTAGTTTTTCTTGGTCCAAGTTGCACATTTCCAATTCCATAGCCTTGATTTAACTTGACCAACTCTTCTACTACTACTACTACTACTACTACTACTACTCTTATTCACCTCTATATGGGAGGCATTGCACTGTATTCAATCTGTCAGTAAAATAACGATCTATCTTGGCCTTTGCTGCTTGGTAGGTACAGGTGTGACAAGCTGCAGTAATGTGTTTGGCTTTGGATAGCTACATTTCTGCACACCCACCTGCTACAAGGCCTGCAGCCCCTTCCCCTCAGTACTTCCCCAGTCTTAATTCAAGCATTCAATTCCTACCACATCCCTCATGCAATGATATGTCGTTTCATTTTTGAAACATTGTCCCCCTCTTGTGGCCTTCCAACTTTGAAATTTACTGTTCAATTTTGAATTAATTCATATATGAATTAAATGGAAAAGCAACGATTTATCTGGCGAGTTATTTGAATGTTCGGCCTACGTCCACCTGTCTGACAGACGGTATTCTAGTGGCTTGTAGCAGCAGCAGCAGCAGCTAGGTGCGCTGCTTGCCTGCAGTAAATAGGATGTGTTCCATCAATGGAACACTGTGATAGGAATCATGCCATTCATAGAACACAATGCTTGGATGTGTTCTATTCCTGGAACAATGGGACCACGTGTCACAATGGGACCACGTGTCACAATGGGCAGCCCACAGTCTGTAGCAGCTGCGCAGTAGTAGTCAGCTTCAGTCTGCTGAGGGAGCCTCAGCAGACAGGTGGGCGATGCTCGCCAGGGAGATGGAAAAATAGCTTGCTCACTTCACTCCACGCATCATTTCAGTATCTGCAGTTCTTCTGAGAATGGTGCACTCACTCTCTTAAGCGGTTTCCAAAGACAGATTGAATTGAAATCGGGATACACAAGTAGTGTTTTCAAAGCATGATTTTAATGCTTTTTTCAAATGTCGTTGCTCTGTAATTAGTTTTTCTTGGTCCAAGTTGCACGTTTCCAATTCCTTAGCCTTGATTTAACTTGACCAACTCTTCTACTACTACTACTACTACTACTTCTACTACTACTCTTATTCACCTCTATATGGGAGGCATTGCACTGTATTCAATCTGTCAGTAAAATAACGATCTATCTTGGCCTTTGCTGCTTGGTAGGTACAGGTGTGACAAGCTGCAGTAATGTGTTTGGCTTTGGATAGCTACATTTCTGCACACCCACCTGCTACAAGGCCTGCAGCCCCTTCCCCTAAGTACTTACCCAGTCTTAATTCAAGCATTCAATTCCTACCACATCCCTCATGCAATGATATGTCGTTTCATTTTTGAAACATTGTCCCCCTCTTGTGGCCTTCCAACTTTGAAATTTACTGTTCAATTTTGAATTAATTCATATATGAATTAAATGGAAAAGCAACGATTTATCTGGCGAGTTATTTGAATGTTCGGCCTACGTCCACCTGTCTGACAGACGGTATTCTAGTGGCTTGTAGCAGCAGCAGCAGCAGCAGCAGCAGCTAGGTGCGCTGCTTTCCTGCAGTAAATATTGAATGCTTGAATTAAGACTGGGGAAGTACTGAGGGGAAGGGGCTGCAGGCCTTGTAGCAGGTGGGTGTGCAGAAATGTAGCTATCCAAAGCCAAACACATTACTGCAGCTTGTCACACCTGTACCTACCAAGCAGCAAAGGCCAAGATAGATCGTTATTTTACTGACAGATTGACTACAGTGCAATGCCTCCCATATAGAGGTGAATAAGAGTAGTAGTAGTAGTAGTAGTAGTAGTAGTAGTAGAAGAGTTGGTCAAGTTAAATCAAGGCTAAGGAATTGGAAATGTGCAACTTGGACCAAGAAAAACTAATTACAGAGCAACGACATTTGAAAAAAGCATTCAAATCATGCTTTGAAAACACTACTTGTGTATCCCAAATTCAATTCAATCTGTCTTTGGAAACCGCTTAAGAGAGTGAGTGCACCATTCTCAGAGGAACTGCAGATACTGAAATGATGCGTGGAGTGAAGTGAGCAAGCTATTTTTCCATCTCCCTGGCGAGCATCCCCCACCTGTCTGCTGAGGCTCCCTCAGCAGACTGAAGCTGACTACTACTGCGCAGCTGCTACAGACTGTGGGCTGCCCATTGTGACACGTGGTTCCATTGTGACACGTGGTCCCATTGTTCCAGGAATAGAACACATCCAAGCATTGTGTTCTATGAATGGCATGATTCCTATCACAGTGTTCCATGGATGGAACACATCCTATTTACTGCAGGCAAGCAGCGCACCTAGCTGCTGCTGCTGCTACAAGCCACTAGAATACCGTCTGTCAGACAGGTGGACGTAGGCCGAACATTCAAATAACTCGCCAGATAAATCGTTGCTTTTCCATTTAATTCATATATGAATTAATTCAAAATTGAACAGTAAATTTCAAAGTTGGAAGGCCACAAGAGGGGAAAAATGTTTCAAAAATGAAACGACATATCATTGCATGAGGGATGTGGTAGGAATTGAATGCTTGAATTAAGACTGGGGAAGTACTGAGGGGAAGGGGCTGCAGGCCGTGTAGCAGGTGGGTGTGCAGAAATGTAGCTTTCCAAAGCCAAACACATTACTGCAGCTTGTCACACCTGTACCTACCAAGCAGCAAAGGCCAAGATAGATCGTTATTTTACTGACAGATTGAATACAGTGCAATGCCTCCCATATAGAGGTGAATAAGAGTAGTAGTAGTAGTAGTAGTAGAAGAGTTGGTCAAGTTAAATCAAGGCTAAGGAATTGGAAATGTGCAACTTGGACCAAGAAAAACTAATTACAGAGCAACGACATTTGAAAAAAGCATTCAAATCATGCTTTGAAAACACTACTTGTGTATCCCAATTTCAATTCAATCTGTCTTTGGAAACCGCTTAAGAGAGTGAGTGCACCATTCTCAGAGGAACTGCAGATACTGAAATGATGCGTGGAGAGAAGTGAGCAAGCTCTTTTTCCATCTCCCTGGCGAGCATCGCGCACCTGTCTGCTGAGGCTCCCACAGCAGACTGAAGCTGACTACTACTGCGCAGCTGCTACAGACTGTGGGCTGCCTATTGTGACATGTGGTCCCATTGTGACACGTGGTCCCATTGTTCCAGGAATAGAACACATCCAAGCATTGTGTTCTATGAATGGCATGATTCCTTTCACAGTGTTCCATGGATGGAACACATCCTATTTACTGCAGGCAAGAAGCGCACCTAGCTGCTGCTGCTGCTGCTGCTGCTAATACAAGCCACTAGAATACCGTCTGTCAGACAGGTGGACGTAGGCCGAACATTCAAATAACTCGCCAGATAAATCGTTGCTTTTCCATTTAATTCATATATGAATTAATTCAAAATTGAACAGTGAATTTCAAAGTTGGAAGGCCACAAGAGGGGGACAATGTTTCAAAAATGAAACGACATATCATTGCATGAGGGATGTGGTAGGAATTGAATGCTTGAATTAAGACTGGGGAAGTACTGAGGGGAAGGGGCTGCAGGCCTTGTAGCAGGTGGGTGTGCAGAAATGTAGCTTTCCAAAGCCAAACACATTACTGCAGCTTGTCACACCTGTACCTACCAAGCAGCAAAGGCCAAGATAGATCGTTATTTTACTGACAGATTGAATACAGTGCAATGCCTCCCATATAGAGGTGAATAAGAGTAGTAGTAGTAGTAATAGTAGTAGTAGTAGTAGAAGAGTTGGTCAAGTTAAATCAAGGCTAAGGAATTGGAAATGTGCAACTTGGACCAAGAAAAACTAATTACAGAGCAACGACATTTGATAAAAGCATTCAAATCATGCTTTGAAAACACTACTTGTGTATCCCAATTTCAATTCAATCTGTCTTTGGAAACCGCTTAAGAGAGTGAGTGCACCATTCTCAGAGGAACTGCAGATACTGAAATGATGCGTGGAGTGAAGTGAGCAAGCTATTTTTCCATCTCCCTGGCGAGCATCGCCCACCTGTCTGCTGAGGCTCCCTCAGCAGACTGAAGCTGACTACTACTGCGCAGCTGCTACAGACTGTGGGCTGCCCATTGTGACACGTGGTCCCATTGTGACACGTGGACCCATTGTTCCAGGAATAGAACACATCCAAGCATTGTGTTCTATGAATGGCATGATTCCTATCACAGTGTTCCATGGATGGAACACATCCTATTTACTGCAGGCAAGCAGCGCACCTAGCTGCTGCTGCTGCTGCTGCTACAAGCCACTAGAATACCGTCTGTCAGACAGGTGGACGTAGGCCGAACATTCAAATAACTCGCCAGATAAATCTTTGCTTTTCCATTTAATTCATATATGAATTAATTCAAAATTGAACAGTAAATTTCAAAGTTGGAAGGCCACAAGAGGGGGACAATGTTTCAAAAATGAAACGACATATCATTGCATGAGGGATGTGGTAGGAATTGAATGCTTGAATTAAGACTGGGGAAGTACTGAGGGGAAGGGGCTGCAGGCCTTGTAGCAGGTGGGTGTGCAGAAATGTAGCTATCCAAAGCCAAACACATTACCGCAGCTTGTCATACCTGTACCTACCAAGCAGCAAAGGCCAAGATAGATCGTTATTTTACTGACAGATTGAATACAGTGCAATGCCTCCCATATAGAGGTGAATAAGAGTAGTAGTAGTAGTAGAAGAGTTGGTCAAGTTAAATCAAGGCTAAGGAATTGGAAATGTGCAACTTGGACCAAGAAAAACTAATTACAGAGCAACGACATTTGAAAAAAGCATTCAAATCATGCTTTGAAAACACTACTTGTGTATCCCGATTTCAATTCAATCTGTCTTTGGAAACCGCTTAAGAGAGTGAGTGCACCATTCTCAGACCAACTGCAGATACTGAAATGATGCGTGGAGTGAAGTGAGCAAGCTCTTTTTCCATCTCCCTGGCGAGCATCGCGCACCTGTCTGCTGAGGCTCCCACAGCAGACTGAAGCTGACTACTACTGCGCAGCTGCTACAGACTGTGGGCTGCCTATTGTGACATGTGGTCACATTGTGACACGTGGTCCCATTGTTCCAGGAATAGAACACATCCAAGCATTGTGTTCTATGAATGGCATGATTCCTTTCACAGTGTTCCATGGATGGAACACATCCTATTTACTGCAGGCAAGCAGCGCACCTAGTTGCTGCTGCTGCTGCTAATACAAGCCACTAGAATACCGTCTGTCAGACAGGTGGACGTAGGCCGAACATTCAAATAACTCGCCAGATAAATCGTTGCTTTTCCATTTAATTCATATATGAATTAATTCAAAATTGAACAGTGAATTTCAAAGTTGGAAGGCCACAAGAGGGGGACAATGTTTCAAAAATGAAACGACATATCATTGCATGAGGGATGTGGTAGGAATTGAATGCTTGAATTAAGACTGGGAAAGTACTGAGGGGAAGGGGCTGCAGGCCTTGTAGCAGGTGGGTGTGCAGAAATGTAGCTATCCAAAGCCAAACACATTACTGCAGCTTGTCACACCTGTACCTACCAAGCAGCAAAGGCCAAGATAGATCGTTATTTTACTGACAGATTGAATACAGTGCAATGCCTCCCATATAGAGGTGAATAAGAGTAGTAGTAGTAGTAGTAGTAGTAGTAGTAGTAGTAGTAGTAGTAGTAGTAGTAGTAGTAGTAGTAGTAGTAGTAGAGTTGGTCAAGTTAAATCAAGGCTAAGGAATTGGAAATGTGCAACTTGGACCAAGAAAAACTAATTACAGAGCAACGACATTTGAAAAAAGCATTCAAATCATGCTTTGAAAACACTACTTGTGTATCCCAATTTCAATTCAATCTGTCTTTGGAAACCGCTTAAGAGAGTGAGTGCACCATTCTCAGAGGAACTGCAGATACTGAAATGATGCGTGGAGTGAAGTGAGCAAGCTATTTTTCCATCTCCCTGGCGAGCATCTCCCACCTGTCTGCTGAGGCTCCCTCAGCAGACTGAAGCTGACTACTACTGCGCAGCTGCTACAGACTGTGGGCTGCCCATTGTGACACGTGGTCCCATTGTGACACGTGGCCCCATTGTTCCAGGAATAGAACACATCCAAGCATTGTGTTCTATGAATGGAATGATTCCTATCACAGTGTTCCATGGATGGAACACATCCTATTTACTGCAGGCAAGCAGCGCACCTAGCTGCTGCTGCTGCTGCTGCTGCTGCTACAAGCCACTAGAATACCGTCTGTCATACAGGTGGACGTAGGCCGAACATTCAAATAACTCGCCAGATAAATCGTTGCTTTTCCATTTAATTCATATATGAATTAATTCAAAATTGAACAGTAAATTTCAAAGTTGGAAGGCCACAAGAGGGGGACAATGTTTCAAAAATGAAACGACATATCATTGCATGAGGGATGTGGTAGGAATTGAATGCTTGAATTAAGACTGGGGAAGTACTGAGGGGAAGGGGCTGCAGGCCTTGTAGCAGGTGGGTGTGCAGAAATGTAGCTATCCAAAGCCAAACACATTACTGCAGCTTGTCACACCTGTACCTACCAAGCAGCAAAGGCCAAGATAGGTCGTTATTTTACTGACAGATTGAATACAGCTCAATGCCTCCCATATAGAGGTGAATAAGAGTAGTAGTAGTAGTAGTAATAGTAGTAGTAGTAGAAGAGTTGGTCAAGTTAAATCAAGGCTAAGGAATTGGAAATGTGCAACTTGGACCAAGAAAAACTAATTACAGAGCAACGACATTTGAAAAAAGCATTCAAATCATGCTTTGAAAACAGTACTTGTGTATCCCAATTTAAATTCAATCTGTCTTTGGAAACCGCTTAAGAGAGTGAGTGCACCATTCTCAGAGGAACTGCAGATACTGAAATAATGCGTGGAGTGAAGTAAGCAAGCTATTTTTCCATCTCCCTGGCGAGCATCGCCCACCTGTCTGCTGAGGCTCCCTCAGCAGACTGAAGCTGACTACTACTGCGCAGCTGCTACAGACTGTGGGCTGCCCATTGTGACACGTGGTCCCATTGTGACACGTGGACCCATTGTTCCAGGAATAGAACACATCCAAGCATTGTGTTCTATGAATGGCATGATTCCTATCACAGTGTTCCATGGATGGAACACATCCTATTTACTGCAGGCAAGCAGCGCACCTAGCTGCTGCTGCTGCTGCTGCTACAAGCCACTAGAATACCGTCTGTCAGACAGGTGGACGTAGGCCGAACATTCAAATAACTCGCCAGATAAATCGTTGCTTTTCCATTTAATTCATATATGAATTAATTCAAAATTGAACAGTAAATTTCAAAGTTGGAAGGCCACAAGAGGGGGACAATGTTTCAAAAATGAAACGACATATCATTGCATGAGGGATGTGGTAGGAATTGAATGCTTGAATTAAGACTGGGGAAGTACTGAGGGGAAGGGGCTGCAGGCCTTGTAGCAGGTGGGTGTGCAGAAATGTAGCTATCCAAAGCCAAACACATTACCGCAGCTTGTCATACCTGTACCTACCAAGCAGCAAAGGCCAAGATAGATCGTTATTTTACTGACAGAATGAATACAGTGCAATGCCTCCCATATAGAGGTGAATAAGAGTAGTAGTAGTAGTAGAAGAGTTGGTCAAGTTAAATCAAGGCTAAGGAATTGGAAATGTGCAACTTGGACCAAGAAAAACTAATTACAGAGCAACGACATTTGAAAAAAGCATTCAAATCATGCTTTGAAAACACTACTTGTGTATCCCGATTTCAATTCAATCTGTCTTTGGAAACCGCTTAAGAGAGTGAGTGCACCATTCTCAGAGAAACTGCAGATACTGAAATGATGCGTGGAGTGAAGTGAGCAAGCTATTTTTCCATCTCCCTGGCGAGCATCGCCCACCTGTCTGCTGAGGCTCCCTCAGCAGACTGAAGCTGACTACTACTGCGCAGCTGCTACACACTGTGGGCTGCCCATTGTGACACGTGGTCCCATTGTGACACGTGGTCCCATTGTTCCAGGAATAGAACACATCCAAGCATTGTGTTCTATGAATGGCATGATTCCTATCACAGTGTTCCATGGATGGAACACATCCTATTTACTGCAGGCAAGCAGCGCACCTAGCTGCTGCTGCTGCTGCTACAAGCCACTAGAATACCGTCTGTCAGACAGGTGGACGTAGGCCGAACATTCAAATAACTCGCCAGATAAATCGTTGCTTTTCCATTTAATTCATATATGAATTAATTCAAAATTGAACAGTAAATTTCAAAGTTGGAAGGCCACAAGAGGGGGACAATGTTTCAAAAATGAAACGACATATCATTGCATGAGGGATGTGGTAGGAATTGAATGCTTGAATTAAGACTGGGGAAGTACTGAGGGGAAGGGGCTGCAGGCCTTGTAGCAGGTGGGTGTGCAGAAATGTAGCTATCCAAAGCCAAACACATTACTGCAGCTTGTCACACCTGTACCTACCAAGCAGCAAAGGCCAAGATAGATCGTTATTTTACTGACAGATTGAATACAGTGCAATGCCTCCCATATAGAGGTGAATAAGAGTAGTAGTAGTAGTAGTAGAAGAGTTGGTCAAGTTAAATCAAGGCTAAGGCTAGTTTCACACTTGCTTTTTTTTGCAGCGCGTTTTTCCCGCAAAAAAACGCATTGAAAAAACGCATACATAAGCATACAACTGCTGCGTTTTTTTCAAGCATTTTTATGAGCATGCATGAAAAAAACGCAGCGTTTTTATGCGTTTTTAGCGCGTTTTTACCGCGTTTGCGTTTTTTTCCAACATTTTTAGGTGGCCCCTCACACTACCCAAACCATGACTTTACTAACCCTAACCCTGACCCTAACCCTAACCCTGACCCTGACCCTAACCCTAACCCTAACCCTGACCCTAACCCTTAACCAAATCATACTTAACCCTAACCCAAACCCTAAACCCTAACTAACCCTAACCCTAACCCTAACCCTGACCCTAACCCTGACCCTAACCCTAACCCTAACCCTAACCCTGACCCTAACCCTAACCCTGACCCTAACCCTTAACAAAACCATACTTAACCCTAACCCTGTCCCTAACCCTAACCCTAACCCTAACCCTAATCCTGACCCTAACCCTGACCCTAACCCTAACCCTGACCCTAACCCTTAACAAAACCATACTTAACCCTAATCCTGACCCTAACCCTGACCCTAATCCTTAACAAAACCATACTTAACCCTAATCCTGACCCTAACCCTGACCCTAACCCTAACCCTAACCCTAACCCTGACCCTAACCCTAACCCTAACCCTCACCCTAACCATTAACAAAACCATACTTAACCCTAATCCTGACCCTAACCCTGACCCTAATCCTTAACAAAACCATACTTAACCCTAATCCTGACCCTAACCCTGACACTAACCCTAACCCTGACCCTAACCCTGACCCTAACCCTTAACAAAACCATACTTAACCCTAATCCTGACCCTAACCATGACCCTAATCCTTAACAAAACCATACTTAACCCTAACCCTGACTCTAACCCTAACCCTGACCCTGACCCTGACCATAACCCTAACCCTAAACCCCCTTAACTAACCCTAACTCTAACCCAAACCCCTAAATTCCATGGTTTAAAAAAAAAACGCATATGCAAAAAAACGCATACATGAGCATGCCAGTGCGCACATATGCGCATCCATAGGCTATAATGGCCATTTTTAGCGCAAAACGTGCGCATATGTGTGCATGCGCTTTTTTGCAGGGCCAAAAAATGCAACATGCTGCGTCTGGAAAATCCAATCGCACACCCCAAAAAAACGCAGCGCATGAAAATCGCATACATGCGCTGACCAGTGCGCAGGTATGCGCACCCATGTTAAATATAGGGGAAAAAACGCATGCGCAGGTGTGCGTTTTTTTCCAGCGCTAAAAAACGCAAATGTGAAACCAGCCTAAGGAATTGGAAATGTGCAACTTGGACCAAGAAAAACTAATTACAGAGCAACGACATTTGAAAAAAGCATTCAAATCATGCTTTGAAAACACTACTTGTATATCCCGATTTCAATTCAATCTGTCTTTGGAAACCGCTTAAGAGAGTGAGTGCACCATTCTCAGAGGAACTGCAGATACTGAACTGATGCGTGGAGTGAAGTGAGCAAGCTATTTTTCCATCTCCCTGGCGAGCATCGCCCACCTGTCTGCTGAGGCTCCCTCAGCAGACTGAAGCTGACTACTACTGCGCAGCTGCTACAGACTGTGGGCTGCCCATTGTGACACGTGGTCCCATTGTGACACGTGGTCCCATTGTTCCAGGAATAGAACACATCCAAGCATTGTGTTCTATGAATGGCATGATTCCTATCACAGTGTTCCATGGATGGAACACATCCTATTTACTGTAGGCAAGCAGCGCACCTAGCTGCTGCTGCTGCTGCTGCTGCTACTACAAGCCACTAGAATACCGTCTGTCAGACAGGTGGACGTAGGCCGAACATTCAAATAACTCGCCAGATAAATCGTTGCTTTTCCATTTAATTCATATATAAATTAATTCAAAATTGAACAGTAAATTTCAAAGTTGGAAGGCCACAAGAGGGGGACAATGTTTCAAAAATGAAACGACATATCATTGCATGAGGGATGTGGTAGGAATTGAATGCTTGAATTAAGACTGGGGAAGTACTGAGGGGAAGGGGCTGCAGGCCTTGTAGCAGGTGGGTGTGCAGAAATGTAGCTATCCAAAGCCAAACACATTACTGCAGCTTGTCACACCTGTACCTACCAAGCAGCAAAGGCCAAGATAGATCGTTATTTTACTGACAGATTGAATACAGTGCAATGCCTCCCATATAGAGGTGAATAAGTGTAGTAGTAGTAGTAGTAGTAGTAGTAGTAGTAGTAGTAGAAGAGTTGGTCAAGTTAAATCAAGGCTAAGGAATTGGAAATGTGCAACTTGGACCAAGAAAAACTAATTACAGAGCAACGACATTTGAAAAAAGCATTCAAATCATGCTTTGAAAACACTAATTGTGTATCCCGATTTCAATTCAATCTGTCTTTGGAAACCGCTTAAGAGAGTGAGTGCACCATTCTCAAAGGAACTGCAGATACTGAAATGATGTGTGGAGTGAAGTGAGCAAGCTATTTTTCCATCTCCCTGGCGAGCATCGCCCACCTGTCTGCTGAGGCTCCCTCAGCAGACTGAAGCTGACTACTACTGAGCAGCTGCTACAGACTGTGGGCGGCCCATTGTGACACGTGGTCCCATTGTGACACGTGGTACCATTGTTCCAGGAATAGAACACATCCAAGCATTGTGTTCTATGAATGGCATGATTCCTATCACAGTGTTCCATGGATGGAACACATCCTATTTACTGCAGGCAAGCAGCGCACCTAGCTGCTGCTGCTGCTGCTGCTACAAGCCACTAGAATACCGTCTGTCAGACAGGTGGACGTAGGCCGAACATTCAAATAACTCGCCAGATAAATCGTTGCTTTTCCATTTAATTCATATATGAATTAATTCAAAATTGAACAGTAAATTTCAAAGTTGGAAGGCCACAAGAGGGGGCCAATGTTTCAAAAATGAAACGACATATCATTGCATGAGGGATGTGGTAGGAATTGAATGCTTGAATTAAGACTGGGGAAGTACTGAGGGGAAGGGGCTGCAGGCCTTGTAGCAGGTGGGTGTGCAGAAATGTAGCTATCCAAAGCCAAACACATTACTGCAGCTTGTCACACCTGTACCTACCAAGCAGCAAAGGCCAAGATAGATCGTTATTTTACTGACAGATTGAATACAGTGCAATGCCTCCCATATAGAGGTGAATAAGAGTAGTAGTAGTAGTAGTAGTAGTAGTAGTAGAAGAAGAAGTAGTAGTAGTAGTAGTAGTAGAAGAGTTGGTCAAGTTAAATCAAGGCTAAGGAATTGGAAATGTGCAACTTGGACCAAGAAAAACTAATTACAGAGCAACGACATTTGAAAAAAGCATTCAAATCATGCTTTGAAAACACTACTTGTGTATCCCAATTTCAATTCAATCTGTCTTTGGAAACCGCTTTAGAGAGTGAGTGCACCATTCTCAGAGGAACTGCAGATACTGAAATGATGCGTGGAGTGAAGTGAGCAAGCTATTTTTCCATCTCCCTGGCGAGCATCGCCCACCTGTCTGCTGAGGCTCCCTCAGCAGACTGAAGCTGACTACTACTGCGCAGCTGCTACAGACTGTGGGCTGCCCATTGTGACACGTGGTCCCATTGTGACACGTGGTCCCATTGTTCCAGGAATAGAACACATCCAAGCATTGTGTTCTATGAATGGCATGATTCCTATCACAGTGTTCCATGGATGGAACACATCCTATTTACTGCAGGCAAGCAGCGCACCTAGCTGCTGCTGCTGCTACAAGCCACTAGAATACCGTATGTTAGACAGGTGGACGTAGGCCGAACATTCAAATAACTCGCCAGATAAATCGTTGCTTTTCCATTTAATTCATATATGAATTAATTCAAAATTGAACAGTAAATTTCAAAGTTGGAAGGCCACAAGAGGGGGACAATGTTTCAAAAATGAAACGACATATCATTGCATGAGGGATGTGGTAGGAATTGAATGCTTGAATTAAGACTGGGGAAGTACTGAGGGGAAGGGGCTGCAGGCCTTGTAGCAGGTGGGTGTGCAGAAATGTAGCTATCCAAAGCCAAACACATTACTGCAGCTTGTCACACCTGTACCTACCAAGCAGCAAAGGCCAAGATAGATCGTTATTTTACTGACAGATTGAATACAGTGCAATGCCTCCCATATAGAGGTGAATAAGAGTAGTAGTAGTAGTAGTAGTAGTAGTAGTAGTAGTAGAAGAGTTGGTCAAGTTAAATCAAGGCTAAGGAATTGGAAATGTGCAACTTGGACCAAGAAAAACTAATTACAGAGCAACGACATTTGAAAAAAGCATTCAAATCATGCTTTGAAAACACTACTTGTGTATCCCGATTTCAATTCAATCTGTCTTTGGAAACCGCTTAAGAGAGTGAGTGCACCATTCTCAGAAGAACTGCAGATACTGAAATGATGCGTTGAGTGAAGTGAGCAAGCTATTTTTCCATCTCCCTGGCGAGCATCGCCCACCTGTCTGCTGAGGCTCCCTCAGCAGACTGAAGCTGACTACTACTGCGCAGCTGCTACAGACTGTGGGCTGCCCATTGTGACACGTGGTCCCATTGTGACATGTGGTCCCATTGTTCCAGGAATAGAACACATCCAAGCATTGTGTTCTATGAATGGCATGATTCCTATGACAGTGTTCCATTGATGGAACACATCCTATTTACTGCAGGCAATCAGCGCACCTAGCTGCTGCTGCTGCTGCTGCTACAAGCCACTAGAATACCGTCTGTCAGACAGGTGGACGTAGGCCGAACATTCAAATAACTCGCCAGATAAATCGTTGCTTTTCCATTTAATTCATATATGAATTAATTCAAAATTGAACAGTAAATTTCAAAGTTGGAAGGCCACAAGAGGGGGACAATGTTTAAAAAAATGAAACGACATATCATTGCATGAGGGATGTGGTAGGAATTGAATGCTTGAATTAAGACTGGGGAAGTACTGAGGGGAAGGGGCTGCAGGCCTTGTAGCAGGTGGGTGTGCAGAAATGTAGCTATCCAAAGCCAAACACATTACGGCAGCTTGTCACACCTGTACCTACCAAGCAGCAAAGGCCAAGATAGATCGTTATTTTACTGACAGATTGAATACAGTGCAATGCCTCCCATATAGAGGTGAATAAGAGTAGTAGTAGTAGTAGTAGAAGAGTTGGTCAAGTTAAATCAAGGCTAAGGAATTGGAAATGTGCAACTTGGACCAAGAAAAACTAATTACAGAGCAACGACATTTGAAAAAAGCATTCAAATCATGCTTTGAAAACACTACTTGTGTATCCCATTTTCAATTCAATCTGTCTTTGGAAACCGCTTAAGAGAGTGAGTGCACCATTCTCAGAGGAACTGCAGATACTGAAATGATGCGTGGAGTGAAGTGAGCAAGCTATTTTTCCATCTCCCTGGCGAGCATCGCCCACCTGTCTGCTGAGGCTCCCTCAGCAGACTGAAGCTGACTACTACTGCGCAGCTGCTACAGACTGTGGGCTGCCCATTGTGACACGTGGTCCCATTGTGACACGTGGCCCCATTGTTCCAGGAATAGAACACATCCAAGCATTGTGTTCTATGAATGGCATGATTCCTATCACAGTGTTCCATGGATGGAACACATCCTATTTACTGGAGGCAAGCAGCGCACCTAGCTGCTGCTGCTGCTGCTGCTACAAGCCACTAGAATACCGTCTGTCAGACAGGTGGACGTAGGCCGAACATTCAAATAACTCGCCAGATAAATCGTTGCTTTTCCATTTAATTCATATATGAATTAATTCAAAATTGAACAGTAAATTTCAAAGTTGGAAGGCCACAAGAGGGGGACAATGTTTCAAAAATGAAACGACATATCATTGCATGAGGGATGTGGTAGGAATTGAATGCTTGAATTAAGACTGGGGAAGGACTGAGGGGAAGGGGCTGCAGGCCTTGTAGCAGGTGGGTGTGCAGAAATGTAGCTATCCAAAGCCAAACACATTACTGCAGCTTGTCATACCTGTACCTACCAAGCAGCAAAGGCCAAGATAGATCGTTATTTTACTGACAGATTGAATACAGTGCAATGCCTCCCATATAGAGGTGAATAAGAGTAGTAGTAGTAGTAATAGTAGTAGAAGAGTTGGTCAAGTTAAATCAAGGCTAAGGAATTGGAAATGTGCAACTTGGACCAAGAAAAACTAATTACAGAGCAACGACATTTGAAAAAAGCATTCAAATCATGCTTTGAAAACACTACTTTTGTATCCCGATTTCAATTCAATCTGTCTTTGGAAACCGCTTAAGAGAGTGAGTGCACCATTCTCAGAGGAACTGCAGATACTGAAATGATGCGTGGAGTGAAGTGAGCAAGCTATTTTTCCATCTCCCTGGCGAGCATCACCCACCTGTCTGCTGAGGCTCCCTCAGCAGACTGAAGCTGACTACTACTGCGCAGCTGCTACAGACTGTGGGCTGCCCATTGTGACACGTGGTCCCATTGTGACACGTGGTCCCATTGTGACACGTGGTCCCATTGTTCCAGGAATAGAACACATCCAAGAATTGTGTTCTATGAATGGCATGATTCCTATCACAGTGTTCCATGGATGGAACACATCCTATTTACTGCAGGCAAGCAGCGCACCTAGCTGCTGCTGCTGCTACAAGCCACTAGAATACCGTCTGTCAGACAGGTGAACGTAGGCCGAACATTCAAATAACTCGCCAGATAAATCGTTGCTTTTCCATTTTAATTCATATATGAATTAATTCAAAATTGAACAGTAAATTTCAAAGTTGGAAGGCCACAAGAGGGGGACAATGTTTCAAAAATGAAACGACATATCATTGCATGAGGGATGTGGTAGAAATTGAATGCTTGAATTAAGACTGGGGAAGTACTGAGGGGAAGGGGCTGCAGGCCTTGTAGCAGGTGGGTGTGCAGAAATGTAGCTATCCAAAGCCAAACACATTACTGCAGCTTGTCACACCTGTACCTACCAAGCAGCAAAGGCCAAGATAGATCGTTATTTTACTGACAGATTGAGTACAGTGCAATGCCTCCCATATAGAGGTGAATAAGAGTAGTAGTAGTAGTAGTAGTAGTAGTAGAAGAGTTGGTCAAGTTAAATCAAGGCTAAGGAATTGGAAATGTGCAACTTGGACCAAAAAAAACTAATTACAGAGCAACGACATTTGAAAAAAGCATTCAAATCATGCTTTGAAAACACTACTTGTGTATCCCGATTTCAATTCAATCTGTCTTTGGAAACCGCTTAAGAGAGTGAGTGCACCATTCTCAGAGGAACTGCAGATACTGAAATGATGCATGGAGTGAAGTGAGCAAGCTATTTTTCCATCTCCCTGGCGAGCATCGCCCACCTGTCTGCTGAGGCTCCCTCTGCAGACTGAAGCTGACTACTACTGCGCAGCTGCTACAGACTGTGGGCTGCCCATTGTGACACGTGGTCCCATTGTGACACGTGGTCCCATTGTTCCAGGAATAGAACACATCCAAGCATTGTGTTCTATGAATGGCATGATTCCTATCACAGTGTTCCATTGATGGAACACATGCTATTTACTGCAGGCAAGCAGCGCACCTAGCTGCTGCTGCTGCTGCTGCTACAAGCCACTACAATACCGTCTGTCAGACAGGTGGACCTAGGCAGAACATTCAAATAACTCGCCAGATAAATCGTTGCTTTTCCATTTAATTCATATATGAATTAATTCAAAATTGAACAGTAAATTTCAAAGTTGGAAGGCCACAAGAGGGGGACAATGTTTCAAAAATGAAACGACATATCATTGCATGAGGGATGTGGTAGGAATTGAATGCTTGAATTAAGACTGGGGAAGTACTGAGGGGAAGGGGCTGCAGGCCTTGTAGCAGGTGGGTGTGCAGAAATGTAGCTATCCAAAGACAAACACATTACTGCAGCTTGTGTACCTACCAAGCAGCAAAGGCCAAGATAGATCGTTATTTTACTGGCAGATTGAATACAGTGCAATGCCTCCCATATAGAGGTGAATAAGAGTAGTAGTAGTAGTAGTAGTAGAAGAGTTGGTCAAGTTAAATCAAGGCTAAGGAATTGGAAATGTGCAACTTGGACCAAGAAAAACTAATTATAGAGCAACGACATTTGAAAAAAGCATTCAAATCATGCTTTGAAAACAGTACTTGTGTATCCCAATTTAAATTCAATCTGTCTTTGGAAACCGCTTAAGAGAGTGAGTGCACCATTCTCAGAGGAACTGCAGATACTGAAATGATGCGTGGAGTGAAGTGAGCAAGCTATTTTTCCATCTCCCTGGCGAGCATCGCCCACCTGTCTGCTGAGGCTCCCTCAGCAGACTGAAGCTGACTACTACTGAGCAGCTGCTACAGACTGTGGGCTGCCCATTGTGACACGTGGTCCCTTTGTGACACGTGGCCCCATTGTTCCAGGAATAGAACACATCCAAGCATTGTGTTCTATGAATGGCATGATTCCTATCACAGTGTTCCATGGATGGAACACATCCTATTTACTGCAGGCAAGCAGCGCACCTAGCTGCTGCTGCTGCTGCTGTTTTTCTGCTCCTCTCATGAGCCCAAACAAGACTCTAAAAGGATGAGTTTGCAACTACTTTACTTTTGGAGAAAATTCAAAACATTCATTATTCAATAGAGCCCACTAGCAAAAACCAGCGTTTTGAATGAAGAATCACATTTCTTGGTAGAATCATGCAGGATTGAAATTTTTGATGGTTTTTTACTCCTCTCAACAGCCCAAACAAGTTTCTAAAAGGATGAGTTTGCAACTACTTTACTTTTGGAGAAAATTCAAAACATTCATTATTCAATAGGGCCCAAAATATCAAAAACCAGCGGTTTGAATGAACACACATTTCTTGGTAGAATCGTGCAGGACTGAAATTTTTGATGTTTTTCTACTCCTCTCATGAGCCCAAACAAGTCTCTAAAAGGATGAGTTTGCAACTACTTTACTTTTGGAGAAAATTCAAAACATTCATTATTCAATAGAGCCCAATAGCAAAAACCAGCGTTTTGAATGAAGAATCACATTTCTTGGTAGAATCATGCAGGATTGAAATTTATGATGGTTTTTTACTCCTCTCCACAGCCCAAACAAGTTTCTAAAAGGATGAGTTTGCAACTACTTTACTTTTGGAGAAAATTCAAAACATTCATTATTCAATAGGGCCCAAACTATCAAAAACCAGCGGTTTGAATGAACACTCACATTTCTTGGTAGAATCGTGCAGGACTGAAATTTTTGATTTTTTTCTACTCCTCTCATGAGCCCAAACAAGACTCTAAAAGGATGAGTTTGCAACTACTTTACTTTTGGAGAAAATTCAAAACATTCATTATTCATTAGAGCCCAATAGCAAAAACTAGCGTTTTGAATGAAGAATCACATTTCTTGGAAGAATCATGCAGGATTGAAATTTTTGATGGTTTTTTACTCCTCTCAAAAGCCCAAACAAGTTTCTAAAAGGATGAGTTTGCAACTACTTTACTTTTGGAGAAAATTCAAAACATTCATTATTCAATAGGGCCCAAAATATCAAAAACCAGCGGTTTAAATGAACACACATTTCTTGGTAGAATCGTGCAGGACTGAAATTTTTGATGTTTTTCTACTCCTCTCATGAGCCCAAACAAGTCTCTAAAAGGATGAGTTTGCAACTACTTTACTTTTGGAGAAAATTCAATGAATGTCAATTGAATGTTTTGAATTTTCTCCAAAAGTAAAGTAGTTGCAAACTCATCCTTTTAGAGACTTGGTTTGGGCTCATGAGAGGAGTAGAAAAACATCAAAAATTTCAGTCCTGCACGATTCTACCAAGAAATGTGAGTGTTCATTCAAACCGCTGGTTTTTGATAGTTTGGGCCCTATTGAATAATGAATGTTTTGAATTTTCTCCAAAAGTAAAGTAGTTGCAAACTCATCCTTTTAGAAACTTGCTTGGGCTGTTGAGTGGAGTAAAAAACCATCAAAAATTTCAATCCTGCATGATTCTACCAAGAAATGTGATTCTTCATTCAAAACGCTGGTTTTTGCTATTGGGCTCTATTGAATAATGAATGTTTTGAATTTTCTCCAAAAATAAAGTAGTTGCAAACTCATCATTTTAGAGACTTGTTTGTGCTCATGAGAGGAGTAGAAAAACATCAAAAATTTCAGTCCTGCACGATTCTACCAAGAAATGTGAGTGTTCATTCAAACCGCTGGTTTTTGATAGTTTGGGCCATATTGAATAATGAATGTTTTGAATTTTCTCCAAAAGTAAAGTAGTTGCAAACTCATCCTTTTAGAAACTTGTTTGGGCTGTTGAGAGGAGTAAAAAAACATCAAAAATTTCAATCCTGCATGATTCTACCAAGAAATGTGATTCTTCATTCAAAACGCTGATTTTTGCTATTGGGTTCTATTGAATAATGAATGTTTTGAATTTTCTCCAAAAGTAAAGTAGTTGCAAGCTATTGCTTTTAGAGACTTGTTTGGGCTCATACGAGGAGTAGAAAAACATCAAAAATTTCAGTCCTGCATGATTCTACCAAGAAATGTGTGTTCATTCAAACCGCTGGTTTTTGATATTTTGGGCCCTATTGAATAATGAATGTTTTGAATTTTCTCCAAAAGTAAAGTAGTTGCAAACTCATCCTTTTTGAAACTTGTTTGGGCTGTTGACAGGAGTAAAAAACCATCAAAAACTTCAATCCTGCATGATTCTACCAAGAAATGTGATTCTTCATTCAAAACGCTGATTTTTGCTATTGGGTTCTATTGAATAATGAATGTTTTGAATTTTCTCCAAAAGTAAAGTAGTTGCAAACTCATGCTTTTTTGTTTAAATATTTTTATTAAAGTTTCAAGTATAGAGGGAAAGGGTAAATGGACAAAGTAAAAAGTAGAGAACTCTACTCTACGTGTTACATCACACATTAAATAAAATTGTTTAATACAAGTAGTGTACATAAGAAACAAATATAATACATCGCTTGAATGCAATCCTCTCAAAAAAGGAACCAACATTGTCATATTGAGTTTACAGTAGAGTGTTAGATAACATAAATTAAGAAAATTTCAAATTCCAAACATCCCATTTAGTGTGATATTTATGGAGAGTACCATTAATAAAGGCAAATCTTTTCTCCATAGAATTATGAGTCCGTAATTTACCTAAAATATCAGCAAAAGAAGGTAAATCAGTTTTAAGCCACCAGAAAGCTATAGCGTTTTTGGTCACCAAAATAGTATGTATCATTACAAATCGAATAACAGGATTTATTTCTTCAGTGCCCAAAGAAAGTAATGCCATTTGTGGGGTGACCTTCACTGCGTTGTCAGAGAGAGTATTTATATGATTCGTAACTTCTTTCCACAATCTCTTCAATTTAGGACAGCTCCAGAAAATGTGGTACAGGTTACCTGGTAAACCACAATTCCTCCAGCATAGAGGGGAGTATTTATTATCTATATGAGCTAACCTAATCGGAGTGTAATGCCATCTAATTTAAGTTTTAAAGAAAGACTCCTGTAAAGTCGCAGAAATAGTAGATGCATTTGAAAACTTTATGGCCTTCCCCCATTGGTCTTCATCAAATTTTATGTTAAAATCCCTTTCCCATCTTTGAATGTATACATTTTTAAAGAGTTCGGTGTCGTCATTAGGGTGGGAATATATGTTTTTAAGACTCCAAGTCGACTTAAGAGCAACATTTGCAAACATGGAGGCCACAATATCCGAATTCAAAGCTCTACTAGTCAAAAATTTCCGCAGAAGATCTTTCAGAAGTAGATAAGAGGTGAAATGTGTAGACGGGACATGAAATTTATTTTTAATTTCATTAAAGGGTAAAAAATTTTGTCCGTCCCATAAATCCCCTACCGTATTAATTTTAAAGCTGCACCACTCCTCTGGAACTGGACATTTATATATTTTTGATAATAATTTTAATGGGAATTTTTTTCAAAATGCTTTTCCTGTCGTCGCCTTTCTTTAATTTTGTGAAACTCCTCCACATAGTCAGTATAGAATTTACAACAGGATGTTGATAAGTAATGATCGAAGGAGATAGCAGATCTTTAAAGAAAAAATCTGATATTGAACTAGTCCCATAATGTTCTAGCTCAAGGTCCAGCCAAGCGGGAAGTGTTTTCGTATTTACATTATGGAACGCCCACAAGGCGGTCTTGAGAGGATGTCTCATCCAACTCTCCACGAGATACAAAAAAGAAAAAAGACAAAAAATTGCTGACCTCCAGAACCAAATTGCTTCAAAAGAAAAACAACAAAATTCCCTGTCTGCTCCATCCCATATTATCCATCTTGATATCCTGAAATTGAGACAGGCGTTAAGATCCGAAATTATTTCCGAGTACGAGTCCATTGTTAGAGCATCAAAATATAATCTGTATGCTTCAATTAACAAACCCACCAAATATATGACAAGTAAACTTAAACAAGCTCGCGTAAGTAGAAGGATTGTTAAAATCAAATCCCCTTCAGGAGAAATGAAACAACACCCCTCTGATATTACCGAAATATTTGCGGATTATTTCGAAACCCTCTATAATCTTAAAAAAGATCCCTTAGTTCATACTCCTAATCAAAAAGAGATTGACCTTTTTCTTTCTAAATTGACCCTTCCCCAACTAGATAATTTGGACCTAACTCTTTTAAATCAACCGTTTACTGTAGAAGAAATTGCCAAAACGATTGACAAACTTAAACTTAACAAATCCCCTGGCCCAGATGGGTTCACAAACGAATATCTCAAGTTTTTCTCCAACATTTTATCCCCGCACCTAAAATCTCTTTTTGACCACGCTTCTAGTATTGGATCGTTCCCCAAAGAAATGACGGAGGCAACTATCATTTTGATCCCCAAAGACATTAGAAACCCAGAAGAAGTAAAAAATTATCGTCCGATCTCTTTAATTAACACTGATATTAAAGTATATTCAAAAATTTTAGCGGATCGATTAAAGAATCTTTTACCTGATCTTGTTAAAAATGATCAAGTAGGGTTTGTCTCCGGAAGACAAGTAACAGACGGTACCAGAAGAATCTTGAACTTGTTTAACATAGCTAGCTCTAATAATCTCCCTTCACTATTTATCTCGTTGGATGCCCAAAAAGCTTTTGATAGGGTGAATTGGGATTATCTTAAAGCTACTTTACTAAAGTTTGGTTTTGACAATCGCTTTATAACATCTATATTTGCATTGTACTCTAATACTAATGCTAAAACCTATACTAATAATCACCTTTCTAGGAATTTCAACATCACTAATGGAACAAGACAGGGCTGCCCCCTTTCGCCCCTTTTATTTGCCTTGGCAGTCGAGCCCTTGGCGGAAATGATCAGAAAATGTACTGATATTTCGGGTTTTAAAACAAAAAATTATCATCACAAGTTAACCTTATTTGCTGACGACCTTATGTTATCAGTCACTGATCCGGCTAATTCACTTAACGCTTTAATCACCATTTTAGATGAGTTCTCTAAGGTCTCATATTTTAAAATAAATCCCCAAAAATCTAAAATAATACATTTTAATTTACGTCCCTCTGAAATTGAAGCCTTTAAAGAATTATCTGAATTTTACTGGGAAGATTTTGAACTAGAATACTTGGGGATAATTTTCCCTAAAGATTTGAAACTCATTGTTTCTAAGAATATGGAACATCTCAGTAAGAAAATCTTAAAAGACCTTTCTGGTTATAATAATTGCGATCTATCCCTGATGGGAAGAACCTTGGTAATAAAAACATATATTTTACCTAAAATTCTTTTTGTACTTAGGAATTTACCTCTTACGATTCCCACTTCCCTTTTATTTAAAATCCAAAAAGCAATTAACCTTTTTATCTGGAAAGGGAAGAAACCTAGAGTTGCTACAGAAATTTTATATAAGAAAAAGAGTAATGGAGGCCTTGCACTCCCCAATATTCAAATCTATTTTCAAGCTTCTCTTATTCTTCAGAGTCAACAGTGGTTTTCTACGAAAACACTTCCCGCTTGGTTGGACCTTGAGCTAGAACATTATGGGACTAGTTCAATATCAGATTTTTTCTTTAAAGATCTGCTATCTCCTTCGATCATTACTTATCAACATCCTGTTGTAAATTCTATACTGACTATGTGGAGGAGTTTCACAAAATTAAAGAAAGGCGACGACAGGAAAAGCATTTTGAAAAAATTCCCATTAAAATTATTATCAAAAATATATAAATGTCCAGTTCCAGAGGAGTGGTGCAGCTTTAAAATTAATACGGTAGGGGATTTATGGGACGGACAAAATTTTTTACCCTTTAATGAAATTAAAAATAAATTTCATGTCCCGTCTACACATTTCACCTCTTATCTACTTCTGAAAGATCTTCTGCGGAAATTTTTGACTAGTAGAGCTTTGAATTCGGATATTGTGGCCTCCATGTTTGCAAATGTTGCTCTTAAGTCGACTTGGAGTCTTAAAAACATATATTCCCACCCTAATGACAACACCGAACTCTTTAAAAATGTATACATTCAAAGATGGGAAAGGGATTTTAACATAAAATTTGAAGAAGACCAATGGGGGAAGGCCATAAAGTTTTCAAATGCATCTACTATTTCTGCGACTTTACAGGAGTCTTTCTTTAAAACTTAAATTAGATGGCATTACACTCCGATTAGGTTAGCTCATATAGATAATAAATACTCCCCTCTATGCTGGAGGAATTGTGGTTTACCAGGTAACCTGTACCACATTTTCTGGAGCTGTCCTAAATTGAAGAGATTGTGGAAAGAAGTTACGAATCATATAAATACTCTCTCTGACAACGCAGTGAAGGTCACCCCACAAATGGCATTACTTTCTTTGGGCACTGAAGAAATAAATCCTGTTATTCGATTTGTAATGATACATACTTTTTTGGTGACCAAAAACGCTATAGCTTTCTGGTGGCTTAAAACTGATTTACCTTCTTTTGCTGATATTTTAGGTAAATTACGGACTCATAATTCTATGGAGAAAAGATTTGCCTTTATTAATGGTACTCTCCATAAATATCACACTAAATGGGATGTTTGGAATTTGAAATTTTCTTAATTTATGTTATCTAACACTCTACTGTAAACTCAATATGACAATGTTGGTTCCTTTTTTGAGAGGATTGCATTCAAGCGATGTATTATATTTGTTTCTTATGTACACTACTTGTATTAAACAATTTTATTTAATGTGTGATGTAACACGTAGAGTAGAGTTCTCTACTTTTTACTTTGTCCATTTACCCTTTCCCTCTATACTTGAAACTTTAATAAAAATATTTAAACAAAAAAGCATGAGTTTGCAACTACTTTACTTTTGGAGAAAATTCAAAACATTCATTATTCAATAGAACCCAATAGCAAAAATCAGCGTTTTGAATGAAGAATCACATTTCTTGGTAGAATCATGCAGGATTGAAATTTTTGATGGTTTTTTACTCCTGTCAACAGCCCAAACAAGTTTCAAAAAGGATGAGTTTGCAACTACTTTACTTTTGGAGAAAATTCAAAACATTCATTATTCAATAGAACCCAATAGCAAAAATCAGCGTTTTGAATGAAGAATCACATTTCTTGGTAGAATCATGCAGGATTGAAATTTTTGATGGTTTTTTACTCCTGTCAACAGCCCAAACAAGTTTCAAAAAGGATGAGTTTGCAACTACTTTACTTTTGGAGAAAATTCAAAACATTCATTATTCAATAGGGCCCAAAATATCAAAAACCAGCGGTTTGAATAAACACACATTTCTTGGTAGAATCATGCAAGACTGAAATTTTTGATGTTTTTCTACTCCTCTCATGAGCCCAAACAAGTCTATAAAAGCAATAGCTTGCAACTACTTTACTTTTGGAGAAAATTCAAAACATTCATTATTCAATAGAACCCAATAGCAAAAATCAGCGTTTTGAATGAAGAATCACATTTCTTGGTAGAATCATGCAGGATTGAAATTTTTGATGGTTTTTTACTCCTCTCATGAGCCCAAACAAGACTCTAAAAGGATGAGTTTGCAACTATTTTACTTTTGGAGAAAATTCAAAACATTCATTATTCAATAGAGCCCAATAGCAAAAACCAGCGTTTTGAATGAAGAATCACATTTCTTGGTAGAAAATGCAGGATTGAAATTTTTGATGGTTTTTTACTCCTCTCAACAGCCCAAACAAGTTTCAAAAAGGATGAGTTTGCAACTACTTTACTTTTGGAGAAAATTCAAAACATTCATTATTCAATAGGGCCCAAAATATCAAAAACCAGCGGTTTGAATGAACACACATTTCTTGGTAGAATCATGCAGGACTGAAATTTTTGATGTTTTTCTACTCCTCTCATGAGCCCAAACAAGTCTCTAAAAGCATGAGCTTGCAACTACTTTACTTTTGGAGAAAATTCAAAACATTCATTATTCAATAGGGTAAAAAAAAATCAAAAACCAGCGGTTTGAATGAACACTCACATTTCTTGGTAGAATCGTGCATGACTGAAATTTTTGATGTTTTTCTACTCCTCTCATGAGCCCAAACCAAGACTCTAAAAGGATGAGTTTGCATCTACTTTACTTTTGGAGAAAATTCAAAACATTCATTATTCAATATGGCCCAAACTATCAAAAACCAGCGGTTTGAATGAACACACATTTCTTGGTAGAATCATGCAGGACTGAAATTTTTGATGTTTTTCTACTCCTCTCATGAGCCCAAACAAGTCTCTAAAAGGATGAGTTTGCAACTATTTTACTTTTGGAGAAAATTCAAAACATTCATTATTCAATAGAGCCCAATAGCAAAAACCAGCGTTTTGAATGAAGAATCACATTTCTTGGTAGAAAATGCAGGATTGAAATTTTTGATGGTTTTATACTCCTCTCAACAGCCCAAACAAGTTTCTAAAAGGATGAGTTTGCAACTACTTTACTTTTGGAGAAAATTCAAAACATTCATTATTCAATAGGGCCCAAAATATCAAAAACCAGCGGTTTGAATGAACACACATTTCTTGGTAGAATCGTGCAGGACTGAAATTTTTGATGTTTTTCTACTCCTCTCATGAGCCCAAACAAGTCTATAAAAGGATGAGTTTGCAACTACTTTACTTTTGGAGAAAATTCAAAACATTCATTATTCAATAGAACCCAATAGCAAAAATCAGCGTTTTGAATGAAGAATCACATTTCTTGGTAGAATCATGCAGGATTGAAATTTTTGATGGTTTTTTTACTCCTCTCAACAGCCCAAACAAGTTTCTAAAAGGATGAGTTTGCAACTACTTTACTTTTGGAGAAAATTCAAAACATTCATTATTCAATAGGGCCCAAACTATCAAAAACCAGCGGTTTGAATGAACACTCACATTTCTTGGTAGAATCGTGCAGGACTGAAATTTTTGATGTTTTTCTACTCCTCTCATGAGCACAAACAAGTCTCTAAAAGGATGAGTTTGCAACTACTTTACTTTTGGAGAAAATTCAAAACATTCATAATTCAATAGGGCAAAAAAAAAATCAAAAACCAGCGGTTTGAATGAACACTCACATTTCTTGGTAGAATCGTGCAGGACTGAAATTTTTGATGTTTTTCTACTCCTCTCATGAGCCCAAACCAAGACGCTAAAAGGATGAGTTTGCATCTACTTTACTTTTGGAGAAAATTCAAAACATTCATTATTCAATAGAGCCCAATAGCAAAAACCAGCGTTTTGAATGAAGAATCACATTTCTTGGTAGAATCATGCAGGATTGAAATTTTTGATGGTTTTTTACTTCTCTCAACAGCCCAAACAAGTTTCTAAAAGGATGAGTTTGCAACTACTTTACTTTTGGAGAAAATTCAAAACATTCATTATTCAATAGGGCCCAAAATATCAAAAACCAGCGGTTTGAATGAAGAATCACATTTCTTGGTAGAATCATGCAGGATTGAAATTTTTGATGGTTTTTTACTCCTCTCAACAGCCCAAACAAGTTTCTAAAAGGATGAGTTTGCAACTACTTTACTTTTGGAGAAAATTCAAAACATTCATTATTCAATAGGGCCCAAAATATCAAAAACCAGCGGTTTGAATGAACACACATTTCTTGGTAGAATCATGCAGGACTGAAATTTTTGATGTTTTTCTACTCCTCTCATGAGCCCAAACAAGTCTCTAAAAGCATGAGTTTGCAACTACTTTACTTTTGGAGAAAATTCAAAACATTCATTATTCAATAGAGCCTAATAGCAAAAATCAGGTTTTGAATGAAGAATCACATTTCTTGGTAGAATCATGCAGGATTGAAATTTTTGATGGTTTTTTACTCCTCTCAACAGCCCAAACAAGTTTCTAAAAGGATGAGTTTGCAACTACTTTACTTTTGGAGAAAATTCAAAACATTCATTATTCAATAGGGCCCAAACTATCAAAAACCAGCGGTTTGAATGAACACTCACATTTCTTGGTAGAATCGTGCAGGACTGAAATTTTTGATGTTTTTCTACTCCTCTCATGAGCCCAAACAAGTCTCTAAAAGGATGAGTTTGCAACTACTTTACTTTTGGAGAAAATTCAAAACATTCATTATTCAATAGAACCCAATAGCAAAAATCAGCGTTTTGAATGAAGAATCACATTTCTTGGTAGAATCATGCAGGATTGAAATTTTTGATGGTTTTTTACTCCTCTCAACAGCCCAAACAAGTTTCTAAAAGGATGAGTTTGCAACTACTTTACTTTTGGAGAAAATTCAAAACATTCTTTATTCAATAGGGCCCAAAATATCAAAAACCAGCGGTTTGAATGAAGAATCACATTTCTTGGTAGAATCATGCAGGACTGAAATTTTTGATGTTTTTCTACTCCTCTCATGAGCCCAAACAAGTCTCTAAAAGCATGAGCTTGCAACTACTTTACTTTTGGAGAAAATTCAAAACATTCATTATTCAATAGGGCCCAAACTATCAAAAACCAGCGGTTTGAATGAACACTCACATTTCTTGGTAGAATCATGCAGGACTGAAATTTTTGATGTTTTTCTACTCCTCTCATGAGCCCAAACAAGTCTCTAAAAGCATGAGTTTGCAACTACTTTACTTTTGGAGAAAATTCAAAACATTCATTATTCAATAGAGCCCAATAGCAAAAATCAGGTTTTGAATGAAGAATCACATTTCTTGGTAGAATCATGCAGGATTGAAATTTTTGATGGTTTTTTACTCCTCTCAACAGCCCAAACAAGTTTCCAAAAGGATGAGTTTGCAACTACTTTACTTTTGGAGAAAATTCAAAACATTCAATTGACATTCATTGAATTTTCTCCAAAAGTAAAGTAGTTGCAAACTCATCCTTTTAGAGACTTGTTTGGGCTCATGAGAGGAGTAGAAAAACATCAAAAATTTCAGTCCTGAACGATTCTACCAAGAAATGTGTGTTCATTTAAACCGCTGGTTTTTGATATTTTGGGCCCTATTGAATAATGAATGTTTTGAATTTTCTCCAAAAGTAAAGTAGTTGCAAACTCATCCTTTTAGAAACTTGTTTGGGCTGTTGAGAGGAGTAAAAAACCATCAAAAATTTCAATCCTGCATGATTCTACCAAGAAATGTGATTCTTCGTTCAAAACGCTGGTTTTTGCTATTAGGCTCTATTGAATAATGAATGTTTTGAATTTTCTCCAAAAGTAAAGTAGTTGCAAACTCATCCTTTTAGAGACTTGTTTGGGCTCATGAGAGGAGTAGAAAAACATCAAAAATTTCAGTCCTGCACGATTCTACCAAGAAATGTGTGTTCATTCAAACCGCTGGTTTTTGATATTTTGGGCCCTATTGAATAATGAATGTTTTGAATTTTCTCCAAAAGTAAAGTAGTTGCAAACTCATCCTTTTTGAAACTTGTTTGGGCTGTTGACAGGAGTAAAAACCATCAAAAATTTCAATCCTGCATGATTCTACCAAGAAATGTGATTCTTCATTCAAAACGCTGGTTTTTGCTAGTGGGCTCTATTGAATAATGAATGTTTTGAATTTTCTCCAAAAGTAAAGTAGTTGCAAACTCATCCTTTTAGAGTCTTGTTTGGGCTCATGAGAGGAGTAGAAAAACAGCAGCAGCAGCAGCAGCAGCAGCTAGGTGCGCTGCTTGCCTGCAGTAAATAGGATGTGTTCCATCCATGGAACACTGTGATAGGAATCATGCCATTCATAGAACACAATGCTTGGATGTGTTCTATTCCTGGAACAATGGGGCCACGTGTCACAATGGGACCACGTGTCACAATGGGCAGCCCACAGTCTGTAGCAGCTGCTCAGTAGTAGTCAGCTTCAGTCTGCTGAGGGAGCCTCAGCAGACAGGTGGGCGATGCTCGCCAGGGAGATGGAAAAATAGCTTGCTCACTTCACTCCACGCATCATTTCAGTATCTGCAGTTCCTCTGAGAATGGTGCACTCACTCTCTTAAGCGGTTTCCAAAGACAGATTGAATTTAAATTGGGATACACAAGTACTGTTTTCAAAGCATGATTTGAATGCTTTTTTCAAATGTCGTTGCTCTGTAATTAGTTTTTCTTGGTCCAAGTTGCACATTTCCAATTCCTTAGCCTTGATTTAACTTGACCAACTCTTCTACTACTACTACTACTACTACTACTACTACTACTACTCTTATTCACCTCTATATGGGAGGCATTGCACTGTATTCAATCTGCCAGTAAAATAACGATCTATCTTGGCCTTTGCTGCTTGGTAGGTACAGGTGTGACAAGCTGCAGTAATGTGTTTGGCTTTGGATAGCTACATTTCTGCACACCCACCTGCTACAAGGCCTGCAGCCCCTTCCCCTCAGTACTTCCCCAGTCTTAATTCAAGCATTCAATTCCTACCACATCCCTCATGCAATGATATGTCGTTTCATTTTTGAAACATTGTCCCCCTCTTGTGGCCTTCCAACTTTGAAATTTACTGTTCAATTTTGAATTAATTCATATATGAATTAAATGGAAAAGCAACGATTTATCTGGCGAGTTATTTGAATGTTCGGCCTACGTCCACCTGTCTGACAGACGGTATTCTAGTGGCTTGTAGCAGCAGCAGCAGCAGCAGCTAGGTGCGCTGCTTGCCTGCAGTAAATAGGATGTGTTCCATCAATGGAACACTGTGATAGGAATCATGCCATTCATAGAACACAATGCTTGGATGTGTTCTATTCCTGGAACAATGGGACCACGTGTCACAATGGGACCACGTGTCACAATGGGCAGCCCACAGTCTGTAGCAGCTGCGCAGTAGTAGTCAGCTTCAGTCTGCTGAGGGAGCCTCAGCAGACAGGTGGGCGATGCTCGCCAGGGAGATGGAAAAATAGCTTGCTCACTTCACTCCACGCATCATTTCAGTATCTGCAGTTCCTCTGAGAATGGTGCACTCACTCTCTTAAGCGGTTTACAAAGACAGATTGAATTGAAATCGGGATACACAAGTAGTGTTTTCAAAGCATGATTTGAATGCTTTTTTCAAATGTCGTTGCTCTGTAATTAGTTTTTCTTGGTCCAAGTTGCACATTTCCAATTCCTTAGCCTTGATTTAACTTGACCAACTCTTCTACTACTACTACTACTACTTCTACTACTACTCTTATTCACCTCTATATGGGAGGCATTGCACTGTATTCAATCTGTCAGTAAAATAACGATCTATCTTGGCCTTTGCTGCTTGGTAGGTACAGGTGTGACAAGCTGCAGTAATGTGTTTGGCTTTGGATAGCTACATTTCTGCACACCCACCTGCTACAAGGCCTGCAGCCCCTTCCCCTCAGTACTTCCCCAGTCTTAATTCAAGCATTCAATTCCTACCACATCCCTCATGCAATGATATGTCGTTTCATTTTTGAAACATTGTCCCCCTCTTGTGGCCTTCCAACTTTGAAGTTTACTGTTCAATTTTGAATTAATTCATATATGAATTAAATGGAAAAGCAACGATTTATTTGGCGAGTTATTTGAATGTTCAGCCTACGTCCACCTGTCTGACAGACGGTATTCTAGTGGCTTGTAGCAGCAGCAGCAGCAGCAGCTAGGTGCGCTGCTTGCCTGCAGTAAATAGGATGTGTTCCATCCATGGAACACTGTGATAGGAATCATGCCATTCATAGAACACAATGCTTGGATGTGTTCTATTCCTGGAACAATGGGACCACGTGTCACAATGGGACCACGTGTCACAATGGGCAGCCCACAGTCTGTAGCAGCTGCGCAGTAGTAGTCAGCTTCAGTCTGCTGAGGGAGCCTCAGCAGACAGGTGGGCGATGCTCGCCAGGGAGATGGAAAAATAGCTTGCTCACTTCACTCCACGCATCATTTCAGCATCTGCAGTTCCTCTGAGAATGGTGCACTTACACTCTTAAGCGGTTTCCAAAGACAGATTGAATTGAAATCGGGATACACAAGTAGTGTTTTCAAAGCATGATTTGAATGCTTTTTTCAAATGTCGTTGCTCTGTAATTAGTTTTTTTTGGTCCAA
Source organism: Dendrobates tinctorius (assembly GCF_039654945.1). Taxonomy (NCBI): domain Eukaryota; kingdom Metazoa; phylum Chordata; class Amphibia; order Anura; family Dendrobatidae; genus Dendrobates; species Dendrobates tinctorius. The sequence continues at coordinate 1,416,787 of NW_027362018.1, read as the reverse complement.
GTTGCACATTTCCAATTCCTTAGCCTTGATTTAACTTGACCAACTCTTCTACTACTACTACTACTACTACTACTACTCTTATTCACCTCTATATGGGAGGCATTGCACTGTACTCAATCTGTCAGTAAAATAACGATCTATCTTGGCCTTTGCTGCTTGGTAGGTAAAGGTGTGACAAGCTGCAGTAATGTGTTTGGCTTTGGATAGCTACATTTCTGCACACCCACCTGCTACAAGGCCTGCAGCCCCTTCCCCTCAGTACTTCCCCAGTCTTAATTCAAGCATTCAATTTCTACCACATCCCTCATGCAATGATATGTCGTTTCATTTTTCAAACATTGTCCCCCTCTTGTGGCCTTCCAACTTTGAAATTTACTGTTCAATTTTGAATTAATTCATATATGAATTAAATGGAAAAGCAACGATTTATCTGGCGAGTTATTTGAATGTTCGGCCTACGTCCACCTGTCTGACAGACGGAATTCTAGTGGCTTGTAACAGCAGCAGCAGCTAGGTGCGCTGCTTGCCTGCAGTAAATAGGATGTGTTCTATCCATGGAACACTGTGATAGGAATCATGCCATTCATAGAACACAATGCTTGGATGTGTTCTATTCCTGGAACAATGGGACCACGTGTCACAATGGGACCACGTGTGACAATGGGCAGCCCACAGTCTGTAGCAGCTGCGCAGTTGTAGTCAGCTTCAGTCTGCTGAGGGAGCCTCAGCAGACAGGTGGGCGATGCTCGCCAGGGAGATGGAAAAATAGCTTGCTCACTTCACTCCACGCATCATTTCAGTATCTGCAGTTCCTCTGAGAATGGTGCACTCACTCTCTAAATCGGTTTCCAAAGACAGATTGAATTGAAATTGGGATACACAAGTAGTGTTTTCAAAGCATGATTTGAATGCTTTTTTCAAATGTCGTTGCTCTGTAATTAGTTTTTCTTGGTCCAAGTTGCACATTTCCAATTCCTTAGCCTTGATTTAACTTGACCAACTCTTCTACTACTACTACTACTACTACTACTACTCTTTTTCACCTCTATATGGGAGGCATTGCACTGTATTCAATCTGTCAGTAAAATAACGATCTATCTTGGCCTTTGCTGCTTGGTAGGTACAGGTGTGACAAGCTGCAGTAATGTGTTTGGCTTTGGATAGCTACATTTCTGCACACCCACCTGCTACAAGGCCTGCAGCCCCTTCCCCTCAGTACTTCCCCAGTCTTAATTCAAGCATTCAATTCCTACCACATCCCTCATGCAATGATATGTCGTTTCATTTTTGAAACAATGTCCCCCTCTTGTGGCCTTCCAACTTTGAAATTTACTGTTCAATTTTGAATTAATTCATATATGAATTAAATGGAAAAGCAACGATTTATCTGGCGATTTATTTGAATGTTCGGCCTACGTCCACCTGTCTGACAGATGGTATTCTAGTGGCTTGTAGCAGCAGCAGCAGCAGCAGCTAGGTGCGCTGCTTGCCTGCAGTAAATAGGATGTGTTCCATCCATGGAACACTGTGATAGGAATCATGCCATTCATAGAACACAATGCTTGGATGTGTTCTATTCCTGGAACAATGGGACCACGTGTCACAATGGGACCACGTGTCACAATGGGCAGCCCACAGTCTGTAGCAGCTGCGCAGTAGTAGTCAGCTTCAGTCTGCTGAGGGAGCCTCAGCAGACAGGTGGGCGATGCTCGCCAGGGAGATGGAAAAATAGCTTGCTCACTTCACTCCACGCATCATTTCAGTATCTGCAGTTCCTCTGAGAATGGTGCACTCACTCTCTTAAGCGGTTTCCAAAGACAGATTGAATTGAAATTGGGATACACAAGTAGTGTTTTCAAAGCATGATTTGAATGCTTTTTTCAAATGTCGTTGCTCTGTAGTTAGTTTTTATTGGTGCAAGTTGCACATTTCCAATTCCTTAGCCTTAATTTAACTTGACCAACTCTTCTACTACTACTACTACTACTACTACTACTACTACTACTCTTATTCACCTCTATATGGGAGGAATTGAACTGTATTCAATCTGTCAGTAAAATAACGATCTATCTTGGCCTTGTTTGGGCTCATGCGAGGAGTAGAAAAACATCAAAAATTTCAGTCCTGCATGATTCTACCAAGAAATGTGTGTTCATTCAAACCGCTGGTTGTTGATATTTTGGGCCCTATTGAATAATGAATGTTTTGAATTTTCTCCAAAAGTAAAGTAGTTGCAAACTCATCCTTTTTGAAACTTGTTTGGGCTGTTGACAGGAGTAAAAAACCATCAAAAATTTCAATCCTGCATGATTCTACCAAGAAATGTGATTCTTCATTCAAAACGCTGATTTTTGCTATTGGGTTCTATTGAATAATGAATGTTTTGATTTTTCTCCAAAAGTAAAGTAGTTGCAAACTCATGCTTTTTTGTTTAAATATTTTTATTAAAGTTTCAAGTATAGAGGGAAAGGGTAAATGGACAAAGTAAATAGTAGAGAACTCTACTCTACGTGTTACATCACACATTAAATAAAATTGTTTAATACAAGTAGTGTACATAAGAAACAAATATAATACATCGCTTGAATGCAATCCTCTCAAAAAAGGAACCAACATTGTCATATTGAGTTTACAGTAGAGTGTTAATTTATGTTATCTAAGAAAATTTCAAATTCCAAACATCCCATTTAGTGTGATATTTATGGAGAGTACCATTAATAAAGGCAAATCTTTTCTCCATAGAATTATGAGTCCGTAAGTTTCCTAAAATATCAGCAAAAGAAGGTAAATTAGTTTTAAGCCACCAGAAAGCTATAGCATTTTTGGTCACCAAAAAAGTATGTATCATTACAAATCGAATAACAGGATTTATTTCTTCAGTGCCCAAAGAAAGTAATGCCATTTGTGGGGTGACCTTCACTGCGTTGTCAGAGAGAGTATTTATATGATTCGTAACTTCTTTCCACAATCTCTTCAATTTAGGACAGCTCCAGAAAATGTGGTACAGGTTACCTGGTAAACCACAATTCCTCCAGCATAGAGGGGAGTATTTATTATCTATATGAGCTAACCTAATCGGAGTGTAATGCCATCTAATTAAAGTTTTAAAGAAAGACTCCTGTAAAGTCGCAGAAATAGTAGATGCATTTGAAAACTTTATGGCCTTCCCCCATTGGTCTTCATCAAATTTTATGTTAAAATCCCTTTCCCATCTTTGAATGTATACATTTTTAAAGAGTTCGGTGTCGTCATTAGGGTGGGAATATATGTTTTTAAGACTCCAAGTCGACTTAAGAGCAACATTTGCAAACATGGAGGCCACAATATCCGAATTCAAAGCTCTACTAGTCAAAAATTTCCGCAGAAGATCTTTCAGAAGTAGATAAGAGGTGAAATGTGTAGACGGGACATGAAATTTATTTTTAATTTCATTAAAGGGTAAAAAATTTTGTCCGTCCCATAAATCCCCTACCGTATTAATTTTAAAGCTGCACCACTCCTCTGGAACTGGACATTTATATATTTTTGATAATAATTTTAATGGGAATTTTTTCAAAATGCTTTTCCTGTCGTCGCCTTTCTTTAATTTTGTGAAACTCCTCCACATAGTCAGTATAGAATTTACAACAGGATGTTGATAAGTAATGATCGAAGGAGATAGCAGATCTTTAAAGAAAAAATCTGATATTGAACTAGTCCCATAATGTTCTAGCTCAAGGTCCAACCAAGCGGGAAGTGTTTTCGTATTTACATTATGGAACGCCCACAAGGCGGTCTTGAGAGGATGTCTCATCCAACTCTCCACGAGATACAAAAAAGAAAAAAGACAAAAAATTGCTGACCTCCAGAACCAAATTGCTTCAAAAGAAAAACAACAAAATTCCCTGTCTGCTCCATCCCATATTATCCATCTTGATATCCTGAAATTGAGACAGGCGTTAAGATCCGAAATTATTTCCGAGTACGAGTCCATTGTTAGAGCATCAAAATATAATCTGTATGCTTCAATTAACAAACCCACCAAATATATGACAAGTAAACTTAAACAAGCTTGCGTAAGTAGAAGGATTGTTAAAATCAAATCCCCTTCAGGAGAAATGAAACAACACCCCTCTGATATTACCGAAATATTTGCGGATTATTTCGAAACCCTCTATAATCTTAAAAAAGATCCCTTAGTTCATACTCCTAATCAAAAAGAGATTGACCTTTTTCTTTCTAAATTGACCCTTCCCCAACTAGATAATTTGGACCTAACTCTTCTAAATCAACCGTTTACTGTAGAAGAAATTGCCAAAACGATTGACAAACTTAAACTTAACAAATCCCCTGGCCCAGATGGGTTCACAAACGAATATCTCAAGTTTTTCTCCAACATTTTATCCCCGCACCTAAAATCTCTTTTTGACCACGCTTCTTGTATTGGATCGTTCCCCAAAGAAATGACGGAGGCAACTATCATTTTGATCCCCAAAGACATTAGAAACCCAGAAGAAGTTAAAAATTATCGTCTGATCTCTTTAATTAACACTGATATTAAAGTATATTCAAAAATTTTAGCGGATCGATTAAAGAATCTTTTACCTGATCTTGTTAAAAATGATCAAGTAGGGTTTGTCTCCGGAAGACAAGTAACAGACGGTACCAGAAGAATCTTGAACTTGTTTAACATAGCTAGCTCTAATAATCTCCCTTCACTATTTATCTCGTTGGATGCCCAAAAAGCTTTTGATAGGGTGAATTGGGATTATCTTAAAGCTACTTTACTAAAGTTTGGTTTTGACAATCGCTTTATAACATCTATATTTGCATTGTACTCTAATACTAATGCTAAAACCTATACTAATAATCACCTTTCTAGGAATTTCAACATCACTAATGGAACAAGACAGGGCTGCCCCCTTTCGCCCCTTTTATTTGCCTTGGCAGTCGAGCCCTTGGCGGAAATGATCAGAAAATGTACTGATATTTCGGGTTTTAAAACAAAAAATTATCATCACAAGTTAACCTTATTTGCTGACGACCTTATGTTATCAGTCACTGATCCGGCTAATTCACTTAACGCTTTAATCACCATTTTAGATGAGTTCTCTAAGGTCTCATATTTTAAAATAAATCCCCAAAAATCTAAAATAATACATTTTAATTTACGTCCCTCTGAAATTGAAGCCTTTAAAGAATTATCTGAATTTTACTGGGAAGATTTTGAACTAGAATACTTGGGGATAATTTTCCCTAAAGATTTGAAACTCATTGTTTCTAAGAATATGGAACATCTCAGTAAGAAAATCTTAAAAGACCTTTCTGGTTATAATAATTGCGATCTATCCCTGATGGGAAGAACCTTGGTAATAAAAACATATATTTTACCTAAAATTCTTTTTGTACTTAGGAATTTACCTCTTACGATTCCCACTTCCCTTTTATTTAAAATCCAAAAAGCAATTAACCTTTTTATCTGGAAAGGGAAGAAACCTAGAGTTGCTACTGAAATTTTATATAAGAAAAAGAGTAATGGAGGCCTTGCACTCCCCAATATTCAAATCTATTTTCAAGCTTCTCTTATTCTTCAGAGTCAACAGTGGTTTTCTACGAAAACACTTCCCGCTTGGTTGGACCTTGAGCTAGAACATTATGGGACTAGTTCAATATCAGATTTTTTCTTTAAAGATCTGCTATCTCCTTCGATCATTACTTATCAACATCCTGTTGTAAATTCTATACTGACTATGTGGAGGAGTTTCACAAAATTAAAGAAAGGCGACGACAGGAAAAGCATTTTGAAAAAATTCCCATTAAAATTATTATCAAAAATATATAAATGTCCAGTTCCAGAGGAGTGGTGCAGCTTTAAAATTAATACGGTAGGGGATTTATGGGACGGACAAAATTTTTTACCCTTTAATGAAATTAAAAATAAATTTCATGTCCCGTCTACACATTTCACCTCTTATCTACTTCTGAAAGATCTTCTGCGGAAATTTTTGACTAGTAGAGCTTTGAATTCGGATATTGTGGCCTCCATGTTTGCAAATGTTGCTCTTAAGTCGACTTGGAGTCTTAAAAACATATATTCCCACCCTAATGACAACACCGAACTCTTTAAAAATGTATACATTCAAAGATGGGAAAGGGATTTTAACATAATAATAATAATCTTTATTTATAATAATAATCTTTATTTATATAGCGCCAACATATTCCGCAGCGCTTTACAGTTGAACAGTTTCAAACACAACAGTCATAAGTAACAACGTTAACAATACAATAATTAAAGCGAAATAAGACGACCCTGCTCGTGGAGCTTACAATCTACAATGAGGTGGGGGGGATACAAAGCACAGGTTTGTATTTACAATGATGTATTTACAATGACGGTCCAGCCATCTTCAGGGGGTGGGGGTTAGATGGAGATAGTGAATGGGCTACACACACACAAACATGACTTTGATTACTGAATGTGATAGGCCGCTCTGAACAAATGTGGTTTGAGCGAGCGCCTAAAACTATGCAAATTGTGGATGGTCCTAATATTTTGGGGTAGAGCATTCCAGAGGATTGGCGCAGCACGGGAGAAGTCTTGGAGTCGGGAGTGGGAGGTACGGATTAGGGCAGAGATTAGTCGAAAGTCATTTGCAGAGCGCAGCGGTCGGTTAGGCCGATAGACAGAAATGAGGGAGGAGATGTAAGGGGGTGCCGCACTGTGGAGAGCTTTGTGGGTGAGAACAAGTACTTTGAATTGTACCCTGTAATGAATTGGCAGCCAGTGTAATGACTGGCGAAGAGCGGACGCGTCTGAGAAACGATTAGCCAGATGGACAACCCTGGCTGCTGCATTAAGGATAGACTGGAGAGGGGAGAGTCGAGTGAGAGGGAGGCCAATTAATAGAGCATTACAGTAGTCTAGGCGGGAGTGGATCAGGGCGACAGTGAGAGTTTTTGTTGTTTCCATGGTGAGAAAAGGGTGGATTCTAGAGATGTTCTTTAGGTGTAAGCGGCATGAGCGGGCAAGAGATTGTATATGGGAGGTGAAGGAGAGATCGGAGTCGAACATAACACCCAGACAGCGCACCTGCTGTCGGGGTGTTATTATGGTGCCACCCACAGAGAGGGAAATGTCAGATTTAGGGAGGTTAGTAGATGGTGGGAGCAGAAGAAGTTCAGTTTTGGAGAGGTTGAGTTTCAGATAGAGAGCAGACATGATGTTGGAGACTGCAGACAGACAGTCAGTGGCGTTCTGTAGTACAGCGGAGGTAAGGTCAGGGGATGATGTGTACAGTTGTGTGTCATCAGCATAAAGATGGTACTGAAAGCCAAATCTGCTGATGGTCTGTCCAATTGGGGCTGTATAGAAGCCCCAAAATTAACATAAAATTTGATGAAGACCAATGGGGGAAGGCCATAAAGTTTTCAAATGCATCTACTATTTCTGCGACTTTACAGGAGTCTTTCTTTAAAACTTTAATTAGATGGCATTACACTCCGATTAGGTTAGCTCATATAGATAATAAATACTCCCCTCTATGCTGGAGGAATTGTGGTTTACCAGGTAACCTGTACCACATTTTCTGGAGCTGTCCTAAATTGAAGAGATTGTGGAAAGAAGTTACGAATCATATAAATACTCTCTCTGACAATGCAGTGAAGGTCACCCCACAAATGGCATTACTTTCTTTGGGCACTGAAGAAATAAATCCTGTTATTCGATTTGTAATGATACATACTTTTTTGGTGACCAAAAACGCTATAGCTTTCTGGTGGCTTAAAACTGATTTACCTTCTTTTGCTGATATTTTAGGTAAATTACGGACTCATAATTCTATGGAGAAAAGATTTGCCTTTATTAATGGTACTCTCCATAAATATCACACTAAATGGGATGTTTGGAATTTGAAATTTTCTTAATTTGTTATCTAACACTCTACTGTAAACTCAATATGACAATGTTGGTTCCTTTTTTGAGAGGATTGCATTCAAGCGATGTATTATATTTGTTTCTTATGTACACTACTTGTATTAAATAATTTTATTTAATGTGTGATGTAACACGTAGAGTAGAGTTCTCTACTTTTTACTTTGTCCATTTACCCTTTCCCTCTATACTTGAAACTTTAATAAAAATATTTAAACAAAAAAGCATGAGTTTGCAACTACTTTACTTTTGGAGAAAATTCAAAACATTCATTATTCAATAGAACCCAATAGCAAAAATCAGCGTTTTGAATGAAGAATCACATTTCTTGGTAGAATCATGCAGGATTGAAATTTTTGATGGTTTTTTACTCCTGTCAACAGCCCAAACAAGTTTCAAAAAGGATGAGTTTGCAACTACTTTACTTTTGGAGAAAATTCAAAACATTCATTATTCAATAGGGCCCAAAATATCAAAAACCAGCGGTTTGAATGAACACACATTTCTTGGTAGAATCATGCAGGACTGAAATTTTTGATGTTTTTCTACTCCTCTCATGAGCCCAAACAAGTCTCTAAAAGCAATAGCTTGCAACTACTTTACTTTTGGAGAAAATTCAAAACATTCATTATTCAATAGAACCCAATAGCAAAAATCAGCGTTTTGAATGAAGAATCACATTTCTTGGTAGAATCATGCAGGATTGAAATTTTTGATGTTTTTTTACTCCTCTCAACAGCCCAAACAAGTTTCTAAAAGGATGTGTTTGCAACTACTTTACTTTTGGAGAAAATTCAAAACATTCATTATTCAATAGGGCCCAAAATATCAAAAACCAGCGGTTTGAATGAACACACATTTCTTGGTAGAATCATGCAGGACTGAAATTTTTGATGTTTTTCTACTCCTCTCATGAGCACAAACAAGTCTCTAAAAAGATGAGTTTGCAACTACTTTACTTTTGGAGAAAATTCAAAACATTCATTATTCAATAGAGCCCAATAGCAAAAACCAGCGTTTTGAATGAAGAATCACATTTCTTGGTAGAATCATGCAGGATTGAAATTTTTGATGGTTTTTTACTCCTCTCAACAGCCCAAATAAGTTTCTAAAAGGATGAGTTTGCAACTACTTTACTTTTGGAGAAAATTCAAAACATTCATTATTCAATAGGGTAAAAAAAAATCAAAAACCAGCGGTTTGAATGAACACTCACATTTCTTGGTAGAATCGTGCAGGACTGAAATTTTTGATGTTTTTCTACTCCTCTCATGAGCCCAAACCAAGACTCTAAAAGGATGAGTTTGCATCTACTTTACTTTTGGAGAAAATTCAAAACATTCATTATTCAATAGAGCACAATAGCAAAAACCAGCGTTTTGAATGAAGAATCACATTTCTTGGTAGAAAATGCAGGATTGAAATTTTTGATGGTTTTTTACTCCTCTCAACAGCCCAAATAAGTTTCTAAAAGGATGAGTTTGCAACTACTTTACTTTTGGAGAAAATTCAAAACATTCATTATTCAATATGGCTCAAACTATCAAAAACCAGCGGTTTGAATGAACACACATTTCTTGGTAGAATCATGCAGGACTGAAATTTTTGATGTTTTTCTACTCCTCTCATGAGCCCAAACAAGACTCTAAAAGGATGAGTTTGCAACTACTTTACTTTTGGAGAAAATTCAAAACATTCATTATTCAATAGAGCCCAATAGCAAAAACCAGCGTTTTGAATGAAGAATCACATTTCTTGGTAGAAAATGCAGGATTGAAATTTTTGATGGTTTTTTTACTCCTCTCAACAGCCCAAACAAGTTTCCAAAAGGATGAGTTTGCAACTACTTTACTTTTGGAGAAAATTCAAAACATTCATTATTCAATAGGGCCCAAACTATCAAAAACCAGCGGTTTGAATGAACACTCACATTTCTTGGTAGAATCGTGCAGGACTGAAATTTTTGATGTTTTTCTACTCCTCAAATGAGCACAAACAAGTCTCTAAAAGGATGAGTTTGCAACTACTTTATTTTTGGAGAAAATTCAAAACATTCATTATTCAATAGGGCCCAAACTATCAAAAACCAGCGGTTTGAATGAACACTCACATTTCTTGGTAGAATCGTGCAGGACTGAAATTTTTGATGTTTTTCTACTCCTCTCATGAGCCCAAACAAGTTTCAAAAAGGATGAGTTTGCAACTACTTTACTTTTGGAGAAAATTCAAAACATTCATTATTCAATAGGGCCCAAAATATCAAAAACCAGCGGTTTGAATGAACACACATTTCTTGGTAGAATCATGCAGGACTGAAATTTTTGATGTTTTTCTACTCCTCTCATGAGCCCAAACAAGTCTCTAAAAGCATGAGCTTGCAACTACTTTACTTTTGGAGAAAATTCAAAACATTCATTATTCAATAGAACCCAATAGCAAAAATCAGCGTTTTGAATGAAGAATCACATTTCTTGGTAGAATCATGCAGGATTAAAATTTTTGATGGTTTTTTACTCCTCTCAACAGCCCAAACAAGTTTCTAAAAGGATGAGTTTGCAACTACTTTACTTTTGGAGAAAATTCAAAACATTCATTATTCAATAGGGCCCAAACTATCAAAAACCAGCGGTTTGAATGAACACTCACATTTCTTGGTAGAATCGTGCAGGACTGAAATTTTTGATGTTTTTCTACTCCTCTCATGAGCACAAACAAGTCTCTAAAAGGATGAGTTTGCAACTACTTTACTTTTGGAGAAAATTCAAAACATTCATTATTCAATAGGGTAAAAAAAATCAAAAACCAGCGGTTTGAATGAACACTCACATTTCTTGGTAGAATCGTGCAGGACTGAAATTTTTGATGTTTTTCTACTCCTCTCATGAGCCCAAGCCAAGACTCTAAAAGGATGAGTTTGCATCTACTTTACTTTTGGAGAAAATTCAAAACATTCATTATTCAATAGAGCCCAATAGCAAAAACCAGCATTTTGAATGAAGAATCACATTTCTTGGTAGAATCATGCAGGATTGAAATTTTTGATGGTTTTTTACTCCTCTCAACAGCACAAACAAGTTTCTAAAAGGATGAGTTTGCAACTACTTTACTTTTGGAGAAAATTCAAAACATTCATTATTCAATAGGGCCCAAAATATCAAAAACCAGCGGTTTGAATGAAGAATCACATTTCTTGGTAGAATCATGCAGGATTGAAATTTTTGATGGTTTTTTACTCCTCTCAACAGCCCTAACAAGTTTCTAAAAGGATGAGTTTGCAACTACTTTACTTTTGGAGAAAATTCAAAACATTCATTATTCAATAGGGCCCAAAATATCAAAAACCAGCGGTTTGAATGAACACACATTTCTTGGTAGAATCATGCAGGACTGAAATTTTTGATGTTTTTCTATTCCTCTCATGAGCCCAAACAAGTCTCTAAAAGCATGAGTTTGCAACTACTTTACTTTTGGAGAAAATTCAAAACATTCATTATTCAATAGAGCCTAATAGCAAAAATCAGGTTTTGAATGAAGAATCACATTTCTTGGTAGAATCATGCAGGACTGAAATTTTTGATGGTTTTTTACTCCTCTCAACAGCCCAAACAAGTTTCTAAAAGGATGAGTTTGCAACTACTTTACTTTTGGAGAAAATTCAAAACATTCATTATTCAATAGGGCCCAAACTATCAAAAACCAGCGGTTTGAATGAACACTCACATTTCTTGGTAGAATCGTGCAGGACTGAAATTTTTGATGTTTTTCTACTCCTCTCATGAGCCCAAACAAGTCTCTAAAAGGATGAGTTTGCAACTACTTTACTTTTGGAGAAAATTCAAAACATTCATTATTCAATAGAACCCAATAGCAAAAATCAGCGTTTTGAATGAAGAATCACATTTCTTGGTAGAATCATGCAGGATTGAAATTTTTGATGGTTTTTTACTCCTCTCAACAGCCCAAACAAGTTTCTAAAAGGATGAGTTTGCAACTACTTTACTTTTGGAGAAAATTCAAAACATTCATTATTCAATAGGGCCCAAACTATCAAAAACCAGCGGTTTGAATGAACACTCACATTTCTTGGTAGAATCGTGCAGGACTGAAATTTTTGATGTTTTTCTACTCCTCTCATGAGCTCAAACAAGTCTCTAAAAGGATGAGTTTGCAACTACTTTACTTTTGGAGAAAATTCAAAACATTCATTATTCAATAGAAACCAATAGCAAAAATCAGCGTTTTGAATGAAGAATCACATTTCTTGGTAGAATCATGCAGGATTGAAATTTTTGATGGTTTTTTACTCCTCTCAACAGCCCAAGCAAGTTTCTAAAAGGATGAGTTTGCAACTACTTTACTTTTGGAGAAAATTCAAAACATTCATTATTCAATAGGGCCCAAAATATCAAAAACCAGCGGTTTGAATGAACACACATTTCTTGGTAGAATCATGCAGGACTGAAATTTTTGATGTTTTTCTACTCCTCTCATGAGCCCAAACAAGTCTCTAAAAGCATGAGCTTGCAACTACTTTACTTTTGGAGAAAATTCAAAACATTCATTATTCAATAGGGCCCAAACTATCAAAAACCAGCGGTTTGAATGAACACTCACATTTCTTGGTAGAATCGTGCAGGACCGAAATTTTTGATGTTTTTCTACTCCTCTCATGAGCCCAAACCAAGTCTCTAAAAGGATGAGTTTGCAACTACTTTACTTTTGGAGAAAATTCAAAACATTCAATTGACATTCATTGAATTTTCTCCAAAAGTAAAGTAGTTGCAAACTCATCCTTTTAGAGACTTGTTTGGGTTCATGAGAGGAGTAGAAAAACATCAAAAATTTCAGTCCTGCACGATTCTACCAAGAAATGTGTGTTCATTTAAACCGCTGTTTTTTGATATTTTGGGCCCTATTGAATAATGAATGTTTTGAATTTTCTCCAAAAGTAAAGTAGTTGCAAACTCATCCTTTTAGAAACTTGTTTGGGCTTTCGAGAGGAGTAAAAAACCATCAAAAATTTCAATCCTGCATGATTCTACCAAGAAATGTGATTCTTCATTCAAAACGCTGGTTTTTGCTATTGGGCTCTAATGAATAATGAATGTTTTGAATTTTCTCCAAAAGTAAAGTAGTTGCAAACTCATCCTTTTAGAGACTTGTTTGGGCTCATGAGAGGAGTAGAAAAACATCAAAAATTTCAGTCCTGCACGATTCTACCAAGAAATGTGTGTTCATTCAAACCGCTGGTTTTTGATATTTTGGGCCCTATTGAATAATGAATGTTTTGAATTTTCTCCAAAAGTAAAGTAGTTGCAAACTCATCCTTTTAGAAACTTGTTTGTGCTGTTGAGAGGAGTAAAAAACCATCAAAAATTTAAATCCTGCATGATTCTACCAAGAAATGTGATTCTTCATTCAAAACGCTGGTTTTTGCTAGTGGGCTCTATTGAATAATGAATGTTTTGAATTTTCTCCAAAAGTAAAGTAGTTGCAAACTCATCCTTTTAGAGTCTTGTTTGGGCTCATGAGAGGAGTAGAAAAACAGCAGCAGCAGCAGCAGCAGCTAGGTGCGCTGCTTGCCTGCAGTAAATAGGATGTGTTCCATCCATGGAACACTGTGATAGGAATCATGCCATTCATAGAACACAATGCTTGGATGTGTTCTATTCCTGGAACAATGGGGCCACGTGTCACAATGGGACCACGTGTCACAATGGGCAGCCCACAGTCTGTAGCAGCTGCTCAGTAGTAGTCAGCTTCAGTCTGCTGAGGGAGCCTGAGCAGACAGGTGGGCGATGCTCGCCAGGGAGATGGAAAAATAGCTTGCTCACTTCACTCCACGCATCATTTCAGTATCTGCAGTTCCTCTGAGAATGGTGCACTCACTCTCTTAAGCGGTTTCCAAAGACAGATTGCATTTAAATTGGGATACACAAGTACTGTTTTCAAAGCATGATTTGAATGCTTTTTTCAAATGTCGTTGCTCTGTAATTAGTTTTTCTTGGTCCAAGTTGCACATTTCCAATTCCTTAGCCTTGATTTAACTTGACCAACTCTTCTACTACTACTACTACTACTACTCTTATTCACCTCTATATGGGAGGCATTGCACTGTATTCAATCTGCCAGTAAAATAACGATCTATCTTGGCCTTTGCTGCTTGGTAGGTACAGGTGTGACAAGCTGCAGTAATGTGTTTGGCTTTGGATAGCTACATTTCTGCACAGCCACCTGCTACAAGGCCTGCAGCCCCTTCCCCTCAGTACTTCCCCAGTCTTAATTCAAGCATTCAATTCCTACCACATCCCTCATGCAATGATATGTTGTTTCATTTTTGAAACATTGTCCCCCTCTTGTGGCCTTCCAACTTTGAAATTTACTGTTCAATTTTGAATTAATTCATATATGAATTAAATGGAAAAGCAACGATTTATCTGGCGCGTTATTTGAATGTTCGGCCTACGTCCACCTGTCTGACAGACGGTATTCTAGTGGCTTGTAGCAGCAGCAGCAGCAGCAGCTAGGTGCGCTGCTTGCCTGCAGTAAATAGGATGTGTTCCATCCATGGAACACTGTGATAGGAATCATGCCATTCATAGAACACAATGCATGGATGTGTTCTATTCCTGGAACAATGGGACCACGTGTCACAATGGGACCACGTGTCACAATGGGCAGCCCACAGTCTGTAGCATCTGCACAGTAGTAGTCAGTTTCAGTCTGCTGAGGGAGCCTCAGCAGACAGGTGGGCGATGCTCGCTAGGGAGATGGAAAAAGAGCTTGCTCACTTCACTCCACGCATCATTTCAGTATCTGCAGTTCCTCTGAGAATGGTGCACTCACTCTCTTAAGCGGTTTCCAAAGACAGATTGAATTGAAATCGGGATACACAAGTAGTGTTTTCAAAGCATGATTTGAATGCTTTTTTCAAATGTCGTTGCTCTGTAATTAGTTTTTCTTGGCCCAAGTTGCACATTTCCAATTCCTTAGCCTTGATTTAACTTGACCAACTCTTCTACTACTACTACTACTACTACTACTACTCTTATTCACCTCTATATGGGAGGCATTGCACTGTATTCAATCTGTCAGTAAAATAACGATCTATCTTGGCCTTTGCTGCTTGTTAGGTACAGGTGTGACAAGCTGCAGTAATGTGTTTGGCTTTGGATAGCTACATTTCTGCACACCCACCTGCTACAAGGCCTGCAGCCCCTTCCCCTCAGTACTTCCCCAGTGTTAATTCAAGCATTCAATTCCTACCACATCCCTCATGCAATGATATGTCGTTTCATTTTTGAAACATTGTCTTCCTCTTGTGGCCTTCCAACTTTGAAATTTACTGTTCAATTTTGAATTAATTCATATATGAATTAAATGGAAAAGCAACAATTTATCTGGCGAGTTATTTGAATGTTCGGCCTACGTCCACCTGTCTGACAGACGGTATTCTAGTGTCTTGTAGCAGCAGCAGCAGCAGCAGCTAGGTGCGCTGCTTGCCTGCAGTAAATAGGATGTGTTCCATCCATGGAACACTGTGATAGGAATCATGCCATTCATAGAACACAATGCATGGATGTGTTCTATTCCTGGAACAATGGGACCACGTGTCACAATGGGACCACGTGTCACAATGGGCAGCCCACAGTCTGTAGCAGCTGCGCAGTAGTAGTCAGCTTCAGTCTGCTGAGGGAGCCTCAGCAGAAAGGTGGGCGATGCTCGCCAGGGAGATGGAAAAAGAGCTTGCTCACTTAACTCCACACATCATTTCAGTATCTGCAGTTCCTCTGAGAATGGTGCACTCACTCTCTTAAGCGGTTTCCAAAGACAGATTGAATTGAAATCGGGATACACAAGTAGTGTTTTCAAAGCATGATTTGAATGCTTTTTTCAAATGTCGTTGCTCTGTAATTAGTTTTTCTTGGTCCAAGTTGCACATTTCCAATTCCTTAGCCTTGATTTAACTTGACCAACTCTTCTACTACTACTACTACTACTCTTATTCACCTCTATATGGGAGGCATTGCACTGTATTCAATCTGTCAGTAAAATAACGATTTATCTTGGCCTTTGCTGCTTGGTAGGTACAGGTGTGACAAGCTGCAGTAATGTGTTTGGCTTTGGATAGCTACATTTCTGCACACCCACCTGCTACAAGGCCAGCAGCCCCTTCCCCTCAGTACTTCCCCAGTCTTAATTCAAGCATTCAATTCCTACAACATCCCTCATGCAATGATATGTCGTTTCATTTTTGAAACATTGTCCCCCTCTTGTGGCCTTCCAACTTTGAAATTTACAGTTCAATTTTGAATTAATTCATATTTGGGCCCTATTGAATAATGAATGTTTTGAATTTTCTCGAAAAGTAAAGTAGTTGCAAACTCATCCTTTTAGAAACTTGTTTGGGCTGTTGAGAGGAGTAAAAAACCATCAAAAATTTCAATCCTGCATGATTCTACCAAGAAATGTGATTCTTCATTCAAAACCTGATTTTTGCTTTTGGGCTCTATTGAATAATGAATGTTTTGAATTTTCTCCAAAAGTAAAGTAGTTGCAAACTCATCCTTTTAGAGACTTGTTTGTGCTCATGAGAGGAGTAGAAAAACATCAAAAATTTCAGTCCTGCACGATTCTACCAAGAAATGTGAGTGTTCATTCAAACCGCTGGTTTTTGATAGTTTGGGCCCTATTGAATAATGAATGTTTTGAATTTTCTCCAAAAGTAAAGTAGTTGCAAACTCATCCTTTTAGACACTTGTTTGGGCTGTTGAGAGGAGTAAAAAACCATCAAAAATGTCAATCCTGCATGATTCTACCAAGAAATGTGATTCTTCATTCAAAACGCTGGTTTTTGCTATTGGGCTCTATTGAATAATGAATGTTTTGAATTTTCTCCAAAAGTAAAGTAGTTGCAAACTCATCCTTTTAGAGTCTTGGTTTGGGCTCATGAGAGGAGTAGAAAAACATGAAAAATTTCAGTCCTGCACAATTCTACCAAGAAATGTGAGTGTTCATTCAAACCGCTGGTTTTTGATATTTTGGGCCCTATTGAATAATGAATGTTTTGAATTTTCTCGAAAAGTAAAGTAGTTGCAAACTCATCCTTTTAGAAACTTGTTTGGGCTGTTGAGAGGAGTAAAAAACCATCAAAAATTTCAATCCTGCATGATTCTACCAAGAAATGTGATTCTTCATTCAAAACCTGATTTTTGCTATTGGGCTCTATTGAATAATGAATGTTTTGAATTTTCTCCAAAAGTAAAGTAGTTGCAAACTCATCCTTTTAGAGACTTGTTTGTGCTCATGAGAGGAGTAGAAAAACATCAAAAATTTCAGTCCTGCACGATTCTACCAAGAAATGTGAGTGTTCATTCAAACCGCTGGTTTTTGATATTTTGGGCCCTATTGAATAATGAATGTTTTGAATTTTCTCCAAAAGTAAAGTAGTTGCAAACTCATCCTTTTTGAAACTTGTTTGGGCTGTTGAGAGGAGTAAAAAACCATCAAAAATTTAAATCCTGCATGATTCTACCAAGAAATGTGATTCTTCATTCAAAACGCTGGTTTTTGCTATTGGGCTCTATTGAATAATGAATGTTTTGAATTTTCTCCAAAAGTAAAGTAGTTGCAAACTCATCCTTTTAGAGACTTGTTTGGGCTCATGAGAGGAGTAGAAAAACATCAAAAATTTCAGTCCTGCATGATTCTACCAAGAAATGTGTGTTCATTCAAACCGCTGGTTTTTGATATTTTGGGCCCTATTGAATAATGAATGTTTTGAATTTTCTCCAAAAGTAAAGTAGTTGCAAACTCATCCTTTTAGAAACTTGTTTGGGCTGTTGAGAGGAGTAAAAAACCATCAAAAATTTCAAGCCTGCATGATTCTACCAAGAAATGTGATTCTTCAATCAAAACCTGATTTTTGCTATTGGGCTCTATTGAAAAATGAATGTTTTGAATTTTCTCCAAAAGTAAAGTAGTTGCAAACTCATGCTTTTAGAGACTTGTTTGGGCTCATGAGAGGAGTAGAAAAACATCAAAAATTTCAGTCCTGCATGATTCTACCAAGAAATGTGTGTTCATTCAAACCGCTGGTTTTTGATATTTTGGGCCCTATTGAATAATGAATGTTTTGAATTTTCTCCAAAAGTAAAGTAGTTGCAAACTCATCCTTTTAGAAACTTGTTTGGGCTGTTGAGTGGAGTAAAAAAACCATCAAAAATTTCAATCCTGCATGATTCTACCAAGAAATGTGATTCTTCATTCAAACCGCTGGTTTTTGATATTTTGGGCCCTATTGAATAATGAATGTTTTGAATTTTCTCCAAAAGTAAAGTAGTTGCAAACTCATCCTTTTAGAAACTTGTTTGGGCTGTTGAGAGGAGTAAAAAAACCATCAAAAATTTCAATCCTGCATGATTCTACCAAGAAATGTGATTCTTCATTCAAAACGCTGGTTTTTGCTATTGGGCTCTATTGAATAATGAATGTTTTGAATTTTCTCCAAAAGTAAAGTAGTTGCAAACTCATCCTTTTAGAGTCTTGGTTTGGGCTCATGAGAGGAGTAGAAAAACATGTAAAATTTCAGTCCTGCACGATTCTACCAAGAAATGTGAGTGTTCATTCAAACCGCTGGTTTTTGATATTTTGGGCTCTATTGAATAATGAATGTTTTGAATTTTCTCGAAAAGTAAAGTAGTTGCAAACTCATCCTTTTAGAGACTTGTTTGTGCTCATGAGAGGAGTAGAAAAACATCAAAAATTTCAGTCCTGCACGATTCTACCAAGAAATGTGAGTGTTCATTCAAACCGCTGGTTTTTGATAGTTTGGGCCCTATTGAATAATGAATGTTTTGAATTTTCTCCAAAAGTAAAGTAGTTGCAAACTCATCCTTTTAGAAACTTGTTTGGGCTGTTGAGAGGAGTAAAAAGCCATCAAAAATTTCAATCCTGCATGATTCTACCAAGAAATGTGATTCTTCATTCAAAACGCTGATTTTTGATATTGGGTTCTATTGAATAATGAATGTTTTGAATTTTCTCCAAAAGTAAAGTAGTTGCAAACTCATGCTTTTAGAGACTTGTTTGGGCTCATGAGAGGAGTAGAAAAACATCAAAAATTTCAGTCCTGCATGATTCTACCAAGAAATGTGTGTTCATTCAAACCGCTGGTTTTTGATATTTTGGGCCCTATTGAATAATGAATGTTTTGAATTTTCTCCAAAAGTAAAGTAGTTGCAAACTCATCCTTTTTGAAACTTGTTTGGGCTGTTGAGAGGAGTAAAAAACCATCAAAAATTTAAATCCTGCATGATTCTACCAAGAAATGTGATTCTTCATTCAAAACGCTGGTTTTTGCTATTGGGCTCTATTGAATAATGAATGTTTTGAATTTTCTCCAAAAGTAAAGTAGTTGCAAACTCATCCTTTTAGAGTCTTGGTTTGGGCTCATGAGAGGAGTAGAAAAACATCAAAAATTTCAGTCCTGCACGATTCTACCAAGAAATGTGAGTGTTCATTCAAACCGCTGGTTTTTGATATTTTGGGCCCTATTGAATAATGAATGTTTTGAATTTTCTCCAAAAGTAAAGTAGTTGCAAACTCATCCTTTTAGAAACTTGTTTGGGCTGTTGAGAGGAGTAAAATAGAATCAAAAATTTAAATCCTGCATGATTCTACCAAGAAATGTGATTCTTCATTCAAAACCTGATTTTTGCTATTGGGCTCTATTGAATAATGAATGTTTTGAATTTTCTCCAAAAGTAAAGTAGTTGCAAACTCATCCTTTTAGAGACTTGTTTGGGCTCATGAGAGGAGTAGAAAAACATCAAAAATTTCAGTCCTGCACGATTCTACCAAGAAATGTGAGTGTTCATTCAAACCGCTGGTTTTTGATAGTTTGGGCCCTATTGAATAATGAATGTTTTGAATTTTCTCCAAAAGTAAAGTAGTTGCAAACTCATCCTTTTAGAAACTTGTTTGGGCTGTTGAGAGGAGTAAAAAAACATCAAAAATTTCAATCCTGCATGATTCTACCAAGAAATGTGATTCTTCATTCAAAACGCTGGTTTTTGCTATTGGGCTCTATTGAATAATGAATGTTTTGAATTTTCTCCAAAAGTAAAGTAGTTGCAAACTCATCCTTTTAGAGACTTGTTTGTGCTCATGAGAGGAGTAGAAAAACATCAAAAATTTCAGTCCTGCACGATTCTACCAAGAAATGTGAGTGTTCATTCAAACCACTGGTTTTTGATAGTTTGGGCCCTATTGAATAATGAATGTTTTGAATTTTCTCCAAAACTAAAGTAGTTGCAAACTCATCCTTTTAGAAACTTGTTTGGGCTGTTGACAGGAGTAAAAAACCATCAAAAATTTCAATCCTGCATGATTCTACCAAGAAATGTGATTCTTCATTCAAAACGCTGATTTTTGCTATTGGGTTCTATTGAATAATGAATGTTTTGAATTTTCTCCAAAAGTAAAGTAGTTGCAAGCTCATGCTTTATAGACTTGTTTGGGCTCATGAGAGGAGTAGAAAAACATCAAAAATTTCAGTACTGCATGATTCCACCAAGAAATGTGTGTTCATTCAAACCGCTGGTTTTTGATATTTTGGGCCCTATTGAATAATGAATGTTTTAAATTTTCTGCACGGCTCAGCAGGCAGTATCACACAGGAGAGGATTAGATACATGGCTCAGCAGACAGTATTACAGATATGCCCACACTGGTGAAACTTCCAGCCCCCCCCAATTATACACAAGACTATGGGCTGTATAAGTCACTGTCCTCCTCAGACAGCCATAAAAGCAAAGGTGTCAGATTACCGGAGATCACTGGGGCTGTGAGTGAGGAGGCGGAGACAGAGCAGGAGGACGCTGGAGCAGGAAGCACAGGGCTGAGCCTGGAGTAAGCAGTACAGAGGAGCATAGATGAAAGTCACCCGCACTCACCACTCTCCATCCTCCGGCTCCAGTGAGCGCTTCTCTCCTCTGCTGACCACCTTCTCCTTTTCTTCAGCCTCTCCTCACAACACAGGACCCGTTATGCCACAAGTGGTCCTGTGATAGAGGGTAAGTGGAGCTCAGCAGATAGCACTGGGCTACAGTAAAATGGCGCCCAGCCACACCTACAGCAGTGAATGGTGCAGCCCACAGGGGCGTGCCCAGTTCTCTGCTACTGAGGCTGCAATGTGCGGTCGGAAGCCGACCGCAGTTTCCTATGTGCAGGGACGGCCATATTTGCAGACTGTATGAGTCCTCCACAGATCTGCAAATCAAGATGTCAGCGCCCAGTGGCTACATGAAAACATTATTACAAACAAACCATAAATCCTGGTTAGTACAACATTTGCTGAAACAACATGTTTTGTAACTTACTATTTTTTTGCAAATTATATAAAATTGCGGCACCTTCCCTTTAAGAGATTGAGTGCACCATTCTCAGAGGAACTGCAGATACTGAAATGATGCGTGGAGTGAAGTGAGAAAGCTCTTTTTCCATCTCCCTGGCGAGAATCGCCCACCTGTCTGCTGAGGCTCCCTCAGCAGACTGAAGCTGACTACTACTGCGCAGCTGCTACATACTGTGGGCTGCCCATTGTGACACGTGGTCCCATTGTGACACGTGGTCCCAGTCTTCCAGGAATAGAACACATCCAAGCATTGTGTTCTTTGAATGGCATGATTCCTATCACAGTGTTCCATGGATGGAACACATCCTATTTACTGCAGGCAAGCAGCGCACCTAGCTGCTGCTGCTGCTGCTACTGCTACAAGCCACTAGAATACCGTCTGTCAGACAGGTGGACGTAGGCCGAACATTCAAATAACTCGCCAGATAAATCGTTGCTTTTCCATTTAATTCATATATGAATTAATTCAAAATTGAACAGTAAATTTCAAAGTTGGAAGACCACAAGAGGGGGACAATGTTTCAAAAATGAAAAGACATATCATTGCATGAGGGATGTGGTAGGAATTGAATGCTTGAATTAAGACTGGGGAAGTACTGAGGGGAAGGGGCTGCAGGCCTTGTAGAAGGTGGGTGTGCAGAAATGTAGCTATCCAAAGACAAACACATTACTGCAGCTTGTCACACCTGTACCTACCAAGCAGCAAAGGCCAAGATAGATCGTTATTTTACTGACAGATTGAATACAGTGCAATGCCTCCCATATAGAGGTAAATAAGACTAGTAGTAGTAGTAGTAGTAGAAGAGTTGGTCAAGTTAAATCAAGGCTAAGGAATTGGAAATGTGCAACTTGGACCAAGAAAAACTTATTACAGAGCAACGACATTTGAAAAAAGCATTCAAATCATGCTTTGAAAACACTACTTGTGTATCCCGACTTCAATTCAATCTGTCTTTGGAAACCGCTTAAGAGATTGAGTGCACCATTCTCAGAGGAACTGCAGATACTGAAATGATGCGTGGAGTGAAGTGAGCAAGCTCTTTTTCCATCTCCCTGGCGAGAATCGCCCACCTGTCTGCTGAGGCTCCCTCATTAGACTGAAGCTGACTACTACTGCGCAGCTGCTACAGACTGTGGGCTGCCCATTGTGACACGTGGTCCCATTGTGACACGTGGTCCCATTGTTCCAGGAATAGAACACCTCCAAGCATTGTGTTCTATGAATGGCATGATTCCTATCACAGTGTTCCATGGATGGAACACATCCTATTTACTGCAGGCAAGCAGCGCACCTAGCTGCTGCTGCTACTGCTACAAGCCACTAGAATACCGTCTGTCAGACAGGTGGACGTAGGCCAAACATTCAAATAACTCGCCAGATAAATCTTTGCTTTTCCATTTAATTCATATATGAATTAATTGAAAATTGAACAGTAAATTTCAAAGTTGGAAGGCCACAAGAGGGGGACAATGTTTCAAAAATGAAACGACATATCATGGCATGAGGGATGTGGTAGGAATTGAATGCTTGAATTAAGACTGGGGAAGTACTGAGGGGAAGGGGCTGCAGGCCTTGTAGCAGGTGGGTGTGCAGAAATGTAGCTATCCAAAGGCAAACACATTACTGCAGCTTGTCACACCTGTACCTACCAAGCAGCAAGGGCCAAGATAGATTGTTATTTTACTGACAGATTGAATACAGTGCAATGCCTCCCATATAGAGCTGAATAAGAGTAGTAGTAGTAGTAGTAGTAGAAGAGTTGGTCAAGTTAAATCAAGGCTAAGGAATTGGAAATGTGCAACTTGGACCAAGAAAAACTAATTACAGAGCAACGACATTTGAAAAAAGCATTCAAATCATGCTTTGAAAACACTACTTGTGTATCCCGATTTCAATTCAATCTGTCTTTGAAAACCGCTTAAAAGAGTGAGTGCACCATTCTCAGAGGAACTGCAGATACTGAAATGATGCGTGGAGTGAAGTGAGCAAGCTCTTTTTCCATCTCCCTGGCGAGCATCGCCCACCTGTCTGCTGAGGCTCCCTCAGCAGACTGAAGCTGACTACTACTGCGCAGCTGCTACAGAATGTGGGCTGCCCATTGTGACACGTGGTCCCATTGTGACACGTGGTCCCATTGTTCCAGGAATAGAACACTTCCAAGCATTGTGTTCTATGAATGGCATGATTCCTATCACAGTGTTCCATAGATGGAACACATCCTATTTACTGCAGGCAAGCAGCGCACCTAGCTGCTGCTGCTGCTGCAACTACAAGCCACTAGAATACTGTCTGTCAGACAGGTGGACGTAGGCCGAACATTCAAATAACTCGCCAGATAAATCGTTGCTTTTCCATTTAATTCATATATGAATTAATTCAAAATTGAACAGTAAATTTCAAAGTTGGAATGCCACAAGAGGGGGACAATGTTTCAAAAATGAAACGACATATCATTGCATGAGGGATGTGGTAGGAATTGAATGCTTGAATTAAGACTGGGGAAGTACTGAGGGGAAGGGGCTGCAGGCCTTGTAGCAGGTGGGTGTGCAGAAATGTAGCTATCCAAAGCCAAACACATTACTGCAGCTTGTCACACCTATACCTACCAAGCAGCAAAGGCCAAGATAGATCGTTATTTTACTGACAGATTGAATACAGTGCAACGCCTCCCATATAGAGGTGAATAAGATTAGTAGTAGTAGTAGTAGTAGTAGAAGGGTTGGTCAAGTTAAATCAAGGCAAAGGAATTGGAAATGTGCAACTTGGACCAAGAAAAACTAATTACAGAGCAACGACATTTGAAAAAAGCATTCAAATCATGCTTTGAAAACACTACTTGTGTATCCCGATTTCAATTCAATCTGTTTTTGGAAACCGCATAAGAGAGTGAGTGCACCATTCTCAGAGGAACTGCAGATACTGAAATGATGCGTGGTGTGAATTGAGCAAGCTCTTTTTCCATCTCCCTGGCGAGCATCGCCCACCTGTCTGCTGAGGCTCCCTCAGCAGACTGAAGCTGACTAGTACTGCGCAGCTGCTACAGACTGTGGGCTGCCCATTGTGACACGTGGTCCCATTGTTACAGGAATAGAACACATCCAAGCATTGTGTTCTATGAATGGCATGATTCCTATCACAGTGTTCCATGGATGGAACACATCTTATTTACTGCAGGCAAGCAGCGCACCTAGCTGCTGCTGCTGCTGCTGCTACAAGCCACTAGAATACCGTCTGTCAGACAGGTGGACGTAGGCCGAACATTCAAATAACTCGCCAGATAAATCGTTGCTTTTCCATTTAATTCATATATGAATTAATTCAAAATTGAACAGTAAATTTCAAAGTTGGAAGGCCATAAGAGGGGGACAATGTTTCAAAAATGAAACGACATATCATTGCATGATGGATGTGGTAGGAATTGAATGCTTGAATTAAGACTGGGGAAGTACTGAGGGGAAGGGGCTGCAGGCCTTGTAGCAGGTGGGTGTGCAGAAATGTAGCTATCCAAAGCCAAACACATTACTGCAGCTTGTCACACCTGTACCTACCAAGCAGCAAAGGCCAAGATAGATCATTATTTTACTGACAGATTGAATACAGTGCAATGCCTCCCATATAGAGGTGAATAAGAGTAGTAGTAGTAGTAGTAGTAGTAGTAGTAGTAGTAGTAGTAGTAGTAGTAGTAGTAGTAGTAGTAGTAGTAGTAGTAGAAGAGTTGGTCAAGTTAAATCAAGGCTAAGGAATTGGAAATGTGCAACTTGGACCAAGAAAAACTAATTACAGAGCAACGACATTTGAAAAAAGCATTCAAATCATGCTTTGAAAACACTACTTGTGTATCCCGATTTCAATTCAATCTGTCTTTGGAAACCGCTTAAGAGAGTATGCACCATTCTCAGAGGTACTGCAGATACTGAAATGATGCGTGGAGTGAAGTGAGCAAGCTCTTTTTCCATCTCCCTGGCGAGCATCGCCCACCTGTCTGCTGAGGCTCCCTCAGCAGACTGAAGCTGACTACTACTGCGCAGCTGCTACAGACTGTGGGCTGCCCATTGTGACACGTGGTCCCATTGTGACACGTGGTCCCATTGTTCCAGGAATAGAACACATCCAAGCATTGTGTTCTATGAATGGCATGATTCCTATCACAGTGTTCCATGGATGGAACACATCCTATTTACTGCAGGCAAGCATCGCACCTAGCTGCTGCTGCTGCTGCTGCTGCTGCTACAAGCCACTAGAATACCGTCTGTCAGACAGGTGGATGTAGGCCGAACATTCAAATAACTCGCCAGATAAATCGTTGCTTTTCCATTTAATTCATATATGAATTAATTCAAAATTGAACAGTAAATTTCAAAGTTGGAAGGCCACAAGAGGGGGACACCACGAACACCTCTGCCAAGCTGCCCCCGGCCCGTACGGCTCGTGTGAGAACCATCACCGCTGCTGTGTGCTGGGAATGCCTCAAGCAACCGATTTACCAGAGTTGCTTGTTTATTAGCCAATATTAGGTCAAGGTTCTCCTGTGGCATGATGTTTTGTAATTTGCCTTTATAGCGTGGATCCAGGATGCTGGCCAACCAGTAGTCGTCATCGTTCATCATTTTGGCAATGCAGGGGTCCCTTTTTAGGATCCGCAAGGCATAATCTGACATGTGGGCCAATGTTCCCGGTGTCAATGATGCACTGCGAATGCTGGGTGGAGGAGCACTTTCTGGCAAATCCACATCCCTCCAGTCACGCACAAACCCTGTACCAGACCTTGCCACGCCAACATTTTCACTTGCCCCACGAGATGCATCCTCCTCCCCTAAGTAATCATCCCCATCATCCTCCTCCTCCTCCTCCTCTTCTTCCTCCACCTCGTCCAGGAGAGGTCCCTGAGCAGACAATGGCTGAATGTCATCAAGGATTCCCTCCTCCTCTTCCTCCTCATCAACATTGGCTGCAGACGCCTGCTCCTTAAGGTGCGTCAAAGTTTGCATGAGCAGACGCATAAGTGGGATGCTCATGCTTAGGATGGCGTCGTCTGCGCTTACCAGCCGTGTGCATTCCTCAAAACACTGAAGGACTTTACAAAGGTCTTTCAGTTTCAACCACTGCACGCCTGTCAACTCCATGTCTGCTCTCAAAGTGCCTGGCCGTGTATCCTCCCACAAATGCATTATGGCCTGCCTCTGCTCGCACAGCCGCTCCACCATGTGCAGGGTGGAGTTCCACCTTGTTGCAATGTCGATAATGAGGTGGTGGTTGGGAAGGTGGAGCAATCGCTGCAGCTTCTGCATACGAACCGAGTGTACAGGCGACCGGCGGATGTGCGCGCACAGTCTTCGCACCTTCTGGAGCAGGGCTGTTAACTCCGGATAATTTTTGAGGAAGCACTGCACCACCAGGTTCAAGGTGTGAGCCAAGCAAGGTATGTGGCTGAGTTTTGAAAGGGCTATGGCTGCCACAAAATTACGGCCGTTATCACTAACTACCTTGCCTGCCTCAAGATGTACACTGCCCAGCCATGACTCAGTTTGTCGCTTCAAGTACTCGGCCAGCACCTCGGCGGTGTGTCTGTCGCCCAAACACATCATCTGCAACACAGCCTGCTGACGCTTTCCACTAGCTGCTCGATAGGGGGACACATCGTTTGCAACAGTGGCAGCTGCAGATGGAGTGCTCGTACAACTGCGCTCTGTGGACGAGCTTTCGCTTCTGGAGGAGGAGGAGGAGGAGGGTCGAACGCCTACAGCCAACTGTTTCCTATACCGTGGGCTAGGCAGCACTGTCCCACCACCGCTGTCCCCTGTGGACCCTGCATCCACCACATTAACCCAGTGCGCAGTGATGGACACGTAACGGCCCTGGCCATGCCGACTGGACCATGCATCAGTTGTGAGGTGCACCTTTCCGCTCACTGACTGCTTGAGTGCATGGACAATGCGGTCTTTCACATGATGGTGGAGGGCTGGGATGGCTTTGCGAGAGAAGAAGTGGCGACTGGGTAGGTCATAGCGTGGTACTGCATAGGCCATGAGTTCGCGGAAAGCTGTGCTTTCCACCAACCGAAAGGGCATCATCTCAAACGAGATTAGTTTGGCAATGTGGGCGTTCAAACCCAGTGTACGCGGATGAGAGACTGAGTACTTTCTTGACCTACTCATAGTGTCTGGGAGGGTGAGCTGGACTTGAGAGCTGCATATGGTGGAAGTAGCGGTGGACAGGGCGGACTGAGGGAGGGTTGATGATGGTGATGGAGTTGGTGTTCTTTCTGATGCCCTAGAATCAGTCTTTCGTTGATATAACTGTTACGGTTCTAAGTAGGAACCAGAGAGTGGACCCTCTGGGTCGTGGCTCCAGAGCCCCCGAGGGCGAGCGGCCCAGGTGATGACCACCCCCTATACAGGGAGTGTTAGGGGCAGGCCCAAGGGGGGTGAGACCACGACAGCCGGAACCAAAGGGACGACCCAGGGAGTGTACAGAGGGAAAGGCCAAAGGATACTGACTAGAGTAGACCCGGAGCAGGAGGAAACAGAACGTAGGGAACCAGGACCGATCAGGATGGAGCCAGGGCAGGAACGCTGGAAGAAAGAAGGAAGGAAGGTTAGGGGCAACTGACCTAGGGGTACAGACGGAACCCTAGCTAAGGGGCTACCGATGACAGCAGCAGGGAAGGACCCGGCGAGGGTCAGGCACAGAGACAGCAGAGGGAGCTGAGAGGGGGTCCAGATGGGGCTATGGAGCAGAGAGCAGAGCGCAGACTAGGAGAGAGGGGGGACCTGAGAGTCGGGGCGACGCTGCGCAGGAACGCTAAGCGCCACAGAGAAAGACAAACAGGCGTCTTACCATTCAAGACGCGAGACAGAAATACCCGGTGGGCGCCGCCATGTTGGGGAGGAGCCACCGGGTCACGTGCTCCCAGGATGCCCCGCGGTCAGAAACGAGCGAGTGCGCATGTGCGTGCCTCTGACACGCCGTGACCCTGCAAAGCCAGACAGGGCACGGCGCGAGGATGAAGGAGGGATGCACCGGGAGGAGGGGGACCCCAGGTGAGCATCGGGGCACGTAATAGTACCCCCTCTCTTACTCCCCTCCTTCTTCAGGCGGGATAGAAACCTTCTCATGATATGAGGAGCATTGATGTTCTCCCGGGGCTCCCATGACCTTTCCTCAGGACCGAATCCTTCCCAATCTACCAGAAAGAAGGTTCTACCTCGGACGGTCCTCTTTGCCAGGATGTCCCTGACATCAAAGACGTCCCCAGCGGAGCTAGGTTGCGGAGCGTGGGACGAGGCTGGCTGAAAGCGATTAAACACTGTGGGTTTGAGAAGCGAGACATGGAAAGTGTTGGGGATCCGCAGAGAGGCAGGCAATTTTAGTTTATAGGTTACATCATTGATGCGAGCCAAAACCTCAAAGGGGCCAACG
Source organism: Dendrobates tinctorius (assembly GCF_039654945.1). Taxonomy (NCBI): domain Eukaryota; kingdom Metazoa; phylum Chordata; class Amphibia; order Anura; family Dendrobatidae; genus Dendrobates; species Dendrobates tinctorius. The sequence goes on along the minus strand of NW_027362018.1, from coordinate 1,388,038 downwards.
TAACGTGGACCTAACTTATAAGAGGGGATTTTAAGTCGGAGGAAGCGCGAGGACAGCCAGACCTTATCGCCTGGATGATAAGGAGGGGTGTCCAGGCGCCTCTTGTCGGCGTATCTTTTCATCCGATCGCTAGCTCTCTCAAGGGACCTTTTAGTTTCCTCCCAAATTTTAGAGAATTCTGAGGACAAGGAGTCCGCCGCCGGCACGCCCGAGGTGGGGGACACGGGAAGGGGAATGCCCGGATGCTGCCCAAAACCTACGAAAAAGGGAGATTTGGAAGAGGACTCGTTGGGGTGATTGTTGTGAGCAAATTCCGCCCAGGGAAGCAGTGAGACCCAGTTACTTTGGTGTGCATTAGAAAAATGTCGAAGATAAGTGGTTAACACCTGATTGATCCGCTCCACTTGGCCATTGGATTGTGGATGATAGGCGGAGGAGAAATCCAGGACTACCCCCATTGAGCTAGAGAGAGCTCTCCAGAAACGAGAGGTGAATTGAACACCACGGTCAGACACGATGTGCTGGGGAAAACCATGAAGTCGGAAATCATGATGCACGAAGATCTTCGCCAACTCGGGCGCAGAAGGCAGACCAGGTAGCGGGATGAAATGAGCCATTTTGGAAAAACGGTCTACCACCACCAAAATGACAGAGCAGCCGGAAGATGGAGGTAGATCCGTGACGAAATCCATGGCGATGTGGCTCCAGGGAACTGATGGAACCGGCAAAGGATGTAAGAGACCAGAGGGTAGCTGTCGTGGAATCTTATTCCAGGCGCAGGAAGAGCAAGAAGCGGTAAATTCCAGGACGTCCTGGCGGAGTGAAGGCCACCAATAATGGCGGGAGATGAGGGATAGAGTCCTCTTGGCTCCGACATGCCCGGCGAACTTAGAAGAGTGTCCCCAGTGCAGAACCCTTACTCTGTCATGGTCCAATACCAAGGTCTTGCCTGGTGGTGGGTTGACCAAACTTAGAGGGGCTAGGGTGACGATTTTTGCTGGATCGATGATGTGAGCGGGGCTCTCCTCTTTATCGGTCGGGAGAAATGATCTTGATAGGGCATCAGCTATGATGTTCTTATTACCCGGACGAAAGCGGAGCTCGAAATCAAAGCGTCCAAAAAATAGGGACCATCGGGCTTGCCGGGGATTGAGCCTTTGGGCAGACTGAACATAGGCCAAATTCTTGTGGTCGGTAAATATCGTAAAGGGATGGACAGCTCCTTCGAGAAGGTAACGCCATTCCTCTAAAGCCAGTTTGATTGCCAGTAGTTCCTTGTCCCCAATGGAGTAATTGCGTTCGGGGGGAGAAAAGGCTTTAGAAAAGAACCCACAGGTGACAGTCCGGCCAGAGGAGGTTCTTTGCAGGAGAACCGCCCCCGCTCCCACGGAGGATGCGTCGACCTCGAGAATGAAGGGTCTCTCGGCATCAGGACGGTGGAGAACGGGCGCTGTAGCGAATTCTCTCTTCAGAGTTTGAAAGGCGTCTTCTGCCTCGGGAGGCCAGAGGCGGGGATTGGCTCCTTTGCGCACGAGAGCAGAGATGGGCTTGGTTATGGTGGAAAAATGAGGAACGAATTGCCTATAATAGTTAGCAAAGCCGAGAAAGCGTTGAATGGCTTTGAGACCAAGGGGACTGGGGCCAGGCCAGGATCGTGGACACTTTCTCGGGATCCATCCTCAACCCAGACTTCGAAACGATATACCCAAGGAACGGCAGAGACGGTTGTTCGAAGGCGCATTTCTCCAACTTGGCAAATAGGTGGTTCTCTCTTAGACGCTGCAACACTTGCCGTACATCTCGTCGATGGGTGGAGAGATCTGGAGAGAAGACAAGAATGTCGTCAAGATAAACCACGACACAGGAGTAAAGGAGATCCCGAAAAATATCGTTAACGAGCTCCTGGAATACCGCTGGTGCGTTACAGAGGCCAAACGGCATCACCAGGTATTCATAGTGACCGTCACGGGTGTTGAATGCGGTCTTCCACTCATCCCCAGCGCAAATTCGGACCAAGTTATAGGCTCCTCGAAGATCAAGTTTGGTAAATATGTGCGCCCCTCTCAGGCGATCAAAGAGTTCGGGGATGAGGGGTAACGGGTACTTGTTCTTAATCGTGATGCTGTTCAGACCTCTGTAATCAATGCACGGGCGGAGCGACCCGTCCTTCTTCTTGACAAAAAAGAAGCCTGCGCCCGCAGGGGAGGAAGACTTCCGTATGAAACCCTTGGCTAAGTTCTCTTGAATGTATTCCGACATGGCTTGCGTCTCTGCCGGCGAGAGCGGATAAATCCTACCCCGCGGAGGGGTGGCTCCAGGGACGAGCTCGATGGGGCAATCATAGGGTCGGTGAGGCGGAAGGTTCTCGGACTCCCTCTTGTCAAAAACATCCGAAAAAGAGCTGTAAGCAACGGGCAACCCGGAGGTTAAGGAGGGGGAAGGAGAACCACCCACGGGACGCACCGGCAGCAGACACCCAGACCTACAGGACTCCCCCCAGCGCAGGATATTACCCTTATGCCAGTCTAAGGTAGGGCCGTGGGCTCGTAGCCAGGGAAGGCCTAAAAGGATAGGGTGAGAGATGCTCGCTAGGACATAAAAAGCAATCCTCTCCTTGTGTAGGGCCCCTACCTGGAGTTCTACCTCATGGGTGACCAAGGTAATGGTCTCTTGGAGAGGTTTACCGTCCACGGAAGCAAGGATCCGTGGAGTTTCTAAGGTCTTGACCGGGACCGAAAATTTAAGAACCTCTTTGAGCCTAATAAAATTTCCCGCTGCGCCGGAATCCACATAGGCTGCCAGAGAAAAATGTTTTCCACCAACGTGCAACAAGACAGACAGAGTGAGGGGTAGAGAGGTATCATACACACCTAGGGAGGCCTCTCTTACCTGACCTAGGCGGAGGAGTTTTCCGGACGTTCCGGGCAGGTACGGACCAGATGGGAGTCACTACCACAGTAGAAGCAGAGACCATGAGTGCGTCTTTCCTCCCGGCGTTGTCCAGATACCTTAAGCCGGTCTACTTGCATGGGTTCAGGCATGGAAGCAGAAGCGGATATTCCGGGCCGGAGACAGGGTAGACCGCGGATGGTTGGGGAAGCACGGGGAAGTCTCCTCTCGCGAGCACGTTCCTGGAACCTAAGGTCGATACGTGTGGCTAGCGAAATGAGATCTTCTAAAGCAGTGGGAGTATCCCGCCCAGCTAACTCATCCTTAATTCGACCCGCGAGGCCTCGCCAAAAGGCCCCTACCAAGGCCTCGTTATTCCATCCCAAATCAGAAGACAAGGTTCGGAATCGGATGGCATACTGACCCACGGTTTGGGACCCTTGGTGGAGGTTAAATAAAGATTCCGTAGTAGAGGCCAGGCGACCCGGCTCGTCGAACACTCGACGAAACGTCTCGAAGAAAGTACTTAGCTGGGAGACTACCGGATCATCACGTTCCCAGAGGGGGTTAACCCACGCTAAAGCGTCTCCCTCAAGATGGGAGACAACAAAAGCCACCTTAGCCCGCTCAGTGGGATATTGCAGGGGCAGGAGCTCGAAATGGAGGCGGCATTGATTCAGGAAACCTCGGCACAGCTTGGGATCCCCGTTATAGCGGGGCGGCTTAGCTAAACGGGGTGGCGGGTGAGGCGCCTGGGCTGGAACGGGGCTGCAGCAGCCGACTGTAAGGAGAGTAGGCGGTCATCTATGGAGGCCATATAACTGAGTATATGGGTCTGGGTATCTCTTTGCTGGGCCAGTTCCTGCTGCAGTCCAGCCAGTTGGGAGGCATTCCCAGGGTCAGAGGACTGGAGCCCGGAAAGACGAGAATCCATGGATTTCATGAAAGCCATGATACGAGTTTGATTCTCCCGCAAAAACAGCAACTCCTTTTGAGCCGCAGCGGCTCCAGCGGGGTCCATGGCCTGTTTGTTCTGTTACGGTTCTAAGTAGGAACCAGAGAGTGGACCCTCTGGGTCGTGGCTCCAGAGCCGCCGAGGGCGAGCGGCCCAGGTGATGACCACCCCCTATACAGGGAGTGTTAGGGGCAGGCCCAAGGGGGGTGAGACCACGAAATCCGGAACCAAAGGGACGACCCAGGGAGTGTACAGAGGGAAAGGCCAAAGGATACTGACTAGAGTAGACCCGGAGCAGGAGGAAACAGAACGTAGGGAACCAGGACCGATCAGGATGGAGCCAGGGCAGGAACGCTGGAAGAAAGAAGGAAGGAAGGTTAGGGGGAACTGACCTAGGGGTACAGACGGAACCCTAGCTAAGGGGCTACCGATGACAGCAGCAGGGAAGGACCTGGCGAGGGTCAGGCACAGAGGCAGCAGAGGGAGCTGAGCGGGGGTCCAGATGGGGCTATGGAGCGGAGAGCAGAGCGCAGACTAGGAGAGAGGGGGGACCTGAGAGTCGGGGCGACGCTGCGCAGGAACGCTAAGCGCCACAGAGAAAGACAAACAGGCGTCTTACCATTCAAGACGCCAGACAGAAATACCCGGTGGGCGCCGCCATGTTGGGGAGGAGCCACCGGGTCACGTGCTCCCAGGATGCCCCGCGGTCAGAAACGAGTGAGTGCGCATGTGCGTGCCTCTGACGCGCCGTGACCCTGAAAAGCCAGACAGGGCACGGCGCGAGGATGAAGGAGGGATGCACCGGGAGGAGGGGGACCCCAGGTGAGCATCGGGGCACGTAATAATAACAGTGGGATTCCCTGACTGCTGTGGCCTTTCAACGACACCTCAACATTTGCTGCTGTGCTAACCGGTGGGCTTACAGTGGGGGAAACAATGTAGCGTTGCTGACTACCTTCGTTGTGATCAGTTGCACATGTGGCACTTGAGGTTTGGTGTTGTGTCCACGCTTGCAAGTGCATGCTGGTTAAATGTCTAAGCATGCAACTGGTATTCAAATTTTTCAGATTTTTCCCTCGGCTAAAGGTCTTTGCACACTTCTTACAGATAACCTTGGCCTGATCATGAGGATTTTGTTCAAAAAAGTGCCACACTGCACTCTTCCTACTTTGGCAGACATTTTGCGGCCTAGCACGCTGTGATCTTTTGACCCTCTGGACAAGCTGTCCAGCAACTCTTTTGATGTTTGGAACCTGTCTTTGGAGTGCTCCGGGCCTGCCAGATAACAGCTGTTGCGATGTCGATGTCTGCTGTGGATGGTCCTCATCTGAGCTATTGGAAGCAGCACGCTCTTCCCCCAATGGATGCCAATCTGGGTCAACAACTGGGTCATCCATCACCTCCTCTTCTATGTCATGTGCACCTTTCTCTGTGTCACCGTGTATGGTGGTATAGTGTGCGGGAAGGGGCACCTGAGTCTCATCAGGGTCAAAATCTGGCTCTGTACACTGCGAGGACAATGTAGTGCTCTGAGTGAATGTACCAGCAGAATCATCCATCAGCGGCTGTGCATCAGTGCACTCCATGTCAGATTCATCTTGGCCTGGGTAATTCACCATTTGACCTGATAATCCAGGCATGGTATGTGAAAACAGCTCCATGGAGTAATCAGTAGTATGGCCTGCGTCATCCTTCAATCTTGGTTGGGGTGAAGGACACAAGGAAAGGTGTGGTTCATGAACATGAGCCTCCAATGACGACTCAGTGCTTTTACTTTTTACAACTGAAGAAGAGGAGGCGATAGAGCTGGAGGCTGAGTCAGCAATGTAAGACAAAACTTTTTCCTGATGCTCTGCCTTTAAAAGCGGTTTGCCAACTCCTAGAAAACTAAGCGTTCGAGGCCTTATGTAGCCAGACGATGACGCAGGGTCAGCACCTCCTGCATTCGGTCCTATTTTGCTCTTGCCACTACCATCAGATCCACCACCAACACCATCATTACCAGCTGCCAACCCCCACCCAATTCCACGGCCTCTTCCACCAGCCTTCCTCATTTTTGGTAGAAATGTAGACAAAATCCAACAAACTATATAGTAATGTAAAACAAGGTACAAGGTGTCTCTAGGACAGGGGAGATTTAGAATTTCTGCACACACTTGTGGACAGTGGACACTTTTGGATTGTGTGAGGCCCACTGATATCTGAGCGCTATGTGACACGCTCGATGGCACAGCTGCCTGTGACCAAAGTGACGAGAGGATAATGGAGATTTTGAATCTCTGCGTACACTTTTGGACACTGGACACTTGTGGATTGTGTGAGGCCCACTGATATCTGAGCGCTATGTGACACGCTCGATGGCACAGCTGCCTGTGACCAAAGTGACGAGAGGATAATGGAGATTTTGAATCTCTGCGTACACTTTTGGACACTGGACACTTGTAGATTGTGTGAGGCCCACTGATATCTGAGCGCTATGTGACACGCTCGATGGCACAGCTGCCTGTGACCAAGGTGACGAGAGGATAATGGAGATTTTGAATCTCTGCATACACTTTTGGACACTGGACACTTGTGGATTGTGTGAGGCCCACTGATATCTGAGCGCTATGTGACACGCTCGATGGCACAGCTGCCTGTGACCAAAGTGACGAGAGGATAATGGAGATTTTGAATCTCTGCGTACACTTTTGGACACTGGACACTTGTGGATTGTGTGAGGCCCACTGATATCTGAGCGCTATGTGACACGCTCGATGGCACAGCTGTGACAAAAGTGACTAGAGGATAAGGGAGATTGGATTGCTTTTAAAAAAGCAGTTTGCAGAGCAGTGGGTAAACAGCAATGCCAGCGTGTCAGGAAGCCTTAAAAGGCAGCCCAACAACCAATACCACTGATACACCACAATATAGCCTCCCCTTGCACTGCACACACAGTGACTTGTGTGTTGTGCAGGCCAAATCGCTAGCAGCAGAAGCAGTTTTTTTGTCTTCTTCCCTGCCTAACGCTCTCCCTACAGAATCAGCAGCAACCTCTCCCTATACTAAGATCGGCAGAAGTAAGATGGCGGTCGGCGTGCACGCCCTTTTATACCCCCTGTGACGCCCACCAAAGCAAGCCAATCACTTGCATGCCCTTCTGAAAGATGGTGGTGACCCGTGCCTAGGTCATCACGTTGCCCACAGTGTCCGTGGATCCTGATTGGCTGAAAAAGAGCGCAAAACAAACTTTTGAAACGCGACTTTGGCGCTTAAGTCGCCGACCTCGTGGCCGACCTCATCCTAGGGTCGGGTTTCGTTTCATGAAACCCGACTTTGCCAAAAGTCGGCGACTTTTGAATTTTTTCGACCCGTTTCGCTCAACTCTAGTTACAAGGTCACTAAACTTCAGGATAGCAAATTTCCAACGGATGAGAGATGATCTTGGTGGAATTAACTGGGACGATATCCTGAGACATAAAAATACACAAAGAAAATGGGAGACGTTTATTAGCATCCTGAATAGGACCTGTGCACAATATATACCGTATGGGAATAAACATGCGAGAAATAGGAAGAAACCACTATGGCTAAATAGAGCTGTAAGGGGCGCAATAAGGGACAAAAATAAAGCATTTAGCGAATTAAAGCAAATAGGTAGTGATGAAGTATTAACTAAATACAGAAGATTAAATAAATTCTGTAAAAAGCAAATCAAGACAGCAAAGATTGAGACAGAGAGACTCATTGCCAGAGAAAGTAAAAATAATCCCAAAATATTCTTTAACTACATAAATAGTAAGAAACTTAAAAATGATAGTGTTGGCCCCCTTAAAAATAGTCTGGGTGAAATGGTGGATGAGGATGAGGAAAAAGCCAATATGCTAAATGACTTTTTTTCAACAGTGTTTACACAAGAAAATCCCATGACGGATAACATGATCAGGGATAAAAATTCTCTGTTAAATGTCACCTGCTTAACCCAGCAGGAAGTACGGCGGCGTCTAAAAATCACTAAAATTGACAAATCCCCGGGCCCGGATGGGATACACCTCCGAGTACTGCAGGAATTAAGCACAGTCATAGACCATTATTTTTAATCTTTAAAGATTCCATAATAACAGGGTCTGTACCACAGGACTGGCGTATAGCAAATGTGGTGCCAATATTCAAAAAGGGGACAAAAACTGAACTTGGAAATTATAGGCCAGTAAGTTTAACCTCAACTGTGGGTAAAATCATGGAGGGTTTTCTAAAAGATACTATACTGGAGTATCTGGAGAAGAATAACCTCATGACCCAATATCAACATGGGTTTACAAGGGACAGTTCCTGTCAGACTAATCTGATAAGCTTTTATGAAGAGGTAAGTTCCGGACTGGACCAAGGGAATGCAGTGGATGTGGTGTACATGGACTTTTCAAAAGCTTTTGATACGGTGCCACACAAAAGGTTGATACATAAAATGAGAACAATGGGGATAGGGGAAAATATGTGTAGGTGGTTTAAGAGCTGGCTCAGGGATAGGAAACAAAGGGTGGTTATTAATGGAGCACACTCAGACTGGGTTAGCAGTGGGGTACCACAGGGGTCAGTTTTGGGCCCGCTTCTTTTTAACATATTTATTAATGACCTTGTAGGGGGCATAGAGAGTAGAATTTCAATATTTGCAGATGACACTAAACTCTGCAGGGTAATCAATACAGAGGAGGACAATTTTATATTACAGGAGGATTTATGTAAACTAGAAGCTTGGGCTGATAAATGGCAAATGAGCTTTAATGGGGATAAATGTAAGGTCATGCACTTGGGTAGAACGAGCAAGATGTATAATTATGTGCTTAATTGTAAAACTCTGGGCAAAACAATCACTGAAAAAGACCTGGGTGTATGGGTGGACGACAAACTCACATTTAGCGGCCAGTGTCAGGCAGCTGCTGCAAAGGCAAATAAAATAATGGGATGCATTAAAAGAGGCATAGATGCTCATGAGGAGAACATAATTTTACCTCTATATAAGTCACTAGTGCGACCACACTTAGAATACTGTGTACAGTTCTGGTCTCCGGTATATAAGAAAGACATAGCTGAACTGGAGCGGGTGCAGAGAAGAGCGACCAAGGTTATTAGGGAACTAGGGGGTCTGCAATACCAAGACAGGTTATTACATTTGGGGTTATTTAGTTTGGAGAATCGAAGGCTTAGGGGTGATCTTATTACAATGTATAAATATATGCGGGGACAAACCAAGAGCTTTCTAATGATCTTTTTACTCTTAGACCTGTGACGGGGACAAGGGGGCATCCTCTACGTCTGGAGGAAAGAAGGTTTAAGCATACTCACAGACACGGATTCTTTACTGTAAGAGCAGTGAGACTATGGAACTCTCTGCCATATGATGTAATGAGTGATTCCCTACTAAAATTTAAGAATGGACTGGATGCCTTTCTTGAAAAGTATAATATTACAGGGTATATACACTAGTTTCCTTAATATTGCGTTGATCCAGGGAGCAAGTCTGATTGCCGTATGTGGAGTCAGGAAGGAATTTTTTTCCCCAATGTGAAGCTTACTTGTTGCCACATGGGTTTTTTTTTGCCTTCCTCTGGATCAACATGTTAGGGCAAGTTAGGATAGGATATAGGTTGAACTAGATGGACTTAAAGTCTCCCTTCAACCTTAATAACTATGTTACTATGTTACTATGTTACATGCATGCAACATGCATACTACATATATACTATATACACTACATGTAACATACATACTACATACATGCTACATTCATGCTACATACATACAACATATATACTACATGCATGCAACATGCATACTACATACCGTATATACTCGAATATAAACCGAGATTTTCAGCCTGTTTTTTTGGGCTCAAAGTCCCCCTCTCGGCTTATATTCGAGTCATATACACCGGGGGGTCAGAGGGGGAGGGGGGCGGGGGTGTCAGGTCATACTTACCCGTCCTGACGCTGTGTCTTGAGCCCCCAGCTTCTCCCCGTGCTCTCTCTTCCTGCCTTCAGCGGTCACGTGGTGCCGCTCATTAAAACTCATGAATATGCGCATATTAATGAGCGGCACCACTTGACCGCTGAAGGCAGGAAGAGAGAGCGCGGAGAAGCTGGGGGCTCAAGACACAGCGTCAGGACGGGTAAGTATAGCGATACTCACCTGTCCTGTGTCCATCGCTGCTTGCTGCTGTCTGTCATCGGTCAGTGACTTGAGACAGCAGAGGGCGCGGTGACGTGATTAGTGCGCACCGCGCCCCCTGCAGTCTGGACGTCACTGACTGATGACGTGGCAGATAGCGGTGAGCAGCCATGGACGCAGGACAGGTGAGAATCTGACACCCAGCGACGGAGAGGTGAGTATGTCATTTTTTTTATTTTTACATGCTGCAGCAGTGGCAGCATATGGGGGAATAATCTTAAGGAGCTTCTAATGGGGGCAGTATATGGGGGAACAGTATGGAGCTTCTAATGGGGGCAGTATATGGGGGTACAATATGGAGCTTCTAATGGGGGCAGCATATGGGGGAACAATATGGAGCTTCTAATGGGGGCAGTATATGGGGGAACAATATGGAGCTTCTAATGGGGGCAGCATATGGGGGAACAATATGGAGCTTCTAATGGGGGCAGCATATGGGGGAACAATATGGAGCTTCTAATGGGGGCAGTATATGGGGGAACAATATGTAGCTTCTAATGGGGGCAGTATATGGGGGAACAATATGGAGCTTCTAATGGGGGCAGTATATAGGGGAACAATATGGAGCTTCTAATGGGGGCAGCATATGGGGGAACAATCTATGGAGCTTCTTATGGGGGCAGTATATGGGGGAATAATCTATGGAGCTTCTTATGGGGGAATAATCTATGGAGCATTTCCCACCCTAGGCTTATACTCGAGTCAATAAGTTTTCCCAGTTTTTTGTGGCAAAATTAGGGGGGTCGGCTTATACTCGGGTCGGCTTATACTCGAGTATATACGGTATATACTATATATACTACATGTAACATACATACTACATACATGCACTACATGCATGCAACATACATACTACATACCACATGCATGCAACATGCATACTACATATATACTGCATATATACTACATGCATGCAACATACATACAGTGGGGAAAAAAAGTATTTAGTCAGTCAGCAATAGTGCAAGTTCCACCACTTAAAAAGATGAGAGGCGTCTGTAATTTACATCATAGGTAGACCTCAACTATGGGAGACAAACTGAGAAAAAAAAATCCAGAAAATCACATTGTCTGTTTTTTTTTCATTTTATTTGCATATTATGGTGGAAAATAAGTATTTGGTCAGAAACAAAATTTCATCTCAATACTTTGTGATATATCCTTTGTTGGCAATGACAGAGGTCAAACGTTTTCTGTAAGTCTTCACAAGGTTGCCACACACTGTTGTTGGTATGTTGGCTCATTCCTCCATGCAGATCTCCTCTAGAGCAGTGATGTTTTTGGCTTTTCGCTTGGCAACACGGACTTTCAACTCCCTCCAAAGGTTTTCTATAGGGTTGAGATCTGGAGACTGGCTAGGCCACTCCAGGACCTTGAAATGCTTCTTACGAAGCCACTCCTTCGTTGCCCTGGTGGTGTGCTTTGGATCATTGTCATGTTGAAAGACCCAGCCACGTTTCATCTTCAATGCCCTTGCTGATGGAAAGAGGTTTGCACGCAAAATCTCACGATACATGGCCCCATTCATTCTTTCATGTACCCGGATCAGTCGTCCTGGCCCCTTTGTAGAGAAACAGCCCCAAAGCATGATGTTTCCACCACCATGCTTTACAGTAGGTATGGTGTTTGATGGATGCAACTCAGTATTCTTTTTCCTCCAAACACGACAAGTTGTGTTTCTACCAAACAGTTCCAGTTTGGTTTCATCAGACCATAGGACATTCTCCCAAAACTCCTCTGGATCATCCAAATGCTCTCTAGCAAACTTCAGACGGGCCCGGACATGTACAGGCTTAAGCAGTGGGACACGTCTGGCACTGCAGGATCTGAGTCCATGGTGGCGTAGTGTGTTACTTATGGTAGGCCTTGTTACATTGGTCCCAGCTCTCTGCAGTTCATTCACTAGGTCCCCCCGCGTGGTTCTGGGATTTTTGCTCACCGTTCTTGTGATCATTCTGACCCCACGGGGTGGGATTTTGCGTGGAGCACCAGATCGAGGGAGATTATCAGTGGTCTTGTATGTCTTCCATTTTCTAATTATTGCTCCCACAGTTGATTTCTTCACTCCAAGCTGGTTGTCTATTGCAGATTCAGTCTTCCCAGCCTGGTGCAGGGCTACAATTTTGTTTCTGGTGTCCTTTGACAGCTCTTTGGTCTTCACCATAGTGGAGTTTGGAGTCAGACTGTTTGAGGGTGTGCACAGGTGTCTTTTTATACTGATAACAAGTTTAAACAGGTGCCATTACTACAGGTAATGAGTGGAGGAAAGAGGAGACTCTTAAAGAAGAAGTTACAGGTCTGTGAGAGCCAGAAATCTTGATTGCTTGTTTCTGACCAAATACTTATTTTCCACCATAATATGCAAATAAAATGAAAAAAAAAACAGAAAATGTGATTTTCTGGATTTTTTTTTTCTCAGTTTGTCTCCCATAGTTGAGGTCTACCTATGATGTTGAGGTCTACCTATGATGCACTATTGCTGACTGACTAAATACTTTTTTTCCCCACTGTATATACTACATACAATACATACATATAGACATACAGTACATATAACATAGAGTACATACTTACCGTCACTTGTCACTTTGATCCCCGAAGCCATTGTCGTCTAAGGAATAAATATCAAAATAAAAATACACCAATATACTTACCCCGATCTGCAGAAGTCCACGAGGGTCCCACGTCCATCTTGCGTGGAGAACAGCAGCATCAGCTGATGCTACCGTTCTCTACCAGCTCCAGGAATACAATGACGGAAGGTAGGTATCCTTCCGCACTGTATTCCTCCACCACTGTAAAAAAAAAGTCCCTAGTCTCACTTTATGCCATTGCTGCGTGGGAATTTCCCACGCAGCAATGGCATAAAGTGAGACTAGGAGACTAGGGACTTTTTGTTTTTAAAGTGGTGGAGGAATACAGTGCAGAAGGATACCTACCTTCCGTCATTGTATTCCTGGAGCTGGTAGAGAACGGTAGCATCAGCTGATGCTGCTGTTCTCCACGCAAGATGGACGTGGGACCCTCGTGGACTTCTGCGGATCGGGGTAAGTATATTGGTGTTTTTTTATTTTGATATTTATCCCTCAGGTGACAATGGCTTCAGGGATCAAAGTGACAAGTGACGGTGAGTATGTACTCTATGTTATATGTACTGTATGTCTATATGTATGTATTGTATGTAGTATATATGTATGTTGCATGCATGTAGTATATATGTAGTATGTATGTTACATGTAGTATATATAGTATATATGTAGTATGCATGTTGCATGCATGTAGTATATATGTTGTATGTATGTTGCACGCATGTAGTATATATGTATTATGTATGTAGTATGTATGTAGCATGTATGTAGTATGCATGTTGCATGTAGTATATATGTAGTATGTATGTTACATGTAGTATATATAGTATATATGTAGTATGCATGTTGCATGTATGTAGTATATATGTTGTATGTATGTTGCATGCATGTAGTATATATGTATTATATATGTAGTATGTATGTAGCATGTATGTAGTATGTAGCATGCATGTAGTATGTAGCATGTATGTAGTATGTATGTTACATGCAGTATATATAGTATTATGTTACATGTAGTATATATGTAGTATGTATGTTGCATGCATGTAGTATATATGTAATATGTATGTAGCATGTATGTAGTATGTAGCATGTATGTAGCAGGCATGTAGTATGTAGCATGTATGTAGTATGTATGTTACATGTAGTATATATGTAGTATGCATGTTGTATGTATGTAGCATGTATGTAGCATGTAATTTTTTTTTTTTTTTTTACATTCAACACATTAGCCGGTTGATGGGACTACTACTGTCCCATCATTGGCTAATGTGTCAATCACTGTCATGGTAGCAGGCATCGCCCGATGGGACTTGTAGTCCCATCGGACGATGCCTGCACAGACCACCGGAGCCTGCACAGACCCCCCGGCAGGCCGGCACAGACCACCGGAGCCTGCACAGACCCCCCGGCAGGCCGGCACAGACCACCGGAGCCTGCACAGACCCCCCGGCAGGCCGGCACAGCCCCCCGAAAGGCCCATACAGACCCCAGAGAGGCTGTACAAGGCAAAAATAGGGTTTTTCTTATTCCGATACCGGAAGTCCCATAGACTTGAATGGGACTTACGGTATCGGAATCGGCGATACCCGATATTTTTTTTAGATCGGCCGATACAATCCGATCCGATACTTTTAAGTATCGGGCGGTATCGCTCAACACTAGTCGTCTCATTTTTGAAACATTGTCCCCCTCTTGTGGCCTTCCAACTTTGAAATTTACTGTTCAATTTTGAATTAATTCATATATGAATTAAATGGAAAAGTAACGATTTATCTGGCGAGTTATTTGAATGTTCGGCCTACGTCCACCTGTCTGACAGACGGTATTCTATTGGCTTGTAGCAGCAGCAGCAGCTAGGTGCGCTGCTTGCCTGCAGTAAATAGGATGCGTTCCATCCATGGAACACTGTGATAGGAATCATGTCATTCATAGAACACAGTGCTTGGATGTGTTCTATTCCTGGAACAATGGGACCACGTGTCACAATGGGACCACGTGTCACAATGGGCAGCCCACAGTCTGTAGCAGCTGCACAGTAGTAGTCAGCTTCAGTCTGCTGAGGGAGCCTCAGCAGACAGGTGGGCGATGCTCGCCAGGGAGATGGTAAAAGAGCTTGCTCACTTCACTCCACACATCATTTCAGTATCTGCAGTTCCTCTGAGAATGGTGCACTCACTCTCTTAAGCGGTTTCCAAAGACAGATTGAATTGAAATCGGGATACACAAGTAGTGTTTTCAAAGCATAAATTGAATGCTTTTTTCAAATGTCGTTGCTCTGTAATTAGTTTTTCTTGGTCCAAGTTGCACATTTCCAATTCCTTAGCCTTGATTTAACTTGACCAACTCTTCTACTACTACTACTACTACTACTCTTATTCACCTCTATATGGGAGGCATTGCACTGTATTCAATCTGTCAGTAAAATAACGATCTATATTGGCCTTTGCTGCTTGGTAGGTACAGGTGTGACAAGCTGCAGTAATGTGTTTGGCTTTGGATAGCTACATTTCTGCACACCCACCTGCTACAAGGCCTGCAGCCCCTTCCCCTCAGTACTTCCCCAGTCTTAATTCAAGCATTCAATTCCTACCACATCCCTCATGCAATGATATGTCATTTCATTTTTGAAACATTGTCCCCCTCTTGTGGCCTTCCAACTTTGAAATTTACTGTTCAATTTTGAATTAATTCATATATGAATTAAATGGAAAAGCAACGATTTATCTGGCGAGTTATTTGAATGTTCGGCCTACGTCCACCTGTCTGACAGACGGTATTCTAGTGGCTTGTAGCAGCAGCTGCAGCAGCAGCAGCAGCTAGGTGCGCTGCTTGCCTGCAGTAAATAGGATGTTGTTACGGAGTGTGTTACGGATGGCAACACGGAGTGGACCCTCTGGGTCGCGGCTCCAGAGCCCCTGCGGACGAGCTGGACCAGGTGGAGCCACCCCTATACAGGGAGTGTTAGGGGCAGGCCCACAAGGGATGGAACCGCGACAGCCGGAGCCAAAGGGACGACTGGGTGAGCACCAGGGAACTATGTGAGAGAGTCAGCGGAGCAGCGGAACGTGAGTACAGTGATAGGAGCCTGAAGGACGCAGGGACCTGGAGGGGTGCGAAGTAGGTAGTGGCTGGAGGCTGTAAAAGAGAAAGAGGGTAAGAGAAGGCACGGACGAGGAGTACACAGGGAGGTAGCACGACTGGAGAGAAGGCAGGGAAAACAGGACAGCCAGAGGAGCGCACCCAGGAAGAGAGCAGCAGAGGAACCTAAAGTAAGCGGAGCTAGGAGATGCAGCGCAGAGGGGCCTGAGAACGAACAGAGTGCTGGCCAGAAGGACAGCAGCCCGGGAACGATACACAGGCGTCTTACCTGGAGAGACGCCTGGCAGAAATAGGCGATGGGCGCCGCCACGTTGGGGGCGGGGCCACCGCGTCACATGACGCCGTCAGAGCTCCGGCCAGGGGAGTGTGTGAGCGACGTCGGGGAGGCCGGAGGTCAGCAGCGGGGACGCACAGGGGAGCGGGTGCGCGCCGGGAGGTGCGCACAGGACCCTGCGGGTAAGTCTCAGCGGCGGCTGTGACAGTACCCCTCCCTCTACTCCCTCCTCTCCTAAGGTTGTCGAGAAATAGTTTCATGATCCGAGGAGCATTAATGTTTTCCAGAGGTTCCCAGGATCTCTCCTCAGGACCGAATCCCTTCCAATCGACCAAAAACAAAGTTCGACCTCTAACCGTCTTAGTGGCGAGTATATCCTTAACCTCAAAGATATTATCAGAACTGCTGGGTTGGAAATTTTGCGGAGCGGTTGAGTGGTAGTGATTAAATACCGCAGGCTTGAGGAGGGATACATGAAAAACATTGGGAATTCTTAGTGAGGCAGGCAACTTTAGTTTGTAGGCCACGTCATTGACGCGCCCCAAAATCTCAAAAGGACCGATGAAACGTGGACCCAACTTATAAGAAGGAACCTTTAATCTGATATGCCATGAGGAAAGCCAGACCCTCTCCCCAGGGGAGTACGGGGGAGCATCTAAACGTCTCTTATCGGCGTAATCCTTCATTTTGCGACCGGCCTTCTCAAGGGCCTCCCTGGTGTCCCTCCAAATCTGGGAGAAATCTAGCGACACAGCATCCGCTGCCGGTACACCCGAGGTGGGGGAAACGGGAAGGAGAATGCCAGGATGTTGACCAAAAACCACAAAAAAAGGGGACTTGGTAGAGGCTTCACTGGGGTGGTTATTGTACGAGAATTCGGCCCAAGGAAGAAGAGAAACCCAGTCATCTTGGTGCGCGTTAGAAAAATGCCGGAGGTACGAAGTTAGGACTTGATTGACCCGTTCCACTTGTCCGTTGGACTGGGGATGATAGGCCGAAGAAAAATCCAGAGTAATCCCCATCAATCCGCAGAGAGCTTGCCAGAATCGAGAGGTGAATTGGACACCTCTGTCCGAGACAATGTGCTGGGGAAAGCCATGGAGACGGAAGACATGGAGCAAGAAAATCTTCGCCAACTCGGGGGCAGAAGGCAGACCAGACAAGGGAACAAAGTGAGCCATTTTTGAAAACCGATCCACGACCACTAAGATAGCCGAACACCTCGAGGACTCTGGCAGATCAGTGATGAAGTCCATAGCTATGTGGGTCCAAGGAGTCGTGGGTATGGGTAATGGGTGTAGGTGCCCATAAGGTCGGGATCGAGGAACCTTGTTTCTGGCACACGAAGGACAGGAGGCGATGAAGTCCAGGACGTCTTGGCGAAGCGATGGCAACCAATAATGTCGAGAGACGAGATAGAGAGTCTTCTTTATTCCAGCGTGTCCGGAAAATTTAGATGAGTGCCCCCAGCGTAAGACCCTAGCCTTGTCCCTACCCGGAACGAAGGTCTTACCGGGTGGTGGAGAAAGTACGCTTAGGGGAGCCACAGCGATAATCTTAGCTGGATTGATGATGTGTGCTGGGTCATCTTCACTGTCCACAGGCGAAAAGGATCGAGACAGGGCGTCAGCCTTGACGTTCCTATTTCCTGGCTGGAAGTGGAGCTGGAAATCAAAGCGCTCGAAGAACAAGGACCATCTAGCTTGACGCGGGTTGAGCCTTTGGGCGGTCTGAACATAAGCCAAGTTCTTATGATCCATGAATATGGTAAACGGATGGACAGCTCCTTCCAGAAGGTAGCGCCACTCCTCAAGGGCGAGTTTAATGGCCAGTAGTTCTCTGTCTCCGATAGCGTAATTACGTTCTGGAGGGGAGAAAACCTTGGAGAAGAACCCACAAGTGACCATCCGTCCAGAGGAGGTTTTTTGTAGAATTACGGCTCCTGCACCCACAGACGAGGCATCAACCTCCAGAAGAAATGGCCGACTGGCGTCTGGACGGTGGAGTACTGGGGCTTTAGTGAAATCTCGCTTTAACTCTTTAAAAGCGGCTTCAGCCTCCCGCGGCCAGGAGTGGGGATTTACCCCTTTGCGAGTGAGAGCAGAGATAGGCTTGACTAGGGAGGAAAAGTGTGGAACGAATTGCCTGTAAAAATTGGCGAAGCCCAAAAAACGCTGGATTGCCTTCACTCCTTGGGGACGTGGCCACTTGAGAACGGCCGAGACCTTTTCAGGATCCATCTCCAAGCCAGTGCTCGAAACGATGTAGCCAAGGAACGGTAGCGAGGACTGCTCAAAAAGGCACTTCTCCAACTTAGCGAACAAGTAATTCTCCCTTAGAAGATGTAGGACCTGACGGACATCTCGGCGATGGGTAGACAAGTCGGGAGAGAAGATCAAGATGTCGTCCAAATAGACTACTACACAGACGTAGAGGAGATCTCGAAAGATGTCGTTGACGAGTTCTTGGAAAACTGCCGGAGCGTTGCAGAGTCCAAATGGCATCACTAAGTATTCGTAATGTCCGTCCCGCGTGTTGAATGCGGTCTTCCATTCATCCCCGGACCGTATACGAACCAGATTGTAGGCTCCTCGCAGATCCAGCTTGGTGAAGACTCGTGCTCCTCTCAAGCGATCGAAGAGCTCAGGAATCAATGGAAGTGGGTACTTGTTTTTTACCGTGATGCGGTTAAGGCCTCGATAATCAATACACGGACGAAGAGTCCCATCCTTCTTCTTCACAAAAAAGAAGCCGGCACCAGCAGGCGAGGACGATTTTCGAATGAAGCCTTTAGCTAAGTTCTCTTGGATGTACTCCGACATAGCCTGCGTCTCGGCTAAAGAAAGAGGAAAATTTCTGCCGCGGGGAGGAGTGGCACCAGGAATGAGCTCGATAGGGCAGTCATACGGTCGGTGAGGTGGAAGAACTTCAGCTTCTTTCTTGTCGAAGACATCCGCATAGGCCCGATATGCGGGCAGCAAACTAGAGGGACCAGGGAGAAGACGGGGAACACCTACGGGATGCACCGGCTGCAGACACCGAGACTGACAAGAGTCCCCCAGCACAAAACATTACCATTATGCCAATCCAAAGTGGGTTCATGGAGTCGCAACCAGGGAAGACCAAGGAGAATAGGATGAGAGATACCGGCTAAAACAAAAAACGAGATTCTCTCCTTGTGCAAGGCGCCAATTTGAAGCTCGACCTCGTGAGTAACTAACTTGACGGTCTCTTGCAAGGGATTACCGTCTACGGATGCAAGGACTTGGGGGTTCTCGAGAGCCTTTACAGGAACCGAAAATTTGGAGACTACATCAAGTCTAATAAAATTCCCAGCGGCGCCAGAATCCACGTAGGCCGCCAAGGAGACCCGCTTGCCACCCACATGCAATAGGACAGATAGAGAAAGGGGTTGAGAGGAATCATGCACACCTAGGGAGGCCTCTCTTACCTGACCTAGGCGGAGAAGTTTTCCGGACGATCCAGGCAGGCACGGAGCAAATGAGACCCGCTACCACAGTAGAAACATAAGCCGTGAGAACTTCTCTCCTTGCGCCGTTGCTCGGAGAGTCTCAAGCGATCTACTTGCATAGGCTCGGGTCCAGATGCAGAGGGAAAAGCCCTAGACTGAGGACTGTGTGGTCTGCGAGGAGATGGCAACGGGCGCGTGAGTCTTCTCTCCCTAGTTCGTTCCTGGAACCGCTGATTAATTCGGGTAGCCAACGAGATTAGATCCTCAAGAGCCGTGGGAGTGTCGCGGCCTGCCAACTCGTCTTTTATCCGACCCGAAAGTCCCCTCCAGAAGGCTCCTACCAAAGCCTCATTGTTCCAACCCAAATCGGACGATAGTGTCCGGAATTGGATGGCATACTGCCCCACGGTTAGGGACCCCTGACATAAACTGAACAGAGATTCGGTGGTGGAGGCGAGACGACCTGGCTCGTCGAATACGCGGCGAAACGTGTCCAAAAAATTTGACAAATGGGCAACCAGGGGGTCATCACGCTCCCAGAGGGGATTTACCCACGCCAAGGCGTCCCCCTCGAGGTGGGAGATTATGAAGGCCACTCTAGAGCGATCCGTGGGGTAGGCTTGAGGCTGCAACTCGAAGTAGAGGCGACACTGATTCAGGAAGCCTTGGCATAGTTTTGCGTCACCGTTATAGCGGGGTGGTTTGGCCAACCGTGGAAGGGGATGGGTACCAGCAACGGGAGGAGGAGCGGCTGCGGCCGCCTGGAGTGCAAGTAAGCGGCCATCAACTGAAGCCATGTAGCTGAGGATGTGACTTTGTGCGTCCCGCTGCTGCGCTAACTCTTGCTGTAAGATAGCCAGCTGGGCCGCATTACCAGGCTCGGCAGTTTGGAGAGCGGAGAGACGCGCGTCCATTGATTTCATGAAGGACATGATGCGCGTTTGGTTCTCGCGTAAGAAAAGTAACTCCTTCTGAGTAGCCGTGACTCCAGCGGGGTCCATGGCCTGTGTATCTGTTACGGAGTGTGTTACAGATGGCAACACTGAGTGGACCCTCTGGGTCGCGGCTCCAGAGCCCCTGCGGACGAGCTGGACCAGGTGGAGCCACCCCCTATACAGGGAGTGTTAGGGGCAGGCCCACAAGGGATGGAACCGTGACAGCCGGAGCCAAAGGGACGACTGGGTGAGCACCAGGGAACTATATGAGAGAGTAAGCGGAGCAGCGGAACGGGAATACAGTGATAGGAGCCTGAAGGACGCAGAGACCTGGAGGGGTACGAAGCAGGTAGTGGCTGGAGGCTGTAAAAGAGAAAGAGGGTAAGAGAAGGCACGGACGAGGAGTACACAGGGAGGTAGCACGACTGGAGAGAAGGCAGGGAAAACAGGACAGCCAGAGGAGCGCACCCAGGAAGAGAGCAGCAGAGGAACCTAAAGTAAGCGGAGCTAGGAGATTCAGCGCAAAGGGGCCTGAGAACGAACAGAGTGCTGGCCAGTGCTGCTGCTGCTACTGCTACAAGCCACTAGAATACCGTCTGTCAGACAGGTGGACGTAGGCCAAACATTCAAATAACTCGCCAGATAAATCGTTGCTTTTCCATTTAATTCATATATGAATTAATTCAAAATTGAACAGTAAATTTCAAAGTTGGAAGGCCACAAGAGGGGGACAATGTTTCAAAAATGAAACGACACATCATTGCATGAGGGATGTGGTAGGAATTGAATGCTTGAATTAAGACTGGGGAAGTACTGAGGGGAAGGGGCTGCAGGCCTTGTAGCAGGTGGGTGTGCAGAAATGTAGCTATCCAAAGCCAAACACATTACTGCAGCTTGTCACACCTATACCTACCAAGCAGCAAAGGCCAAGATAGATCGTTTTTTTACTGACAGATTGAATACAGTGCAATGCCTCCCATATAGAGGTGAATAAGAGTAGTAGTAGTAGTAGTAGTAGTGGTAGTAGAAGAGTTGGTCAAGTTAAATCAAGGCTAAGGAATTGGAAATGTGCATACTTGGACCAAGTAAAACTAATTACAGAGCAACGACATTTGAAAAAAGCATTCAAATCATGCTTTGAAAACACTACTTGTGTATCCCGATTTCAATTCAATCTGTCTTTGGAAACCGCTTAAGAGAGTGAGTGCACCATTCTCATAGGAACTGCAGATACTGAAATGATGCGTGTAGTGAAGTGAGCAAGCTCTTTTTCCATCTCCCTGGCGAGCATCGCCCACCTGTCTGCTGAGGCTCCCTCAGCAGACTGAAGCTGACTACTACTGCGCAGCTGCTACAGACTGTGGGCTGCCTATTGTGACATGTGGTCCCATTGTGACACGTGGTCCCATTGTTCCAGGAATAGAACACATCCAAGCACTGTGTTCTATGAATGGCATGATTCCTATCACAGTGTTCCATGGATGGAACACATCCTATTTACTGCAGGCAAGCAGCGCACCTAGCTGCTGCTGCTGCTACAAGCCAATAGAATACCGTCTGTCAGACAGGTGGACGTAGGCCGAACATTCAAATAACTCGCCAGATAAATCGTTGCTTTTCCATTTAATTCATATATGAATTCAAAATTGAACAGTAAATTTCAAAGTTGGAAGGCCACAAGAGGGGGACAATGTTTCGAAAATGAAACGACATATCATTGCATGAGGGATGTGGTAGGAATTGAATGCTTGAATTAAGACTGGGGAAGTACTGAGGGGAAGGGGCTGCAGGCCTTGTAGCAGGTGGGTGTGCAGAAATGTAGCTATCCAAAGCCAAACACATTACTGCAGCTTGTCACACCTGTACCTACCAAGCAGCAAAGGCCAAGATAGATCGCTATTTTACTGACAGATTGAATACAGTGCAATGCCTCCCATATAGAGGTGAATAAGAGTAGTAGTAGTAGTAGTAGTAGTAGTAGTAGTAGTAGTAGTAGTAGTAGAAGAGTTGGTCAAGTTAAATCAAGGCTAAGGAATTGGAAATGTGCAACTTGGACCAAGAAAAACTAATTACAGAGCAACGACATTTGAAAAAAGCATTCAATTCATGCTTTGAAAACACTACTTGTGTATCCCGATTTCAATTCAATCTGTCTTTGGAAACCGCTTAAGAGAGTGAGTGCACCATTCTCAGAGGAACTGCAGATACTGAAATGATGCGTGGAGTGAAGTGAGCAAGCTCTTTTACCATCTCCCTGGCGAGCATCACCCACCTGTCTGCTGAGGCTCCCTCAGCAGACTGAAGCTGACTACTACTGTGCAGCTGCTACAGACTGTGGGCTGCCCATTGTGACACATGGTCCCATTGTGACACGTGGTCCCATTGTTCCAGGAATAGAACACATCCAAGCACTGTGTTCTATGAATGGCATGATTCCTATCACAGTGTTCCATGGATGGAACGCATCCTATTTACTGCAGGCAAGCAGCGCACCTAGCTGCTGCTGCTGCTACAAGCCAATAGAATAACGTCTGTCAGACAGGTGGACGTAGGCCGAACATTCAAATAACTCGCCAGATAAATCGTTGCTTTTCCATTTAATTCATATATGAATTAATTCAAAATTGAACAGTAAATTTCAAAGTTGGAAGGCCACAAGAGGGGGACAATGTTTCAAAAATGAAACGACATATCATTGCATGAGGGATGTGGTAGGAATTGAATGCTTGAATTAAGACTGGGGAAGTACTGAGGGGAAGGGGCTGCAGGCCTTGTAGCAGGTGGGTGTGCGGAAATGTAGCTATCCAAAGCCAAACACATTACTGCAGCTTGTCACACCTGTACCTACCAAGCAGCAAAGGCCAAGATAGATCGTTATTTTACTGACAGATTGAATACAGTGCAATGCCTCCCATATAGAGGTGAATAAGAGTAGTAGTAGTAGTAGTAGTAGTAGTAGTAGTAGTAGTAGAAGAGTTGGTCAAGTTAAATCAAGGCTAAGGAATTGGAAATGTGCAACTTGGACCAAGAAAAACTAATTACAGAGCAACGACATTTGAAAAAAGCATTCAAATCATGCTTTGAAAACACTACTTGTGTATCCCGATTTCAATTCAATCTGTCTTTGGAAACTGCTTAAGAGAGTGAGTGCACCATTCTCAGAGGAACTGCAGATACTGAAATGATGCGTGGAGTGAAGTGAGCAAGCTCTTTTTCCATCTCCCTGGTGAGCATCGCCCACCTGTCTGCTGAGGCTCCCTCAGCAGACTGAAGCTGACTACTCCTGCGCAGCTGCTACAGACTGTGGGCTGCCCATTGTGACATGTGGTCCCATTGTGACACGTGGTCCCATTGTTCCAGGAATAGAACACATCCAAGCATTGTGTTCTATGAATGGCATGATTCCTATTACAGTGTTCCATGGATGGAACACATCCTATTTACTGCAGGCAAGCAGCGCACCTAGCTGCTGCTGCTGCTGTTGCTACAAGCCACTAGAATACCGTCTGTCAGACAGGTGGACGTAGGCCGAACATTCAAATAACTCGCCAGATAAATCGTTGCTTTTCCATTTAATTCATATATGAATTAATTCAAAATTGAACAGTAAATTTCAAAGTTGGAAGGCCACAAGAGGGGGACAATGTTTCAAAAATGAGACGACTAGTGTTGAGCGATACCGCCCGATACTTAAAAGTATCGGATCGGATGGTATCGGCCGATCTAAAAAAAATATCGGGTATCGCCGATTCCGATACCGTAAGTCCCATTCAAGTCTATGGGACTTCCGGTATCGGAATAAGAAAAACCCTATTTTTGCCTTGTACAGCCTCTCTGGGGTCTGTATGGGCCTTTCGGGGGGCTGTGCCGGCCTGCCGGGGGGTCTGTGCAGGCTCCGGTGGTCTGTACCGGTCTGCCGGGGGGTATGTGCAGGCTCCGGTGGTCTGTGCCGGCCTGCCGGGGGGCTGTGCCGGCCTGCCGGGGGGCTGTGCCGGCCTGCCGGTGGTCTGTGCAGGCATCGTCCGATGGGACTACAAGTCCCATCGGGCGATGCCTGCTACCATGACAGTGATTGACACATTAGCCAATGATGGGACAGTAGTAGTCCCATCAACCGGCTAATGTGTTGAATGTAAAAAAAAAAAAAAAATTTACATGCTACATACATGCTACATACATACAACATGCATACTACATATATACTACATGTAACATACATACTACATACATGCTACATACTACATGCCTGCTACATACATGCTACATACTACATACATGCTACATACATATTACATATATACTACATGCATGCAACATACATACTACATATATACTACATGTAACATACATACTACATATATACTGCATGTAACATACATACTACATACATGCTACATACTACATGCATGCTACATACTACATACATGCTACATACATACTACATATATAATACATATATACTACATGCATGCAACATACATACAACATATATACTACATACATGCAACATGCATACTACATATATACTATATATACTACATGTAACATACATACTACATATATACTACATGCAACATGCATACTACATACATGCTACATACATACTACATACATAATACATATATACTACATGCATGCAACATACATACAACATATATACTACATGCATGCAACATGCATACTACATATATACTATATATACTACATGTAACATACATACTACATATATACTACATGCATGCAACATACATATATACTACATACAATACATACATATAGACATACAGTACATATAACATAGAGTACATACTCACCGTCACTTGTCACTTTGATCCCTGAAGCCATTGTCACCTGAGGGATAAATATCAAAATAAAAAAAACCAATATACTTACCCCGATCCGCAGAAGTCCACGAGGGTCCCACGTCCATCTTGCGTGGAGAACAGCAGCATCAGCTGATGCTACCGTTCTCTACCAGCTCCAGGAATACAATGACGGAAGGTAGGTATCCTTCTGCACTGTATTCCTCCACCACTTTAAAAACAAAAAGTCCCTAGTCTCCTAGTCTCACTTTATGCCATTGCTGCGTGGGAAATTCCCACGCAGCAATGGCATGAAGTGAGACTAGGGACTTTTTTTTTACAGTGGTGGAGGAATACAGGGGAAGAGTCTTGAGGAGATCATTTGCATATTCCCAGTGCCTTCTGGGATAAGTGAAGAGTCTCCGCGAGCTCAACGATCACTGGGTTTTGGCCGTTGCAGCTGAAAAGAGGAAATCGGAAAACCAGGGGAAGAGTCTTGAGGAGATCATTTGCATATTCCCAGTGCCTTCTGGGATAAGTGAAGAGTCTCCGCGAGCTCAACGATCACTGGGTTTTGGCCGTTGCAGCTGAAAAGAGGAAATCGGAAAACCAGGGGAAGAGTCTTGAGGAGATCATTTGCATATTCCCAGTGCCTTCTGGGATAAGTGAAGAGTCTCCGCGAGCTCAACGATCACTGGGTTTTGGCCGTTGCAGCTGAAAAGAGGAAATCGGAAAACCAGGGGAAGAGTCTTGAGGAGATCATTTGCATATTCCCAGTGCCTTCTGGGATAAGTGAAGAGTCTCCGCGAGCTCAACGATCACTGGGTTTTGGCCGTTGCAGCTGAAAAGAGGAAATCGGAAAACCAGGGGAAGAGTCTTGAGGAGATCATTTGCATATTCCCAGTGCCTTCTGGGATAAGTGAAGAGTCTCCGCGAGCTCAACGATCACTGGGTTTTGGCCGTTGCAGCTGAAAAGAGGAAATCGGAAAACCAGGGGAAGAGTCTTGAGGAGATCATTTGCATATTCCCAGTGCCTTCTGCGATAAGTGAAGAGTCTCCGCGAGCTCAACGATCACTGGGTTTTGGCCGTTGCAGCTGAAAAGAGGAAATCGGAAAACCAGGGGAAGAGTCTTGAGGAGATCATTTGCATATTCCCAGTGCCTTCTGGGATAAGTGAAGAGTCTCCGCGAGCTCAACGATCACTGGGTTTTGGCCGTTGCAGCTGAAAAGAGGAAATCGGAAAACCAGGGGAAGAGTCTTGAGGAGATCATTTGCATATTCCCAGTGCCTTCTGGGATAAGTGAAGAGTCTCCGCGAGCTCAACGATCACTGGGTTTTGGCCATTGCAGCTGAAAAGAGGAAATCGGAAAACCAGGGGAAGAGTCTTGAGGAGATCATTTGCATATTCCCAGTGCCTTCTGGGATAAGTGAAGAGTCTCCGCGAGCTCAACGATCACTGGGTTTTGGCCGTTGCAGCTGAAAAGAGGAAATCGGAAAACCAGGGGAAGAGTCTTGAGGAGATCATTTGCATATTCCCAGTGCCTTCTGGGATAAGTGAAGAGTCTCCGCGAGCTCAACGATCACTGGGTTTTGGCCGTTGCAGCTGAAAAGAGGAAATCGGAAAACCAGGGGAAGAGTCTTGAGGAGATCATTTGCATATTCCCAGTGCCTTCTGGGATAAGTGAAGAGTCTCCGCGAGCTCAACGATCACTGGGTTTTGGCCGTTGCAGCTGAAAAGAGGAAATCGGAAAAACCGCGCGCCTATCGGAGCGCGAAATTTGGCTCATCTTTCATCGTTTTTAAGAAATCTCAAGATGGAAGAGGCCAGGAGCCATTTGGTGAGCTGCATTTCTTGCTACATGTTCACAGATTTACCAGTGGAAAAGCCAAACTTCACATGCCACAAATGCAAGCTTGTGTCCCTGTTGGAGGAAAAGTTGCAAAATCTCGAAGAGAGGTTAGCTACGTTGAAGATCATTAAGGAAGGTGAAGAGTTCTTGGACAGAGCAGAATTATCTCTTCATGTTACAGAAAGAGAAGAAATTCGAAGTGCACCTGAAGAAACAGAGGAATGGAGACATGTGACCCAGAGAAGCAGGAGGATCAGGAGGCAGTCAGCACCCATACTGCTCAGGAACCAGTACCAGGCTCTCACGCAGGAAAACAATGAAGAAATACATCAGGATAAGACTTTGCCAACAAACAGCAACCTTGTACGCCCTCAGAGTCCTCCTGGATGGAGAAAGAAAAATGTTGTGAAGAAGAAACGGAGAGTGGTGGTCATGGGGGATTCCCTGCTGAGAGGAACAGAGGCCGCTATCTGCAGACCGGATATAACTACAAGAGAAATGTGCTGTCTTCCAGGTGCAAAAATTAAAGATGTGTCTGACAGGATATCAGGACTCTTCAGACCTACAGATGACTACCCATTCCTGCTACTACATGTGGGGACAAATGACACCGCAAGAAACGACCTGGAAATCATCTGCAGAGACTTTGAAGACTTAGGCAAGAAAGTGAAAGAACTGGGAGCGCAGGTGGTCTTCTCTTCCATCCTCCCAGTGGATGGCCATGGAACAAGGAGGTGGAATAAGATTCTGCAGGTGAACAACTGGCTACGTCGATGGTGCCGTCAGCAACGATTTGGATTTCTGGATCACGGAGTGAACTACTTATACGATGGACTACTTGCTAGAGATGGGGTGCACCTTACGAAGACTGGAAAGCATGTATTTGGAAGTCGCCTTGCTACACTTGTAAGGAGAGCTTTAAACTAGAACAACATGGGAAGGGAAGCAAAAGACCAGAAAAAGCCATACACCTGACAAATGCTATTGAGAACTCTGCTATTAGAAGTGGAAAGGAAGAACAAAGACGAAAGAATCTAATTAATAAAAATATTGGAGAAAGAGAAACCAATCACAAACTAAAATGTTTCTATACTAATGCACAAAGCATGGGCAACAAACAAGGAGAATTGGAACTACTAACACAGGAAAAGAAATATGATGTAATTGGAATCACTGAAACTTGGTGGGACAATACACATGATTGGAATACAAGACTAGAAGGATACAACTTATTTGCAAGAAACAGACTTGATAAACGAGGAGGGGGTGTCGCATTGTATGTTCGAAACGCGTATATCTGCACAGAGATTGAAGCTTCAGAGACTGGGAGTTCTGTGGAAACTGTTTGGGTAAGAATACAAGGACAGAACAATGGAAAGGACACCATTGTAGGCATTTACTACAGGCCGCCTGTGCAAGCCGAAGATATAGATGAACTCTTTATGCATCAGATGGCCAAGTTCTCCAAAAAATATGACATAGTTGTCATGGGAGATTTCAACTATCCAGACATTTGTTGGGAATCTCTCTCAGGCAAAACTAACAGGTCAAGGAAATTCTTATCCTCTCTTGCTGACAACTTTATCTTCCAAAAGGTAAGGGAGAAAACAAGGGGAACTGCTACCTTGGATCTAATCCTTATAAACAGGGAGGAAATGGTTGAGGAGGTAAAAGTGGCTGGGACCATAGGAGGTAGCGACCATGCTATTTTAGAATTTTGGATAACTAGAGGTGGAAGACCTGTGAAGACTCAGACGTCAAGGTTAGATTTCAGAAAGGCAGATTTTAAGGGATTCAGAAAGAGAATTGGAGGGATCCAATGGCTGGATATCCTTAAAGACAAAAATGTCCAGGAAGGATGGGAAATCTTGAAAAATGAAATTCTCAAAGCACAGTTGTTAACAATTCCGAAAAGAGGGAAGAATAGGAAGCATTTAGCCCCTTAGCTAGGGTTCCGTCTGTACCCCTAGGTCAGTTCCCCCTAACCTTCCTTCCTTCTTTCTTCCAGCGTTCCTGCCCTGGCTCCATCCTGATCGGTCCTGGTTCCCTACGTTCTGTTTCCTCCTGCTCCGGGTCTACTCTAGTCAGTATCCTTTGGCCTTTCCCTCTGTACACTCCCTGGGTCGTCCCTTTGGTTCCGGCTGTCGTGGTCTCACCCCCTTGGGCCTGCCCCTAACACTCCCTGTATAGGGGGTGGTCATCACCTGGGCCGCTCGCCCTCGGGGGCTCTGGAGCCACGACCCAGAGGGTCCACTCTCTGGTTCCTACTTAGAACCGTAACAGAACAAACAGGCCATGGACCCCGCTGGAGCCGCTGCGGCTCAAAAGGAGTTGCTGTTTTTGCGGGAGAATCAAACTCGTATCATGGCTTTCATGAAATCCATGGATTCTCGTCTTTCCGGGCTCCAGTCCTCTGACCCTGGGAATGCCTCCCAACTGGCTGGACTGCAGCAGGAACTGGCCCAGCAAAGAGATACCCAGACCCATATACTCAGTTATATGGCCTCCATAGATGACCGCCTACTCTCCTTACAGTCGGCTGCTGCAGCCCCCGTTCCAGCCCAGGCGCCTCACCCGCCACCCCGTTTAGCTAAGCCGCCCCGCTATAACGGGGATCCCAAGCTGTGCCGAGGTTTCCTGAATCAATGCCGCCTCCATTTCGAGCTCCTGCCCCTGCAATATCCCACTGAGCGGGCTAAGGTGGCTTTTGTTGTCTCCCATCTTGAGGGAGACGCTTTAGCGTGGGTTAACCCCCTCTGGGAACGTGATGATCCGGTAGTCTCCCAGCTAAGTACTTTCTTCGAGACGTTTCGTCGAGTGTTCGACGAGCCGGGTCGCCTGGCCTCTACTACGGAATCTTTATTTAACCTCCACCAAGGGTCCCAAACCGTGGGTCAGTATGCCATCCGATTCCGAACCTTGTCTTCTGATTTGGGATGGAATAACGAGGCCTTGGTAGGGGCCTTTTGGCGAGGCCTCGCGGGTCGAATTAAGGATGAGTTAGCTGGGCGGGATACTCCCACTGCTTTAGAAGATCTCATTTCGCTAGCCACACGTATCGACCTTAGGTTCCAGGAACGTGCTCGCGAGAGGAGACTTCCCCGTGCTTCCCCAACCATTCGCGGTCTACCCTGTCTCCGGCCCGGAATATCCGCTTCTGCTTCCATGCCTGAACCCATGCAAGTAGACCGGCTTAAGGTATCTGGACAACGCCGAGAGGAAAGACGCACTCACGGTCTCTGCTTCTACTGTGGTAGTGACTCCCATCTGGTCCGTACCTGCCCGGAACGTCCGGAAAACTCCTCCGCCTAGGTCAGGTAAGAGAGGCCTCCCTAGGTGTGTATGATACCTCTCTACCCCTCACTCTGTCTGTCTTGTTGCACGTTGGTGGAAAACGTTTTTCTCTGGCAGCCTATGTGGATTCCGGCGCAGCGGGAAATTTTATTAGGCTCAAAGAGGTTCTTAAATTTTCGGTCCCGGTCAAGACCTTAGAAACTCCACGGATCCTTGCTTCCGTGGACGGTAAACCTCTCCAAGAGACCATTACCTTGGTCACCCATGAGGTAGAACTCCAGGTAGGGGCCCTACACAAGGAGAGGATTGCTTTTTATGTCCTAGCGAGCATCTCTCACCCTATCCTTTTAGGCCTTCCCTGGCTACGAGCCCACGGCCCTACCTTAGACTGGCATAAGGGTAATATCCTGCGCTAGGGGAGTCCTGTAGGTCTGGGTGTCTGCTGCCGCTGCGTCCCGTGGGTGGTTCTCCTTCCCCCTCCTTAACCTCCGGGTTGCCCGTTGCTTACAGCTCTTTTTCGGATGTTTTTGACAAGAGGGAGTCCGAGAACCTTCCGCCTCACCGACCCTATGATTGCCCCATCGAGCTCGTCCCTGGAGCCACTCCTCCGCGGGGTAGGATTTATCCGCTCTCGCTGGCAGAGACGCAAGCCATGTCGGAATACGTTCAAGAGAACTTAGCCAAGGGTTTCATACGGAAGTCTTCCTCCCCTGCGGGCGCAGGCTTCTTTTTTGTCAAGAAGAAGGACGGGTCGCTCCGCCCGTGCATTGATTACAGAGGTCTGAACAGCATCAGGATTAAGAACAAGTACCCGTTACCCCTCATCCCCGAACTCTTTGATCGCCTGAGAGGGGCGCACATATTTACCAAACTTGATCTTCGAGGAGCCTATAACTTGGTCCGAATTTGCGCTGGGGATGAGTGGAAGACCGCATTCAACACCCGTGACGGTCACTATGAATACCTGGTGATGCCGTTTGGCCTCTGTAACGCACCAGCGGTATTCCAGGAGCTCGTTAACGATATTTTTCGGGATCTCCTTTACTCCTGTGTCGTGGTTTATCTTGACGACATTCTTGTCTTCTCTCCAGATCTCTCCACCCATCGACGAGATGTACGGCAAGTGTTGCAGCGTCTAAGAGAGAACCACCTATTTGCCAAGTTGGAGAAATGCGCCTTCGAACAACCGTCTCTGCCGTTCCTTGGGTATATCGTTTCGAAGTCTGGGTTGAGGATGGATCCCGAGAAAGTGTCCACGATCCTGGCCTGGCCCCGTCCCCTTGGTCTCAAAGCCATTCAACGCTTTCTCGGCTTTGCTAACTATTATAGGCAATTCGTTCCTCATTTTTCCACCATAACCAAGCCCATCTCTGCTCTCGTGCGCAAAGGAGCCAATCCCCGCCTCTGGCCTCCCGAGGCAGAAGACGTCTTTCAAACTCTGAAGAGAGAATTCGCTACAGCGCCCGTTCTCCACCGTCCTGATGCCGAGAGACCCTTCATTCTCGAGGTCGACGCATCCTCCGTGGGAGCGGGGGTGGTTCTCCTGCAAAGAACCTCCTCTGGCCGGACTGTCACCTGTGGGTTCTTTTCTAAAGCCTTTTCTCCCCCCGAACGCAATTACTCCATTGGGGACAAGGAACTACTGGCAATCAAACTGGCTTTAGAGGAATGGCGTTACCTTCTCGAAGGAGCTGTCCATCCCTTTACGATATTTACCGACCACAAGAATTTGGCCTATGTTCAGTCTGCCCAAAGGCTCAATCCCCGGCAAGCCCGATGGTCCCTATTTTTTGGACGCTTTGATTTCGAGCTCCGCTTTCGTCCGGGTAATAAGAACATCATAGCTGATGCCCTATCAAGATCATTTCTCCCGACCGATGAAGAGAGCCCCGCTCACATCATCGATCCAGCAAAAATCGTCACCCTAGCCCCTCTAAGTTTGGTCAACCCACCACCAGGCAAGACCTTGGTATTGGACCATGACAGAGTAAGGGTTCTGCACTGGGGACACTCTTCTAAGTTCGCCGGGCATGTCGGAGCCAAGAGGACTCTATCCCTCATCTCCCGCCATTATTGGTGGCCTTCACTCCGCCAGGACGTCCTGGAATTTACCGCTTCTTGCTCATCCTGCGCCCGGAATAAGATTCCACGACAGCTACCCTCTGGTCTCTTACATCCTTTGCCGGTTCCATCAGTTCCCTGGAGCCACATCGCCATGGATTTCGTCATGGATCTACCTCCATCTTCCGGCTGCTCTGTCATTTTGGTGGTGGTAGACCGTTTTTCCAAAATGGCTCACTTCATCCCGCTACCTGGTCTGCCTTCTGCGCCCGAGTTGGCGAAGATCTTCGTGCATCATGTTTTCCGACTTCATGGTTTTCCCCAGCACATCGTGTCTGACCGTGGTGTTCAATTCACCTCTCGTTTCTGGAGAGCTCTCTCTAGCTCAATGGGGGTAGTCCTGGATTTCTCCTCCGCCTATCATCCACAATTCAACGGCCAAGTGGAGCGGATCAATCAGGTGTTAACCACTTATCTTCGACATTTTTCTAATGCACACCAAAGTAACTGGGTCTCACTGCTTCCCTGGGCGGAATTTGCTCACAACAATCACCCCAACGAGTCCTCTTCCAAATCTCCCTTTTTCATAGTTTTTGGGCAGCATCCGGGCATTCCCCTTCCCGTGTCCCCCACCTCGGGCGTGCCGGCGGCGGACTCCTTGTCCTCAGAATTCTCTAAAATTTGGGAGGAGACTAAAAGGTCCCTTGAGAGAGCTAGCGATCGGATGAAAAGATACGCCGACAAGAGGCGCCTGGACACCCCTCCTTATCATCCAGGCGATAAGGTCTGGCTGTCCTCGCGCTTCCTCCGACTTAAAATCCCCTCTTATAAGTTAGGTCCACGTTACGTTGGCCCCTTTGAGGTTTTGGCTCGCATCAATGATGTAACCTATAAACTAAAATTGCCTGCCTCTCTGCGGATCCCCGACACTTTCCATGTCTCGCTTCTCAAACCCTCAGTGTTTTAATCGCTTTCAGCCAGCCTCGTCCCACGCTCCGCAACCTAGCTCCGCTGGGGACGTCTTTGCTGTCAGGGACATCCTGGCAAAGAGGACCGTCCGAGGTAGAACCTTCTTTCTGGTAGATTGGGAAGGATTCGGTCCTGAGGAAAGGTCATGGGAGCCCCGGGAGAACATCAATGCTCCTCATATCATGAGAAGGTTTCTATCCCGCCTGAAGAAGGAGGGGAGTAAGAGAGGGGGTACTATTACGTGCCCCGATGCTCACCTGGGGTCCCCCTCCTCCCGGTGCATCCCTCCTTCATCCTCGCGCCGTGCCCTGTCTGGCTTTGCAGGGTCACGGCGCGTCAGAGGCACGCACATGCGCACTCGCTCGTTTCTGACCGCGGGGCATCCTGGGAGCACGTGACCCGGTGGCTCCTCCCCAACATGGCGGCGCCCACCGGGTATTTCTGTCTCGCGTCTTGAATGGTAAGACGCCTGTTTGTCTTTCTCTGTGGCGCTTGGCGTTCCTGCGCAGCGTCGCCCCGACTCTCAGGTCCCCCCTCTCTCCTAGTCTGCGCTCTGCTCTCCGCTCCATAGCCCCATCTGGACCCCTGCTCAGCTCCCTCTGCTGCCTCTGTGCCTGACCCTCGCCGGGTCCTTCCCTGCTGCTGTCATCGGTAGCCCCTTAGCTAGGGTTCCGTCTGTACCCCTAGGTCAGTTGCCCCTAACCTTCCTTCCTTCTTTCTTCCAGCGTTCCTGCCCTGGCTCCATCCTGATCGGTCCTGGTTCCCTACGTTCTGTTTCCTCCTGCTCCGGGTCTACTCTAGTCAGTATCCTTTGGCCTTTCCCTCTGTACACTCCCTGGGTCGTCCCTTTGGTTCCGGCTGTCGTGGTCTCACCCCCCTTGGGCCTGCCCCTAACACTCCCTGTATAGGGGGTGGTCATCACCTGGGCCGCTCGCCCTCGGGGGCTCTGGAGCCACGACCCAGAGGGTCCACTCTCTGGTTCCTACTTAGAACCGTAACAGTTATATCAACGAAAGACTGATTCTAGGCCATCAGAAAGAACACCAACTCCATCACCATCATCAACCCTCTCTCAGTCCGCCCTGTCCACCGCTACTTCCACCATATGCAGCTCTCAAGTCCAGCTCACCCTCCCAGACACTATGAGTAGGTCAAGAAAGTACTCAGTCTCTCATCCACGTACACTGGGTTTGAACGCCCACATTGCCAAACTAATCTCGTTTGAGATGATGCCCTTTCGGTTGGTGGAAAGCACAGCTTTCCGCGAACTCATGGCCTATGCAGTACCACGCTATGACCTACCCAGTCGCCACTTCTTCTCTCGCAAAGCCATCCCAGCCCTCCACCATCATGTGAAAGACCGCATTGTCCATGCACTCAAGCAGTCAGTGAGCGGAAAGGTGCACCTCACAACTGATGCATGGTCCAGTCGGCATGGCCAGGGCCGTTACGTGTCCATCACTGCGCACTGGGTTAATGTGGTGGATGCAGGGTCCACAGGGGACAGCGGTGGTGGGACAGTGCTGCCTAGCCCACGGTATAGGAAACAGTTGGCTGTAGGCGTTCGACCCTCCTCCTCCTCCTCCTCCTCCTCCAGAAGCGAAAGCTCGTCCACAGAGCGCAGTTGTACGAGCACTCCATCTGCAGCTGCCACTGTTGCAAACGATGTGTCCCCCTATCGAGCAGCTAGTGGAAAGCGTCAGCAGGCTGTGTTGCAGATGATGTGTTTGGGCGACAGACACACCGCCGAGGTGCTGGCCGAGTACTTGAAGCGACAAACTGAGTCATGGCTGGGCAGTGTACATCTTGAGGCAGGCAAGGTAGTTAGTGATAACGGCCGTAATTTTGTGGCAGCCATAGCCCTTTCAAAACTCAGCCACATACCTTGCTTGGCTCACACCTTGAACCTGGTGGTGCAGTGCTTCCTCAAAAATTATCCGGAGTTAACAGCCCTGCTCCAGAAGGTGCGAAGACTGTGCGCGCACATCCGCCGGTCGCCTGTACACTCCGTTCGTATGCAGAAGCTGCAGCGATTGCTCCACCTTCCCAACCACCGCCTCATTATCGACATTGCAACAAGGTGGAACTCCACCCTGCACATGGTGGAGCGGCTGTGCGAGCAGAGGCAGGCCATAATGCATTTGTGGGAGGATACACGGCCAGGCACTTTGAGAGCAGACATGGAGTTGACAGGCGTGCAGTGGTCGAAACTGAAAGACCTTTGTAAAGTCCTTCAGTGTTTTGAGGAATGCACACGGCTGGTAAGCGCAGACGACGCCATCCTAAGCATGAGCATCCCACTTATGCGTCTGCTCATGCAAACTTTGACGCACCTTAAGGAGCAGGCGTCTGCAGCCAATGTTGATGAGGAGGAAGAGGAGGAGGGAATCCTTGATGACATTCAGCCATTGTCTGCTCAGGGACCTCTCCGACCCCCTGACGAAGGATTCATTCCGAAACGTACGTCGGGCGTGTGTAGCTCATCCAGCAGCGTTCCTCCAAGGTATATACCCTCTATTCTTCCCTCCTTTCCCCTACACTCACTCTTTTTTTTTTTATTTATTTATTTTTGGAATTTGCATTTTTTGCACTTTATACCATCACATTGGTTTCTCTCCTTGCTGATTGTTTTGCATCACCACATGGTTCTATGCACAGACACTTGTTTGAGCCTATATGGTCTCCATATATTTTATGTCACTTTTTTAAGGAGCCAATGTATAGAGGGATAAAATATAGTTATTTATTAATGGGGAACGCCGTGCTTTATTAACCTATATAGGTGTATATATAAAATTCTTTTGAGCACACATCTTTTTTATATGTATTCGTATTACTATTACTTAATAAAGGTATTTTAATCGTATATCTGTTTTATGACTTTTTTATTATTCATATATCTTATTTAATTTTTATATACATTTTTTGACCAAAATTTGGGTTTTTCTTTGATTCGGTTTACAAATCTTTTCTCGAATGGTCTACCATTCTTCCAGTGGCACACACTTATACACGTTGAAAAAGGTATACTAATAGAATTATAACCATTTCATTATTATTGTTATATAAAAAATATATATTTTTTTTTTTTTCACGTGTTTTTTGTGGTATTGCCTTTAAATCAGGTTATTTTGAGTTATCTTTGACGTATCGGAGCATGATGAGTTGTGGTATGTGTTAAAGGGGCGCTCTTTCGCCCAGGGCACATGAAAACCTGCAGCCAGCCCTCCCCCCCCACAACTTTAGCCAAATAACACCCATTTTTCAGTGCGTAACTTATATTATGAAGTTAATTAAGGTTGACAAGCTTAAGTAAGAAGAATTGATGCTTTTGGCATTCAAATGGGCACTGTTGGTGTGTTTCCTGTCCTCCTCTCACTGCCGACTTTTATTCCCCATTGACTTACATTGGGTTTCGTGTTTCGGGACGACCCCGACTTTTCCCTATAATCGGACGATCTTGCTCGACCCGACTTTTGGAAAAGTCGGGTTTCACGAAACGAAACGCGACCCTAAAAAACCAAAAGTCGCTCAACTCTACTTGTAACCCCTCTACTACACTTCTTATTAAAGGATACATGAAAACTTATTAATTTGTGATCACTGTTACCCAAGTGACCCCCAACCCTTACATTTGATATGCGGTCTGGCCTGTTGGTTAATATTAGGTCTAGCAGTGCCCCCCCCTCTTGTTGGGTCCTGAACCAGTTGTGAAAGGTAATTGTCTCTCATAGTAGTCAAAAACCTATTACCTTTGCTGGAGCTGCAGGTTTCTGTTCCCCAATGTATTTCAGGGTAGTTGAAGTCCCCCATAATAATGACTTCTCCTTGAGTCGCAGCTTCATCTATTTGCTGTTTAATAGAGTAGGGCCCGATCAAAAGAGTCTTCCTTGTGGTGGGGGCTTAAAAAATCTTTTGGCAAAAACAAAAGCTGATGGCTGTATGTGATCTGGTGTTCGATGGGAACTACTAATGTGTGATTGGTGAGGACGTGATGCAGAAGTGGAGTTTTTCCAAGACTGGGCAGAGGACTGTGGAAGGTTCAAGGGGTGGAGGAGGGCCTGAGGTGGAGCCTGGGCAGAATCTCAAGGGGGCCAAAAAACTTTGCCAATATGGGGCTTCAAAATTCCTGGTGACAGCCCTGCCTGTGTGAATGCTACCTAATGTCTGATAGTAAGAAATCCTTCATTGTGTGGGTTTATATAATAGTATTTATGCACTCATAGAAATATAGATCTATCAATAAAAGTATCCTCTAAAGAAAGCAGCACTATACAAAACTGACATTGCAAACGAGAGCAAGCTTCAGAGTATCGACCCAGTATCCTCCATATATACATGGCCCATCCTTTGCCACACTGGAGGGATGAGAGACCCATAGATGGGTGTCTGTCAATTTGGTAGACGGCACTAAATTGGGCTTAGAAGGTTAATGCTGTTAACACTTTATAGCCATGATAAAATTGAACCTGGAACAAAATATACAATGGTAAGTTCAAAAATACAATAAAGCATTTATCATACAAGCAATAATTAAAACATTTTAGGACAATGATTATAAACAGGGCAGGTGGGCGGGAAATGCTTCATCCTGTTCATCCTGTGCAAGAAAGAGGGAGAGACACAGATATGAATTAAATGGAAAAGCAACGATTTCTCTGGCGAGTTATTTGAATGTTCGGCCTACGTCCACCTGTCTGACAGACGGTATTCTAGTGGCTTGTAGCAGCAGCAGCAGCATTCATAGAACACAATGCTTGCATGTGTTCTATTCCTGGAACAATGGGACCACGTGTCACAATGGGACCACGTGTCACAATGGGCAGCCCACAGTCTGTAGCAGCTGCGCAGTAGTAGTCAGCTTCAGTCTGCTGAGGGAGCCTCAGCAGACAGGTGGGCGATGCTCGCAAGGGAGATGGAAAAAGAGCTTGCTCACTTCACTCCACGCATCATTTCAGTATCTGCAGTACCTCTGAGAATGGTGCACTCACTCTCTTAAGCGGTTTCCAAAGACAGATTGAATTGAAATCGGGATACACAAGTAGTGTTTTCAAAGCATGATTTGAATGCTTTTTTCAAATGTCGTTGCTCTGTAATTAGTTTTTCTTGGTCCAAGTTGCACATTTCCAATTCCTTGGCCTTGATTTAGCTTGACCAACTCTTCTACTACTACTACTACTACTACTACTACTACTACTACTACTACTACTACTACTACTCTTATTCACCTCTATATGGGAGGCATTGCACTGTATTCAATCTGTCAGTAAAATAACGATCTATCTTGGCCTTTGCTGCTTGGTAGGTTCAGGTGTGACAAGCTGCAGTAATGTGTTTGGCTTTGGATAGCTACATTTCTGCACACCCACCTGC
This sequence comes from Dendrobates tinctorius, assembly GCF_039654945.1. Lineage (NCBI taxonomy): Eukaryota > Metazoa > Chordata > Amphibia > Anura > Dendrobatidae > Dendrobates > Dendrobates tinctorius. Next base: position 1,349,270 of record NW_027362018.1, on the reverse strand, counting down.
TACAAGGCCTGCAGCCCCTTCCCCTCAGTACTTCCCCAGTCTTAATTCAAGCATTCAATTCCTACCACATCCCTCATGCAATGATATGTCGTTTCATTTTTGAAACATTGTCCCCCTCTTGTGGCATTCCAACTTTGAAATTTACTGTTCAATTTTGAATTAATTCATATATGAATTAAATGGAAAAGCAACGATTTATCTGGCGAGTTATTTGAATGTTCGGCCTACGTCCACCTGTCTGACAGACAGTATTCTAGTGGCTTGTAGTTGCAGCAGCAGCAGCAGCTAGGTGCGCTGCTTGCCTGCAGTAAATAGGATGTGTTCCATCTATGGAACACTGTGATAGGAATCATGCCATTCATAGAACACAATGCTTGGATGTGTTCTATTCCTGGAACAATGGGACCACGTGTCACAATGGGACCACGTGTCACAATGGGCAGCCCACATTCTGTAGCAGCTGCGCAGTAGTAGTCAGCTTCAGTCTGCTGAGGGAGCCTCAGCAGACAGGTGGGCGATTCTCGCCAGGGAGATGGAAAAAGAGCTTGCTCACTTCACTCCACGCATCATTTCAGTATCTGCAGTTCCTCTGAGAATGGTGCACTCACTCTTTTAAGCGGTTTTCAAAGACAGATTGAATTGAAATCGGGATACACAAGTAGTGTTTTCAAAGCATGATTTGAATGCTTTTTTCAAATGTCGTTGCTCTGTAATTAGTTTTTCTTGGTCCAAGTTGCACATTTCCAATTCCTTAGCCTTGATTTAACTTGACCAACTCTTCTACTACTACTACTACTACTACTACTATTACTACTACTACTACTACTACTCTTATTCACCTCTATATGGGAGGCATTGCACTGTATTCAATCTGTCAGTAAAATAACGATCTATCTTGGCCTTTGCTGCTTGGTAGGTATAGGTGTGACAAGCTGCAGTAATGTGTTTGGCTTTGGATAGCTACATTTCTGCACACCCACCTGCTACAAGGCCTGCAGCCCCTTCCCCTCAGTACTTCCCCAGTCTTAATTCAAGCATTTAATTCCTACCACATCCTTCATGCAATGATATGTCGTTTCATTTTTGAAACATTGTCCCCCTCTTGTGGCCTTCCAACTTTGAAATTTACTGTTCAATTTTGAATTAATTCATATATGAATTAAATGGAAAAGCAACGATTTATCTGGTGAGTTATTTGAATGTTCGGCCTACGTCCACCTGTCTGACAGACGGTATTCTAGTGGCTTGTAGCAGCAGCAGCAGTAGCAGCTAGGTGCGCTGCTTGCCTGCAGTAAATAGGATGTGTTACATCCATGGAACACTGTGATAGGAATCATGCCATTCATAGAACACAATGCTTGGATGTGTTCTATTCCTGGAACAATGGGACCACGTGTCACAATGGGACCACGTGTCACAATGGGCAGCCCACAGTCTGTAGCAGCTGCGCAGTAGTAGTCAGCTTCAGTCTGCTGAGGGAGCCTCAGCAGACAGGTGGGCGATTCTCGCCAGGGAGATGGAAAAAGAGCTTGCTCACTTCACTCCACGCATCATTTCAGTATCTGCAGTTCCTCTGAGAATGGTGCACTCAATCTCTCAAAGGGAAGGTGCCGCAATTTTATATAATTTGCAAAAAAATAGTAAGTTACAAAACATGTTGTTTCAGCAAATGTACTAACCAGGATTTATGGTTTGTTTGTAATAATGTTTTCATGTAGCCACTGGGCGCTGACATCTTGATTTGCAGATCTGTGGAGGACTCATACAGTCTGCAAATATGGCCGTCCCTGCACATAGGAAACTGCGGTCGGCTTCCGACCGCACATTGCAGCCTCAGTAGCAGAGAACTGGGCACGCCCCTGTGGGCTGCACCATTCACTGCTGTAGGTGTGGCTGGGCGCCATTTTACTGTAGCCCAGTGCTATCTGCTGAGCTCCACTTACCCTCTATCACAGGACCACTTGTGGCATAACGGGTCCTGTGTTGTGAGGAGAGGCTGAAGAAAAGCAGAAGGTGGTCAGCAGAGGAGAGAAGCGCTCACTGGAGCCGGAGGATGGAGAGTGGTGAGTGCGGGTGACTTTCATCTATGCTCCTCTGTACTGCTTACTCCAGGCTCAGCCCTGTGCTTCCTGCTCCAGCGTCCTCCTGCTCTGTCTCCGCCTCCTCACTCACAGCCCCAGTGATCTCCGGTAATCTGACACCTTTGCTTTTATGGCTGTCTGAGGAGGACAGTGACTTATACAGCCCATAGTCTTGTGTATAATTGGGGGGGGCTGGAAGTTTCACCAGTGTGGGCATATCTGTAATACTGTCTGCTGAGCCGTGTATCTAATCCTCTCCTGTGTGATACTGCCTGCTGAGCCGTGCATCTAATCCTCTTCTGTGTGATACTGCCTGCTGAGTCGTGCATCTAATCCTCTTCTGTGTGATACTGCCTGCTGAGCCGTGTATCTAATCCTCTCCTGTGTGATACTGCCTGCTGAGCCGTGTATCTAACCCTATCCTGTGTGATACTGCCTGCTGAGCCGTGTATCTAATCCTCTCCTGTGTGATACTGACTGCTGAGCCGTGTATCTAATCCTCTCCTGTGTGATACTGACTGCTGAGCCGTGTATGTAATCCTATCCTGTGTGATACTGTATTCTGAGCCGGGTATCTAATCCTCTCCTGTGTGATACTTTCTGCTGAGCCGTGTATCTAATCCTCTCCTGTGTGATACTGTCTGCTGAGCCGTGTATCTAATCCTCTCCTGTGTGATACTGTCTGCTGAGCTGTGTATCTAATCCTATCCTGTGTGATACTGTATTCTGAGCCGGGTATCTAATCCTCTCCTGTGTGATACTTTCTGCTGAGCCGTGTATCTAATCCTCTCCTGTGTGATACTGTCTGCTGAGCCATGTATCTAATCCTCTCCTGTGTGATACTGTCTGCTGAGCTGTGTATCTAATCCTATCCTGTGTGATACTGTATTCTGAGCCGGGTATCTAATCCTCTCCTGTGTGATACTTTCTGCTGAGCTGTGTATCTAATCCTCTCCTGTGTGATACTGACTGCTGAGCCGTGTATCTAATCCTCTCCTGTGTGATACTGACTGCTGAGCCGTGCATCTAATCCTCTTCTGTGTGATACTGCCTGCTGAGCCGTGCATCTAATCCTCTTCTGTGTGATACTGCCTGCTGAGCCGTGTATCTAATCCTCTCCTGTGTGATACTGCCTGCTGAGCCGTGTATCTAATCCTCTCCTGTGTGATACTGACTGCTGAGCCGTGTATGTAATCCTATCCTGTGTGATACTGACTGCTGAGCCGTGTATCTAATCCTATCCTGTGTGATACTGTATTCTGAGCCGTGTATCTAATCCTCTCCTGTGTGATGCTGCCTGCTGAGCCGTGTATCTAATCCTATCCCATGTGATACTGCCTGCTGAGCCGTGTATCTAATCCTCTCCTGTGTTATGCTGCCTGCTGAGCCGTGTATCTAATCCTATCCCGTGTGATACTGCTCTCCTGAAATACTCTGTGCTGCTGTCACTCTGCTCCCAGAATCCTTGCTGCCTGCCATCCTCGGTGACCGAAGACCCCATTCCTCTCCTCAGATCCCGTCCTGGCGATGTGTGAAACCGAGGGGACAGGGGCCTGATGTATGGTGGAAGGAGCAGGGCGACAGCAGCACAGAGTATTTCAGGAGAGCAGTGTGTGCTGGTCTGTGGGGGGCGCCCTGTTCGGTGCCAGGGATTGTACAAAGAGCGCTGTGTTTTATTCACATGGATGAACCGTCTGCTTGTCTGCTCCACAGAAATCCAGGAAACATGTCTGCTGATTGATGGCCTGTTGTGATCCAGACTTTACATGCAAAGACAGTCAGTAACTTTGCAAGCCCCATCAAAATGGCTGCTCACTGTGTCTATAGATGTCATAGGTTTTTGTGCCACATTTCAGTAGCTGCTCCCCCTAGTGTTAACAAGTGGAAATGCCAAACTTTTTAAAATTATTTTTCATATTTTGCAAAATTAAAAACAAACGATAATATTTTTTAAGAAAATGTAAACATTAATTCTTTACATTTTTTCAATTGCTGAAAAAAAATTTTTTGGATGGCACCTTCCCTTTAAGCGGTTTCCAAAGACAGATTGAATTGAAGTCGGGATACACAAGTAGTGTTTTCAAAGCATGATTTGAATGCTTTTTTCAAATGTCGTTGCTCTGTAATAAGTTTTTCTTGGTCCAAGTTGCACATTTCCAATTCCTTAGCCTTGATTTAACTTGACCAACTCTTCTACTACTACTACTACTACTACTACTACTCTTATTCACCTCTATATGGGAGGTATTGCACTGTATTCAATCTGTCAGTAAAATAACGATCTATCTTGGCCTTTGCTGCTTGGTAGGTACAGGTGTGACAAGCTGCAGTAATGTCTTTGCCTTTGGATAGCTACATTTCTGCACACCCACCTTCTACAAGGCCTGCAGCCCCTTCACCTCAGTACTTCCCCAGTCTTAATTCAAGCATTCAATTCCTACCACATCCCTCATGCAATGATATGTCGTTTCATTTTTGAAACATTGTCCCCCTCTTGTGGCCTTCCAACTTTGAAATTTACTGTTCAATTTTGAATTAATTCATATATGAATTAAAATGGAAAAGCAACGATTTATCTGGCGAGTTATTTGAATGTTCGGCCTACGTTCACCTGTCTGACAGACGGTATTCTAGTGGCTTGTAGCAGCAGCAGCAGCTAGGTGCGCTGCTTGCCTGCAGTAAATAGGATGTGTTCCATCCATGGAACACTGTGATAGGAATCATGCCATTCATAGAACACAATGCTTGGATGTGTTCTATTCCTGGAACAATGGGACCACGTGTCACAATGGGACAACGTGTCACAATGGGCAGCCCACAGTCTGTAGCAGCTGCGCAGTAGTAGTCAGCTTCAGTCTGCTGAGGGAGCCTCAGCAGACAGGTGGGCGATGCTCGCCAGGGAGATGGAAAAAGAGCTTGCTCACTTCACTACACGCATCATTTCAGTATCTGCAGTTCCTATGAGAATGGTGCACTCACTCTCTTAAGCGGTTTCCAAACACAGATTGAATTTGGGCCCTATTGAATAATGAATGTTTTGAATTTTCTCCAAAAGTAATGTAGTTGCAAACTCATGCTTTTAGAGACTTGTTTGGGCTCATGAGAGTAGAAAAACATCAAAAATTTCAGTCCTGCATGATTCTACCATGAAATGTGTGTTCATTCAAACCACTGTTTTTTGATATTTTGGGCCCTATTGAATAATGAATGTTTTGAATTTTCTCCAAAAGTAAAGTAGTTGCAAACTCATCCTTTTGAAACTTGTTTGGGCTGTTGAGAGGAGTAAAAACCATCAAAAATTTCAATCCTGCATGATTCTACCAAGAAATGATTCTTCATTCAAAACGCTGATTTTTGCTATTGGGTTCTATTGAATAATGAATGTTTTGAATTTTCTCCAAAAGTAAAGTAGTTGCAAACTCATGCTTTTAGAGACTTGTTTGGGCTCATGAGAGGAGTAGAAAAACATCAAAAATTTCAGTCCTGCACGATTCTACCAAGAAATGTGAGTGTTCATTCAAACCGCTGGTTTTTGATAGTTTGGGTCCTATTGAATAATGAATGTTTTGAATTTTCTCCAAAAGTAAAGTAGTTGCAAACTCATCCTTTTAGAAACTTGTTTGGGCTGTTGAGAGGAGTAAAAAACCATCAAAAATTTCAATCCTGCATGATTCTACCAAGAAATGTGATTCTTCATTCAAAACCTGATTTTTGCTATTCGGCTCTATTGAATAATGAATGTTTTGAATTTTCTCCAAAAGTAAAGCAGTTGCAAACTCATGCTTTTAAACTCTTGTTTGGGCTCATGAGAGGAGTAGAAAAACATCAAAAATTTCAGTCCTGCACGATTCTACCAAGAAATGTGAGTGTTCATTCAAACCGCTGGTTTTTGATAGTTTGGGCCCTATTGAATAATGAATGTTTTGAATTTTCTCCAAAAGTAAAGTAGTTGCAAACTCATGCTTTTAGAGACTTGTTTGGGCTCATGAGAGTAGAAAAACATCAAAAATTTCAGTCCTGCATGATTCTACCACGAAATGTGTGTTCATTCAAACCGCTGGTTTTTGATATTTTGGGCCCTATTGAATAATGAATGTTTTGAATTTTCTCCAAAAGTAAAGTAGTTGCAAACTCATCCTTTTGAAACTTGTTTGGGCTGTTGAGAGGAGTAAAAAACCATCAAAAATTTCAATCCTGCATGATTCTACCAAGAAATGTGATTCTTCATTCAAAACCTGATTTTTGCTATTGGGCTCTATTGAATAATGAATGTTTTGAATTTTCTCCAAAAGTAAAGTAGTTGCAAACTCATCCTTTTAGAGACTTGTTTGGGCTCATGAGAGGAGTAGAAAAACATCAAAAATTTCAGTCCTGCACGATTCTACCTAGAAATGTGAGTGTTCATTCAAACCGCTGGTTTTTGATAGTTTGGGCCCTATTGAATAATGAATGTTTTGAATTTTCTCCAAAAGTAAAGTAGTTGCAAACTCATCCTTTTAGCAAAAATCAGCGTTTTGAATGAAGAATCACATTTCTTGGTAGAATCATGCAGGATTGAAATTTTTGATGGTTTTTTACTCCTCTCAACAGCCCAAACAAGTTTCTAAAAGGATGAGTTTGCAACTACTTTACTTTTGGAGAAAACTCAAAACATTCATTATTCAATAGGGCCCAAAATATCAAAAACCAGCGGTTTGAATGAACACACATTTCTTGGTAGAATCGTGCAGGACTGAAATTTTTGATGTTTTTCTACTCCTCTCATGAGCCCAAACATGTCTCTAAATGCATGAGCTTGCAACTACTTTACTTTTGGAGAAAATTCAAAACATTCATTATTCAATAGAACCCAATACCAAAAATCAGCATTTTGAATGAAGAATCACATTTCTTGGTAGCATCATGCAGGATTGAAATTTTTGATGTTTTTTTACTCCTCTCAACAGCCCAAACAAGTTTCTAAAAGGAGGAGTTTGCAACTACTTTACTTTTGGAGAAAATTCAAAACATTCATTACTCAATAGGGCCCAAACTATCAAAAACCAGCGGTTTGAATGAACACTCACATTTCTTGGTAGAATCGTGCAGGACTGAAATTTTTGATGTTTTTCTACTCCTCTCATGAGCACAAACAAGTCTCTAAAAGGATGAGTTTGCAACTACTTTACTTTTGGAGAAAATTCAAAACATTCATTATTCAATAGAGCCCAAAAGCAAAAACCAGCGTTTTGAATGAAGAATCACATTTCTTGGTAGAATATGCAGGATTGAAATTTTTGATGTTTTTTTACTCCTCTCAACAGCCCAAACAAGTTTCTAAAAGGATGAGTTTGCAACTACTTTACTTTTGGAGAAAATTCAAAACATTCATTATTCAATAGGGCCCAAACTATCAAAAACCAGCGGTTTGAATGAACACTCACATTTCTTGGTAGAATCGTGCAGGACTGAAATTTTTGATGTTTTTCTACTCCTCTCATGAGCACAAACAAGTCTCTAAAAGGATGAGTTTGCAACTACTTTACTTTTGGAGAAAATTCAAAACATTCATTATTCAATAGAGCCCAATAGCAAAAACCAGCGTTTTGAATGAAGAATCACATTTCTTGGTAGAATCATGCAGGATTGAAATTTTTGATGTTTTTTTACTCCTCTCAACAGCCCAAACAAGTTTCTAGAAGGATGAGTTTGCAACTACTTTACTTTTGGAGAAAATTCAAAACATTCATTATTCAATAGGGCCCAAAATATCAAAAACCAGCGGTTTGAATGAACACTCACATTTCTTGGTAGAATCGTGCAGGACTGAAATTTTGGATGTTTTTCTACTCCTCTCATGAGCCCAAACCAAGACTCTAAAAGGATGAGTTTGCAACTACTTTACTTTTGGAGAAAATTCAAAACATTCATTATTCAATAGAGCCCAATAGCAAAAATCAGGTTTTGAATGAAGAATCACATTTCTTGGTAGAATCATGCAGGATTGAAATTTTTTATGGTTTTTTACTCCTCTCAACAGCCCAAACAAGTTTCTAAAAGGATGAGTTTGCAACTACTTTACTTTTGGAAAAAATTCAAAATATTCATTATTCAATAGGGCCCAAAATATCAAAAACCAGCGGTTTGAATGAACACACATTTCTTGGTAGAATCATGCAGGACTGAAATTTTTGATGTTTTTCTACTCCTCTCATGAGCACAAACAAGTCTCTAAAAGAATGAGTTTGCAACTACTTTACTTTTGAAGAAAATTCAAAACATTCATTATTCAATAGAGCCCAATAGCAAAAACCAGCTTTTGAATGAAGAATCACATTTCTTGGTAGAATCATGCAGGATTGAAATTTTTGATGGTTTTTTACTCCACTCAACAGCCCAAACAAGTTTCTAAAAGGATGAGTTTGCAACTACTTTACTTTTCGAGAAAATTCAAAACATTCATTATTCAATAGGGCCCAAAATATCAAAAACCAGAGGTTTGAATGAAGAATCACATTTCTTGGTAGAATCATGCAGGATTGAAATTTTTGATGGTTTTTTACTCCTCTCAACAGCCCAAACAAGTTTCTAAAATGATGAGTTTGCAACTACTTTACTTTTGGAGAAAATTCAAAACATTCATTATTCAATAGGGCCCAAAATATCAAAAACCAGCGGTATGAATGAACACACATTTCTTGGTAGAATCATGCAGGACTGAAATTTTTGATGTTTTTCTACTCCTCTCATGAGCACAAACAAGTCTCTAAAAGGATGAGTTTGCAACTACTTTACTTTTGGAGAAAATTCAAAACATTCATTATTCAATAGAGCCCAATAGCAAAAACCAGCGTTTTGAATGAAGAATCACATTTCTTGGTAGAAAATGCAGGATTGAAATTTTTGATGGTTTTTTACTCCTTTCAACAGCCCAAACAAGTTTCTAAAAGGATGAGTTTGCAACTACTTTACTTTTGGAGAAAATTCAAAACATTCATTATTCAATAGGGCCCAAAATATCAAAAACCAGCGGTTTGAATGAACACACATTTCTTGGTAGAATCATGCAGGACTGAAATTTTTGATGTTTTTCTACTCCTCTCATGAGCCCAAACAAGTCTCTAAAAGCATGAGTTTGTAACTACTTTACTTTTGGAGAAAATTCAAAACATTCATTATTCAATAGAGCCCAATAGCAAAAATCAGGTTTTGAATGAAGAATCACATTTCTTGGTAGAATCATGCAGGATTGAAATTTTTGATGGTTTTTTACTCCTCTCAACAGCCCAAACAAGTTTCTAAAAGGATGAGTTTGCAACTACTTTACTTTTGGAGAAAATTCAAAACATTCATTATTCAATAGGGCCCAAACTATCAAAAACCAGCGGTTTGAATGAACACTCACATTTCTTGGTAGAATCGTGCAGGACTGAAATTTTTGATGTTTTTCTACTCCTCTCATGAGCACAAACAAGTCTCTAAAAGGATGAGTTTGCAACTACTTTACTTTTGGAGAAAATTCAAAACATTCATTATTCAATAGAGCCCAATAGCAAAAACCAGCGTTTTGAATGAAGAATCACATTTCTTGGTAGAAAATGCAGGATTGAAATTTTTGATGGTTTTTTACTCCTTTCAACAGCCCAAACAAGTTTCTAAAAGGATGAGTTTGCAACTACTTTACTTTTGGAGAAAATTCAAAACATTCATTATTCAATAGGGCCCAAAATATCAAAAACCAGCGGTTTGAATGAACACACATTTCTTGGTAGAATCATGCAGGACTGAAATTTTTGATGTTTTTCTACTCCTCTCATGAGCCCAAACAAGTCTCTAAAAGCATGAGTTTGTAACTACTTTACTTTTGGAGAAAATTCAAAACATTCATTATTCAATAGAGCCCAATAGCAAAAATCAGGTTTTGAATGAAGAATCACATTTCTTGGTAGAATCATGCAGGATTGAAATTTTTGATGGTTTTTTTACTCCTCTCAACAGCCCAAACAAGTTTCTAAAAGGATGAGTTTGCAACTACTTTACTTTTGGAGAAAATTCAAAACATTCATTATTCAATAGAGCCCAATAGCAAAAACCAGCGTTTTGAATGAAGAATCACATTTCTTGGTACAATCATGCAGGACTGAAATTTTTGATGGTTTTTTACTCCTCTCAACAGCCCAAACAAGTTTCTAAAAGGATAAGTTTGCAACTACTTTACTTTTGGAGAAAATTCAAAACATTCATTATTCAATAGGGCCCAAACTATCAAAAACCAGCGGTTTGAATGAACACTCACATTTCTTGGTAGAATCGTGCAGGACTGAAATTTTTGATGTTTTTCTACTCCTCTCATGAGCACAAACAAGTCTCTAAAAGAATGAGTTTGCAACTACTTTACTTTTGGAGAAAATTCAAAACATTCATTATTCAATAGAGCCCAATAGCAAAAACCAGCTTTTGAATGAAGAATCACATTTCTTGGTAGAATCATGCAGGATTGAAATTTTTGATGGTTTTTTACTCCTCTCAACAGCCCAAACAAGATTCTAAAAGGATGAGTTTGCAACTACTTTACTTTTCGAGAAAATTCAAAACATTCATTATTCAATAGGGCCCAAAATATCAAAAACCAGAGGTTTGAATGAAGAATCACATTTCTTGGTAGAATCATGCAGGATTGAAATTTTTGATGGTTTTTTTACTCCTCTCAACAGCCCAAACAAGTTTCTAAAATGATGAGTTTGCAACTACTTTACTTTTGGAGAAAATTCAAAACATTCATTATTCAATAGGGCCCAAAATATCAAAAACCAGCGGTATGAATGAACACACATTTCTTGGTAGAATCATGCAGGACTGAAATTTTTGATGTTTTTCTACTCCTCTCATGAGCCCAAACAAGTCTCTAAAAGCATGAGTTTGCAACTACTTTACTTTTGAAGAAAATTCAAAACATTCATTATTCAATAGAACCCAATAGCAAAAATCAGGTTTTGAATGAAGAATCACATTTCTTGGTAGAATCATGCAGGATTGAAATTTTTGATGGTTTTTTACTCCTCTCAACAGCCCAAACAAGTTTCTAAAAGGATGAGTTTGCAACTACTTTACTTTTGGAGAAAATTCAAAACATTCATTATTCAATAGGGCCCAAACTATCAAAAACCAGCGGTTTGAATGAACACTCACATTTCTTGGTAGAATCGTGCAGGACTGAAATTTTTGATGTTTTTCTACTCCTCTCATGAGCACAAACAAGTCTCTAAAAGGATGAGTTTGCAACTACTTTACTTTTGGAGAAAATTCAAAACATTCATTATTCAATAGAGCCCAATAGCAAAAACCAGCGTTTTGAATGAAGAATCACATTTCTTGGTAGAAAATGCAGGATTGAAATTTTTGATGGTTTTTTACTCCTCTCAACAGCCCAAACAAGTTTCTAAAAGGATGAGTTTGCAACTACTTTACTTTTGGAGAAAATTCAAAACATTCAATATTCAATAGGGCCCAAAATATCAAAAACCAGCGGTTTGAATGAACACACATTTCTTGGTAGAATCATGCAGGACTGAAATTTTTGATGTTTTTCTACTCCTCTCATGAGCCCAAACAAGTCTCTAAAAGCATGAGTTTGCAACTACTTTACTTTTGGAGAAAATTCAAAACATTCATTATTCAATAGAGCCCAATAGCAAAAATCAGGTTTTGAATGAAGAATCACATTTCTTGGTAGAATCATGCAGGATTGAAATTTTTGATGGTTTTTTACTCCTCTCAACAGCCCAAACAAGTTTCTAAAAGGATGAGTTTGCAACTACTTTACTTTTGGAGAAAATTCAAAACATTCATTATTCAATAGGGCCCAAACTATCAAAAACCAGTGGTTTGAATGAACACTCACATTTCTTGGTAGAATCGTGCAGGACTGAAATTTTTGATGTTTTTCTACTCCTCTCATGAGCCCAAACAAGTCTCTAAAAGGATGAGTTTGCAACTACTTTACTTTTGGAGAAAATTCAAAACATTCATTATTCAATAGAACCCAATAGCAAAAATCAGCGTTTTGAATGAAGAATCACATTTCTTGGTAGAATCATGCAGGATTGAAATTTTTGATGGTTTTTTACTCCTCTCAACAGCCCAAACAAGTTTCTAAAAGGATGAGTTTGCAACTACTTTACTTTTGGAGAAAATTCAAAACATTCATTATTCAATAGGGCCCAAAATATCACAAAGTAGCGGTTTGAATGAACACACATTTCTTGGTAGAATCATGCAGGACTGACATTTTTGATGTTTTTCTACTCCTCTCATGAGCCCAAACAAGTCTCTAAAAGCATGAGCTTGCAACTACTTTACTTTTGGAGAAAATTCAAAACATTCATTATTCAATAGAACCCAATAGCAAAAATCAGCGTTTTGAATGAAGAATCACATTTCTTGGTAGAATCATGCAGGATTGAAATTTTTGATGGTTTTTTACTCCTCTCAACAGCCCAAACAAGTTTCTAAAAGGATGAGTTTGCAACTACTTTACTTTTGCAGAAAATTCAAAACATTCATTATTCAATAGGGCCCAAAATATCAAAAACCAGCGGTTTGAATGAACACATATTTCTTGGTAGAATCATGCAGGACTGAAATTTTTGATGTTTTTCTACTCCTCTCATGAGCCCAAACAAGTCTCTAAAAGCATGAGTTTGCAACTACTTTACTTTTGGAGAAAATTCAAAACATTCATTATTCAATAGAGCCCAATAGCAAAAATCAGGTTTTGAATGAAGAATCACATTTCTTGGTAGAATCATGCAGGATTGAATTTTTTGATGGTTTTTTACTCCTCTCATGAGCCCAAACAAGTCTCTAAAAGCATGAGCTTGCAACTACTTTACTTTTGGAGAAAATTCAAAACATTCATTATTCAATATAACCCAATAGCAAAAATCAGCGTTTTGAATGAATAATCACATTTCTTGGTAGAATCATGCAGGATTGAAATTTTTGATTCTTTTTTAATCCTCTCAACAGCCCAAACAAGTTTCTAAAAGGATGAGTTTGCAACTACTTTACTTTTGGAGAAAATTCAAAACATTCATTATTCAATAGGGCCCAAAATATCAAAAACCAGCGGTTTGAATGAACACTCACATTTCTTGGTAGAATCGTGCAGGACTGAAATTTTTGATGTTTTTCTACTCTCATGAGCCCAAACCAAGACTCTAAAAGGATGAGTTTGCAACTACTTTACTTTTGGAGAAAATTAAAAACATTCATTATTCAATAGAGCCCAATAGCAAAAACCAGCGTTTTGAATGAAGAATCACATTTCTTGGTAGAATCATGCAGGATTGAAATTTTTGATGGTTTTTTACTCCTCTCAACAGCCCAAACAAGTTTCTAAAAGGATGAGTTTGCAACGACTTTACTTTTGGAGAAAATTCAAAACATTCATTATTCAATAGGGCCCAAAATATCAAAAACCAGCGGTTTGAATGAACACACATTTCTTGGTAGAATCATGCAGGACTGAAATTTTTGATGTTTTTCTACTCCTCTCATGAGCCCAAACAAGTCTCTAAAAGCATGAGTTTGCGGAAGGGGTGTGGCCTGGAGCTCGATGTAGGAGGACACTTGAGCTCAGAGCTCCCATGAAGCCTATCTACAAAGCGACATAATTGCTTAAGAAGACTCTTATTCATCAGAAGACCTTTGGAATTGGATTCTTATCTTTATTGTGAACATTTTGACACCTCCCTGGAAGAAATCCGCTGTTTACTTAAGGAATTACAGCCTTTAGAAGTGAGTGGTGAGGAGAGAGCCGCTGTTGACTCAACAGGTTTCCCCTGTACTTAGCCGCGGGTACCGCCATTGTTTACATCAGAGGTATGAACTGGAGGAGATCCTGTGTGACGGCTGCTGAGCCCCTGATCTGACGCTGAAGGAGCCTCGGTGTTCCTGAGTCGATAGAGGTCCGCTGTCGACGCTGTTGGATACTGGGCTCTGCGCAGCTTGCCGCCGCTCAGCTGCAGAGGAGTAAAGGAGCTGGCGGTGCTGGAGAGCGACGCGGCGGGAGTTGGCAGGCACGAAGCCGCAAGGAAGAGGCTGTCATCAAAGAAAGTAGAGGTGGCTCTGGTCCTTCTTGGGTGCCTCGGCTGAAGCTGTCACTGACTGAGTGTTGCATTGGTGAGTGCGGAGAAGAAGGGGAGCGCCGCGTCTGATTTTAAAACTGTTTGGCGGGAGAGCTGCTGGAGCTTAGCGGCGGTCTAGGAGGAGAAGCCCACTGCTGGGGATATCTTTAACAGAAAGAATTTGGAATTGCCCACGCTTTTTCTGTGCTGATCGGAGGTCATTGCCTGGAGACCGAGCTCTGCGCAGCTTGCCGCCGCTCAGCTGCAGAGGAGTAAAGGAGCTGGCGGTGCTGGAGAGTGTCGCGGCGGGAGCTGGCGGGCACGAAGCTGCAAGGAAGAAGCTGTCATCAAAGAGGGTGGAGGTGGATCTGGTCCTTATTGGGTGCCTCGGCTGAGGCTGTCATTGACTGATTGTCACATCGAGTTCGACCCTTTAACACGCTAAGGGGCTTAGAGACGGCTACATTTATACAAGAAGAAGCAGAGGAGATTTAGTGAAATTTGACTATGGTTTTGGCGGTCACTTGATTACTATCCAACGGTGACCTGAAGGAAGGAGCATCGTTGACCCCTACTACTTGGAGAATATTACACTCGTTGGGTGAGATGGAATCTGTTGCTCTCTGAACTTATTGTTAGTCTCTTGGGGATGGTGAAATCTTAATTATTTGTAAATTGGAATAGGGATAGTAATATAGGGGAGAGTATCTGAATATTGTTATATCAATAAGACTGTTTGTGTATTGCTGAAGTGCATCCTTGAGTTAGATGAGACTTACATGGAGATTGTCTCTTGTGCCTTGTTTTGATGACATATTAAAGCATTAGAAGAAGATATTTAAGGGAATAACTAATCTATACATTCCTAGACGGGAAGATATAGAGCTTATACTGTCTTATTCTGAATCCTACTGATTGTATGCTCTTCTCTTCTCTGTCTATAACATTTAAGGCACCTGAGGTTATATAGGTAGTGTTTGGACAGGAGTGTATGAGGTGCTGTTGTTTTATATAAGCCTACGTTACGGAGGACAAGACGTCTCTATTGCTTTGTTGAATTATCAAAATTGAAGGGGTTACATTACTACTCTATTTAAGTCTTTATTCTTATCTTAGTTTGCGATTTACAAACCCTGCTGAAACTGTAATAAAGTTCAACTTAATTACAATAATAATAAAACAGGGGTGGCATATACAGGAACATTTAAGGGTATAGCGCATTTCCTTTACTCTTGTTTCGGTATACTCTAATTATGGCATCTAATTTGAAATCTAAATTGCCTACTAGTAAAAACCAGAAATCTACGAGCGCTTCAAATCAGAAAATTTACACTGAATCTGTTAATCTATTAAGTCCAATTAAATCTAGATCCCCTCTAAAAAGGGAGGAAGCTATCTCATCTAGACACATGCCTCACGGTTTATCTAATAAGGCTACTCAGCAGGACTCAGATCAAAAAATTATATCTTCTGACCCCCGTACTCTATCTTTCACATCTTCTCAAGTTTTTGATAATAAAGGTGCCTCAAAACTTTCTTTTCAGGATGAGGAAAGTAAAATGGATTTATCCAAATCTCATAAGAGAAGAATTCCAGAAGGTGAAACTGTGAGAACAGAGGCAGCAGATTTAGATTCTAATACTTCATCTGATGACTATTCTCCAAATAGTACCCCAGCTAAACAACTCTCTAAAAAAGGCTGTCCGGAGTCGTCTTCTACTGATTTTCTGACTCCCCATGACTTTGACTTTAAAACACTGTTGAACTCTGATAGGCGAGTCACTGAGGGTTTGCTTGCTGGCTTCCTCATATCCTTCCAGGAATCCACCAATCAAGCTAATCAATTCATGCATAAATCTATCAATGCAATCAATGCGTCGATTAAAACGGGATTTGATTCTCACAGGAAGGATATGCAGGAGATTAGTGAAAAATTCTCTCAAAGATTTGAACTGAATGAGAAAAGATTGTCAAAGGTTGAAAATAGAACAGATGAGTTAGTAAAGCAAAACTCAGATTTAAAAGCCGAACTTTTATCCGTGAGGTCCAAGTTAACGGACTTAGAGGACCGGAGTAGACGGAACAACGTCAAGATTAGGGGGATACCTGAAAGCGTGATACAGAAAGACCTTTCAGATTACACTAAAGCTACGCTTAAAAAGGCTTTGCCGTCCTTAACTGATTTACAATTGATAATTGATAGGATTCACCGCCTGCCCCGCCCAAAGAATGTACCAATGGATAAGCCGAGGGATACGATACTTCACTTTCACTTTTTTGAAACTAAAGAAATGATACTAAGATATATTAGAGAGAAGGGCTCTCTACCTCCCCCTAATAATCATTTAAAATTCTTCTCTGATTTCTCAAAGTCAACTATGGAAGCTAGAAAATTGTTTAATCAAGCTACTAATGCTCTCAGGGAAATGGGGATTCCATATAAATGGGGCTTTCCAACAAAGTTACTTGTGTCACATAGGGGTAAAATTGTCCCCTTCTTTACTCCAAAGGAAGCTTTAGACTTTATACGCTTTCTAGATGAGGATCCTTCTAACAAAGATACTGGTTGAATAGGGATATATCTCTCATTGGTCTTTGTATTATTTACATTTGACATTTGACAAAATATCAATGGCTTCATGGGTTCTCGCCACTTTGGCTTTTTTTTTTTTTAAAGTACCCAAAAAAAGGAGATTATCACGTTCCGTGATTAACTCCAGGAGGACTCTTTAAGTTTGTTTATTTGTTTGTTATAGTTTTTTTTTTTTTTTCTTTTTGTTGTTTCATTCGCCTTTTCTAGACATATACATTTTATTGAATTCAGCTAATAAGAGTAAGCAATCCTAAATATATATAAGATAATTTACTCTAATAAAAAAGGAAAGAGATTATCATGAGAATTAAAATCCTTTCACACAATGTTAAAGGACTGAACAGTCCCCATAAGCGCTATATAACTTGGAGAGAAATAAGACGGCTTCAAGCGGATGTCTCTTGTTTACAAGAGGTCAAATTAATAAAAGATATACATCCAACCTTTCAGCATAAAGATTTTCCATATATTTTTAAATCCCTCAATAATAATAAAAAAAGTGCGGGAGTTATAACCATTATAAATACGAATATTCCCTTCCAATTAATTGAAGAACATCCCGACACCCAGGGAAGATTTCACATCCTCATATGTAAGTTAAATTTTAACCTTTGTACAATCGTGAATATATATGCCCCAAATAATGGTCAGATCTCTTTTTTTAATAAATTAATGCAGAAGATTGACAAAGTTAAAAAAGGTGACCTCATGCTAATAGGGGACTTCAATCTAGTTCCCGATAGAGAAATTGACTCATCATCTTCTGCTACTTCTAAATCAGGCCGATCTCTGAAAAATTGGATAAAACAAAATGAGATGTATGACATTTTCAGATGTCTAAATACCACCTCTAGAGAATTTACATATTACTCAGATATATATAAGACATCTTCCAGAATAGACTTATTTCTAACCAATGTCTTTTCTATCACAAAATTTAAGAAAATTGAAATTCTTGAGAAGTCTTTTTCCGACCACGCCCCTGTGCTGGCAGTATTTGAATCAGGCCCTCCAGTAGCAAACACTTTTCTTTGGAAGGTTAATCCTACCCTACTACGTACCCCAAAGTATAGAAATGTAATTACCGAAACTATTGATAATTATTTTAAAGAAAACTCTTCAGATAGTATTGATCCCTTTACATTATGGAACGCCCACAAGGCGGTCTTGAGAGGATGTCTCATCCAACTCTCCACGAGATACAAAAAAGAAAAAAGACAAAAAATTGCTGACCTCCAGAACCAAATTGCTTCAAAAGAAAAACAACAAAATTCCCTGTCTGCTCCATCCCATATTATCCATCTTGATATCCTGAAATTGAGATAGGCGTTAAGATCCGAAATTATTTCCGAGTACGATTCCATTGTTAGAGCATCAAAATATAATCTGTATGCTTCAATTAACAAACCCACCAAATATATGACAAGTAAACTTAAACAAGCTCGCGTAAGTAGAAGGATTGTTAAAATCAAATCCCCTTCAGGAGAAATGAAACAACACCCCTCTGATATTACCGA
This sequence comes from Dendrobates tinctorius, assembly GCF_039654945.1. Classification (NCBI taxonomy): domain Eukaryota; kingdom Metazoa; phylum Chordata; class Amphibia; order Anura; family Dendrobatidae; genus Dendrobates; species Dendrobates tinctorius. The sequence goes on along the minus strand of NW_027362018.1, from coordinate 1,330,972 downwards.
AATATTTGCGGATTATTTCGAAACCCTCTATAATCTTAAAAAAGATCCCTTAGTTCATACTCCTAATCAAAAAGAGATTGACCTTTTTCTTTCTAAATTGACCCTTCCCCAACTAGATAATTTGGACCTAACTCTTTTAAATCAACCGTTTACTGTAGAAGAAATTGCCAAAACGATTGACAAACTTAAACTTAACAAATCCCCTGGCCCAGATGGGTTCACAAACGAATATCTCAGGTTTTTCTCCAACATTTTATCCCCGCACCTAAAATCTCTTTTTGACCACGCTTCTAGTATTGGATCGTTCCCCAAAGAAATGACGGAGGCAACTATCATTTTGATCCCCAAAGACATTAGAAACCCAGAAGAAGTTAAAAATTATCGTCCGATCTCTTTAATTAACACTGATATTAAAGTATATTCAAAAATTTTAGCGGATCGATTAAAGAATCTTTTACCTGATCTTGTTAAAAATGATCAAGTAGGGTTTGTCTCCGGAAGACAAGTAACAGACGGTACCAGAAGAATCTTGAACTTGTTTAACATAGCTAGCTCTAATAATCTCCCTTCACTATTTATCTCGTTGGATGCCCAAAAAGCTTTTGATAGGGTGAATTGGGATTATCTTAAAGCTACTTTACTAAAGTTTGGTTTTGACAATCGCTTTATAACATCTATATTTGCATTGTACTCTAATACTAATGCTAAAACCTATACTAATAATCACCTTTCTAGGAATTTCAACATCACTAATGGAACAAGACAGGGCTGCCCCCTTTCGCCCCTTTTATTTGCCTTGGCAGTCGAGCCCTTGGCGGAAATGATCAGACAATGTACTGATATTTCGGGTTTTAAAACAAAAAATTATCATCACAAGTTAACCTTATTTGCTGACGACCTTATGTTATCAGTCACTGATCCGGCTAATTCACTTAACGCTTTAATCACCATTTTAGATGAGTTCTCTAAGGTCTCATATTTTAAAATAAATCCCCAAAAATCTAAAATAATACATTTTAATTTACGTCCCTCTGAAATTGAAGCCTTTAAAGAATTATCTGAATTTTACTGGGAAGATTTTGAACTAGAATACTTGGGGATAATTTTCCCTAAAGATTTGAAACTCATTGTTTCTAAGAATATGGAACATCTCAGTAAGAAAATCTTAAAAGACCTTTCTGGTTATAATAATTGCGATCTATCCCTGATGGGAAGAACCTTGGTAATAAAAACATATATTTTACCTAAAATTCTTTTTGTACTTAGGAATTTACCTCTTATGATTCCCACTTCCCTTTTATTTAAAATCCAAAAAGCAATTAACCTTTTTATCTGGAAAGGGAAGAAACCTAGAGTTGCTACTGAAATTTTATATAAGAAAAAGAGTAATGGAGGCCTTGCACTCCCCAATATTCAAATCTATTTTCAAGCTTCTCTTATTCTTCAGAGTCAACAGTGGTTTTCTACGAAAACACTTCCCGCTTGGTTGGACCTTGAGCTAGAACATTATGGGACTAGTTCAATATCAGATTTTTTCTTTAAAGATCTGCTATCTCCTTCGATCATTACTTATCAACATCCTGTTGTAAATTCTATACTGACTATGTGGAGGAGTTTCACAAAATTAAAGAAAGGCGACGACAGGAAAAGCATTTTGAAAAAATTCCCATTAAAATTATTATCAAAAATATATAAATGTCCAGTTCCAGAGGAGTGGTGCAGCTTTAAAATTAATACGGTAGGGGATTTATGGGACGGACAAAATTTTTTACCCTTTAATGAAATTAAAAATAAATTTCATGTCCCGTCTACACATTTCACCTCTTATCTACTTCTGAAAGATCTTCTGCGGAAATTTTTGACTAGTAGAGCTTTGAATTCGGATATTGTGGCCTCCATGTTTGCAAATGTTGCTCTTAAGTCGACTTGGAGTCTTAAAAACATATATTCCCACCTTAATGACGACACCGAACTCTTTAAAAATGTATACATTCAAAGATGGGAAAGGGATTTTAACATAAAATTTGATGAAGACCAATGGGGGAAGGCCATAAAGTTTTCAAATGCATCTACTATTTCGGCGACTTTACAGGAGTCTTTCTTTAAAACTTTAATTAGATGGCATTACACTCCGATTAGGTTAGCTCATATAGATAATAAATACTCCCCTCTATGCTGGAGGAATTGTGGTTTACCAGGTAACCTGTACCACATTTTCTGGAGCTGTCCTAAATTGAAGAGATTGTGGAAAGAAGTTACAAATCATATAAATACTCTCTCTGACAACGCAGTGAAGGTCACCCCACAAATGGCATTACTTTCTTTGGGCACTGAAGAAATAAATCCTGTTATTCGATTTGTAATGATACATACTTTTTTGGTGACCAAAAACGCTATAGCTTTCTGGTGGCTTAAAACTGATTTACCTTCTTTTGCTGATATTTTAGGTAAATTACGGACTCATAATTCTATGGAGAAAAGATTTGCCTTTATTAATGGTACTCTCCATAAATATCACACTAAATGGGATGTTTGGAATTTGAAATTTTCTTAATTTATGTTATCTAACACTACTGTAAACTCAATATGACAATGTTGGTTCCTTTTTTGAGAGGATTGCATTCAAGCGATGTATTATATTTGTTTCTTATGTACACTACTTGTATTAAACAATTTTATTTAATGTGTGATGTAACACGTAGAGTAAAGTTCTCTACTTTTTACTTTGTCCATTTACCCTTTCCCTCTATACTTGAAACTTTAATAAAAATATTTAAACAAAAAAGCATGAGTTTGCAACTACTTTACTTTTGGAGAAAATTCAAAACATTCATTATTCAATAGGGCCCAAAATATCAAAAACCAGCAGTTTGAATGAACACACATTTCTTGGTAGAATCATGCAGGACTGAAATTTTTGATGTTTTTCTACTCCTCTCATGAGCACAAACAAGTCTCTAAAAGGATGAGTTTGCAACTACTTTACTTTTGGAGAAAATTCAAAACATTCATTATTCAATAGGGCCCAATAGCAAAAACCAGCGTTTTGAATGAAGAATCACATTTCTTGGTAGAATCATGCAGGATTGAAATTTTTGATGGTTTTTTACTCCTCTCAACAGCCCAAATAAGTTTCTAAAAGGATGAGTTTGCAACTACTTTACTTTTGGAGAAAATTCAAAACATTCATTATTCAATAGGGCCCAAAATATCAAAAACCAGCGGTTTGAATGAACACACATTTCTTGGTAGAATCATGCAGGACTGAAATTTTTGATGTTTTTCTACTCCTCTCATGAGCCTAAACAAGTATCTAAAAGCATGAGTTTGCAACTACTTTACTTTTGGAGAAAATTCAAAACATTCATTATTCAATAGAACCCAATAGCAAAAATCAGCGTTTTGAATGAAGAATCACATTTCTTGGTAGAATCATGCAGGATTGAAATTTTTTATGGTTTTTTACTCCTCTCAACAGCCCAAACAAGTTTCTAAAAGGATGAGTTTGCAACTACTTTACTTTTGGAGAAAATTCAAAACATTCATTATTCAATGTGGCCCAAACTATCAAAAACCAGCGGTTTGAATGAACACTCACATTTCTTGGTAGAATCGTGCAGGACTGAAATTTTTGATGTTTTTCTACTCCTCTCATGAGCCCAAACAAGTCTCTAAAAGGATGAGTTTGCAACTACTTTACTTTTGGAGAAAATTCAAAACATTCATTATTCAATAGAGCCCAATAGCAAAAACCAGCGTTTTGAATGAAGAATCACATTTCTTGGTAGAAAATGCAGGATTGAAATTTTTGATGGTTCTTTACTCCTCTCAACAGCCCAAACAAGTTTCTAAAAGGATGAGTTTGCAACTACTTTACTTTTGGAGAAAATTCAAAACATTCATTATTCAATAGGGCCCAAAATATCAAAAACCAGCGGTTTGAATGAACACACATTTCTTGATAGAATCGTGCAGGACTGAAATTTTTGATGTTTTTCTACTCCTCTCATGAGCCCAAACAAGTCTATAAAAGGATGAGTTTGCAACTACTTTACTTTTGGAGAAAATTCAAAACATTCATTATTCAATAGAACCCAATAGCAAAAATCAGCGTTTTGAATCACATTTCTTGGTAGAATCATGCAGGATTGAAATTTTTGATGGTTCTTTACTCCTCTCAACAGCCCAAACAAGTTTCTAAAAGGATGAGTTTGCAACTACTTTACTTTTGGAGAAAATTCAAAACATTCATTATTCAATAGGGCCCAAACTATCAAAAACCAGCGGTTTGAATGAACACTCACATTTCTTGGTAGAATCGTGCAGGACTGAAATTTTTGATGTTTTTCTACTCCTCTCATGAGCACAAACAAGTCTCTAAAAGGATGAGTTTGCAACTACTTTACTTTTGGAGAAAATTCAAAACATTCATTATTCAATAGGGTAAAAAAAAATCAAAAACCAGCGGTTTGAATGAACACTCACATTTCTTGGTAGAATCGTGCAGGACTGAAATTTTTGATGTTTTTCTACTCCTCTCATGAGCCCAAACCAAGACTCTAAAAGGATGAGTTTGCATCTACTTTACTTTTGGAGAAAATTCAAAACATTCATTATTCAATAGAGCCCAATAGCAAAAGCCAGCGTTTTGAATGAAGAATCACATTTCTTGGTAGAATCATGCAGGATTGAAATTTTTGATGGTTTTTTACTCCTCTCAACAGCCCAAACAAGTTTCTAAAAGGATGAGTTTGCAACTACTTTACTTTTGGAGAAAATTCAAAACATTCATTATACAATAGGGCCCAAACTATCAAAAACCAGCGGTTTGAATGAACACTCACATTTCTTGGTAGAATCGTGCAGGACTGAAATTTTTGATGTTTTTCTACTCCTCTCATGAGCCCAAACAAGTCTCTAAAAGGATGAGTTTGCAACTACTTTACTTTTGAAGAAAATTCAAAACATTCATTATTCAATAGAACCCAATAGCAAAAATCAGCGTTTTGAATGAAGAATCACATTTCTTGGTAGAATCATGCAGGATTGAAATTTTTGATGGTTTTTTACTCCTCTCAACAGCCCAAACAAGTTTCTAAAAGGATGAGTTTGCAACTACTTTACTTTTGGAGAAAATTCAAAACATTCATTATTCAATAGGGCCCAAAATATCAAAAACCAGCGGTTTGAATGAACACACATTTCTTGGTAGAATCATGCAGGACTGAAATTTTTGATGGTTTTTTACTCCTCTCAACAGCCCAAACAAGATTCTAAAAGGATGAGTTTGCAACTACTTTACTTTTGGAGAAAATTCAAAACATTCAATATTCAATAGGGCCCAAAATATCAAAAACCAGCGGTTTGAATGAACACACATTTCTTGGTAGAATCATGCAGGACTGAAATTTTTGATGTTTTTCTACTCCTCTCATGAGCCCAAACAAGTCTCTAAATGCATGAGCTTGCAACTACTTTACTTTTGGAGAAAATTCAAAACATTCATTATTCAATAGGGCCCAAACTATCAAAAACCAGCGGTTTGAATGAACACTCACATTTCTTGGTAGAATTGTGCAGGACTGAAATTTTTGATGTTTTTCTACTCCTCTCATGAGCCCAAACAAGTCTCTAAAAGTATGAGTTTGCAACTACTTTACTTTTGTAGAAAATTCAAAACATTCATTATTCAATAGAGCCCAATAGCAAAAATCAGGTTTTGAATGAAGAATCACATTTCTTGGTAGAATCATGCAGGATTGAAATTTTTGATGGTTTTTTACTCCTCTCAACAGCCCAAACAAGTTTCTAAAAGGATGAGTTTGCAACTACTTTACTTTTGGAGAAAATTCAAAACATTCATTATTCAATAGGGCCCAAACTATCAAAAACCAGCGGTTTGAATGAACACTCACATTTCTTGGTAGAATCGTGCAGGACTGAAATTTTTGATGTTTTTCTACTCCTCTCATGAGCCCAAACCAAGTCTCTAAAAGGATGAGTTTGCAACTACTTTACTTTTGGAGAAAATTCAAAACATTCAATTGACATTCATTGAATTCTCTCCAAAAGTAAAGTAGTTGCAAACTCATCCTTTTAGAGACTTGTTTGGGCTCATGAGAGGAGTAGAAAAACATCAAAAATTTCAGTCCTGCACGATTCTACCAAGAAATGTGTGTTCATTCAAACCGCTGGTTTTTGATATTTTGGGCCCTATTGAATAATGAATGTTTTGAATTTTTTCCAAAAGTAAAGTAGTTGCAAACTCATCCTTTTAGAAACGTGTTTGGGCTTTTGAGAGGAGTAAAAAACCATCAAAAATTTCAATCCTGCATGATTCTACCAAGAAATGTGATTCTTCATTCAAAACGCTGGTTTTTGCTATTGGGCTCTATTGAATAATGAATGTTTTGAATTTTCTCCAAAAGTAAAGTAGTTGCAAACTCATCCTTTTAGAGTTTTGTTTGGGCTCATGAGAGGAGTAGAAAAACATCAAAAATTTCAGTCCTGCACGATTCTACCAAGAAATATGAGTGTTCATTCAAACCGCTGGTTTTTGATAGTTTGGGCCCTATTGAATAATGAATGTTTTGAATTTTCTCCAAAAGTAAAGTAGTTGCAAACTCATCCTTTTAGAAACTTGTTTTGGCTGTTGAGAGGAGTAAAAAACCATCATAAATTTCAATCCTGCATGATTCTACCAAGAAATGTGATTCTTCATTCAAAACGCTGGTTTTTGCTATTGGGCTCTATTGAATAATGAATGTTTTGAATTTTCTCCAAAAGTAAAGTAGTTGCAAACTCATCCTTTTAGAGTCTTGTTTGGGCTCATGAGAGGAGTAGAAAAAAAGCAGCAGCAGCAGCAGCAGCTAGGTGCGCTGCTTGCCTGCAGTAAATAGGATGTGTTCCATCCATGGAACACTGTGATAGGAATCATGCCATTCATAGAACACAATGCTTGGATGTGTTCTATTCCTGGAACAATGGGGCCACGTGTCACAATGGGACCACGTGTCACAATGGGCAGCCCACAGTCTGTAGCAGCTGCGCAGTAGTAGTCAGCTTCAGTCTGCTGAGGGAGCCTCAGCAGACAGGTGGGCGATGCTCGCCAGGGAGATGGAAAAATAGCTTGCTCTCTTCACTCCACGCATCATTTCAGTATCTGCAGTTCCTCTGAGAATGGTGCACTCACTCTCTTAAGCAGTTTCCAAAGACAGATTGAATTGAAATCGGGATACACAAGTAGTGTTTTCAAAGCATGATTTGAATGCTTTTTTCAAATGTCGTTGCTCTGTAATTAGTTTTTCTTGGTCCAAGTTGCACATTTCCAATTCCTTAGCCTTGATTTAACTTGACCAACTCTTCTACTACTACTACTACTACTACTACTACTACTACTGCTACTACACTTATTCACCTCTATATGGGAGGCATTGCACTGTATTCAATCTGTCAGTAAAATAACAATCTATCTTGGCCTTTGCTGCGTGGTAGGTACAGTTGTGACAAGCTGCAGTAATGTGTTTGGCTTTGGATAGCTACATTTCTACACACCCACCTGCTACAAGGCCTGCAGCCCCTTCCCCTCAGTACTTCCCCAGTCTTAATTCAAGCATTCAATTCCTACCACATCCCTCATGCAATGATATGTCGTTTCATTTTTGAAACATTGTCCCCCTCTTGTGGCCTTCCATCTTTGAAATTTACTGTTCAATTTAGAATTAATTTATATATGAATTAAATGGAAAAGCAACGATTTATCTGGCGAGTTTTTTGAATGTTCGGCCTACGTCCACCTGTCTGACAGACGGTATTCTAGTGGCTTGTAGCAGCAGCAGCAGCAGCAGCAGCTAGGTGCGCTGCTTGCCTGCAGTAAATAGGATGTGTTCCATCCATGGAACACTGTGATAGGAATCATGCCATTCATAGAACACAATGCTTGGATGTGTTCTATTCCTGGAACAATGGGACCACGTGTCACAATGGGACCACGTGTCACAATGGGCCGCCCACAGTCTGTAGCAGCTGCGCAGTAGTATTCAGCTTCAGTCTGCTGAGGGAGCCTCAGCAGACAGGTGGGCGATGCTCGCCAGGGAGATGGAAAAATAGCTTGCTCACTTCACTCCACACATCATTTCAGTATCTGCAGTTCCTCTGAGAATGGTGCACTCACTCTCTTAAGCGGTTTCCAAAGACAGATTGAATTGAAATCGGGATACACAAGTAGTGTTTTCAAAGCATGATTTGAATGCTTTTTTCAAATGTCGTTGCTCTGTAATTAGTTTTTCTTGGTCCAAGTTGCACATTTCCAATTCCTTAGCCTTGATTTAACTTGACCAACTCTTCTACTACTACAACTACTACTACTACTCTTATTCACCTCTATATGGGAGGCATTGCACTGTATTCAATCTGTCAGTAAAATAACGATCTATCTTGGCCTTTGCTGCTTGGTAGGTACAGGTGTGACAAGCTGCAGTAATGTGTTTGGCTTTGGATAGCTACATTTCTGCACACCCACCTGCTACAAGGCCTGCAGCCCCTTCCCCTCAGTACTTCCCCAGTCTTAATTCAAGCATTCAATTCCTACCACATCCCTCATGCAATGATATGTCGTTTCATTTTTGAAACATTGTCCCCCTCTTGTGGCCTTCCAACTTTGAAATTTACTGTTCAATTTTGAATTAATTCATATATGAATTAAATGGAAAAGCAACGATTTATCTGGCTAGTTATTTGAATGTTCGGCCTACGTCCACCTGTCTGACAGACGGTATTCTAGTGGCTTGTAGCAGCAGCAGCAGCAGCAGCTAGGTGCGCTGCTTGCCTGCAGTAAATAGGATGTGTTCCATCCATGGAACACTGTGATAGGAATCATGCCATTCATAGAACACAATGCTTGGATGTGTTCTATTCCTGGAACAATGGGACCACGTGTCACAATGGGACCACGTGTCACAATGGGCCGCCCACAGTCTGTAGCAGCTGCGCAGTAGTAGTCAGCTTCAGTCTGCTGAGGGAGCCTCAGCAGAGAGGTGGGCGATGCTCGCCAGGGAGATGGAAAAATAGCTTGCTCACTTCACTCCACGCATCATTTCAGTATCTGCAGTTCCTCTGAGAATGGTGCACTCACTCTTAAGCGGTTTCCAAAGACAGATTGAATTGAAATTGGGATACACAAGTAGTGTTTTCAAAGCATGATTTGAATGCTTTTTTCAAATGTCGTTGCTCTGTAATTAGTTTTTCTTGGTCCAAGTTGCACATTTCCAATTTCTTAGCCTTGATTTAACTTGACCAACTCTTCTACTACTACTACTACTACTACTACTACTACTCTTATTCACCTCTATATGGGAGGCATTGCACTGTATTCAATCTGTCAGTAAAATAACGATCTATCTTGGCCTTTGCTGCTTGGTAGGTACAGGTGTGACAAGCTGCAGTAATGTGTTTGGCTTTGGAAAGCTACATTTCTGCACACCCACCTGCTACAAGGCCTGCAGCCCCTTCCCCTCAGTACTTCCCCAGTCTTAATTCAAGCATTCAATTCCTACCACATCCCTCATGCAATGATATGTCGTTTCATTTTTGAAACATTGTCCCCCTCTTGTGGCCTTCCAACTTTGAAATTTACTGTTCAATTTTGAATTAATTCATATATGAATTAAATGGAAAAGCAACGATTTATCTGGCGAGTTATTTGAATGTTCGGCCTACGTCCACCTGTCTGACAGACGGTATTCTAGTGGCTTGTAGCAGCAGCAGCAGCAGCTAGGTGCGCTGCTTGCCTGCAGTAAATAGGATGTGTTCCATCCATGGAACACTGTGATAGGAATCATGCCATTCACAGAACACAATGCTTGGATGTGTTCTATTCCTGGAACAATGGGGCCACGTGTCACAATGGGACCACGTGTCACAATGGGCAGCCCACAGTCTGTAGCAGCTGCGCAGTAGTAGTCAGCTTAAGTCTGCTGAGGGAGCCTCAGCAGACAGGTGGGCGATGCTCGCCCGGGAGATGGAAAAATAGCTTGCTCACTTCACTCCACGCATCATTTCAGTATCTGCAGTTCCTCTGAGAATGGTGCACTCACTCTCTTAAGCGGTTTCCAAAGACAGATTGAATTGAAATTGGGATACACAAGTAGTGTTTTCAAAGCATGATTTGAATGCTTTTTTCAAATGTCGTTGCTCTGTAATTAGTTTTTCTTGGTCCAAGTTGCACATTTCCAATTTCTTAGCCTTGATTTAACTTGACCAACTCTTCTACTACTACTACTACTACTACTACTACTACTCTTATTCACCTCTATATGGGAGGCATTGCACTGTATTCAATCTGTCAGTAATATAACGATCTATCTTGGCCTTTGCTGCTTGGTAGGTACAGGTGTGACAAGCTGCAGTAATGTGTTTGGCTTTGGATAGCTACATTTCTGCACACCCACCTGCTACAAGGCCTGCAGCCCCTTCCCCTCAGTACTTCCCCAGTCTTAATTCAAGCATTCAATTCCTACCACATCCCTCATGCAATGATATGTCGTTTCATTTTTGAAACATTGCCCCCCTCTTGTGGCCTTCCAACTTTGAAATTTACTGTTCAATTTTGAATTAATTCATATATGAATTAAATTGAAAAGCAACGATTTATCTGGTGAGTTATTTGAATGTTCGGCCTACGTCCACCTGTCTGACAGACGGTATTCTAGTGGATTGTAGCAGCAGCAGCAGCAGCTAGGTGCGCTGCTTGCCTGCAGTAAATAGGATGTGTTCCATCCATGGAACACTGTGATAGGAATCATGCCATTCATAGAACACAATGCTTGGATGTGTTCTATTCCTGGAACAATGGGACCACGTGTCACAATGGGACCACGTGTCACAATGGGCAGCCCACAGTCTGTAGCAGCTGCGCAGTAGTAGTCAGCTTCAGTCTGCTGAGGGAGCCTCAGCAGACAGGTGGGCGATGCTCGCCATGGAGATGGAAAAATAGCTTGCTCACTTCACTCCACGCATCATTTCAGTATCTGCAGTTCCTCTGAGAATGGTGCACTCACTCTCTTAAGCAGTTTCCAAAGACAGATTGAATTGAAATCGGGATACACAAGTAGTGTTTTCAAAGCATGATTTGAATGCTTTTTTCAAATGTCGTTGCTCTGTAATTAGTTTTTCTTGGTCCAAGTTGCACATTTCCAATTCCTTAGCCTTGATTTAACTTGACCAACTCTTCTACTACTACTACTACTCTTATTCACCTCTATATGCTAGGCATTGCACTGTATTCAATCTGTCAGTAAAATAACGATCTATCTTGGCCTTTGCTGCTTGGTAGGTACAGGTGTGACAAGCTGCAGTAATGTGTTTGGCTTTGGATAGCTACATTTCTGCACACCCACCTGCTACAAGGCCTGCAGCCCCTTCCCCTCAGTACTTCCCCAGTCTTAATTCAAGCATTCAATTCCTACCACATCCCTCATGCAATGATATGTCGTTTCATTTTTGAAACATTGTCCCCCTCTTGTGGCCTTCCAACTTTGAAATTTACTGTTCAATTTTGAATTAATTCATATATGAATTAAATGGAAAAGCAACGATTTATCTGGCGAGTTATTTGAATGTTCGGCCTACGTCCACCTGTCTGACAGACGGTATTCTAGTGGCTTGTAGCAGCAGCAGCAGCAGCAGCTAGGTGCGCTGCTTGCCTGCAGTAAATAGGATGTGTTCCATCCATGGAACACTGTGATAGGAATCATGCCATTCATAGAACACAATGCTTGGATGTGTTCTATTCCTGGAACAATGGGACCACGTGTCACAATGGGACCACGTGTCACAATGGGCCGCCCACAGTCTGTAGCAGCTGTGCAGTAGTAGTCAGCTTCAGTCTGCTGAGGGAGCCTCAGCAGAGAGGTGGGCGATGCTCGCCAGGGAGATGGAAAAATAGCTTGCTCACTTCACTCCACGCATCATTTCAGTATCTGCAGTTCCTCTGAGAATGGTGCACTCACTCTTAAGCGGTTTCCAAAGACAGATTGAATTGAAATTGGGATAGACAAGTAGTGTTTTCAAAGCATGATTTGAATGCTTTTTTCAAATGTCGTTGCTCTGTAATTAGTTTTTCTTGGTCCAAGTTGCACATTTCCAATTCCTTAGCCTTGATTTAACTTGATCAACTCTACTACTACTACTACTACTACTACTACTACTACACTTATTCACCTCTATATGGGAGGCATTGCACTGTATTCAATCTGTCAGTAAAATAACGATCTATCTTGGCCTTTGCTGCTTGGTAGGTACAGGTGTGACAAGCTGCAGTAATGTGTTTGGCTTTGGAAAGCTACATTTCTGCACACCCACCTGCTACAAGGCCTGCAGCCCCTTCCCCTCAGTACTTCCCCAGTCTTAATTCAAGCATTCAATTCCTACCACATCCCTCATGCAATGATATGTCGTTTCATTTTTGAAACATTGTCCCCCTCTTGTGGCCTTCCAACTTTGAAATTTACTGTTCAATTTTGAATTAATTCATATATGAATTAAATGGAAAAGCAACGGTTTATCTGGCGAGTTATTTGAATGTTCGGCCTACGTCCACCTGTCTGACAGACGGTATTCTAGTGGCTTGTAGCAGCAGCAGCAGCAGCAGCAGCTAGGTGCGCTGCTTGCCTGCAGTAAATAGGATGTGTTCCATCCATGGAACACTGTGATAGGAATCATGCCATTCAAAGAACACAATGCTTGGATGTGTTCTATGCCTGGAACAATGGGGCCACGTGTCACAATGGGACCACGTGTCACAATGGGCAGCCCACAGTCTGTAGCAGCTGCGCAGTAGTAGTCAGCTTCAGTCTGCTGAGGGAGCCTCAGCAGACAGGTGGGCGATGCTCGCCAGGGAGATGGAAAAATAGCTTGCTCACTTCACTCCACGCATCATTTCAGTATCTGCAGTTCCTCTGAGAATGGTGCACTCACTCTCTTAAGCGGTTTCCAAAGACAGATTGAATTGAAATTGGGATACACAAGTAGTGTTTTCAAAGCATGATTTGAATGCTTTTTTCAAATGTCGTTGCTCTGTAATTAGTTTTTCTTGGTCCAAGTTGCACATTTCCAATTCCTTAGCCTTGATTTAACTTGACCAACTCTTCTACTACTACTACTACTCTTATTCACCTCTATATGGGAGGCATTGCACTGTATTCAATCTGTCAGTAAAATAACGATCTATCTTGGCCTTTGCTGCTTGGTAGGTACAGGTATGACAAGCTGCGGTAATGTGTTTGGCTTTGGATAGCTACATTTCTGCACACCCACCTGCTACAAGGCCTGCAGCCACTTCCCCTCAGTACTTCCCCAGTCTTAATTCAAGCATTCAATTCCTACCACATCCCTCATGCAATGATATGTCGTTTCATTTTTGAAACATTGTCCCCCTCTTGTGGCCTTCCAACTTTGAAATTTACTGTTCAATTTTGAATTAATTCATATATGAATTAAATGGAAAAGCAACGATTTATCTGGCGAGTTATTTGAATGTTCGGCCTACGTCCACCTGTCTGACAGACGGTATTCTAGTGGCTTGTAGCAGCAGCAGCAGCAGCTAGGTGCGCTGCTTGCCTGCAGTAAATAGGATGTGTTCCATCCATGGAGCACTGTGATAGGAATCATGCCATTCATAGAACACAATGCTTGGATGTGTTCTATTCCTGAAACAATGGGACCACGTGTCACAATGGGACCACGTGTCACAATGGGCAGCCCACAGTCTGTAGCAGCTGCGCAGTAGTAGTCAGCTTCAGTCTGCTGAGGGAGCCTCAGCAGACAGGTGGGCGATGCTTGCCAGGGAGATGGAAAAATAGCTTGCTCACTTCACTCCACGCATCATTTCAGTATCTGCAGTTCCTCTGAGAATGGTGCACTCACTCTCTTAAGCGGTTTCCAAAGACAGATTGAATTGAAATTGGGATACACAAGTAGTATTTTCAAAGCATGATTTGAATGCTTTTTTCAAATGTCGTTGCTCTGTAGTTAGTTTTTCTTGGTCCAAGTTGCACATTTCCAATTCCTTAGCCTTGATTTAACTTGACCAACTCTTCTACTACTACTACTACTACTCTTATTCACCTCTATATGGGAGGCATTGCACTGTATTCAATCTGTCATTAAAATAACGATCTATCTTGGCCTTTGCTGCTTGGTAGGTACAGGTGTGACAAACTGCAGTAATGTGTTTGGCTTTGGAAAGCTACATTTCTGCACACCCACCTGCTACAAGGCCTGCAGCCCCTTCCCCTCAGTACTTCCCCAGTCTTAATTCAAGCATTCAATTCCTACCACATCCCTCATGCAATGATATGTCGTTTCATTTTTGAAACATTGTCCCCCTCTTGTGGCCTTCCAGCTTTGAAATTTACTGTTCAATTTTGAATTAATTCATATATGAATTAAATGGTAAAGCAACAATTTATCTGGCGAGTTATTTGAATGTTCGGCCTACGTCCACCTGTCTGACAGACGGTATTCTAGTGGTTTGTAGCAGCAGCAGCAGCTAGGTGCGCTGCTTGCCTGCAGTAAATAGGATGTGTTCCATCCATGGAACACTGTGATAGGAATCATGCCATTCACAGAACACAATGCTTGGATGTGTTCTATTCCTGGAACAATGGGGCCACGTGTCACAATGGGACCACGTGTCACAATGGGCAGCCCACAGTCTGTAGCAGCTGCGCAGTAGTAGTCAGCTTCAGTCTGCTGAGGGAGCCTCAGCAGACAGGTGGGCGATGCTCGCCAGGGAGATGGAAAAATAGCTTGCTCACTTCACTCCACGCATCATTTCAGTATCTGCAGTTCCTCTGAGAATGGTGCACTCACTCTCTTAAGCGGTTTCCAAAGACAGACTGAATTGAAAATGGGATACACAAGTAGTGTTTTCAAAGCATGATTTGAATGCTTTTTTCAAATGTCGTTGCTCTGTAATTAGTTTTTCTTGGTCCAAGTTGCACATTTCCAATTCCTTAGCCTTGATTTAACTTGACCAACTCTTATACTACTACTACTACTACTACTACTACTACTCTTATTCACCTCTATATGGGAGGCATTGCACTGTATTCAATCTGTCAGTAAAATAACGATCTATCTTGGCCTTTGCTGCTTGGTAGGTACAGGTGTGACAAGCTGCAGTAATGTGTTTGGCTTTGGATAGCTACATTTCTGCACACCCACCTGCTACAAGGCCTGCAGCCCCTTCCCCTCAGTACTTCCCCAGTCTTAATTCAAGCATTCAATTCCTACCACATCCCTCATGCAATGATATGTCGTTTCATTTTTGAAACATTGCCCCCCTCTTGTGGCCTTCCAACTTTGAAATTTACTGTTCAATTTTGAATTAATTCATATATGAATTAAATGGAAAAGCAACGATTTATCTGGTGAGTTATTTGAATGTTCGGCCTACGTCCACCTGTCTGACAGACGGTATTCTAGTGGATTGTAGCAGCAGCAGCAGCAGCTAGGTGCGCTGCTTGCCTGCAGTAAATAGGATGTGTTCCATCCATGGAACACTGTGATAGGAATCATGCCATTCATAGAACACAATGCTTGGATGTGTTCTATTCCTGGAACAATGGGACCACGTGTCACAATGGGACCACGTGTCACAATGGGCAGCCCACAGTCTGTAGCAGCTGCGCAGTAGTAGTCAGCTTCAGTCTGCTGAGGGAGCCTCAGCAGACAGGTGGGCGATGCTCGCCATGGAGATGGAAAAATAGCTTGCTCACTTCACTCCACGCATCATTTCAGTATCTGCAGTTCCTCTGAGAATGGTGCACTCACTCTCTTAAGCAGTTTCCAAAGACAGATTGAATTGAAATCGGGATACACAAGTAGTGTTTTCAAAGCATGATTTGAATGCTTTTTTCAAATGTCGTTGCTCTGTAATTAGTTTTTCTTGGTCCAAGTTGCACATTTCCAATTCCTTAGCCTTGATTTAACTTGACCAACTCTTCTACTACTACTACTACTCTTATTCACCTCTATATGCTAGGCATTGCACTGTATTCAATCTGTCAGTAAAATAACGATCTATCTTGGCCTTTGCTGCTTGGTAGGTACAGGTGTGACAAGCTTCAGTAATGTGTTTGGCTTTGGATAGCTACATTTCTGCACACCCACCTGCTACAAGGCCTGCAGCCCCTTCCCCTCAGTACTTCCCCAGTCTTAATTCAAGCATTCAATTCCTACCACATCCCTCATGCAATGATATGTCGTTTCATTTTTGAAACATTGTCCCCCTCTTGTGGCCTTCCAACTTTGAAATTTACTGTTCAATTTTGAATTAATTCATATATGAATTAAATGGAAAAGCAACGATTTATCTGGCGAGTTATTTGAATGTTCGGCCTACGTCCACCTGTCTGACAGACGGTATTCTAGTGGCTTGTAGCAGCAGCAGCAGCTAGGTGCGCTGCTTGCCTGCAGTAAATAGGATGTGTTCCATCCATGGAACATTGTGATAGGAATCATGCCATTCATAGAACACAATGCTTGGATGTGTTCTATTCCTGGAACAATGGGACCACGTGTCACAATGGGACCACGTGTCACAATGGGCAGCCCACAGTCTGTAGCAGCTGCGCAGTAGTAGTCAGCTTCAGTCTGCTGAGGGAGCCTCAGCAGACAGGTGGGCGATGCTCGCCAGGGAGATGGAAAAATAGCTTGCTCACTTCACTCCACGCATCATTTCAGTATCTGCAGTTCTTCTGAGAATGGTGCACTCACTCTCTTAAGCGTTTTCCAAAGACAGATTGAATTGAAATCGGGATACACAAGTAGTGTTTTCAAAGCATGATTTGAATGCTTTTTTCAAATGTCGTTGCTCTGTAATTAGTTTTTCTTGGTCCAAGTTGCACATTTCCAATTCCTTAGCCTTGATTTAACTTGACCAACTCTTCTACTACTACTACTACTACTACTACTACTCTTATTCACCTCTATATGGGAGGCATTGCACTGTATTCAATCTGTCAGTAAAATAACGATCTATCTTGGCCTTTGCTGCTTGGTAGGTACAGGTGTGACAAGCTGCAGTAATGTGTTTGGCTTTGGATAGCTACATTTCTGCACACCCACCTGCTACAAGGCCTGCAGCCCCTTCCCCTCAGTACTTCCCCAGTCTTAATTCAAGCATTCAATTCCTACCACATCCCTCATGCAATGATATGTCGTTTCATTTTTGAAACATTGTCCCCCTCTTGTGGCCTTCCAACTTTGAAATTTACTGTTCAATTTTGAATTAATTCATATATGAATTAAATGGAAAAGCAACGATTTATCTGGCTAGTTATTTGAATGTTCGGCCTACGTCCACCTGTCTGACAGACGGTATTCTAGTGGCTTGTAGCAGCAGCAGCAGCAGCAGCTAGGTACGCTGCTTGCCTGCAGTAAATAGGATGTGTTCCATCCATGGAACACTGTGATAGGAATCATGCCATTCAAAGAACACAATGCTTGGATGTGTTCTATTCCTGGAACAATGGGGCCACGTGTCACAATGGGACCACGTGTCACAATGGGCAGCCCACAGTCTGTAGCAGCTGCGCAGTAGTAGTGAGCTTCAGTCTGCTGAGGGAGCCTCAGCAGACAGGTGGGCGATGCTCGCCAGGGAGATGGAAAAATAGCTTGCTCACTTCACTCCACGCATCATTTCAGTATCTGCAGTTCCTCTGAGAATGGTGCACTCACTCTCTTAAGCGGTTTCCAAAGACAGATTGAATTGAAATTGGGATAGACAAGTAGTGTTTTCAAAGCATGATTTGAATGCTTTTTTCAAATGTCGTTGCTCTGTAATTAGTTTTTCTTGGTCCAAGTTGCACATTTCCAATTCCTTAGCCTTGATTTAACTTGATCAACTCTACTACTACTACTACTACTACTACTACTACTACACTTATTCACCTCTATATGGGAGGCATTGCACTGTATTCAATCTGTCAGTAAAATAACGATCTATCTTGGCCTTTGCTGCTTGGTAGGTACAGGTGTGACAAGCTGCAGTAATGTGTTTGGCTTTGGAAAGCTACATTTCTGCACACCCACCTGCTACAAGGCCTGCAGCCCCTTCCCCTCAGTACTTCCCCAGTCTTAATTCAAGCATTCAATTCCTACCACATCCCTCATGCAATGATATGTCGTTTCATTTTTGAAACATTGTCCCCCTCTTGTGGCCTTCCAACTTTGAAATTTACTGTTCAATTTTGAATTAATTCATATATGAATTAAATGGAAAAGCAACGGTTTATCTGGCGAGTTATTTGAATGTTCGGCCTACGTCCACCTGTCTGACAGACGGTATTCTAGTGGCTTGTAGCAGCAGCAGCAGCAGCAGCAGCTAGGTGCGCTGCTTGCCTGCAGTAAATAGGATGTGTTCCATCCATGGAACACTGTGATAGGAATCATGCCATTCAAAGAACACAATGCTTGGATGTGTTCTATTCCTGGAACAATGGGGCCACGTGTCACAATGGGACCACGTGTCACAATGGGCAGCCCACAGTCTGTAGCAGCTGCGCAGTAGTAGTCAGCTTCAGTCTGCTGAGGGAGCCTCAGCAGACAGGTGGGCGATGCTCGCCAGGGAGATGGAAAAATAGCTTGCTCACTTCACTCCACGCATCATTTCAGTATCTGCAGTTCCTCTGAGAATGGTGCACTCACTCTCTTAAGCGGTTTCCAAAGACAGATTGAATTGAAATTGGGATACACAAGTAGTGTTTTCAAAGCATGATTTGAATGCTTTTTTCAAATGTCGTTGCTCTGTAATTAGTTTTTCTTGGTCCAAGTTGCACATTTCCAATTCCTTAGCCTTGATTTAACTTGACCAACTCTTCTACTACTACTACTACTCTTATTCACCTCTATATGGGAGGCATTGCACTGTATTCAATCTGTCAGTAAAATAACGATCTATCTTGGCCTTTGCTGCTTGGTAGGTACAGGTATGACAAGCTGCGGTAATGTGTTTGGCTTTGGATAGCTACATTTCTGCACACCCACCTGCTACAAGGCCTGCAGCCACTTCCCCTCAGTACTTCCCCAGTCTTAATTCAAGCATTCAATTCCTACCACATCCCTCATGCAATGATATGTCGTTTCATTTTTGAAACATTGTCCCCCTCTTGTGGCCTTCCAACTTTGAAATTTACTGTTCAATTTTGAATTAATTCATATATGAATTAAATGGAAAAGCAACGATTTATCTGGCGAGTTATTTGAATGTTCGGCCTACGTCCACCTGTCTGACAGACGGTATTCTAGTGGCTTGTAGCAGCAGCAGCAGCAGCTAGGTGCGCTGCTTGCCTGCAGTAAATAGGATGTGTTCCATCCATGGAGCACTGTGATAGGAATCATGCCATTCATAGAACACAATGCTTGGATGTGTTCTATTCCTGAAACAATGGGACCACGTGTCACAATGGGACCACGTGTCACAATGGGCAGCCCACAGTCTGTAGCAGCTGCGCAGTAGTAGTCAGCTTCAGTCTGCTGAGGGAGCCTCAGCAGACAGGTGGGCGATGCTTGCCAGGGAGATGGAAAAATAGCTTGCTCACTTCACTCCACGCATCATTTCAGTATCTGCAGTTCCTCTGAGAATGGTGCACTCACTCTCTTAAGCGGTTTCCAAAGACAGATTGAATTGAAATTGGGATACACAAGTAGTATTTTCAAAGCATGATTTGAATGCTTTTTTCAAATGTCGTTGCTCTGTAGTTAGTTTTTCTTGGTCCAAGTTGCACATTTCCAATTCCTTAGCCTTGATTTAACTTGACCAACTCTTCTACTACTACTACTACTACTCTTATTCACCTCTATATGGGAGGCATTGCACTGTATTCAATCTGTCATTAAAATAACGATCTATCTTGGCCTTTGCTGCTTGGTAGGTACAGGTGTGACAAACTGCAGTAATGTGTTTGGCTTTGGAAAGCTACATTTCTGCACACCCACCTGCTACAAGGCCTGCAGCCCCTTCCCCTCAGTACTTCCCCAGTCTTAATTCAAGCATTCAATTCCTACCACATCCCTCATGCAATGATATGTCGTTTCATTTTTGAAACATTGTCCCCCTCTTGTGGCCTTCCAGCTTTGAAATTTACTGTTCAATTTTGAATTAATTCATATATGAATTAAATGGTAAAGCAACAATTTATCTGGCGAGCTATTTGAATGTTCGGCCTACGTCCACCTGTCTGACAGACGGTATTCTAGTGGTTTGTAGCAGCAGCAGCAGCTAGGTGCGCTGCTTGCCTGCAGTAAATAGGATGTGTTCCATCCATGGAACACTGTGATAGGAATCATGCCATTCACAGAACACAATGCTTGGATGTGTTCTATTCCTGGAACAATGGGGCCACGTGTCACAATGGGACCACGTGTCACAATGGGCAGCCCACAGTCTGTAGCAGCTGCGCAGTAGTAGTCAGCTTCAGTCTGCTGAGGGAGCCTCAGCAGACAGGTGGGCGATGCTCGCCAGGGAGATGG
This sequence comes from Dendrobates tinctorius, assembly GCF_039654945.1. Taxonomy (NCBI): domain Eukaryota; kingdom Metazoa; phylum Chordata; class Amphibia; order Anura; family Dendrobatidae; genus Dendrobates; species Dendrobates tinctorius. The sequence goes on along the minus strand of NW_027362018.1, from coordinate 1,310,437 downwards.
AAAAATAGCTTGCTCACTTCACTCCACGCATCATTTCAGTATCTGCAGTTCCTCTGAGAATGGTGCACTCACTCTCTTAAGCGGTTTCCAAAGACAGACTGAATTGAAAATGGGATACACAAGTAGTGTTTTCAAAGCATGATTTGAATGCTTTTTTCAAATGTCGTTGCTCTGTAATTAGTTTTTCTTGGTCCAAGTTGCACATTTCCAATTCCTTAGCCTTGATTTAACTTGACCAACTCTTATACTACTACTACTACTACTACTACTACTACTACTCTTATTCACCTCTATATGGGAGGCATTGCACTGTATTCAATCTGTCAGTAAAATAACGATCTATCTTGGCCTTTGCTGCTTGGTAGGTACAGGTGTGACAAGCTGCAGTAATGTGTTTGGCTTTGGATAGCTACATTTCTGCACACCCACCTGCTACAAGGCCTGCAGCCCCTTCCCCTCAGTACTTCCCCAGTCTTAATTCAAGCATTCAATTCCTACCACATCCCTCATGCAATGATATGTCGTTTCATTTTTGAAACATTGCCCCCCTCTTGTGGCCTTCCAACTTTGAAATTTACTGTTCAATTTTGAATTAATTCATATATGAATTAAATGGAAAAGCAACGATTTATCTGGTGAGTTATTTGAATGTTCGGCCTACGTCCACCTGTCTGACAGACGGTATTCTAGTGGATTGTAGCAGCAGCAGCAGCAGCTAGGTGCGCTGCTTGCCTGCAGTAAATAGGATGTGTTCCATCCATGGAACACTGTGATAGGAATCATGCCATTCATAGAACACAATGCTTGGATGTGTTCTATTCCTGGAACAATGGGACCACGTGTCACAATGGGACCACGTGTCACAATGGGCAGCCCACAGTCTGTAGCAGCTGCGCAGTAGTAGTCAGCTTCAGTCTGCTGAGGGAGCCTCAGCAGACAGGTGGGCGATGCTCGCCAGGGAGATGGAAAAATAGCTTGCTCACTTCACTCCACGCATCATTTCAGTATCTGCAGTTCTTCTGAGAATGGTGCACTCACTCTCTTAAGCGTTTTCCAAAGACAGATTGAATTGAAATCGGGATACACAAGTAGTGTTTTCAAAGCATGATTTGAATGCTTTTTTCAAATGTCGTTGCTCTGTAATTAGTTTTTCTTGGTCCAAGTTGCACATTTCCAATTCCTTAGCCTTGATTTAACTTGACCAACTCTTCTACTACTACTACTACTACTACTACTACTCTTATTCACCTCTATATGGGAGGCATTGCACTGTATTCAATCTGTCAGTAAAATAACGATCTATCTTGGCCTTTGCTGCTTGGTAGGTACAGGTGTGACAAGCTGCAGTAATGTGTTTGGCTTTGGATAGCTACATTTCTGCACACCCACCTGCTACAAGGCCTGCAGCCCCTTCCCCTCAGTACTTCCCCAGTCTTAATTCAAGCATTCAATTCCTACCACATCCCTCATGCAATGATATGTCGTTTCATTTTTGAAACATTGTCCCCCTCTTGTGGCCTTCCAACTTTGAAATTTACTGTTCAATTTTGAATTAATTCATATATGAATTAAATGGAAAAGCAACGATTTATCTGGCTAGTTATTTGAATGTTCGGCCTACGTCCACCTGTCTGACAGACGGTATTCTAGTGGCTTGTAGCAGCAGCAGCAGCAGCAGCAGCTAGGTACGCTGCTTGCCTGCAGTAAATAGGATGTGTTCCATCCATGGAACACTGTGATAGGAATCATGCCATTCAAAGAACACAATGCTTGGATGTGTTCTATTCCTGGAACAATGGGGCCACGTGTCACAATGGGACCACGTGTCACAATGGGCAGCCCACAGTCTGTAGCAGCTGCGCAGTAGTAGTGAGCTTCAGTCTGCTGAGGGAGCCTCAGCAGACAGGTGGGCGATGCTCGCCAGGGAGATGGAAAAATAGCTTGCTCACTTCACTCCACGCATCATTTCAGTATCTGCAGTTCCTCTGAGAATGGTGCACTCACTCTCTTAAGCGGTTTCCAAAGACAGATTGAATTGAAATTGGGATAGACAAGTAGTGTTTTCAAAGCATGATTTGAATGCTTTTTTCAAATGTCGTTGCTCTGTAATTAGTTTTTCTTGGTCCAAGTTGCACATTTCCAATTCCTTAGCCTTGATTTAACTTGATCAACTCTTCTACTACTACTACTACTACTACTACTACTACACTTATTCACCTCTATATGGGAGGCATTGCACTGTATTCAATCTGTCAGTAAAATAACGATCTATCTTGGCCTTTGCTGCTTGGTAGGTACAGGTGTGACAAGCTGCAGTAATGTGTTTGGCTTTGGAAAGCTACATTTCTGCACACCCACCTGCTACAAGGCCTGCAGCCCCTTCCCCTCAGTACTTCCCCAGTCTTAATTCAAGCATTCAATTCCTACCACATCCCTCATGCAATGATATGTCGTTTCATTTTTGAAACATTGTCCCCCTCTTGTGGCCTTCCAACTTTGAAATTTACTGTTCAATTTTGAATTAATTCATATATGAATTAAATGGAAAAGCAACGGTTTATCTGGCGAGTTATTTGAATGTTCGGCCTACGTCCACCTGTCTGACAGACGGTATTCTAGTGGCTTGTAGCAGCAGCAGCAGCAGCAGCAGCTAGGTGCGCTGCTTGCCTGCAGTAAATAGGATGTGTTCCATCCATGGAACACTGTGATAGGAATCATGCCATTCAAAGAACACAATGCTTGGATGTGTTCTATTCCTGGAACAATGGGGCCACGTGTCACAATGGGACCACGTGTCACAATGGGCAGCCCACAGTCTGTAGCAGCTGCGCAGTAGTAGTCAGCTTCAGTCTGCTGAGGGAGCCTCAGCAGACAGGTGGGCGATGCTCGCCAGGGAGATGGAAAAATAGCTTGCTCACTTCACTCCACGCATCATTTCAGTATCTGCAGTTCCTCTGAGAATGGTGCACTCACTCTCTTAAGCGGTTTCCAAAGACAGATTGAATTGAAATTGGGATACACAAGTAGTGTTTTCAAAGCATGATTTGAATGCTTTTTTCAAATGTCGTTGCTCTGTAATTAGTTTTTCTTGGTCCAAGTTGCACATTTCCAATTCCTTAGCCTTGATTTAACTTGACCAACTCTTCTACTACTACTACTACTCTTATTCACCTCTATATGGGAGGCATTGCACTGTATTCAATCTGTCAGTAAAATAACGATCTATCTTGGCCTTTGCTGCTTGGTAGGTACAGGTATGACAAGCTGCGGTAATGTGTTTGGCTTTGGATAGCTACATTTCTGCACACCCACCTGCTACAAGGCCTGCAGCCACTTCCCCTCAGTACTTCCCCAGTCTTAATTCAAGCATTCAATTCCTACCACATCCCTCATGCAATGATATGTCGTTTCATTTTTGAAACATTGTCCCCCTCTTGTGGCCTTCCAACTTTGAAATTTACTGTTCAATTTTGAATTAATTCATATATGAATTAAATGGAAAAGCAACGATTTATCTGGCGAGTTATTTGAATGTTCGGCCTACGTCCACCTGTCTGACAGACGGTATTCTAGTGGCTTGTAGCAGCAGCAGCAGCAGCTAGGTGCGCTGCTTGCCTGCAGTAAATAGGATGTGTTCCATCCATGGAGCACTGTGATAGGAATCATGCCATTCATAGAACACAATGCTTGGATGTGTTCTATTCCTGAAACAATGGGACCACGTGTCACAATGGGACCACGTGTCACAATGGGCAGCCCACAGTCTGTAGCAGCTGCGCAGTAGTAGTCAGCTTCAGTCTGCTGAGGGAGCCTCAGCAGACAGGTGGGCGATGCTTGCCAGGGAGATGGAAAAATAGCTTGCTCACTTCACTCCACGCATCATTTCAGTATCTGCAGTTCCTCTGAGAATGGTGCACTCACTCTCTTAAGCGGTTTCCAAAGACAGATTGAATTGAAATTGGGATACACAAGTAGTATTTTCAAAGCATGATTTGAATGCTTTTTTCAAATGTCGTTGCTCTGTAGTTAGTTTTTCTTGGTCCAAGTTGCACATTTCCAATTCCTTAGCCTTGATTTAACTTGACCAACTCTTCTACTACTACTACTACTACTCTTATTCACCTCTATATGGGAGGCATTGCACTGTATTCAATCTGTCATTAAAATAACGATCTATCTTGGCCTTTGCTGCTTGGTAGGTACAGGTGTGACAAACTGCAGTAATGTGTTTGGCTTTGGAAAGCTACATTTCTGCACACCCACCTGCTACAAGGCCTGCAGCCCCTTCCCCTCAGTACTTCCCCAGTCTTAATTCAAGCATTCAATTCCTACCACATCCCTCATGCAATGATATGTCGTTTCATTTTTGAAACATTGTCCCCCTCTTGTGGCCTTCCAGCTTTGAAATTTACTGTTCAATTTTGAATTAATTCATATATGAATTAAATGGTAAAGCAACAATTTATCTGGCGAGTTATTTGAATGTTCGGCCTACGTCCACCTGTCTGACAGACGGTATTCTAGTGGTTTGTAGCAGCAGCAGCAGCTAGGTGCGCTGCTTGCCTGCAGTAAATAGGATGTGTTCCATCCATGGAACACTGTGATAGGAATCATGCCATTCACAGAACACAATGCTTGGATGTGTTCTATTCCTGGAACAATGGGGCCACGTGTCACAATGGGACCACGTGTCACAATGGGCAGCCCACAGTCTGTAGCAGCTGCGCAGTAGTAGTCAGCTTCAGTCTGCTGAGGGAGCCTCAGCAGACAGGTGGGAGATGCTCGCCAGGGAGATGGAAAAATAGCTTGCTCACTTCACTCCACGCATCATTTCAGTATCTGCAGTTCCTCTGAGAATGGTGCACTCACTCTCTTAAGCGGTTTCCAAAGACAGACTGAATTGAAAATGGGATACACAAGTAGTGTTTTCAAAGCATGATTTGAATGCTTTTTTCAAATGTCGTTGCTCTGTAATTAGTTTTTCTTGGTCCAAGTTGCACATTTCCAATTCCTTAGCCTTGATTTAACTTGACCAACTCTTATACTACTACTACTACTACTACTACTACTACTCTTATTCACCTCTATATGGGAGGCATTGCACTGTATTCAATCTGTCAGTAAAATAACGATCTATCTTGGCCTTTGCTGCTTGGTAGGTACAGGTGTGACAAGCTGCAGTAATGTGTTTGGCTTTGGATAGCTACATTTCTGCACACCCACCTGCTACAAGGCCTGCAGCCCCTTCCCCTCAGTACTTCCCCAGTCTTAATTCAAGCATTCAATTCCTACCACATCCCTCATGCAATGATATGTCGTTTCATTTTTGAAACATTGCCCCCCTCTTGTGGCCTTCCAACTTTGAAATTTACTGTTCAATTTTGAATTAATTCATATATGAATTAAATGGAAAAGCAACGATTTATCTGGTGAGTTATTTGAATGTTCGGCCTACGTCCACCTGTCTGACAGACGGTATTCTAGTGGATTGTAGCAGCAGCAGCAGCAGCTAGGTGCGCTGCTTGCCTGCAGTAAATAGGATGTGTTCCATCCATGGAACACTGTGATAGGAATCATGCCATTCATAGAACACAATGCTTGGATGTGTTCTATTCCTGGAACAATGGGACCACGTGTCACAATGGGACCACGTGTCACAATGGGCAGCCCACAGTCTGTAGCAGCTGCGCAGTAGTAGTCAGCTTCAGTCTGCTGAGGGAGCCTCAGCAGACAGGTGGGCGATGCTCGCCATGGAGATGGAAAAATAGCTTGCTCACTTCACTCCACGCATCATTTCAGTATCTGCAGTTCCTCTGAGAATGGTGCACTCACTCTCTTAAGCAGTTTCCAAAGACAGATTGAATTGAAATCGGGATACACAAGTAGTGTTTTCAAAGCATGATTTGAATGCTTTTTTCAAATGTCGTTGCTCTGTAATTAGTTTTTCTTGGTCCAAGTTGCACATTTCCAATTCCTTAGCCTTGATTTAACTTGACCAACTCTTCTACTACTACTACTACTCTTATTCACCTCTATATGCTAGGCATTGCACTGTATTCAATCTGTCAGTAAAATAACGATCTATCTTGGCCTTTGCTGCTTGGTAGGTACAGGTGTGACAAGCTTCAGTAATGTGTTTGGCTTTGGATAGCTACATTTCTGCACACCCACCTGCTACAAGGCCTGCAGCCCCTTCCCCTCAGTACTTCCCCAGTCTTAATTCAAGCATTCAATTCCTACCACATCCCTCATGCAATGATATGTCGTTTCATTTTTGAAACATTGTCCCCCTCTTGTGGCCTTCCAACTTTGAAATTTACTGTTCAATTTTGAATTAATTCATATATGAATTAAATTGAAAAGCAACGATTTATCTGGCGAGTTATTTGAATGTTCGGCCTACGTCCACCTGTCTGACAGACGGTATTCTAGTGGCTTGTAGCAGCAGCAGCAGCTAGGTGCGCTGCTTGCCTGCAGTAAATAGGATGTGTTCCATCCATGGAACATTGTGATAGGAATCATGCCATTCATAGAACACAATGCTTGGATGTGTTCTATTCCTGGAACAATGGGACCACGTGTCACAATGGGACCACGTGTCACAATGGGCAGCCCACAGTCTGTAGCAGCTGCGCAGTAGTAGTCAGCTTCAGTCTGCTGAGGGAGCCTCAGCAGACAGGTGGGCGATGCTCGCCAGGGAGATGGAAAAATAGCTTGCTCACTTCACTCCACGCATCATTTCAGTATCTGCAGTTCTTCTGAGAATGGTGCACTCACTCTCTTAAGCGTTTTCCAAAGACAGATTGAATTGAAATCGGGATACACAAGTAGTGTTTTCAAAGCATGATTTGAATGCTTTTTTCAAATGTCGTTGCTCTGTAATTAGTTTTTCTTGGTCCAAGTTGCACATTTCCAATTCCTTAGCCTTGATTTAACTTGACCAACTCTTCTACTACTACTACTACTACTACTACTACTCTTATTCACCTCTATATGGGAGGCATTGCACTGTATTCAATCTGTCAGTAAAATAACGATCTATCTTGGCCTTTGCTGCTTGGTAGGTACAGGTGTGACAAGCTGCAGTAATGTGTTTGGCTTTGGATAGCTACATTTCTGCACACCCACCTGCTACAAGGCCTGCAGCCCCTTCCCCTCAGTACTTCCCCAGTCTTAATTCAAGCATTCAATTCCTACCACATCCCTCATGCAATGATATGTCGTTTCATTTTTGAAACATTGTCCCCCTCTTGTGGCCTTCCAACTTTGAAATTTACTGTTCAATTTTGAATTAATTCATATATGAATTAAATGGAAAAGCAACGATTTATCTGGCTAGTTATTTGAATGTTCGGCCTACGTCCACCTGTCTGACAGTCGGTATTCTAGTGGCTTGTAGCAGCAGCAGCAGCAGCAGCAGCTAGGTACGCTGCTTGCCTGCAGTAAATAGGATGTGTTCCATCCATGGAACACTGTGATAGGAATCATGCCATTCAAAGAACACAATGCTTGGATGTGTTCTATTCCTGGAACAATGGGGCCACGTGTCACAATGGGACCACGTGTCACAATGGGCAGCCCACAGTCTGTAGCAGCTGCGCAGTAGTAGTGAGCTTCAGTCTGCTGAGGGAGCCTCAGCAGACAGGTGGGCGATGCTCGCCAGGGAGATGGAAAAATAGCTTGCTCACTTCACTCCACGCATCATTTCAGTATCTGCAGTTCCTCTGAGAATGGTGCACTCACTCTCTTAAGCGGTTTCCAAAGACAGAATGAATTGAAATTGGGATACACAAGTAGTGTTTTCAAAGCATGATTTGAATGCTTTTTTCAAATGTCGTTGCTCTGTAATTAGTTTTTCTTGGTCCAAGTTGCACATTTCCAATTCCTTAGCCTTGATTTAACTTGGCCAACTCTTCTACTACTACTACTACTACTACTACTACTACTACTACTACTCTTATTCACCTCTATATGGGAGGCATTGCACTGTATTCAATCTGTCAGTAAAAAAACGATCTATCTTGGCCTTTGCTGCTTGGTAGGTACAGGTGTGACAAGCTGCAGTAATGTGTTTGGCTTTGGATAGCTACATTTCTGCACACCCACCTGCTACAAGGCCTGCAGCCCCTTCCCCTCAGTACTTCCCCAGTCTTAATTCAAGCATTCAATTCCTACCACATCCCTCATGCAATGATATGTCGTTTCATTTTTGAAACATTGTCCCCCTCTTGTGGCCTTCCAACTTTGAAATTTACTGTTCAATTTTGAATTAATTCATATATGAATTAAATGGAAAAGCAACGATTTATCTGGCGAGTTATTTGAATGTTCGGCCTACGTCCACCTGTCTGACAGACGGTATTCTAGTGGCTTGTAGAAGCAGCAGCAGCTAGGTGCGCTGCTTGCCTGCAGTAAATAGGATGTGTTCCATCCATGGAACACTGTGATAGGAATCATGCCATTCATAGAACACAATGCTTGGATGTGTTCTATTCCTGGAACAATGGGACCACGTGTCACAATGGGACCACGTGTCACAATGGGCAGCCCACAGTCTGTAGCAGCTGCGCAGTAGTAGTCAGCTTCAGTCTGCTGAGGGAGCCTCAGCAGACAGGTGGGCGATGCTCGCCAGGGAGATGGAAAAATAGCTTGCTCACTTCACTCCACGCATCATTTCAGTATCTGCAGTTCCTCTGAGAATGGTGCACTCACTCTCTTAAGCGGTTTCCAAAGACATATTGAATTGAAATTGGGATACACAAGTAGTGTTTTCAAAGCATGATTTGAATGCTTTTTTCAAATGTCGTTGCTCTGTAATTAGTTTTTCTTGGTCCAAGTTGCACATTTCCAATTCCTTAGCCTTGATTTAACTTGACCAACTCTTCTACTACTACTACTACTACTACTACTACTTTTATTCACCTCTATATGGGAGGCATTGCACTGTATTCAATCTGTCAGTAAAATAACGATCTATCTTGGCCTTTGCTGCTTGGTAGGTACAGGTGTGACAAGCTGCAGTAATGTGTTTGGCTTTGGATAGCTACATTTCTGCACACCCATCTGCTACAAGGCCTGCAGCCCCTTCCCCTCAGTACTTCCCCAGTCTTAATTCAAGCATTCAATTCCTACCACATCCCTCATGCAATGATATGTCGTTTCATTTTTGAAACATTGCCCCCCTCTTGTGGCCTTCCAACTTTGAAATTTACTGTTCAATTTTGAATTAATTCATATATGAATTAAATGGAAAAGCAACGATTTATCTGGCGAGTTATTTGAATGTTCGGCCTACGTCCACCTGTCTGACAGACGGTATTCTAGTGGCTTGTAGCAGCAGCAGCAGCAGCTAGGTGCGAGTCTTGCCTGCAGTAAATAGGATGTGTTCCATCCATGGAACACTGTGATAGGAATCATGCCATTCACAGAACACAATGCTTGGATGTGTTCTATTCCTGGAACAATGGGACCACGTGTCACAATGGGACCACGTGTCACAATGGGCAGCCCACAGTCTATAGCAGCTGCGCAGTAGTAGTCAGCTTCAGTCTGCTGAGGGAGCCTCAGCAGACAGGTGGGCGATGCTCGCCAGGGAGATGGAAAAATAGCTTGCTCACTTCACTCCACGCATCATTTCAGTATCTGCAGTTCCTCTGAGAATGGTGCACTCACTCTCTTAAGCAGTTTCCAAAGACAGATTGAATTGAAATCGGGATAAACAAGTAGTGTTTTCAAAGCATGATTTGAATGCTTTTTTCAAATGTCGTTGCTCTGTAATTAGTTTTTCTTGGTCCAAGTTGCACATTTCCAATTCCTTAGCCTTGATTTAACTTGACCAACTCTTCTACTACTACTACTACTACTACTACTACTACTCTTATTCACCTCTATATGGGAGGCATTGCACTGTATTCAATCTGTCAGTAAAATAACGATCTATCTTGGCCTTTGCTGCTTGGTAGGTACAGGTGTGACAAGCTGCAGTAATGTGTTTGGCTTTGGATAGCTACATTTCTGCACACCCACCTGCTACAAGGCCTGCAGCCCCTTCCCCTCAGTACTTCCCCAGTCTTAATTCAAGCATTCAATTCCTACCACATCCCTCATGCAATGATATGTCGTTTCATTTTTGAAACATTGTCCCCCTCTTGTGGCCTTCCAACTTTGAAATTTACTGTTCAATTTTGAATTAATTCATATATGAATTAAATGGAAAAGCAACGATTTATCTGGCGAGTTATTTGAATGTTCGGCCTACGTCCACCTGTCTGACAGACGGTATTCTAGTGGCTTGTAGCAGCAGCAGCAGCAGCAGCTAGGTGCGCTGCTTGCCTGCAGTAAATAGGATGTGTTCCATCCATGGAACACTGTGATAGGAATCATGCCATTCATAGAACACAATGCTTGGATGTGTTCTATTCCTGGAACAATGGGACCACGTGTCACAATGGGACCACGTGTCACAATGGGCAGCCCACAGTCTGTAGCAGCTGCGCAGTAGTAGTCAGCTTCAGTCTGCTGAGGGAGCCTCAGCAGACAGGTGGGCGATGCTCGCCAGGGAGATGGAAAAATAGCTTGCTCACTTCACTCCATGCATCATTTCAGTATCTGCAGTTCCTCTGAGAATGGTGCACTCACTCTCTTAAGCGGTTTCCAAAGACAGATTGAATTGAAATCGGGATACACAAGTAGTGTTTTCAAAGCAAGATTTGAATGCTTTTTTCAAATGTCGTTGCTCTGTAATTAGTTTTTCTTGGTCCAAGTTGCACATTTCCAATTCCTTAGCCTTGATTTAACTTGACCAACTCTTCTACTAGTACTACTACTCTTATTCACCTCTATATGGGAGGCATTGCACTGTATTCAATTTGCCAGTAAAATAACGATCTATCTTGGCCTTTGCTGCTTGGTAGGTACATGTGTGACAAGCTGCGGTAATGTGTTTGGCTTTGGATAGCTACATTTCTGCACACCCACCTGCTACAAGGCCTGCAGCCCCTTCCCCTCAGTACTTCCCCAGTCTTAATTCAAGCATTCAATTCCTACCACATCCCTCATGCAATGATATGTCGTTTCTTTTTTGAAACATTGTCCCCCTCTTGTGGCCTTCCAACTTTGAAATTTACTGTTCAATTTTGAATTAATTCATATATGAATTAAATGGAAAAGCAACGATTTATCTGGCGAGTTATTTGAATGTTCGGCCTACGTCCACCTGTCTGACAGACGGTATTCTAGTGGCTTGTAGCAGCAGCAGCAGCAGCAGCAGCTAGGTGCGCTGCTTGCCTGCAGTAAATAGGATGTGTTCCATCCATGGAACACTGTGATAGGAATCATGCCATTCATAGAACACAATGCTTGGATGTGTTCTATTCCTGGAACAATGGGACCACGTGTCACAATGGGACCACGTGTCACAATGGGCAGCCCACAGTCTGTAGCAGCTGCGCAGTAGTAGTCAGCTTCAGTCTGCTGAGGGAGCCTCAGCAGACAGGTGGGCGATGCTCGCCAGGGAGATGGAAAAATAGCTTGCTCACTTCACTCCACGCATCATTTCAGTATCTGCAGTTCCTCTGAGAATGGTGCACTCACTCTCTTAAGCGGTTTCCAAAGACAGATTGAATTGAAATTGGGATAGACAAGTAGTGTTTTCAAAGCATGATTTGAATGCTTTTTTCAAATGTCGTTGCTCTGTAATTAGTTTTTCTTGGTCCAAGTTGCACATTTCCAATTCCTTAGCCTTGATTTAACTTGACCAACTCTTCTACTACTACTACTACTACTACTCTTATTCACCTCTATATGGGAGGCATTGCACTGTATTCAATTTGTCAGTAAAATAACGATCTATCTTGGCCTTTGCTGCTTGGTAGGTACAGGTGTGACAAGCTGCAGTAATGTGTTTGGCTTTGGATAGCTACATTTCTGCACACCCACCTGCTACAAGGCCTGCAGCCCCTTCCCCTCAGTACTTCCCCAGTCTTAATTCAAGCATTCAATTCCTACCACATCCCTCATGCAATGATATGTCGTTTCATTTTTGAAACATTGTCCCCCTCTTGTGGCCTTCCAACTTTGAAATTTACTGTTCAATTTTGAATTAATTCATATATGAATTAAATGGAAAAGCAACGATTTATCTGGCGAGTTATTTGAATGTTCGGCCTACGTCCACCTGTCTGACAGACGGTATTCTAGTGGCTTGTAGCAGCAGCAGCTGCAGCAGCAGCTAGGTGCCCTGCTTGCCTGCAGTAAATAGTATGTGTTCCATCCATGGAACACTGTGATAGGAATCATGCCATTCATAGAACACAATGCTTGGATGTGTTCTATTCCTGGAACAATGGGACCACGTGTCACAATGGGACCACGTGTCACAATGGGCAGCCCACAGTCTGTAGCAGCTGCGCAGTAGTAGTCAGCTTCAGTCTGCTGAGGGAGCCTCAGCAGACAGGTGGGCGATGCTCGCCAGGGAGATGGAAAAATAGCTTGCTCACTTCACTCCACGCATCATTTCAGTATCTGCTGTTCCTCTGAGAATGGTGCACTCACTCTCTTAAGCAGTTTCCAAAGACAGATTGAATTGAAATCGGGATACACAAGTAGTGTTTTCAAAGCATGATTTGAATGCTTTTTTCAAATGTCGTTGCTCTGTAATTAGTTTTTCTTGGTCCAAGTTGCACATTTCCAATTCCTTAGCCTTGATTTAACTTGACCAACTCTTCTACTACTACTACTACCACTACTACTACTACTACTCTTATTCACCTCTATATGGGAGGCATTGCACTGTATTCAATCTGTCAGTAAAATAACGATCTATCTTGGCCTTTGCTGCTTGGTAGGTACAGTTGTGACAAGCTGCAGTAATGTGTTTGGCTTTGGATAGCTACATTTCTGCACACCCACCTGCTACAAGGCCTGCAGCCCCTTCCCCTCAGTACTTCCCCAGTCTTAATTCAAGCATTCAATTCCTACCACATCCCTCATGCAATGATATGTCGTTTCATTTTTGAAAAATTGTCCCTCTCTTGTGGCCTTCCAACTTTGAAATTTACTGTTCAATTTTGAATTAATTTATATATGAATTAAATGGAAAAGCAACGATTTATCTGGCGAGTTATTTGAATGTTCGGCCTACGTCCACCTGTCTGACAGACGGTATTCTAGTGGCTTGTAGCAGCAGCAGCAGCAGCAGCAGCAGCAGCAGCAGCAGCTAGGTGCGCTGCTTGCCTGCAGTAAATAGGATGTGTTCCATCCATGGAACACTGTGATAGGAATCATGCCATTCATAGAACACAATGCTTGGATGTGTTCTATTCCTGGAACAATGGGACCACGTGTCACAATGGGACCACGTGTCACAATGGGTCGCCCACAGTCTGTAGCAGCTGCGCAGTAGTAGTCAGCTTCAGTCTGCTGAGGGAGCCTCAGCAGACAGGTGGGCGATGCTCGCCAGGGAGATGGAAAAATAGCTTGCTCACTTCACTCCACACATCATTTCAGTATCTGCAGTTCCTCTGAGAATGGTGCACTCACTCTCTTAAGCGGTTTCCAAAGACAGATTGAATTGAAATCGGGATACACAAGTAGAGTTTTCAAAGCATGATTTGAATGCTTTTTTCAAATGTCGTTGCTCTGTATTTAGTTTTTCTTGGTCCAAGTTGCACATTTCCAATTCCTTAGCCTTGATTTAACATGACCAACTCTTCTACTACTACTACTACTACTACTACTACTCTTATTCACCTCTATATGGGAGGCATTGCACTGTATTCAATTTGTCAGTAAAATAACGATCTATCTTGGCCTTTGCTGCTTGGTAGGTACAGGTGTGACAAGCTGCGGTAATGTGTTTGGCTTTGGATAGCTACATTTCTGCACACCCACCTGTTACAAGGCCTGCAGCCCCTTCCCCTCAGTACTTCCCCAGTCTTAATTCAAGCATTCAATTCCTACCACATCCCTCATGCAATGATATGTCGTTTCATTTTTGAAACATTGTCCCCCTCTTGTGGCCTTCCAACTTTGAAATTTACTGTTCAATTTTGAATTAATTCATATATGAATTAAATGGAAAAGCAACGATTTATCTGGCGAGTTATTTGAATGTTCGGCCTACGTCCACCTGTCTGACAGACGGTATTCTAGTGGCTTGTAGCAGCAGCAGCAGCAGCAGCTAGGTGCGCTGCTTGCCTGCAGTAAATAGGATGTGTTCCATCCATGGAACACTGTGATAGGAATCATGCCATTCATAGAACACAATGCTTGGATGTGTTCTATTCCTGCAACAATGGGACCACGTGTCACAATGGGACCACGTGTCACAATGGGCAGCCCACAGTCTGTAGCAGCTGCGCAGTAGTAGTCAGCTTCAGTCTGCTGAGGGAGCCTCAGCAGACAGGTGGGCGATGCTCACCAGGGAGATGGAAAAATAGCTTGCTCACTTCACTCCACGCATCATTTCAGTATCTGCTGTTCCTCTGAGAATGGTGCACTCACTCTCTTAAGCAGTTTCCAAAGACAGATTGAATTGAAATCGGGATACACAAGTAGTGTTTCAAAGCATGATTTGAATGCTTTTTTCAAATGTCGTTGCTCTGTAATTAGTTTTTCTTGGTCCAAGTTGCACATTTCCAATTCCTTAGCCTTGATTTAACTTGACCAACTCTTCTACTACTACTACTACCACTACTACTACTACTACTCTTATTCACCTCTATATGGGAGGCATTGCACTGTATTCAATCTGTCAGTAAAATAACGATCTATCTTGGCCTTTGCTGCTTGGTAGGTACAGTTGTGACAAGCTGCAGTAATGTGTTTGGCTTTGGATAGCTACATTTCTGCACACCCACCTGCTACAAGGCCTGCAGCCCCTTCCCCTCAGTACTTCCCCAGTCTTAATTCAAGCATTCAATTCCTACCACATCCCTCATGCAATGATATGTCGTTTCATTTTTGAAAAATTGTCCCCCTCTTGTGGCCTTCCAACTTTGAAATTTACTGTTCAATTTTGAATTAATTTATATATGAATTAAATGGAAAAGCAACGATTTATCTGGCGAGTTATTTGAATGTCCGGCCTACGTCCACCTGTCTGACAGACGGTATTCTAGTGGCTTGTAGCAGCAGCAGCAGCAGCAGCAGCAGCAGCAGCAGCAGCAGCTAGGTGCGCTGCTTGCCTGCAGTAAATAGGATGTGTTCCATCCATGGAACACTGTGATAGGAATCATGCCATTCATAGAACACAATGCTTGGATGTGTTCTATTCCTGGAACAATGGGACCACGTGTCACAATGGGACCACGTGTCACAATGGGTCGCCCACAGTCTGTAGCAGCTGCGCAGTAGTAGTCAGCTTCAGTCTGCTGAGGGAGCCTCAGCAGACAGGTGGGCGATGCTCGCCAGGGAGATGGAAAAATAGCTTGCTCACTTCACTCCACACATCATTTCAGTATCTGCAGTTCCTCTGAGAATGGTGCACTCACTCTCTTAAGCGGTTTCCAAAGACAGATTGAATTGAAATCGGGATACACAAGTAGAGTTTTCAAAGCATGATTTGAATGCTTTTTTCAAATGTCGTTGCTCTGTAATTAGTTTTTCTTGGTCCAAGTTGCACATTTCCAATTCCTTAGCCTTGATTTAACATGACCAACTCTTCTACTACTACTACTACTACTACTACTACTCTTATCCACCTCTATATGGGAGGCATTGCACTGTATTCAATCTGTCAGTAAAATAATGATCTATCTTGGCCTTTGCTGCTTGGTAGGTACAGGTGTGACAAGCTGCAGTAATGTGTTTGGCTTTGGATAGCTACATTTCTGCACACCCACCTGCTACAAGGCCTGCAGCCCCTTCCCCTCAGTACTTCCCCAGTCTTAATTCAAGCATTCAATTCCTACTACATCCCTCTTGCAATGATATGTCGTTTCATTTTTGAAACATTGTCCCCCTCTTGTGGCCTTCCAACTTTGAAATTTACTGTTCAATTTTGAATTAATTCATATATGAATTAAATGGAAAAGCAATGATTTATCTGGCTAGTTATTTGAATGTTCTGCCTACGTCCACCTGTCTGACAGACGGTATTCTAGTGGCTTGTAGCAGCAGCAGCAGCAGCAGCAGCAGCAGCTAGGTGCGCTGCTTGCCTGCAGTAAATAGGATGTGTTCCATCCATGGAACACTGTGATAGGAATCATGCCATTCATAGAACACAATGCTTGGATGTGTTCTATTCCTGGAACAATGGGACCACGTGTCACAATGGGACCACGTGTCACATTGGGCAGCCCACAGTCTGTAGCAGCTGCGCAGTAGTAGTCAGCTTCAGTCTGCTGAGGGAGCCTCAGCAGACAGGTGGGCGATGCTCGCCAGGGAGATGGAAAAATAGCTTGCTCACTTCACTCCATGCATCATTTCAGTATCTGCAGTTCCTCTGAGAATGGTGCACTCAATCTCTTAAGCGGTTTCCAAAGACAGATTGAATTGAAATCGGGATACACAAGTAGTGTTTTCAAAGCATGATTTGAATGCTTTTTTCAAATGTCGTTGCTCTGTAATTAGTTTTTCTTGGTCCAAGTTGCACATTTCCAATTCCTTAGCCTTGATTTAACTTGACCAACTCTTCTACTACTACTACTCTTATTCACCTCTATATGGGAGGCATTGCACTGTATTCAATCTGTCAGTAAAATTACGATCTATCTTGGCCTTTGCTGCTTGGTAGGTACAGTTGTGACAAGCTGCAGTAATGTGTTTGGCTTTGGATAGCTACATTTCTGCACACCCACCTGCTACAAGGCCTGCAGCCCCTTCCCCTCAGTACTTCCCCAGTCTTAATTCAAGCATTCAATTCCTACCACATCCCTCATGCAATGATATGTCGTTTCATTTTTGAAACATTGTCCCCCTCTTGTGGCCTTCCAACTTTGAAATTTACTGTTCAATTTTGAATTAATTCATATATGAATTAAATGGAAAAGCAACGATTTATCTGGCGAGTTATTTGAATGTTCGGCCTACGTCCACCTGTCTGACAGACGGTATTCTAGTGGCTTGTAGCAGCAGCAGCAGCTAGGTGCGCTGCTTGCCTGCAGTAAATAGGATGTGTTCCATCCATGGAACACTGTGATAGGAATCATGCCATTCATAGAACACAATGCTTGGATGTGTTCTATTCCTGGAACAATGGGACCACGTGTCACAATGGGACCACGTGTCACAATGGGCAGCCCACAGTCTGTAGCAGCTGCGCAGTAGTAGTCAGCTTCAGTCTGCTGAGGGAGCCTCAGCAGACAGGTGGGCGATGCTCGCCAGGGAGATGGAAAAATAGCTTGCTCACTTCACTCCACGCATCATTTCAGTATCTGCAGTTCCTCTGAGAATGGTGCACTCACTCTCTTAAGCGGTTTCCAAAGACAGATTGAATTGAAATCGGGATACACAAGTATTGTTTTCAAAGCATGATTTGAATGCTTTTTTCAAATGTCGTTGCTCTGTAATTAGTTTTTCTTGGTCCAAGTTGCACATTTCCAATTCCTTAGCCTTGATTTAACTTGACCAACTCTTCTACTACTACTACTCTTATTCACCTCTATATGGGAGGCATTGCACTGTATTCAATCTGTCAGTAAAATAACGATCTATCTTGGCCTTTGCTGCTTGGTAGGTACAGGTGTGACAAGCTGCAGTAATGTGTTTGGCTTTGGATAGCTATATTTCTGCACACCCACCTGCTACAAGGCCTGCAGCCCCTTCCCCTCAGTACTTCCCCAGTCTTAATTCAAGCATTCAATTCCTACCACATCCCTCTTGCAATGATATGTCGTTTCGTTTTTGAAACATTGTCAACCTCTTGTGGCCTTCCAACTTTGAAATTTACTGTTCAATTTTGAATTAATTCATATATGAATTAAATGGAAAAGCAACGATTTATCTGGCGAGTTATTTGAATGTTCGGCCTACGTCCACCTCTCTGACAGACGGTATTCTAGTGGCTTGTAGCAGCAGCAGCAGCTAGGTGCGCTGCTTGCCTGCAGTAAATAGGATGTGTTCCATCCATGGAACACTGTGATAGGAATCATGCCATTCATAGAACACAATGCTTGGATGTGTTCTATTCCTGGAACAATGGGACCACGTGTCACAATGGGACCACGTGTCACAATGGGCAGCCCACAGTCTGTATCAGCTGCGCAGTAGTAGTCAGCTTCAGTCTGCTGAGGGAGCCTCAGCAGACAGGTGGGCGATGCTCGCCAGGGAGATGGAAAAATAGCTTGCTCACTTCACTCCACGCATCATTTCAGTATCTGCAGTTCCTCTGAGAATGGTGCACTCACTCTCTTAAGCGGTTTCCAAAGACAGATTGAATTGAAATTGGGATAGACAAGTAGTGTTTTCAAAGCATGATTTGAATGCTTTTTTCAAATGTCGTTGCTCTGTAATTAGTTTTTCTTGGTCCAAGTTGCACATTTCCTATTCCTTAGCCTTGATTTAACTTGACCAACTCTTCTACTACTACTACTACTACTACTACTCTTATTCACCTCTATATGGGAGGCATTGCACTGTATTCAATCTGTCAGTAAAATAACGATCTATCTTGGCCTTTGCTGCTTGGTAGGTACAGGTGTGATAAGCTGCAGTAATGTGTTTGGCTTTGGATAGCTACATTTCTGCACACCCACCTGCTACAAGGCCTGTAGCCCCTTCCCCTCAGTACTTCCCCAGTCTTAATTCAAGCATTCAATTCCTACCACATCCCTCATGCAATGATATGTCGTTTCATTTTTGAAACATTGTCCCCCTCTTGTGGCCTTCCAACTTTGAAATTTACTGTTCAATTTTGAATTAATTCATATATGAATTAAATGGAAAAGCAACGATTTATCTGGTGAGTTATTTGAATGTTCGGCCTACGTCCACCTGTCTGACAGACGGTATTCTAGTGGCTTGTAACAGTAGCAGCAGCAGCTAGGTGCGCTGCTTGCCTGCAGTAAATAGGATGTGTTCCATCCATGGAACACTGTGATAGGAATCATGCCATTCATAGAACACAATGCTTGGATGTGTTCTATTCCTGGAACAATGGGGCCATGTGTCGCAATGGGACCACGTGTCACAATGGGCAGCCCACAGTCTGCAGCAGCTGCGCAGTAGTAGTCAGCTTTAGTCTGCTGAGGGAGCCTCAGCAGACAGGTGGGCGATGCTCGCCAGGGAGATAGAAAAATAGCTTGCTCACTTCACTCCACGCATCATTTCAGTATCTGCAGTTCCTCTGAGAATGGTGCACTCACTCTCTTAAGCGGTTTCCAAAGACAGATTGAATTGAAATCGGGATACACAAGTAGTGTTTTCAAAGCATGATTTGAATGCTTTTTTCAAATGTCGTTGCTCTGTAATTAGTTTTTCTTGGTCCAAGTTGCACATTTCCAATTCCTTAGCCTTGATTTAACTTGACCAACTCTTCTACTACTACTACTACTACTACTACTACTACTACTACTCTTATTCACCTCTATATGGGAGGCATTGCACTGTATTCAATCTGTCAGTAAAATAACGATCTATCTTGGCCTTTGCTGCTTAGTAGGTACAGGTGTGACAAGCTGAAGTAATGTGTTTGGCTTTGGATAGCTACATTTCTGCACACCCACCTGCTACAAGGCCTGCAGCCCCTTCCCCTCAGTACTTCCCCAGTCTTAATTCAAGCATTCAATTCCTACCACATCCCTCATGCAATGATATGTCGTTTCATTTTTGAAACATTGTCCCCCTCTTGTGGCCTTCCAACTTTGAAATTTACTGTTCAATTTTGAATTAATTCATATATGAATTAAATGGAAAAGCAACGATTTATCTGGCGAGTTATTTGAATGTTCGGCCTACGTCCACCTGTCTGACAGACGGTATTCTAGTGGCTTGTAGCAGCAGCAGCAGCAGCAGCTAGGTGCGCTGCTTGCCTGCAGTAAATAGGATGTGTTCCATCCATGGAACACTGTGATAGGAATCATGCCATTCATAGAACACAATGCTTGGATGTGCTCTATTCCTGGAACAATGGGACCACGTGTCACAATGGGACCACGTGTCACAATGGGCAGCCCACAGTCTGTAGCAGCTGCGCAGTAGTAGTCAGCTTCAGTCTGCTGAGGGAGCCTCAGCAGACTGGTGGGCGATGCTCGCCAGGGAGATGGAAAAATAGCTTGCTCACTTCACTCCACGCATCATTTCAGTATCTGCAGTTCCTCTGAGAATGGTGCACTAACTCTCTTAAACGGTCTCCAAAGACAGATTGAATTGAAATTGGGATACACAAGTAGTGTTTTCAAAGCATGATTTGAATGGTTTTTTCAAATGTCGTTGCTCTGTAATTAGTTTTTCTTGGTCCAAGTTGCACATTTCCAGTTCCTTAGCCTTGATTTAACTTGACCAACTCTTCTACTACTACTACTACTACTACTACTACTCTTATTCACCTCTATATGGGAGGCATTGCACTGTATTCAATCTCTCAGTAAAATAACGATCTATCTTGGCCTTTGCTGCTTGGTAGGTACAGGTGTGACAAGCTGCAGTAATGTGTTTGGCTTTGGATAGCTACATTTCTACACACCCACCTGCTACAAGGCCTGCAGCCCCTTCCCCTCAGTACTTCCCCAGTCTTAATTCAAGCATTCAATTCCTACCATATCCCTCATGCAATGATATGTCGTTTCGTTTTTGAAACATTGTCCCCCTCTTGTGGCCTTCCAACTTTGAAATTTACTGTTCAATTTTGAATTAATTCATATATGAATTAAATGGAAAAGCAACGATTTATCTGGCGAGTTATTTGAATGTTCAGCCTACGTCCAACTGTCTGACAGACGGTATTCTAGTGGCTTGTAGCAGCAGCAGCAGCTAGGTGCGCTGCTTGCCTGCAGTAAATAGGATGTGTTCCATCCATGGAACACTGTGATATGAATCATGCCATTCATAGAACACAATGCTTGGATGTGTTCTATTCCTGGAACAATGGGACCACGTGTCACAATGGGACCACGTGTCACAATGGGCAGCCCACAGTCTGTAGCAGCTGCGCAGTAGTAGTCAGCTTCAGTCTGCTGAGGGAGCCTCAGCAGACAGGTGGGCGATGCTCGCCAGGGAGATGGAAAAATAGCTTGCTCACTTCACTCCACGCATCATTTCAGTATCTGCAGTTCCTCTGAGAATGGTGCACTCACTCTCTTAAGCAGTTTCCAAAGACAGATTGAATTGAAATCGGGATACATAAGTAGTGTTTTCAAAGCATGATTTGAATGCTTTTTTCAAATGTCATTGCTCTGTAATTAGTTTTTCTTGGTCCAAGTTGCACATTTCCAATTCCTTAGCCTTGATTTAACTTGACCAACTCTTCTACTACTACTACTACTACTACTACTCTTATTCACCTCTATATGGGAGGCATTGCACTGTATTCAATCTGTCAGTAAAATAACGATCTATTTTGGCCTTTGCTACGTGGTAGGTACAGTTGTGACAAGCTGCAGTAATGTGTTTGGCTTTGGATAGTTACATTTCTGCACACCCACCTGCTACAAGGCCTGCAGCCACTTCCCCTCAGTACTTCCCCAGTCTTAATTCAAGCATTCAATTCCTACCACATCCCTCATGCAATGATATGTCGTTTCATTTTTGAAACATTGTCCCCCTCTTGTGGCCTTCCAACTTTGAAATTTACTGTTCAATTTTGAATTAATTTATATGTGAATTAAATGGAAAAGCAACGATTTATCTGGCGAGTTATTTGAATGTTCGGCCTACGTCCACCTGTCTGACAGACGGTATTCTAGTGGCTTGTAGCAGCAGCAGCAGCAGCAGCAGCAGCTAGGTGCGCTGCTTGCCTGCAGTAAATAGGATGTGTTCCATCCATGGAACACTGTGATAGGAATCATGCCATTCATAGAACACAATGCTTGGATGTGTTCTATTCCTGGAACAATGGGACCACGTGTCACAATGGGACCACGTGTCACAATGGGCCGCCCACAGTCTGTAGCAGCTGCGCAGTAGTAGTCAGCTTCAGTCTGCTGAGGGAGCCTCAGCAGACAGGTGGGCGATGCTCGCCAGGGAGATGGAAAAATAGCTTGCTCACTTCACTCCACACATCATTTCAGTATCTGCAGTTCCTCTGAGAATGGTGCACTCACTCTCTTAAGCGGTTTCCAAAGACAGATTGAATTGAAATCGGGATACACAAGTAGTGTTTTCAAAGGATGATTTGAATGCTTTTTTCAAATGTCGTTGCTCTGTAATTAGTTTTTCTTGGTCCAAGTTGCACATTTCCAATTCCCTAGCCTTGATTTAACTTGACCAACTCTTCTACTACTACTAATTCTACTACTACTACTACTACTCTTATTCACCTCTATATGGGAGGCATTGCACTGTATTCAATCTGTCAGTAAAATAACGATCTATCTTGGCCTTTGCTGCTTGGTAGTTACAGGTGTGACAAGCTGCAGTAATGTGTTTGGCTTTGGATAGCTACATTTCTGCACACCCACCTGCTACAAGGCCTGCAGCCCCTTCCCCTCAGTATTTCCCCAGTCTTAATTCAAGCATTCAATTCCTACCACATCCCTCATGCAATGATATGTCGTTTCGTTTTTGAAACATTGTCCCCCTCTTGTGGCCTTCCAACTTTGAAATTTACTGTTCAATTTTGAATTAATTCATATATGAATTAAATGGAAAAGCAACGATTTATCTGGCGAGTTATTTGAATGTTCGGCCTACGTCCACCTGTCTGACAGACGGTATTCTAGTGGCTTGTAGCAGCAGCAGCAGCTAGGTGCGCTGCTTGCCTGCAGTAAATAGGATGTGTTCCATCCATGGAACACTGTGATAGGAATCATGCCATTCATAGAACACAATTCTTGGATGTGTTCTATTCCTGGAACAATGGGACCACGTGTCACAATGGGACCACGTGTCACAATGGGCAGCCCACAGTCTGTAGCAGCTGCGCAGTAGTAGTCAACTTCAGTCTGCTGAGGGAGCCTCAGCAGACAGGTGGGAGATGCTCGCCAGGGAGATGGAAACATAGCTTGCTCACTTCACTCCACGCATCATTTCAGTATCTGCAGTTCCTCTGAGAATGGTGCACTCACTCTCTTAAGCGGTTTCCAAAGACAGATTGAATTGAAATCGGGATACACAAGTAGTGTTTTCAAAGCATGATTTGAATGCTTTTTTCAAATGTCGTTGCTCTGTAATTAGTTTTTCTTGGTCCAAGTTGCACATTTCCAATTCCTTAGCCTTGATTTAACTTGACCAACTCTTCTACTACTACTACTACTACTACTACTACTACTCTTATTCACCTCTATATGGGAGGCATTGCACTGTATTCAATCTGTCAGTAAAATAATGATCTATCTTGGCCTTTCCTGCTTGGTAGGTACAGGTGTGACAAGCTGCAGTAATGTGTTTGGCTTTGGATAGCTACATTTCTGCACACCCAACTGCTAAAAGGCCTGCAGCCCCTTCCCCTCAGTACTTCACCAGTCTTAATTCAAGCATTCAATTCCCACCACATCCCTCTTGCAATGATATGTCGTTTCGTTTTTGAAACATTGTACCCCTCTTGTGGCCTTCCAACTTTGAAATTTACTGTTCAATTTTGAATTAATTCATATATGAATTAAATGGAAAAGCAACGATTTATCTGGCTAGCTATTTGAATGTTCGGCCTACGTCCACCTGTCTGGCAGACGGTATTCTAGTGGCTTGTAGCAGCAGCAGCTAGGTGCGCTGCTTGCCTGCAGTAAATAGGATGTGTTCCATCCATGGAACACTGTGATAGGAATCATGCCATTCATAGAACACAATTCTAGGATGTGTTCTATTCCTGGAACAATTGGACCACGTGTCACAATGGGACCACGTGTCACAATGGGCAGCCCACAGTCTGTAGCAGCTGCGCAGTAGTAGTCAGCTTCAGTCTGCTGAGGGAGCCTCAGCAGACAGGTGGGCGATGCTCGCCAGGGAGATGGAAAAATAGCTTGCTCACTTCACTCCACGCATCATTTCAGTATCTGCAGTTCTTCTGAGAATGGTGCACTCACTCTTAAGCGGTTTCCAAAGACAGATTGAATTGAAATCGGGATACACAAGTAGTGTTTTCAAAGCATGATTTGAATGCTTTTTTCAAATGTCGTTGCTCTGTAATTAGTTTTTCTTGGTCCAAGTTGCACATTTCCAATTCCTTAGCCTTGATTTAACTTGATCAACTCTTCTACTACTACTACTACTACTACTACTACTCTTATTCACCTCTATATGGGAGGCATTGCACTGTATTCAATCTGTCAGTAAAATAACGATCTATCTTGGCCTTTGCTGCTTGGTAGGTACAGGTGTGACAAGCTGCAGTAATGTGTTTGGCTTTGGATAGCTACATTTCTGCACACCCACCTGCTACAAGGCCTGCAGCCCCTTCCCCTCAGTACTTCCCCAGTCTTAATTCAAGCATTCAATTCCTACCACATCCCTCATGCAATGATATGTCGTTTCATTTTTGAAACATTGTCCCCCTCTTGTGGCCTTCCAACTTTGAAATTTACTGTTCAATTTTGAATTAATTCATATATGAATTAAATGGAAAAGCAACGATTTATCTGGCGAGTTATTTGAATGTTCGGCCTACGCCCACCTGTCTGACAGACGGTATTCTAGTGGCTTGTAGCAGCAGCAGCAGCAGCAGCTAGGTGCGCTGCTTGCCTGCAGTAAATAGGATGTGTTCCATCCATGGAACACTGTGATAGGAATCATGCCATTCAAAGAACACAATGCTTGGATGTGTTCTATTCCTGGAACAATGGGGCCACGTGTCACAATGGGACCACGTGTCACAATGGGCAGCCCACAGTCTGTAGCAGCTGCGCAGTAGTAGTCAGCTTCAGTCTGCTGAGGGAGCCTCAGCAGACAGGTGGGCGATGCTCGCCAGGGAGATGGAAAAATAGCTTGCTCACTTCACTCCACGCATCATTTCACTATCTGCAGTTCCTCTGAGAATGGTGCACTCACTCTCTTAAGCGGTTTCCAAAGACAGATTGAATTGAAATTGGGATACACAAGTAGTGTTTTCAAAGCATGATTTGAATGCTTTTTTCAAATGTCGTTGCTCTGTAATTAGTTTTTCTTGGTCCAAGTTGCACATTTCCAATTCCTTAGCCTTGATTTAACTTGGCCAACTCTAATACTACTACTACTACTACTACTACTACTCTTATTCACCTCTATATGGGAGGCATTGCACTGTATTCAATCTGTCAGTAAAATAACGATCTATCTTGGCCTTTGCTGCTTGGTAGGTACAGGTGTGACAAGCTGCAGTAATGTGTTTGGCTTTGGATAGCTACATTTCTGCACACCCACCTGCTACAAGGCCTGCAGCCCCTTCCCCTCAGTACTTCCCCAGTCTTAATTCAAGCATTCAATTCCTACCACATCCCTCATGCAATGATATGTCATTTCATTTTTGAAACATTGTCCCCCTCTTGTGGCCTTCCAACTTTGAAATTTACTGTTCAATTTTGAATTAATTCATATATGAATTAAATGGAAAAGCAACGATTTATCTGGCGAGTTATTTGAATGTTCGGCCTACGTCCACCTGTCTGACAGACGGTATTCTAGTGGCTTGTAGAAGCAGCAGCAGCTATGTGCGCTGCTTGCCTGCAGTAAATAGGATGTGTTCCATCCATGGAACACTGTGATAGGAATCATGCCATTCATAGAACACAATGCTTGGATGTGTTCTATTCCTGGAACAATGGGACCACGTGTCACAATGGGACCACGTGTCACAATGGGCAGCCCACAGTCTGTAGCAGCTGCGCAGTAGTAGTCAGCTTCAGTCTGCTGAGGGAGCCTCAGCAGACAGGTGGGCGATGCTCGCCAGGGAGATGGAAAAATAGCTTGCTCACATCACTCCACGCATCATTTCAGTATCTGCAGTTCCTCTGAGAATGGTGCACTCAATCTCTTAAGCGGTTTCCAAAGACATATTGAATTGAAATTGGGATACACAAGTAGTGTTTTCAAAGCATGATTTGAATGCTTTTTTCAAATGTCGTTGCTCTGTAATTAGTTTTTCTTGGTCCAAGTTGCACATTTCCAATTCCTTAGCCTTGATTTAACTTGACCAACTCTTCTACTACTACTACTACTACTCTTATTCACCTCTATATGGGAGGCATTGGACTGTATTCAATCTGTCAGTAAAATAACGATCTATCTTGGCCTTTGCTGCTTGGTAGGTACAGGTGTGACAAGCTGCAGTAATGTGTTTGGCTTTGGATAGCTACATTTCTGCACACCCATCTGCTACAAGGCCTGCAGCCCCTTCCCCTCAGTACTTCCCCAGTCTTAATTCAAGCATTCAATTCCTACCACATCCCTCATGCAATGATATGTCGTTTCATTTTTGAAACATTGCCCCCCTCTTGTGGCCTTCCAACTTTGAAATTTACTGTTCAATTTTGAATTAATTCATATATGAATTAAATGGAAAAGCACCGATTTATCTGGCGAGTTATTTGAATGTTCGGCCTACGTCCACCTGTCTGACAGACGGTATTCTAGTGGCTTGTAGCAGCAGCAGCAGCAGCTAGGTGCGAGGCTTGCCTGCAGTAAATAGGATGTGTTCCATCCATGGAACACTGTGATAGGAATCATGCCATTCATAGAACACAATGCTTGGATGTGTTCTATTCCTGGAACAATGGGACCACGTGTCATAATGGGACCACGTGTCACAATGGGCAGCCCACAGTCTGTAGCAGCTGCGCAGTAGTAGTCAGCTTCAGTCTGCTGAGGGAGCCTAAGCAGACAGGTGGGCGATGCTCGCCAGGGAGATGGAAAAATAGCTTGCTCACTTCACTCCACGCATCATTTCAGTATCTGCAGTTCCTCTGAGAATGGTGCACTCACTCTCTTAAGCAGTTTCCAAAGACAGATTGAATTGAAATCGGGATAAACAAGTAGTGTTTTCAAAGCATGATTTGAATGCTTTTTTCAAATGTCGTTGCTATGTAATTAGTTTTTCTTGGTCCAAGCTGCACATTTCCAATTCCTTAGCCTTGATTTAACTTGACCAACTCTTCTACTACTACTACTACTACTACTACTACTACTACTACTACTCTTATTCACCTCTATATGGGAGGCATTGCACTGTATTAAATCTTTCAGTAAAATAACGATCTATCTTGGCCTTTGCTGCTTGGTAGGTACAGTTGTGACAAGCTGCAGTAATGTGTTTGGCTTTGAATAGCTACATTTCTGCACACCCACCTGCTACAAGGCCTGCAGCCCCTTCCCCTCAGTACTTCCCCAGTCTTAATTCAAGCATTCAATTCCTACCACATCCCTCATGCAATGATATGTCGTTTCATTTTTGAAACATTGTCCCCCTCTTGTGGCCTTCCAACTTTGAAATTTACTGTTCAATTTTGAATTAATTTATATATGAATTAAATGGAAAAGCAACGATTTATCTGGCGAGTTATTTGAATGTTCGGCCTACGTCCACCTGTCTGACAGACGGTATTCTAGTGGCTTGTAGCAGCAGCAGCAGCAGCTAGGTGCGCTGCTTGCCTGCAGTAAATAGGATGTGTTCCATCCATGGAACACTGTGATAGGAAGCATGCCATTCATAGAACACAATGCTTGGATGTGTTCTATTCCTGGAACAATGGGACCACGTGTCACAATGGGACCACGTGTCACAATGGGTCGCCCACAGTCTGTAGCAGCTGCGCAGTAGTAGTCAGCTTCAGTCTGCTGAGGGAGCCTCAGCAGACAGGTGGGCGATGCTCGCCAGGGAGATGGAAAAATAGCTTGCTCACTTCACTCCACACATCATTTCAGTATCTGCAGTTCCTCTGAGAATGGTGCACTCACTCTCTTAAGCGGTTTCCAAAGACAGATTGAATTGAAATCGGGATACACAAGTAGAGTTTTCAAAGCATGATTTGAATGCTTTTTTCAAATGTCGTTGCTCTGTAATTAGTTTTTCTTGGTCCAAGTTGCACATTTCCAATTCCTTAGCCTTGATTTAACTTGACCAACTCTTCTACTACTACTACTACTACTACTACTACTACTACTACTACTACTACTACTACTACTCTTATTCACCTCTATATGGGAGGCATTGCACTGTATTCAATCTGTCAGTAAAATAATGATCTATCTTGGCCTTTGCTGCTTGGTAGGTACAGGTGTGACAAGCTGCAGTAATGTGTTTGGCTTTGGATAGCTACATTTCTGCACACCCACCTGCTACAAGGCCTGCAGCCCCTTCCCCTCAGTACTTCCCCAGTCTTAATTCAAGCATTCAATTCCTACCACATCCCTCATGCAATGATATGTCGTTTCATTTTTGAAACATTGTCCCCCTCTTGTGGCCTTCCAACTTTGAAATTTACTGTTCAATTTTGAATTAATTCATATATGAATTAAATGGAAAAGCAACGATTTATCTGGTGAGTTATTTGAATGTTCGGCCTACGTCCACCTGTCTGACAGACGGTATTCTAGTGGCTTGTAGCAGCAGCAGCAGCAGCAGCAGCTAGGTGCGCTGCTTGCATGCAGTAAATAGGATGTGTTCCATCCATGGAACACTGTGATAGGAATCATGCCATTCATAGAACACAATGCTTGGATGTGTTCTATTCCTGGAACAATGGGACCACGTGTCACAATGGGACCACGTGTCACAATGGGTCGCCCACAGTCTGTAGCAGCTGCGCAGTAGTAGTCAGCTTCAGTCTGCTGAGGGAGCCTCAGCAGACAGGTGGGCGATGCTCGCCAGGGAGATGGAAAAATAGCTTGCTCACTTCACTCCACACATCATTTCAGTATCTGCAGTTCCTCTGAGAATGGTGCACTCACTCTCTTAAGCGGTTTCCAAAGACAGATTGAATTGAAATCGGGATACACAAGTAGAGTTTTCAAAGCATGATTTGAATGCTTTTTTCAAATGTCGTTGCTCTGTAATTAGTTTTTCTTGGTCCAAGTTGCACATTTCCAATTCCTTAGCCTTGATTTAACTTGACCAACTCTTCTACTACTACTACTACTACTACTACTACTACTACTACTACTACTACTACTACTACTCTTATTCACCTCTATATGGGAGGCATTGCACTGTATTCAATCTGTCAGTAAAATAATGATCTATCTTGGCCTTTGCTGCTTGGTAGGTACAGGTGTGACAAGCTGCAGTAATGTGTTTGGCTTTGGATAGCTACATTTCTGCACACCCACCTGCTACAAGGCCTGCAGCCCCTTCCCCTCAGTACTTCCCCAGTCTTAATTCAAGCATTCAATTCCTACCACATCCCTCATGCAATGATATGTCGTTTCATTTTTGAAACATTGTCCCCCTCTTGTGGCCTTCCAACTTTGAAATTTACTGTTCAATTTTGAATTAATTCATATATGAATTAAATGGAAAAGCAACGATTTATCTGGCGAGTTATTTGAATGTTCGGCCTATGTCCACCTGTCTGACAGACGGTATTCTAGTGGCTTGTAGCAGCAGCAGCAGCAGCAGCTAGGTGCGCTGCTTGCCTGCAGTAAATAGGATGTGTTCCATCCATGGAACACTGTGATAGGAATCATGCCATTCATAGAACACAATGCTTGGATGTGTTCTATTCCTGGAACAATGGGACCATGTGTCACAATGGGACCACGTGTCACAATGGGCAGCCCACAGTCTGTAGCAGCTGCGCAGTAGTAGTCAGCTTCAGTCTGCTGAGGGAGCCTCAGCAGACAGGTGGGCGATGCTCGCCAGGGAGATGGAAAAATAGCTTGCTCACTTCACTCCACGCATCATTTCAGTATCTGCAGTTCCTCTGAGAATGGTGCACTCACTCTCTTAAGCGGTTTCCAAAGACAGATTGAATTGAAATTGGGATAGACAAGTAGTGTTTTCAAAGCATGATTTGAATGCTTTTTTCAAATGTCGTTGCTCTGTAATTAGTTTTTCATGGTCCAAGTTGCACATTTCCAATTCCTTAGCCTTGATTTAACTTGACCAACTCTTCTACTACTACTACTACTACTACTACTCTTATTCACCTCTATATGGGAGGCATTGCACTGTATTCAATTTGTCAGTAAAATAACGATCTATCTTGGCCTTTGCTGCTTGGTAGGTACAGTTGTGACAAGCTGCAGTAATGTGTTTGGCTTTGGATAGCTACATTTCTGCACACCCACCTGCTACAAGGCCTGCAGCCCCTTCCCCTCAGTACTTCCCCAGTCTTAATTCAAGCATTCAATTCCTACCACATCCCTCATGCAATGATATGTCGTTTCATTTTTGAAACATTGTCCCCCTCTTGTGGCCTTCCAACTTTGAAATTTACTGTTCAATTTTGAATTAATTTATATATCAATTAAATGGAAAAGCAACGATTTATCTGGCGAGTTATTTGAATGTTCGGCCTACGTCCACCTGTCTGACAGACGGTATTCTAGTGGCTTGTAGCAGCAGCAGCAGCAGCAGCAGCAGCTAGGTGCGCTGCTTGCCTGCAGTAAATAGGATGTGTTCCATCCATGGAACACTGTGATAGGAATCATGCCATTCATAGAACACAATGCTTGGATGTGTTCTATTCCTGGAACAATGGGACCACGTGTCACAATGGGACCACGTGTCAGAATGGGTCGCCCACAGTCTGTAGCAGCTGCGCAGTAGTAGTCAGCTTCAGTCTGCTGAGGGAGCCTCAGCATACAGGTGGGCGATGCTCGCCAGGGAGATGGAAAAATAGCTTGCTCACTTCACTCCATGCATCATTTCAGTATCTGCAGTTCCTCTGAGAATGGTGCACTCACTCTCTTAAGCAGTTTCCAAAGACAGATTGAATTGAAATCGGGATACACAAGTAGTGTTTTCAAAGCATGATTTGAATGCTTTTTTCAAATGTCGTTGCTCTGTAATTAGTTTTTCTTGGTCCAAGTTGCACATTTCCAATTCCTTAGCCTTGATTTAACTTGACCAACTCTTCTACTACTACTACTTCTACTACTACTACTACTCTTATTCACCTCTATATGGGAGGCATTGCACTGTATTCAATCTGTCAGTTAAATAATGATCTATCTTGGCCTTTGCTGCTTGGTAGGTACAGGTGTGACAAGCTGCAGTAATGTGTTTGGCTTTGGATAGCTACATTTCTGCACACCCACCTGCTACAAGGCCTGCAGCCCCTTCCCCTCAGTACTTCCCCAGTCTTAATTCAAGCATTCAATTCCTACTACATCCCTCTTGCAATGATATGTCGTTTCGTTTTTGAAACATTGTACCCCTCTTGTGGCCTTCCAACTTTGAAATTTACTGTTCAATTTTGAATTAATTCATATATGAATTAAATGGAAAAGCAACGATTTATCTGGCTAGTTATTTGAATGTTCGGCCTACGTCCACCTGTCTGACAGACGGTATTCTAGTGGCTTGTAGCAGCAACAGCTAGGTGCGCTGCTTGCCTGCAGTAAATAGGATGTGTTCCATCCATGGAACACTGTGATATGAATCATGCCATTCATAGAACACAATTCTTGGATGTGTTCTATTCCTGGAACAATGGGACCACGTGTCACAATGGGACCACGTGTCACAATGGGCAGCCCACAGTCTGTAGCAGCTGCGCAGTAGTAGTCAGCTTCAGTCTGCTGAGGGAGCCTCAGCAGACAGGTGGGCGATGCTCGCCAGGGAGATGGAAAAATAGCTTGCTCACTTCACTCCACGCATCATTTCAGTATCTGCAGTTCCTCTGAGAATGGTGCACTCACTCTCTTAAGCGGTTTCCAAAGACAGATTGAATTGAAATCGGGATACACAAGTAGTGTTTTCAAAGCATGATTTGAATGCTTTTTTCAAATGTCGTTGCACTGTAATTAGTTTTTCTTGGTCCAAGTTGCACATTTCCAATTCCTTAGCCTTGATTTAACTTGACCAACTCTTCTACTACTACTACTACTACTACTACTACTACTACTACTACTACTCTTATTCACCTCTATATGGGAGGCATTGCACTGTATTCAATCTGTCAGTAAAATAACGATCTATCTTGGCCTTTGCTGCTTGGTAGGTACAGGTGTGACAAGCTGCAGTAATGTGTTTGGCTTTGGATAGCTACATTTCTGCACACCCACCTGCTACAAGGCCTGCAGCCCCTTCCCCTCAGTACTTCCCCAGTCTTAATTCAAGCATTCAATTCCTACCACATCCCTCATGCAATGATATGTCGTTTCATTTTTGAAACATTGTCCCCCTCTTGTGGCCTTCCAACTTTGAAATTTCCTGTTCAATTTTGAATTAATTCATATATGAATTAAATGGAAAAGCAACGATTTATCTGGCGAGTTATTTTAATGTTCGGCCTACGTCCACCTGTCTGACAGAGGGTATTCTAGTGGCTTGTAGCAGCAGCAGCAGCAGCAGCTAGGTGCGCTGCTTGCCTGCAGTAAATAGGATGTGTTCCATCCATGGAACACTGTGATAGGAATCATGCCAGTCATAGAACACAATGCTTGGATGTGTTCTATTCCTGGAACAATGGGACCACGTGTCACAATGGGACCACGTGTCACAATGGGCAGCCCACAGTCTGTAGCAGCTGCGCAGTAGTAGTCAGCTTCAGTCTGCTGAGGGAGCCTCAGCAGACAGGTGGGCGATGCTCGCCAGGGAGATGGAAAAATAGCTTGCTCACTTCACTCCATGCATCATTTCAGTATCTGCAGTTCCTCTGAGAATGGTGCACTCAATCTCTTAAGCGGTTTCCAAAGACAGATTGAATTGAAATCGGGATACACAAGTAGTGTTTTCAAAGCATGATTTGAATGCTTTTTTCAAATGTCGTTGCTCTGTAATTAGTTTTTCTTGGTCTAAGTTGCACATTTCCAATTCCTTAGCCTTGATTTAACTTGACCAACTCTTCTACTACTACTACTCTTATTCACCTCTATATGGGAGGCATTGCACTGTATTCAATCTGTCAGTAAAATAACAATCTATCTTGGCCTTTGCTGCTTGGTAGGTACAGGTATGACAAGCTGCGGTAATGTGTTTGGCTTTGGATAGCTACATTTCTGCACACCCACCTGCTACAAGGCCTGCAGCCCCTTCCCCTCAGTACTTCCCCAGTCTTAATTCAAGCATTCAATTCCTACCACATCCTTCATGCAATGATATGTCGTTTCATTTTTGAAACATTGTCCCCCTCTTGTGGCCTTCCAACTTTGAAATTTACTGTTCAATTTTGAATTAATTCATATATGAATTAAATGGAAAAGCAACGATTTATCTGGCGAGTTATTTGAATGTTCGGCCTACGTCCACCTGTCTGACAGACGGTATTCTAGTGGCTTGTAGCAGCAGCAGCAGCAGCAGCTAGGTGCGCTGCTTGCCTGCAGTAAATAGGATGTGTTCCATCCATGGAACACTGTGATAGGAATCATGCCATTCATAGAACACAATGCTTGGATGTGTTCTATTCCTGGAACAATGGGACCACGTGTCACAATGGGACCACGTGTCACAATGGGCAGCCCACAGTCTGTAGCAGCTGCCAGTAGTAGTCAGCTTCAGTCTGCTGAGGGAGCCTCAGCAGACAGGTGGGCGATGCTCGCCAGGGAGATGGAAAAATAGCTTGCTCACTTCACTCCACGCATCATTTCAGTATCTGCAGTTCCTCTGAGAATGGTGCACTCACTCTCTTAAGCGGTTTCCAAAGACAGATTGAATTGAAATTGGGATAGACAAGTAGTGTTTTCAAAGCATGATTTGAATGCTTTTTTCAAATGTCGTTGCTCTGTAATTAGTTTTTCTTGGTCCAAGTTGCACATTTCCAATTCCTTAGCCTTGATTTAACTTGACCAACTCTTCTACTACTACTACTACTACTACTACTCTTATTAACCTCTATATGGAAGGCATTGCACTGTATTCAATCTGTCAGTAAAATAACGATCTATCTTGGCCTTTGCTGCTTGGTAGGTACAGGTGTGACAAGCTGCAGTAATGTGTTTGGCTTTGGATAGCTACATTTCTGCACACCCACCTGCTACAAGGCCTGCAGCCCCTTCCCCTCAGTACTTCCCCAGTCTTAATTCAAGCATTCAATTCCTACCACATCCCTCATGCAATGATATGTCGTTTCATTTTTGAAACATTGTCCCCCTCTTGTGGCCTTCCAACTTTGAAATTTACTGTTCAATTTTGAATTAATTCATATATGAATTAAATGGAAAAGCAACGATTTATCTGGCGAGTTATTTGAATGTTCGGCCTACGTCCACCTGTCTGACAGACGGTATTCTAGTGGCTTGTAGCAGCAGCAGCAGCAGCAGCCAGGTGCGCTGCTTGCCTGTAGTAAATAGGATGTGTTCCATCAATGGAACACTGTGATAGGAATCATGCCATTCATAGAACACAATGCTTGGATGTGTTCTATTCCTGGAACAATGGGACCACGTGTCACAATGGGACCACGTGTCACAATGGGCAGCCCACATTCTGTAGCAGCTGCGCAGTAGTAGTCAGCTTCAGTCTGCTGAGGGAGCCTCAGCAGACAGGTGGGCGATGCTCGCCAGGGAGATGGAAAAATAGCTTGCTCACTTCACTCCACGCATCATTTCAGTATCTGCAGTTCCTCTGAGAATGGTGCACTCACTCTCTTAAGCGGTTTCCAAAGACAGATTGAATTGAAATCGGGATAGACAAGTAGTGTTTTCAAACCATGATTTGAATGCTTTTTTCAAATGTCGTTGCTCTGTAATTAGTTTTTCTTGGTCCAAGTTGCACATTTCCAATTCCTTAGCCTTGATTTAACGTGACCAACTCTTCTACTACTACTACTACTACTACTCTTATTCACCTCTATATGGGAGGCATTGCACTGTATTCAATCTGTCAGTAAAATAACGATCTATCTTGGCCTTTGCTGCTTGGTAGGTACAGGTGTGACAAGCTGCAGTAATGTGTTTGGCTTTGGATAGCTACATTTCTGCACACCCACCTGCTACAAGGCCTCCGCCCCTTCCCCTCAGTACTTCCCCAGTCTTAATTCAAGCATTCAATTCCTACCACATCCCTCATGCAATGATATGTCGTTTCATTTTTGAAACATTGTCCCACTCTTGTGGCCTTCCAACTTTGAAATTTACTGTTCAATTTTGAATTAATTCATATATGAATTAAATGGAAAAGCAACGATTTATCTGGCGAGTTATTTGAATGTTCGGCCTACGTCCACCTGTCTGACAGACGGTATTCTAGTGGCTTGAAGCAGCAGCAGCTAGGTGCGCTGCTTGCCTGCAGTAAATAGGATGTGTTCCATCCATGGAACACTGTGATAGGAATCATGCCATTCATAGAACACAATGCTTGGATGTGTTCTATTCCTGGAACAATGGGACCACGTGTCACAATGGGACCACGTGTCACAATGGGCAGCCCACAGTCTGTAGCAGCTGCGCAGTAGTAGTCAGCTTCAGTCTGCTGAGGGAGCCTCAGCAGACAGGTGGGCGATGCTCGCCAGGGAGATGGAAAAAGAGCTTGCTCACTTCACTCCACGCATCATTTCAGTATCTGCAGTTCCTCTGAGAATGGTGCACTCACTCTCTTAAGCGGTTTCCAAAGACAGATTGAATTCAAATCGGGATACACAAGTAGTGTTTTCAAAGCATGATTTGAATGCTTTTTTCAAATGTCGTTGCTCTGTAATTAGTTTTTCTTGGTCCAAGTTGCACATTTCCAATTCCTTAGCCTTGATTTAACTTGACCAACTCTTCTACTACTACTTCTACTACTCTTATTCACCTCTATATGGGAGGCATTGCACTGTATTCAATCTGTCAGTAAAATAACGATCTATCTTGGCCTTTGCTGCTTGGTAGGTACAGGTGTGACAAGCTTCAGTAATGTGTTTGGCTTTGGATAGCTACATTTCTGCACACCCACCTGCTACAAGGCCTGCAGCCCCTTCCCCTCAGTACTTCCCCAGTCTTAATTCAAGCATTCAATTCCTACCACATCCCTCATGCAATGATATGTCGTTTCATTTTTGAAACATTGTCCCCCTCTTGTGGCCTTCCAACTTTGAAATTTACTGTTCAATTTTGAATTAATTCATATATGAATTAAATGGAAAAGCAACGATTTATCTGGCGAGTTATTTGAATGTTCGGCCTACGTCCACCTGTCTGACAGACGGTATTCTAGTGGCTTGTAGCAGCAGCAGCAGCAGCAGCAGCTAGATGCGCTGCTTGCCTGCAGTAAATAGGATGTGTTCCATCCATGGAACACTGTGATAGGAATCATGCTATTCATAGAACACAATGCTTGGATGTGTTCTATTCCTGGAACAATGGGACCACGTGTCACAATGGGACCACGTGTCACAATGGGCAGCCCACAGTCTGTAGCAGCTGCGCAGTAGTAGTCAGCTTCAGTCTGCTGAGGGAGCCTCAGCAGACAGGTGGGCGATGCTCGCCAGGGAGATGGAAAAATAGCTTGCTCACTTCACTCCACGCATCATTTCATGAATGTTTTGAATTTTCTTAAACAATATTTTTATTGAGTTTTCAAAATAATAGAAATGTATAAACATACCTCATATATATCATGTTCGAATAGAGTCAAGATAATGTACATCAGGACATCATCATATGGTATCTGAACATCATATCATCATTTAAAGTATGTACAATTAACATTAATTGAAATAGATTTGAAAAACAGTTGCAACAGCACAGGCAAACACCAAATATATGTGAA
Organism: Dendrobates tinctorius; assembly: GCF_039654945.1. Lineage (NCBI taxonomy): Eukaryota > Metazoa > Chordata > Amphibia > Anura > Dendrobatidae > Dendrobates > Dendrobates tinctorius. The sequence goes on along the minus strand of NW_027362018.1, from coordinate 1,273,581 downwards.
ATTTTGGCACACAAAAAGAGCAAAAATCAAGATATCAAGATATAAATTCTTCTTCTATCTTAGATTTGAGTTTCAACCATCTATGCCATCTGTCGTCAAATAACTTTATTGACATATTGTTGATGTAATGAATTTTTTCATAAACACAATGTTTGTCCACCAACATGATCAATGTGGCAATGTTCGGAGGTTGCTTATTGTTCCAACCTTTCGCTATAAGGTATATTGCAGACATGAGAATGTGGGCAACCAAATACTTTGTTGTTTTGAATCTGCAAATATCTATAAGTAGTAAGGCCAAGGCAGGGTGCAACTGAACACGCCAGTTGCATATGATCGAAATCAAATTGGAGACCTTAAGCCAGTATGGTTTCAGTACCGGGCATCCCCAGAAAATATGGAGTAAGTCAGCCTGAGATCCGCATTCCCGCCAACACAGATCAGATCCCCCTTCCCCAAAATGTTTGATCCTGTTTGGAGTCAAGTAATATCTGTGGACTAGTTTGTAATGTGTTTCCAGAATGTTCATGCAATTTGTAGACCTCACTGCAGTTTTAAAAGATAATGTCCACTGTGGGGCATAAATCTGCTTCTGCAGAGTAGTCTCCCATTTTTCAAAGCATCCACCCTTAGAGAAGGTGTATTTGCCGGTCAGGAAGTTATACAGGGGTTTAAGAGAGCTCTTGTGCCTGGGGGTTGTGCTGGTTAGGAAATTATAAATGGTATGGTTGACCAAAACTATCTTGCAGAAGTATCTCTTAAATTTATTATATTCCTCTTTGAGTATGAGGTATTTCATATATTCCGTATTAGGGATTTTAAATTTAGCCTTGACCAACTCAAAAGGCATGACTTTATTATTGTCCAGTAAATCATCCACATAAGCAATGGGGAATGTTTTCCAATTATCAAACATGGGTCTCAGAGAAACCTTGACAGGTGCCAAAAAGTGAAGTCTCAGTCTTTTGGTTGAAACAGGGGAGACATTAAACCTTCTCCTGCACATATGTGACCAACTCTGCACAGAGGCTCTGAGTATTGGGTTTTCTATGTCTCCAATCTCTCCTCTGTGCAGAAGAAAATAGGAAACATAAAGTGTCGGTTCTTTATTAGGCATTAAATCTCTTTCAATTTTTGGCCATCCCAATTCTGTCTGTTCTGTGAGCCACATTTTTGTCAATTCAGTTGTGGTGGCAAAGTAATATGCCTCTAAGTCTGGAAGGGCTATCCCCCATTTTCTCTAGATTTGAGTAGTGTGTGTTTCTTTACTCTAGGCTTTTTATTATTCCAAATAAATCTGTTCATTTGATGAGTTAATTTTTGTATGTGTTGCATTGATAAAGGCAGAGGAACATTCCTATACAAAAACAACACCTTTGGGAGGCAGAACATTTTATATAGTACTATTCTTCCCAACCAAGTGGCTGGGGTTTTTGACAATTCTCCCAACTTAGTGTCAAGAGATTTCAAAAGGCAATCCATGTTTACCTCACTCGTGTGTGTGAGGTCGCTTGTGAGCCAAATGTTTTGAATTTTCTCCAAAAGTAAAGTAGTTGCAAACTCATGCTTTTAGAGACTTGTTTGGGCTCATGAGAGGAGTAGAAAAACATCAAAAATTTCAGTCCTGCATGATTCTACCAAGAAATGTGTGTTCATTCAAACCGCTGGTTTTTGATAGTTTGGGCCCTATTGAATAATGAATGTTTTGAATTTTCTCCAAAAGTAAAGTAGTTGCAAACTCATGCTTTTAGAGACTTGTTTGGGCTCATGAGAGGAGTAGAAAAACATCAAAAATTTCAGTCCTGCATGATTCTACCAAGAAATGTGTGTTCATTGAAACCGCTGGTTTTTGATAGTTTGGTCCCTATTGAATAATGAATGTTTTGAATTTTCTCCAAAAGTAAAGTAGTTGCAAACTCATCCTTTTAGAAACTTGTTTGGGCTGTTGAGAGGCGTAAAAAAACAACAAAAATTTCAATCCTGCATGATTCTACCAAGAAATGTGATTCTTCATTCAAAACGCTGGTTTTTGCTATTGGGCTCTATTGAATAATGAATGTTTTGAATTTTCTCCAAAAGTAAAGTAGTTGCAAACTCATGCTTTTAGAGACTTGTTTGGGCTCATGAGAGGAGTAGAAAATCATCAAAAATTTCAGTCCTGCATGATTCTACCAAGAAATGTGTGTTCATTGAAACCGCTGGTTTTTGATAGTTTGGGCCCTATTGAATAATGAATGTTTTGAATTTTCTCCAAAAGTAAAGTAGTTGCAAACTCATCCTTTTAGAAACTTGTTTGGGCTGTTGAGAGGAGTAAAAAACCATCAAAAATTTCAATCCTGCATGATTCTACCAAGAAATGTGATTCTTCATTCAAAACGCTGGTTTTTGCTATTGGGCTCTATTGAATAATGAATGTTTTGAATTTTCTCCAAAAGTAAAGTAGTTGCAAACTCATGCTTTTAGAGACTTGTTTGGGCTCATGAGAGGAGTAGAAAAACATCAAAAATTTCAGTCCTGCATGATTCTACCAAGAAATGTGTGTTCATTGAAACCGCTGGTTTTTGATAGTTTGGGCCCTATTGAATAATGAATGTTTTGAATTTTCTCCAAAAGAAAAGTAGTTGCAAACTCATCCTTTTAGGAACTTGTTTGGGCTGTTGAGAGGAGTAAAAAACCATCAAAAATTTCAATCCTGCATGATTTTACCAAGAAATGTGAGTCTTCATTCAAAACCTGATTTTTGCTATTGGGCTCTATTGAATAGTGAATGTTTTGAATTTTCTCCAAAAGTAAAGTTGTTGCAAACTCATGCTTTTAGAGACTTGTTTGGGCTCATGAGAGGAGTAGAAAAACATCAAAAATTTCAGTCCTGCATGATTCTACCAAGAAATGTGTGTTCATTCAAACCGCTGGTTTTTGATAGTTTGGGCCCTATTGAATAATGAATGTTTTGAATTTTCTCCAAAAGTAAAGTAGTTGCAAACTCATGCTTTTAGAGACTTGTTTGGGCTCATGAGAGGAGTAGAAAAACATCAAAAATTTCAGTCCTGCATGATTCTACCAAGAAATGTGTGTTCATTGAAACCGCTGGTTTTTGATAGTTTGGGCCCTATTGAATAATGAATGTTTTGAATTTTCTCCAAAAGTAAAGTAGTTGCAAACTCATCCTTTTAGAAACTTGTTTGGGCTGTTGAGAGGAGTAAAAAACCATCAAAAATTTCAATCCTGCATGATTCTACCAAGAAATGTGTTTCTTCATTCAAAACGCTGGTTTTTGCTATTGGGCTCTATTGAATAATGAATGTTTTGAATTTTCTGCAAAAGTAAAGTAGTTGCAAACTCATGCTTTTAGAGACTTGTTTGGGCTCATGAGAGGAGTAGAAAAACATCAAAAATTTCAGTCCTGCATGATTCTACCAAGAAATGTGTGTTCATTCAAACCGCTGGTTTTTGATAGTTTGGGCCCTATTGAATAATGAATGTTTTGAATTTTCTCCAAAAGTAAAGTAGTTGCAAACTCATCCTTTTAGAAACTTGTTTGGGCTGTTGAGAGGAGTAAAAAACCATCAAAAATTTCAATCCTGCATGATTCTACCAAGAAATGTGATTCTTCATTCAAAACGCTGGTTTTTGCTATTGGGCTCTATTGAATAATGAATGTTTTGAATTTTCTCCAAAAGTAAAGTAGTTGCAAACTCATGCTTTTAGAGACTTGTTTGGGCTCATGAGAGGAGTAGAAAAACATCAAAAATTTCAGTCCTGCATGATTCTACCAAGAAATGTGTGTTCATTGAAACCGCTGGTTTTTGATAGTTTGGGCCCTATTGAATAATGAATGTTTTGAATTTTCTCCAAAAGTAAAGTAGTTGCAAACTCATCCTTTTAGAAACTTGTTTGGGCTGTTGAGAGGAGTAAAAAACCATCAAAAATTTCAATCCTGCATGATTCTACCAAGAAATGTGATTCTTCATTCAAAACGCTGGTTTTTGCTATTGGGCTCTTTTGAATAATGAATGTTTTGAATTTTCTCCAAAAGTAAAGTAGTTGCAAACTCATGCTTTTAGAGACTTGTTTGGGCTCATGAGAGGAGTAGAAAAACATCAAAAATTTCAGTCCTGCATGATTCTACCAAGAAATGTGTGTTCATTGAAACCGCTGGTTTTTGATAGTTTGGGCCCTATTGAATAATGAATGTTTTGAATTTTCTCCAAAAGTAAAGTAGTTGCAAACTCATCCTTTTAGAAACTTGTTTGGGCTGTTGAGAGGAGTAAAAAACCATCAAAAATTTCAATCCTGCATGATTCTACCAAGAAATGTGTTTCTTCATTCAAAACGCTGGTTTTTGCTATTGGGCTCTATTGAATAATGAATGTTTTGAATTTTCTCCAAAAGTAAAGTAGTTGCAAACTCATGCTTTTAGAGACTTGTTTGGGCTCATGAGAGGAGTAGAAAAACATCAAAAATTTCAGTCCTGCATGATTCTACCAAGAAATGTGTGTTCATTGAAACCGCTGGTTTTTGATAGTTTGGGCCCTATTGAATAATGAATGTTTTGAATTTTCTCCAAAAGTAAAGTAGTTGCAAACTCATCCTTTTAGAAACTTGTTTGGGCTGTTGAGAGGAGTAAAAAACCATCAAAAATTTCAATCCTGCATGATTCTACCAAGAAATGTGATTCTTCATTCAAAACGCTGGTTTTTGCTATTGGGCTCTATTGAATAATGAATGTTTTGAATTTTCTCCAAAAGTAAAGTAGTTGCAAACTCATGCTTTTAGAGACTTGTTTGGGCTCATGAGAGGAGTAGAAAAACATCAAAAATTTCAGTCCTGCATGATTCTACCAAGAAATGTGTGTTCATTCAAACCGCTGGTTTTTGATAGTTTGGGCCCTATTGAATAATGAATGTTTTGAATTTTCTCCAAAAGTAAAGTAGTTGCAAACTCATCCTTTTAGAAACTTGTTTGGGCTGTTGAGAGGAGTAAAAAACCATCAAAAACTTCAATCCTGCATGATTCTACCAAGAAATGTGATTCTTCATTCAAAACGCTGGTTTTTGCTATTGGGCTCTATTGAATAATGAATGTTTTGAATTTTCTCCAAAAGTAAAGTAGTTGCATACTCATGCTTTTAGAGACTTGTTTGGGCTCATGAGAGGAGTAGAAAAACATCAAAAATTTCAGTCCTGCATGATTCTACCAAGAAATGTGTGTTCATTGAAACCGCTGGTTTTTGATAGTTTGGGCCCTATTGAATAATGAATGTTTTGAATTTTCTCCAAAAGTAAAGTAGTTGCAAACTCATCCTTTTAGAAACTTGTTTGGGCTGTTGAGAGGAGTAAAAAACCATCAAAAATTTCAATCCTGCATGATTTTACCAAGAAATGTGATTCTTCATTCAAAACCTGATTTTTGCTATTGGGCTCTATTGAATAGTGAATGTTTTGAATTTTCTCCAAAAGTAAAGTAGTTGCAAACTCATGCTTTTAGAGACTTGTTTGGGCTCATGAGAGGAGTAGAAAAACATCAAAAATTTCAGTCCTGCATGATTCTACCAAGAAATGTGTTCATTCAAACCGCTGGTTTTTGATAGTTTGGGCCCTATTGAATAATGAATGTTTTGAATTTTCTCCAAAAGTAAAGTAGTTGCAAACTCATCCTTTTAGAAACTTGTTTGGGCTGTTGAGAGGAGTAAAAAACCATCAAAAATTTCAATCCTGCATGATTCTACCAAGAAATGTGATTCTTCATTCAAAACGCTGGTTTTTGCTATTGGGCTCTATTGAATAATGAATGTTTTGAATTTTCTCCAAAAGTAAAGTAGTTGAAAACTCATGCTTTTAGAGACTTGTTTGGGCTCATGAGAGGAGTAGAAAAACATCAAAAATTTCAGTCCTGCATGATTCTACCAAGAAATGTGTGTTCATTGAAACCGCTGGTTTTTGATAGTTTGGGCCCTATTGAAAAATGAATGTTTTGAATTTTCTCCAAAAGTAAAGTAGTTGCAAACTCATCCTTTTAGAAACTTGTTTGGGCTGTTGAGAGGAGTAAAAAACCATCAAAAATTTCAATCCTGCATGATTCTACCAAGAAATGTGATTCTTCATTCAAAACGCTGGTTTTTGCTATTGGGCTCTATTGAATAATGAATGTTTTGAATTTTCTCCAAAAGTAAAGTAGTTGCAAACTCATGCTTTTAGAGACTTGTTTGGGCTCATGAGAGGAGTAGAAAAACATCAAAAATTTCAGTCCTGCATGATTCTACCAAGAAATGTGTGTTCATTGAAACCGCTGGTTTTTGATAGTTTGGGCCCTATTGAATAATGAATGTTTTGAATTTTCTCCAAAAGTAAAGTAGTTGCAAACTCATCCTTTTAGAAACTTGTTTGGGCTGTTGAGAGGAGTAAAAAACCATCAAAAATTTCAATCCTGCATGATTCTACCAAGAAATGTGATTCTTCATTCAAAACGCTGGTTTTTGCTATTGGGCTCTATTAAATAATGAATGTTTTGAATTTTCTCCAAAAGTAAAGTAGTTGCAAACTCATGCTTTTAGAGACTTGTTTGGGCTCATGAGAGGAGTAGAAAAACATCAAAAATTTCAGTCCTGCATGATTCTACCAAGAAATGTGTGTTCATTCAAACCGCTGGTTTTTGATAGTTTGGGCCCTATTGAATAATGAATGTTTTGAATTTTCTCCAAAAGTAAAGTAGTTGCAAACTCATGCTTTTAGAGACTTGTTTGGGCTCATGAGAGGAGTAGAAAAACATCAAAAATTTCAGTCCTGCATGATTCTACCAAGAAATGTGTGTTCATTGAAACCGCTGGTTTTTGATAGTTTGGGCCCTATTGAATAATGAATGTTTTGAATTTTCTCCAAAAGTAAAGTAGTTGCAAACTCATCCTTTTAGAAACTTGTTTGTGCTGTTGAGAGGAGTAAAAAACCATCAAAAATTTCAATCCTGCATGATTCTACCAAGAAATGTGATTCTTCATTCAAAACGCTGGTTTTTGCTATTGGGCTCTATTGAATAATGAATGTTTTGAATTTTCTCCAAAAGTAAAGTAGTTGCAAACTCATGCTTTTAGAGACTTGTTTGGGCTCATGAGAGGAGTAGAAAAACATCAAAAATTTCAGTCCTGCATGATTCTACCAAGAAATGTGTGTTCATTGAAACCGCTGGTATTTGATAGTTTGGGCCCTATTGAATAATGAATGTTTTGAATTTTCTCCAAAAGAAAAGTAGTTGCAAACTCATCCTTTTAGGAACTTGTTTGGGCTGTTGAGAGGAGTAAAAAACCATCAAAAATTTCAATCCTGCATGATTTTACCAAGAAATGTGATTCTTCATTCAAAACCTGATTTTTGCTATTGGGCTCTATTGAATAGTGAATGTTTTGAATTTTCTCCAAAAGTAAAGTTGTTGCAAACTCATGCTTTTAGAGACTTGTTTGGGCTCATGAGAGGAGTACAAAAACATCAAAAATTTCAGTCCTGCATGATTCTACCAAGAAATGTGTGTTCATTCAAACCGCTGGTTTTTGATAGTTTGGGCCCTATTGAATAATGAATGTTTTGAATTTTCTCCAAAAGTAAAGTAGTTGCAAACTCATGCTTTTAGAGACTTGTTTGGGCTCATGAGAGGAGTAGAAAAACATCAAAAATTTCAGTCCTGCATGATTCTACCAAGAAATGTGTGTTCATTGAAACCGCTGGTTTTTGATAGTTTGGGCCCTATTGAATAATGAATGTTTTGAATTTTCTCCAAAAGTAAAGTAGTTGCAAACTCATCCTTTTAGAAACTTGTTTGGGCTGTTGAGAGGAGTAAAAAACCATCAAAAATTTCAATCCTGCATGATTCTACCAAGAAATGTGTTTCTTCATTCAAAACGCTGGTTTTTGCTATTGGGCTCTATTGAATAATGAATGTTTTGAATTTTCTCCAAAAGTAAAGTAGTTGCAAACTCATGCTTTTAGAGACTTGTTTGGGCTCATGAGAGGAGTAGAAAAACATCAAAAATTTCAGTCCTGCATGATTCTACCAAGAAATGTGTGTTCATTGAAACCGCTGGTTTTTGATAGTTTGGGCCCTATTGAATAATGAATGTTTTGAATTTTCTCCAAAAGTAAAGTAGTTGCAAACTCATCCTTTTAGAAACTTGTTTGGGCTGTTGAGAGGAGTAAAAAACCATCAAAAATTTCAATCCTGCATGATTCTACCAAGAAATGTGATTCTTCATTCAAAACGCTGGTTTTTGCTATTGGGCTCTATTGAATAATGAATGTTTTGAATTTTCTCCAAAAGTAAAGTAGTTGCAAACTCATGCTTTTAGAGACTTGTTTGGGCTCATGAGAGGAGTAGAAAAACATCAAAAATTTCAGTCCTGCATGATTCTACCAAGAAATGTGTGTTCATTGAAACCGCTGGTTTTTGATAGTTTGGGCCCTATTGAATAATGAATGTTTTGAATTTTCTCCAAAAGTAAAGTAGTTGCAAACTCATCCTTTTAGAAACTTGTTTGGGCTGTTGAGAGGAGTAAAAAACCATCAAAAATTTCAATCCTGCATGATTCTACCAAGAAATGTGATTCTTCATTCAAAACGCTGGTTTTTGCTATTGGGCTCTATTAAATAATGAATGTTTTGAATTTTCTCCAAAAGTAAAGTAGTTGAAAACTCATGCTTTTAGAGACTTGTTTGGGCTCATGAGAGGAGTAGAAAAACATCAAAAATTTCAGTCCTGCATGATTCTACCAAGAAATGTGTGTTCATTGAAACCGCTGGTTTTTGATAGTTTGGGCCCTATTGAATAATGAATGTTTTGAATTTTCTCCAAAAGTAAAGTAGTTGCAAACTCATCCTTTTAGAAACTTGTTTGGGCTGTTGAGAGGAGTAAAAAACCATCAAAAATTTCAATCCTGCATGATTCTACAAAGAAATGTGATTCTTCATTCAAAACGCTGGTTTTTGCTATTGGGCTCTATTGAATAATGAATGTTTTGAATTTTCTCCAAAAGTAAAGTAGTTGCAAACTCATGCTTTTAGAGACTTGTTTGGGCTCATGAGAGGAGTAGAAAAACATCAAAAATTTCAGTCCTGCATGATTCTACCAAGAAATGTGTGTTCATTGAAACCGCTGGTTTTTGATAGTTTGGGCCCTATTGAATAATGAATGTTTTGAATTTTCTCCAAAAGTAAAGTAGTTGCAAACTCATCCTTTTAGAAACTTGTTTGGGCTGTTGAGAGGAGTAAAAAACCATCAAAAATTTCAATCCTGCATGATTCTACCAAGAAATGTGATTCTTCATTCAAAACGCTGGTTTTTGCTATTGGGCTCTATTGAATAATGAATGTTTTGAATTTTCTCCAAAAGTAAAGTAGTTGCAAACTCATGCTTTTAGAGACTTGTTTGGGCTCATGAGAGGAGTAGAAAAACATCAAAAATTTCAGTCCTGCATGATTCTACCAAGAAATGTGTGTTCATTGAAACCGCTGGTTTTTGATAGTTTGGGCCCTATTGAATAATGAATGTTTTGAATTTTCTCCAAAAGTAAAGTAGTTGCAAACTCATCCTTTTAGAAACTTGTTTGGGCTGTTGAGAGGAGTAAAAAACCATCAAAAATTTCAATCCTGCATGATTCTACCAAGAAATGTGTTTCTTCATTCAAAACGCTGGTTTTTGCTATTGGGCTCTATTGAATAATGAATGTTTTGAATTTTCTCCAAAAGTAAAGTAGTTGCAAACTCATGCTTTTAGAGACTTGTTTGGGCTCATGAGAGGAGTAGAAAAACATCAAAAATTTCAGTCCTGCATGATTCTACCAAGAAATGTGTGTTCATTGAAACCGCTGGTTTTTGATAGTTTGGGCCCTATTGAATAATGAATGTTTTGAATTTTCTCCAAAAGTAAAGTAGTTGCAAACTCATCCTTTTAGAAACTTGTTTGGGCTGTTGAGAGGAGTAAAAAACCATCAAAAATTTCAATCCTGCATGATTCTACCAAGAAATGTGATTCTTCATTCAAAACGCTGGTTTTTGCTATTGGGCTCTATTGAATAATGAATGTTTTGAATTTTCTCCAAAAGTAAAGTAGTTGCAAACTCATGCTTTTAGAGACTTGTTTGGGCTCATGAGAGGAGTAGAAAAACATCAAAAATTTCAGTCCTGCATGATTCTACCAAGAAATGTGTGTTCATTCAAACCGCTGGTTTTTGATAGTTTGGGCCCTATTGAATAATGAATGTTTTGAATTTTCTCCAAAAGTAAAGTAGTTGCAAACTCATCCTTTTAGAAACTTGTTTGGGCTGTTGAGAGGAGTAAAAAACCATCAAAAACTTCAATCCTGCATGATTCTACCAAGAAATGTGATTCTTCATTCAAAACGCTGGTTTTTGCTATTGGGCTCTATTGAATAATGAATGTTTTGAATTTTCTCCAAAAGTAAAGTAGTTGCATACTCATGCTTTTAGAGACTTGTTTGGGCTCATGAGAGGAGTAGAAAAACATCAAAAATTTCAGTCCTGCATGATTCTACCAAGAAATGTGTGTTCATTGAAACCGCTGGTTTTTGATAGTTTGGGCCCTATTGAATAATGAATGTTTTGAATTTTCTCCAAAAGTAAAGTAGTTGCAAACTCATCCTTTTAGAAACTTGTTTGGGCTGTTGAGAGGAGTAAAAAACCATCAAAAATTTCAATCCTGCATGATTTTACCAAGAAATGTGATTCTTCATTCAAAACCTGATTTTTGCTATTGGGCTCTATTGAATAGTGAATGTTTTGAATTTTCTCCAAAAGTAAAGTAGTTGCAAACTCATGCTTTTAGAGACTTGTTTGGGCTCATGAGAGGAGTAGAAAAACATCAAAAATTTCAGTCCTGCATGATTCTACCAAGAAATGTGTTCATTCAAACCGCTGGTTTTTGATAGTTTGGGCCCTATTGAATAATGAATGTTTTGAATTTTCTCCAAAAGTAAAGTAGTTGCAAACTCATCCTTTTAGAAACTTGTTTGGGCTGTTGAGAGGAGTAAAAAACCATCAAAAATTTCAATCCTGCATGATTCTACCAAGAAATGTGATTCTTCATTCAAAACGCTGGTTTTTGCTATTGGGCTCTATTGAATAATGAATGTTTTGAATTTTCTCCAAAAGTAAAGTAGTTGAAAACTCATGCTTTTAGAGACTTGTTTGGGCTCATGAGAGGAGTAGAAAAACATCAAAAATTTCAGTCCTGCATGATTCTACCAAGAAATGTGTGTTCATTGAAACCGCTGGTTTTTGATAGTTTGGGCCCTATTGAATAATGAATGTTTTGAATTTTCTCCAAAAGTAAAGTAGTTGCAAACTCATCCTTTTAGAAACTTGTTTGGGCTGTTGAGAGGAGTAAAAAACCATCAAAAATTTCAATCCTGCATGATTCTACCAAGAAATGTGATTCTTCATTCAAAACGCTGGTTTTTGCTATTGGGCTCTATTGAATAATGAATGTTTTGAATTTTCTCCAAAAGTAAAGTAGTTGCAAACTCATGCTTTTAGAGACTTGTTTGGGCTCATGAGAGGAGTAGAAAAACACCAAAAATTTCAGTCCTGCATGATTCTACCAAGAAATGTGTGTTCATTGAAACCGCTGGTTTTTGATAGTTTGGGCCCTATTGAATAATGAATGTTTTGAATTTTCTCCAAAAGTAAAGTAGTTGCAAACTCATCCTTTTAGAAACTTGTTTGGGCTGTTGAGAGGAGTAAAAAACCATCAAAAATTTCAATCCTGCATGATTCTACCAAGAAATGTGATTCTTCATTCAAAACGCTGGTTTTTGCTATTGGGCTCTATTAAATAATGAATGTTTTGAATTTTCTCCAAAAGTAAAGTAGTTGCAAACTCATGCTTTTAGAGACTTGTTTGGGCTCATGAGAGGAGTAGAAAAACATCAAAAATTTCAGTCCTGCATGATTCTACCAAGAAATGTGTGTTCATTCAAACCGCTGGTTTTTGATAGTTTGGGCCCTATTGAATAATGAATGTTTTGAATTTTCTCCAAAAGTAAAGTAGTTGCAAACTCATGCTTTTAGAGACTTGTTTGGGCTCATGAGAGGAGTAGAAAAACATCAAAAATTTCAGTCCTGCATGATTCTACCAAGAAATGTGTGTTCATTGAAACCGCTGGTTTTTGATAGTTTGGGCCCTATTGAATAATGAATGTTTTGAATTTTCTCCAAAAGTAAAGTAGTTGCAAACTCATCCTTTTAGAAACTTGTTTGTGCTGTTGAGAGGAGTAAAAAACCATCAAAAATTGCAATCCTGCATGATTCTACCAAGAAATGTGATTCTTCATTCAAAACGCTGGTTTTTGCTATTGGGCTCTATTGAATAATGAATGTTTTGAATTTTCTCCAAAAGTAAAGTAGTTGCAAACTCATGCTTTTAGAGACTTGTTTGGGCTCATGAGAGGAGTAGAAAAACATCAAAAATTTCAGTCCTGCATGATTCTACCAAGAAATGTGTGTTCATTGAAACCGCTGGTATTTGATAGTTTGGGCCCTATTGAATAATGAATGTTTTGAATTTTCTCCAAAAGAAAAGTAGTTGCAAACTCATCCTTTTAGGAACTTGTTTGGGCTGTTGAGAGGAGTAAAAAACCATCAAAAATTTCAATCCTGCATGATTTTACCAAGAAATGTGATTCTTCATTCAAAACCTGATTTTTGCTATTGGGCTCTATTGAATAGTGAATGTTTTGAATTTTCTCCAAAAGTAAAGTTGTTGCAAACTCATGCTTTTAGAGACTTGTTTGGGCTCATGAGAGGAGTACAAAAACATCAAAAATTTCAGTCCTGCATGATTCTACCAAGAAATGTGTGTTCATTGAAACCGCTGGTTTTTGATAGTTTGGGCCCTATTGAATAATGAATGTTTTGAATTTTCTCCAAAAGTAAAGTAGTTGCAAACTCATGCTTTTAGAGACTTGTTTGGGCTCATGAGAGGAGTAGAAAAACATCAAAAATTTCAGTCCTGCATGATTCTACCAAGAAATGTGTGTTCATTGAAACCGCTGGTTTTTGATAGTTTGGGCCCTATTGAATAATGAATGTTTTGAATTTTCTCCAAAAGTAAAGTAGTTGCAAACTCATCCTTTTAGAAACTTGTTTGGGCTGTTGAGAGGAGTAAAAAACCATCAAAAATTTCAATCCTGCATGATTCTACCAAGAAATGTGTTTCTTCATTCAAAACGCTGGTTTTTGCTATTGGGCTCTATTGAATAATGAATGTTTTGAATTTTCTCCAAAAGTAAAGTAGTTGCAAACTCATGCTTTTAGAGACTTGTTTGGGCTCATGAGAGGAGTAGAAAAACATCAAAAATTTCAGTCCTGCATGATTCTACCAAGAAATGTGTGTTCATTGAAACCGCTGGTTTTTGATAGTTTGGGCCCTATTGAATAATGAATGTTTTGAATTTTCTCCAAAAGTAAAGTAGTTGCAAACTCATCCTTTTAGAAACTTGTTTGGGCTGTTGAGAGGAGTAAAAAACCATCAAAAATTTCAATCCTGCATGATTCTACCAAGAAATGTGATTCTTCATTCAAAACGCTGGTTTTTGCTATTGGGCTCTATTGAATAATGAATGTTTTGAATTTTCTCCAAAAGTAAAGTAGTTGCAAACTCATGCTTTTAGAGACTTGTTTGGGCTCATGAGAGGAGTAGAAAAACATCAAAAATTTCAGTCCTGCATGATTCTACCAAGAAATGTGTGTTCATTGAAACCGCTGGTTTTTGATAGTTTGGGCCCTATTGAATAATGAATGTTTTGAATTTTCTCCAAAAGTAAAGTAGTTGCAAACTCATCCTTTTAGAAACTTGTTTGGGCTGTTGAGAGGAGTAAAAAACCATCAAAAATTTCAATCCTGCATGATTCTACCAAGAAATGTGATTCTTCATTCAAAACGCTGGTTTTTGCTATTGGGCTCTATTAAATAATGAATGTTTTGAATTTTCTCCAAAAGTAAAGTAGTTGAAAACTCATGCTTTTAGAGACTTGTTTGGGCTCATGAGAGGAGTAGAAAAACATCAAAAATTTCAGTCCTGCATGATTCTACCAAGAAATGTGTGTTCATTGAAACCGCTGGTTTTTGATAGTTTGGGCCCTATTGAATAATGAATGTTTTGAATTTTCTCCAAAAGTAAAGTAGTTGCAAACTCATCCTTTTAGAAACTTGTTTGGGCTGTTGAGAGGAGTAAAAAACCATCAAAAATTTCAATCCTGCATGATTCTACAAAGAAATGTGATTCTTCATTCAAAACGCTGGTTTTTGCTATTGGGCTCTATTGAATAATGAATGTTTTGAATTTTCTCCAAAAGTAAAGTAGTTGCAAACTCATGCTTTTAGAGACTTGTTTGGGCTCATGAGAGGAGTAGAAAAACATCAAAAATTTCAGTCCTGCATGATTCTACCAAGAAATGTGTGTTCATTGAAACCGCTGGTTTTTGATAGTTTGGGCCCTATTGAATAATGAATGTTTTGAATTTTCTCCAAAAGTAAAGTAGTTGCAAACTCATCCTTTTAGAAACTTGTTTGGGCTGTTGAGAGGAGTAAAAAACCATCAAAAATTTCAATCCTGCATGATTCTACCAAGAAATGTGATTCTTCATTCAAAACGCTGGTTTTTGCTATTGGGCTCTATTGAATAATGAATGTTTTGAATTTTCTCCAAAAGTAAAGTAGTTGCAAACTCATGCTTTTAGAGACTTGTTTGGGCTCATGAGAGGAGTAGAAAAACATCAAAAATTTCAGTCCTGCATGATTCTACCAAGAAATGTGTGTTCATTGAAACCGCTGGTTTTTGATAGTTTGGGCCCTATTGAATAATGAATGTTTTGAATTTTCTCCAAAAGTAAAGTAGTTGCAAACTCATCCTTTTAGAAACTTGTTTGGGCTGTTGAGAGGAGTAAAAAACCATCAAAAATTTCAATCCTGCATGATTCTACCAAGAAATGTGATTCTTCATTCAAAACGCTGGTTTTTGCTATTGGGCTCTATTGAATAATGAATGTTTTGAATTTTCTCCAAAAGTAAAGTAGTTGCAAACTCATGCTTTTAGAGACTTGTTTGGGCTCATGAGAGGAGTAGAAAAACATCAAAAATTTCAGTCCTGCATGATTCTACCAAGAAATGTGTGTTCATTCAAACCGCTGGTTTTTGATAGTTTGGGCCCTATTGAATAATGAATGTTTTGAATTTTCTCCAAAAGTAAAGTAGTTGCAAACTCATGCTTTTAGAGACTTGTTTGGGCTCATGAGAGGAGTAGAAAAACATCAAAAATTTCAGTCCTGCATGATTCTACCAAGAAATGTGTGTTCATTGAAACCGCTGGTTTTTGATAGTTTGGGCCCTATTGAATAATGAATGTTTTGAATTTTCTCCAAAAGTAAAGTAGTTGCAAACTCATCCTTTTAGAAACTTGTTTGGGCTGTTGAGAGGAGTAAAAAACCATCAAAAATTTCAATCCTGCATGATTCTACCAAGAAATGTGATTCTTCATTCAAAACGCTGGTTTTTGCTATTGGGCTCTATTGAATAATGAATGTTTTGAATTTTCTCCAAAAGTAAAGTAGTTGCAAACTCATGCTTTTAGAGACTTGTTTGGGCTCATGAGAGGAGTAGAAAAACATCAAAAATTTCAGTCCTGCATGATTCTACCAAGAAATGTGTGTTCATTGAAACCGCTGGTTTTTGATAGTTTGGGCCCTATTGAATAATGAATGTTTTGAATTTTCTCCAAAAGAAATGTAGTTGCAAACTCATCCTTTTAGGAACTTGTTTGGGCTGTTGAGAGGAGTAAAAAACCATCAAAAATTTCAATCCTGCATGATTTTACCATGAAATGTGATTCTTCATTCAAAACCTGATTTTTGCTATTGGGCTCTATTGAATAGTGAATGTTTTGAATTTTCTCCAAAAGTAAAGTTGTTGCAAACTCATGCTTTTAGAGACTTGTTTGGGCTCATGAGAGGAGTAGAAAAACATCAAAAATTTCAGTCCTGCATGATTCTACCAAGAAATGTGTGTTCATTCAAACCGCTGGTTTTTGATAGTTTGGGCCCTATTGAATAATGAATGTTTTGAATTTTCTCCAAAAGTAAAGTAGTTGCAAACTCATGCTTTTAGAGACTTGTTTGGGCTCATGAGAGGAGTAGAAAAACATCAAAAATTTCAGTCCTGCATGATTCTACCAAGAAATGTGTTTTCATTGAAACCGCTGGTTTTTGATAGTTTGGGCCCTATTGAATAATGAATGTTTTGAATTTTCTCCAAAAGTAAAGTAGTTGCAAACTCATCCTTTTAGAAACTTGTTTGGGCTGTTGAGAGGAGTAAAAAACCATCAAAAATTTCAATCCTGCATGATTCTACCAAGAAATGTGTTTCTTCATTCAAAACGCTGGTTTTTGCTATTGGGCTCTATTGAATAATGAATGTTTTGAATTTTCTCCAAAAGTAAAGTAGTTGCAAACTCATGCTTTTAGAGACTTGTTTGGGCTCATGAGAGGAGTAGAAAAACATCAAAAATTTCAGTCCTGCATGATTCTACCAAGAAATGTGTGTTCATTGAAACCGCTGGTTTTTGATAGTTTGGGCCCTATTGAATAATGAATGTTTTGAATTTTCTCCAAAAGTAAAGTAGTTGCAAACTCATCCTTTTAGAAACTTGTTTGGGCTGTTGAGAGGAGTAAAAAACCATCAAAAATTTCAATCCTGCATGATTCTACCAAGAAATGTGATTCTTCATTCAAAACGCTGGTTTTTGCTATTGGGCTCTAATGAATAATGAATGTTTTGAATTTTCTCCAAAAGTAAAGTAGTTGCAAACTCATGCTTTTAGAGACTTGTTTGGGCTCATGAGAGGAGTAGAAAAACATCAAAAATTTCAGTCCTGCATGATTCTACCAAGAAATGTGTGTTCATTGAAACCGCTGGTTTTTGATAGTTTGGGCCCTATTGAATAATGAATGTTTTGAATTTTCTCCAAAAGTAAAGTAGTTGCAAACTCATCCTTTTAGAAACTTGTTTGGGCTGTTGAGAGGAGTAAAAAACCATCAAAAATTTCAATCCTGCATGATTCTACAAAGAAATGTGATTCTTCATTCAAAACGCTGGTTTTTGCTATTGGGCTCTATTAAATATTGAATGTTTTGAATTTTCTCCAAAAGTAAAGTAGTTGCAAACTCATGCTTTTAGAGACTTGTTTGGGCTCATGAGAGGAGTAGAAAAACATCAAAAATTTCAGTCCTGCATGATTCTACCAAGAAATGTGTGTTCATTGAAACCGCTGGTTTTTGATAGTTTGGGCCCTATTGAATAATGAATGTTTTGAATTTTCTCCAAAAGTAAAGTAGTTGCAAACTCATCCTTTTAGAAACTTGTTTGGGCTGTTGAGAGGAGTAAAAAACCATCAAAAATTTCAATCCTGCATGATTCTACCAAGAAATGTGTTTCTTCATTCAAAACGCTGGTTTTTGCTATTGGGCTCTATTAAATAATGAATGTTTTGAATTTTCTCCAAAAGTAAAGTAGTTGCAAACTCATGCTTTTAGAGACTTGTTTGGGCTCATGAGAGGAGTAGAAAAACATCAAAAATTTCAGTCCTGCATGATTCTACCAAGAAATGTGTGTTCATTGAAACCGCTGGTTTTTGATAGTTTGGGCCCTATTGAATAATGAATGTTTTGAATTTTCTCCAAAAGTAAAGTAGTTGCAAACTCATCCTTTTAGAAACTTGTTTGGGCTGTTGAGAGGAGTAAAAAACCATCAAAAATTTCAATCCTGCATGATTCTACCAAGAAATGTGATTCTTCATTCAAAACGCTGGTTTTTGCTATTGGGCTCTATTGAATAATGAATGTTTTGAATTTTCTCCAAAAGTAAAGTAGTTGCAAACTCATGCTTTTAGAGACTTGTTTGGGCTCATGAGAGGAGTAGAAAAACATCAAAAATTTCAGTCCTGCATGATTCTACCAAGAAATGTGTGTTCATTGAAACCGCTGGTTTTTGATAGTTTGGGCCCTATTGAATAATGAATGTTTTGAATTTTCTCCAAAAGTAAAGTAGTTGCAAACTCATCCTTTTAGAAACTTGTTTGGGCTGTTGAGAGGAGTAAAAAACCATCAAAAATTTCAATCCTGCATGATTCTACAAAGAAATGTGATTCTTCATTCAAAACGCTGGTTTTTGCTATTGGGCTCTATTAAATAATGAATGTTTTGAATTTTCTCCAAAAGTAAAGTAGTTGCAAACTCATGCTTTTAGAGACTTGTTTGGGCTCATGAGAGGAGTAGAAAAACATCAAAAATTTCAGTCCTGCATGATTCTACCAAGAAATGTGTGTTCATTGAAACCGCTGGTTTTTGATAGTTTGGGCCCTATTGAATAATGAATGTTTTGAATTTTCTCCAAAAGTAAAGTAGTTGCAAACTCATCCTTTTAGAAACTTGTTTGGGCTGTTGAGAGGAGTAAAAAACCATCAAAAATTTCAATCCTGCATGATTCTACCAAGAAATGTGATTCTTCATTCAAAACGCTGGTTTTTGCTATTGGGCTCTATTGAATAATGAATGTTTTGAATTTTCTCCAAAAGTAAAGTAGTTGCAAACTCATGCTTTTAGAGACTTGTTTGGGCTCATGAGAGGAGTAGAAAAACATCAAAAATTTCAGTCCTGCATGATTCTACCAAGAAATGTGTGTTCATTGAAACCGCTGGTTTTTGATAGTTTGGGCCCTATTGAATGAATGTTTTGAATTTTCTCCAAAAGTAAAGTAGTTGCAAACTCATCCTTTTAGAAACTTGTTTGGGCTGTTGAGAGGAGTAAAAAACCATCAAAAATTTCAATCCTGCATGATTTTACCAAGAAATGTGATTCTTCATTCAAAACCTGATTTTTGCTATTGGGCTCTATTGAATAGTGAATGTTTTGAATTTTCTCCAAAAGTAAAGTAGTTGCAAACTCATGCTTTTAGAGACTTGTTTGGGCTCATGAGAGGAGTAGAAAAACATCAAAAATTTCAGTCCTGCATGATTCTACCAAGAAATGTGTTCATTCAAACCGCTGGTTTTTGATAGTTTGGGCCCTATTGAATAATGAATGTTTTGAATTTTCTCCAAAAGTAAAGTAGTTGCAAACTCATCCTTTTAGAAACTTGTTTGGGCTGTTGAGAGGAGTAAAAAACCATCAAAAATTTCAATCCTGCATGATTCTACCAAGAAATGTGATTCTTCATTCAAAACGCTGGTTTTTGCTATTGGGCTCTATTGAATAATGAATGTTTTGAATTTTCTCCAAAAGTAAAGTAGTTGCAAACTCATGCTTTTAGAGACTTGTTTGGGCTCATGAGAGGAGTAGAAAAACATCAAAAATTTCAGTCCTGCATGATTCTACCAAGAAATGTGTGTTCATTGAAACCGCTGGTTTTTGATAGTTTGGGCCCTATTGAATAATGAATGTTTTGAATTTTCTCCAAAAGTAAAGTAGTTGCAAACTCATCCTTTTAGAAACTTGTTTGGGCTGTTGAGAGGAGTAAAAAACCATCAAAAATTTCAATCCTGCATGATTCTACCAAGAAATGTGATTCTTCATTCAAAACGCTGGTTTTTGCTATTGGGCTCTATTGAATAATGAATGTTTTGAATTTTCTCCAAAAGTAAAGTAGTTGCAAACTCATGCTTTTAGAGACTTGTTTGGGCTCATGAGAGGAGTAGAAAAACATCAAAAATTTCAGTCCTGCATGATTCTACCAAGAAATGTGTGTTCATTGAAACCGCTGGTTTTTGATAGTTTGGGCCCTATTGAATAATGAATGTTTTGAATTTTCTCCAAAAGTAAAGTAGTTGCAAACTCATCCTTTTAGAAACTTGTTTGGGCTGTTGAGAGGAGTAAAAAACCATCAAAAATTTCAATCCTGCATGATTTTACCAAGAAATGTGATTCTTCATTCAAAACCTGATTTTTGCTATTGGGCTCTATTGAATTGTGAATGTTTTGAATTTTCTCCAAAAGTAAAGTAGTTGCAAACTTATGCTTTTAGAGACTTGTTTGGGCTCATGAGAGGAGTAGAAAAACATCAAAAATTTCAGTCCTGCATGATTCTACCAAGAAATGTGTTCATTCAAACCGCTGGTTTTTGATAGTTTGGGCCCTATTGAATAATGAATGTTTTGAATTTTCTCCAAAAGTAAAGTAGTTGCAAACTCATCCTTTTAGAAACTTGTTTGGGCTGTTGAGAGGAGTAAAAAACCATCAAAAATTTCAATCCTGCATGATTCTACCAAGAAATGTGATTCTTCATTCAAAACGCTGGTTTTTGCTATTGGGCTCTATTGAATAATGAATGTTTTGAATTTTCTCCAAAAGTAAAGTAGTTGCAAACTCATGCTTTTAGAGACTTGTTTGGGCTCATGAGATGAGTAGAAAAACATCAAAAATTTCAGTCCTGCATGATTCTACCAAGAAATGTGTGTTCATTCAAACCGCTGGTTTTTGATAGTTTGGGCCCTATTGAATAATGAATGTTTTGAATTTTCTCCAAAAGTAAAGTAGTTGCAAACTCATGCTTTTAGAGACTTGTTTGGGCTCATGAGAGGAGTAGAAAAACATTAAAAATTTCAGTCCTGCATGATTCTACCAAGAAATGTGTGTTCATTGAAACCGCTGGTTTTTGATAGTTTGGTCCCTATTGAATAATGAATGTTTTGAATTTTCTCCAAAAGTAAAGTAGTTGCAAACTCATCCTTTTAGAAACTTGTTTGGGCTGTTGAGAGGAGTAAAAAACCATCAAAAATTTCAATCCTGCATGATTCTACCAAGAAATGTGATTCTTCATTCAAAACGCTGATT
Organism: Dendrobates tinctorius; assembly: GCF_039654945.1. NCBI lineage: Eukaryota > Metazoa > Chordata > Amphibia > Anura > Dendrobatidae > Dendrobates > Dendrobates tinctorius. The sequence goes on along the minus strand of NW_027362018.1, from coordinate 1,252,704 downwards.
TTTGCTATTGGGCTCTATTGAATAATGAATGTTTTGAATTTTCTCCAAAAGTAAAGTAGTTGCAAACTCATGCTTTTAGAGACTTGTTTGGGCTCATGAGAGGAGTAGAAAAACATCAAAAATTTCAGTCCTGCATGATTCTACCAAGAAATGTGTGTTCATTGAAACCGCTGGTTTTTGATAGTTTGGGCCCTATTGAATAATGAATGTTTTGAATTTTCTCCAAAAGTAAAGTAGTTGCAAACTCATCCTTTTAGAAACTTGTTTGGGCTGTTGAGAGGAGTAAAAAACCATCAAAAATTTCAATCCTGCATGATTCTACCAAGAAATGTGATTCTTCATTCAAAACGCTGGTTTTTGCTATTGGGCTCTATTGAATAATGAATGTTTTTAATTTTCTCCAAAAGTAAAGTAGTTGCAAACTCATGCTTTTAGAGACTTGTTTGGGCTCATGAGAGGAGTAGAAAAACATCAAAAATTTCAGTCCTGCATGATTCTACCAAGAAATGTGTGTTCATTGAAACCGCTGGTTTTTGATAGTTTGGGCCCTATTGAATAATGAATGTTTTGAATTTTCTCCAAAAGAAAAGAAGTTGCAAACTCATCCTTTTAGGAACTTGTTTGGGCTGTTGAGAGGAGTAAAAAACCATCAAAAATTTCAATCCTGCATGATTTTACCAAGAAATGTGATTCTTCATTCAAAACCTGATTTTTGCTATTGGGCTCTATTGAATAGTGAATGTTTTGAATTTTCTCCAAAAGTAAAGTTGTTGCAAACTCATGCTTTTAGAGACTTGTTTGGGCTCATGAGAGGAGTAGAAAAACATCAAAAATTTCAGTCCTGCATGATTCTACCAAGAAATGTGTGTTCATTCAAACCGCTGGTTTTTGATAGTTTGGGCCCTATTGAATAATGAATGTTTTGAATTTTCTCCAAAAGTAAAGTAGTTGCAAACTCATGCTTTTAGAGACTTGTTTGGGCTCATGAGAGGAGTAGAAAAACATCAAAAATTTCAGTCCTGCATGATTCTACCAAGAAATGTGTGTTCATTGAAACCGCTGGTTTTTGATAGTTTGGGCCCTATTGAATAATGAATGTTTTGAATTTTCTCCAAAAGTAAAGTAGTTGCAAACTCATCCTTTTAGAAACTTGTTTGGGCTGTTGAGAGGAGTAAAAAACCATCAAAAATTTCAATCCTGCATGATTCTACCAAGAAATGTGATTCTTCATTCAAAACGCTGGTTTTTGCTATTGGGCTCTATTGAATAATGAATGTTTTGAATTTTCTCCAAAAGTAAAGTAGTTGCAAACTCATGCTTTTAGAGACTTGTTTGGGCTCATGAGAGGAGTAGAAAAACATCAAAAATTTCAGTCCTGCATGATTCTACCAAGAAATGTGTGTTCATTGAAACCGCTGGTTTTTGATAGTTTGGGCCCTATTGAATAATGAATGTTTTGAATTTTCTCCAAAAGTAAAGTAGTTGCAAACTCATCCTTTTAGAAACTTGTTTGGGCTGTTGAGAGGAGTAAAAAACCATCAAAAATTTCAATCCTGCATGATTTTACCAAGAAATGTGATTCTTCATTCAAAACGCTGGTTTTTGCAATTGGGCTCTATTGAATAATGAATGTTTTGAATTTTCTCCAAAAGTAAAGTAGTTGCAAACTCATGCTTTTAGAGACTTGTTTGGGCTCATGAGAGGAGTAGAAAAACATCAAAAATTTCAGTCCTGCATGATTCTACCAAGAAATGTGTGTTCATTGAAACCGCTGGTTTTTGATAGTTTGGGCCCTATTGAATAATGAATGTTTTGAATTTTCTCCAAAAGTAAAGTAGTTGCAAACTCATCCTTTTAGAAACTTGTTTGGGCTGTTGAGAGGAGTAAAAAACCATCAAAAATTTCAATCCTGCATGATTCTACCAAGAAATGTGATTCTTCATTCAAAACGCTGGTTTTTGCTATTGGGCTCTATTGAATAATGAATGTTTTGAATTTTCTCCAAAAGTAAAGTAGTTGCAAACTCATGCTTTTAGAGACTTGTTTGGGCTCATGAGATGAGTAGAAAAACATCAAAAATTTCAGTCCTGCATGATTCTACCAAGAAATGTGTGTTCATTCAAACCGCTGGTTTTTGATAGTTTGGGCCCTATTGAATAATGAATGTTTTGAATTTTCTCCAAAAGTAAAGTAGTTGCAAACTCATGCTTTTAGAGACTTGTTTGGGCTCATGAGAGGAGTAGAAAAACATTAAAAATTTCAGTCCTGCATGATTCTACCAAGAAATGTGTGTTCATTGAAACCGCTGGTTTTTGATAGTTTGGTCCCTATTGAATAATGAATGTTTTGAATTTTCTCCAAAAGTAAAGTAGTTGCAAACTCATCCTTTTAGAAACTTGTTTGGGCTGTTGAGAGGAGTAAAAAACCATCAAAAATTTCAATCCTGCATGATTCTACCAAGAAATGTGATTCTTCATTCAAAACGCTGATTTTTGCTATTGGGCTCTATTGAATAATGAATGTTTTGAATTTTCTCCAAAAGTAAAGTAGTTGCAAACTCATGCTTTTAGAGACTTGTTTGGGCTCATGAGAGGAGTAGAAAAACATCAAAAATTTCAGTCCTGCATGATTCTACCAAGAAATGTGTGTTCATTGAAACCGCTGGTTTTTGATAGTTTGGGCCCTATTGAATAATGAATGTTTTGAATTTTCTCCAAAAGTAAAGTAGTTGCAAACTCATCCTTTTAGAAACTTGTTTGGGCTGTTGAGAGGAGTAAAAAACCATCAAAAATTTCAATCCTGCATGATTCTACCAAGAAATGTGATTCTTCATTCAAAACGCTGGTTTTTGCTATTGGGCTCTATTGAATAATGAATGTTTTTAATTTTCTCCAAAAGTAAAGTAGTTGCAAACTCATGCTTTTAGAGACTTGTTTGGGCTCATGAGAGGAGTAGAAAAACATCAAAAATTTCAGTCCTGCATGATTCTACCAAGAAATGTGTGTTCATTGAAACCGCTGGTTTTTGATAGTTTGGGCCCTATTGAATAATGAATGTTTTGAATTTTCTCCAAAAGTAAAGTAGTTGCAAACTCATCCTTTTAGAAACTTGTTTGGGCTGTTGAGAGGAGTAAAAAACCATCAAAAATTTCAATCCTGCATGATTCTACAAAGAAATGTGATTCTTCATTCAAAACGCTGGTTTTTGCTATTGGGCTCTATTAAATATTGAATGTTTTGAATTTTCTCCAAAAGTAAAGTAGTTGCAAACTCATGCTTTTAGAGACTTGTTTGGGCTCATGAGAGGAGTAGAAAAACATCAAAAATTTCAGTCCTGCATGATTCTACCAAGAAATGTGTGTTCATTGAAACCGCTGGTTTTTGATAGTTTGGGCCCTATTGAATAATGAATGTTTTGAATTTTCTCCAAAAGTAAAGTAGTTGCAAACTCATCCTTTTAGAAACTTGTTTGGGCTGTTGAGAGGAGTAAAAAACCATCAAAAATTTCAATCCTGCATGATTCTACCAAGAAATGTGTTTCTTCATTCAAAACGCTGGTTTTTGCTATTGGGCTCTATTAAATAATGAATGTTTTGAATTTTCTCCAAAAGTAAAGTAGTTGCAAACTCATGCTTTTAGAGACTTGTTTGGGCTCATGAGAGGAGTAGAAAAACATCAAAAATTTCAGTCCTGCATGATTCTACCAAGAAATGTGTGTTCATTGAAACCGCTGGTTTTTGATAGTTTGGGCCCTATTGAATAATGAATGTTTTGAATTTTCTCCAAAAGTAAAGTAGTTGCAAACTCATCCTTTTAGAAACTTGTTTGGGCTGTTGAGAGGAGTAAAAAACCATCAAAAATTTCAATCCTGCATGATTCTACCAAGAAATGTGATTCTTCATTCAAAACGCTGGTTTTTGCTATTGGGCTCTATTGAATAATGAATGTTTTGAATTTTCTCCAAAAGTAAAGTAGTTGCAAACTCATGCTTTTAGAGACTTGTTTGGGCTCATGAGAGGAGTAGAAAAACATCAAAAATTTCAGTCCTGCATGATTCTACCAAGAAATGTGTGTTCATTGAAACCGCTGGTTTTTGATAGTTTGGGCCCTATTGAATAATGAATGTTTTGAATTTTCTCCAAAAGTAAAGTAGTTGCAAACTCATCCTTTTAGAAACTTGTTTGGGCTGTTGAGAGGAGTAAAAAACCATCAAAAATTTCAATCCTGCATGATTCTACAAAGAAATGTGATTCTTCATTCAAAACGCTGGTTTTTGCTATTGGGCTCTATTAAATAATGAATGTTTTGAATTTTCTCCAAAAGTAAAGTAGTTGCAAACTCATGCTTTTAGAGACTTGTTTGGGCTCATGAGAGGAGTAGAAAAACATCAAAAATTTCAGTCCTGCATGATTCTACCAAGAAATGTGTGTTCATTGAAACCGCTGGTTTTTGATAGTTTGGGCCCTATTGAATAATGAATGTTTTGAATTTTCTCCAAAAGTAAAGTAGTTGCAAACTCATCCTTTTAGAAACTTGTTTGGGCTGTTGAGAGGAGTAAAAAACCATCAAAAATTTCAATCCTGCATGATTCTACCAAGAAATGTGATTCTTCATTCAAAACGCTGGTTTTTGCTATTGGGCTCTATTGAATAATGAATGTTTTGAATTTTCTCCAAAAGTAAAGTAGTTGCAAACTCATGCTTTTAGAGACTTGTTTGGGCTCATGAGAGGAGTAGAAAAACATCAAAAATTTCAGTCCTGCATGATTCTACCAAGAAATGTGTGTTCATTGAAACCGCTGGTTTTTGATAGTTTGGGCCCTATTGAATGAATGTTTTGAATTTTCTCCAAAAGTAAAGTAGTTGCAAACTCATCCTTTTAGAAACTTGTTTGGGCTGTTGAGAGGAGTAAAAAACCATCAAAAATTTCAATCCTGCATGATTTTACCAAGAAATGTGATTCTTCATTCAAAACCTGATTTTTGCTATTGGGCTCTATTGAATAGTGAATGTTTTGAATTTTCTCCAAAAGTAAAGTAGTTGCAAACTCATGCTTTTAGAGACTTGTTTGGGCTCATGAGAGGAGTAGAAAAACATCAAAAATTTCAGTCCTGCATGATTCTACCAAGAAATGTGTTCATTCAAACCGCTGGTTTTTGATAGTTTGGGCCCTATTGAATAATGAATGTTTTGAATTTTCTCCAAAAGTAAAGTAGTTGCAAACTCATCCTTTTAGAAACTTGTTTGGGCTGTTGAGAGGAGTAAAAAACCATCAAAAATTTCAATCCTGCATGATTCTACCAAGAAATGTGATTCTTCATTCAAAACGCTGGTTTTTGCTATTGGGCTCTATTGAATAATGAATGTTTTGAATTTTCTCCAAAAGTAAAGTAGTTGCAAACTCATGCTTTTAGAGACTTGTTTGGGCTCATGAGAGGAGTAGAAAAACATCAAAAATTTCAGTCCTGCATGATTCTACCAAGAAATGTGTGTTCATTGAAACCGCTGGTTTTTGATAGTTTGGGCCCTATTGAATAATGAATGTTTTGAATTTTCTCCAAAAGTAAAGTAGTTGCAAACTCATCCTTTTAGAAACTTGTTTGGGCTGTTGAGAGGAGTAAAAAACCATCAAAAATTTCAATCCTGCATGATTCTACCAAGAAATGTGATTCTTCATTCAAAACGCTGGTTTTTGCTATTGGGCTCTATTGAATAATGAATGTTTTGAATTTTCTCCAAAAGTAAAGTAGTTGCAAACTCATGCTTTTAGAGACTTGTTTGGGCTCATGAGAGGAGTAGAAAAACATCAAAAATTTCAGTCCTGCATGATTCTACCAAGAAATGTGTGTTCATTGAAACCGCTGGTTTTTGATAGTTTGGGCCCTATTGAATAATGAATGTTTTGAATTTTCTCCAAAAGTAAAGTAGTTGCAAACTCATCCTTTTAGAAACTTGTTTGGGCTGTTGAGAGGAGTAAAAAACCATCAAAAATTTCAATCCTGCATGATTTTACCAAGAAATGTGATTCTTCATTCAAAACCTGATTTTTGCTATTGGGCTCTATTGAATAGTGAATGTTTTGAATTTTCTCCAAAAGTAAAGTAGTTGCAAACTTATGCTTTTAGAGACTTGTTTGGGCTCATGAGAGGAGTAGAAAAACATCAAAAATTTCAGTCCTGCATGATTCTACCAAGAAATGTGTTCATTCAAACCGCTGGTTTTTGATAGTTTGGGCCCTATTGAATAATGAATGTTTTGAATTTTCTCCAAAAGTAAAGTAGTTGCAAACTCATCCTTTTAGAAACTTGTTTGGGCTGTTGAGAGGAGTAAAAAACCATCAAAAATTTCAATCCTGCATGATTCTACCAAGAAATGTGATTCTTCATTCAAAACGCTGGTTTTTGCTATTGGGCTCTATTGAATAATGAATGTTTTGAATTTTCTCCAAAAGTAAAGTAGTTGCAAACTCATGCTTTTAGAGACTTGTTTGGGCTCATGAGATGAGTAGAAAAACATCAAAAATTTCAGTCCTGCATGATTCTACCAAGAAATGTGTGTTCATTCAAACCGCTGGTTTTTGATAGTTTGGGCCCTATTGAATAATGAATGTTTTGAATTTTCTCCAAAAGTAAAGTAGTTGCAAACTCATGCTTTTAGAGACTTGTTTGGGCTCATGAGAGGAGTAGAAAAACATTAAAAATTTCAGTCCTGCATGATTCTACCAAGAAATGTGTGTTCATTGAAACCGCTGGTTTTTGATAGTTTGGTCCCTATTGAATAATGAATGTTTTGAATTTTCTCCAAAAGTAAAGTAGTTGCAAACTCATCCTTTTAGAAACTTGTTTGGGCTGTTGAGAGGAGTAAAAAACCATCAAAAATTTCAATCCTGCATGATTCTACCAAGAAATGTGATTCTTCATTCAAAACGCTGATTTTTGCTATTGGGCTCTATTGAATAATGAATGTTTTGAATTTTCTCCAAAAGTAAAGTAGTTGCAAACTCATGCTTTTAGAGACTTGTTTGGGCTCATGAGAGGAGTAGAAAAACATCAAAAATTTCAGTCCTGCATGATTCTACCAAGAAATGTGTGTTCATTGAAACCGCTGGTTTTTGATAGTTTGGGCCCTATTGAATAATGAATGTTTTGATTTTTCTCCAAAAGTAAAGTAGTTGCAAACTCATCCTTTTAGAAACTTGTTTGGGCTGTTGAGAGGAGTAAAAAACCATCAAAAATTTCAATCCTGCATGATTCTACCAAGAAATGTGATTCTTCATTCAAAACGCTGGTTTTTGCTATTGGGCTCTATTGAATAATGAATGTTTTTAATTTTCTCCAAAAGTAAAGTAGTTGCAAACTCATGCTTTTAGAGACTTGTTTGGGCTCATGAGAGGAGTAGAAAAACATCAAAAATTTCAGTCCTGCATGATTCTACCAAGAAATGTGTGTTCATTGAAACCGCTGGTTTTTGATAGTTTGGGCCCTATTGAATAATGAATGTTTTGAATTTTCTCCAAAAGAAAAGTAGTTGCAAACTCATCCTTTTAGGAACTTGTTTGGGCTGTTGAGAGGAGTAAAAAACCATCAAAAATTTCAATCCTGCATGATTTTACCAAGAAATGTGATTCTTCATTCAAAACCTGATTTTTGCTATTGGGCTCTATTGAATAGTGAATGTTTTGAATTTTCTCCAAAAGTAAAGTTGTTGCAAACTCATGCTTTTAGAGACTTGTTTGGGCTCATGAGAGGAGTAGAAAAACATCAAAAATTTCAGTCCTGCATGATTCTACCAAGAAATGTGTGTTCATTCAAACCGCTGGTTTTTGATAGTTTGGGCCCTATTGAATAATGAATGTTTTGAATTTTCTCCAAAAGTAAAGTAGTTGCAAACTCATGCTTTTAGAGACTTGTTTGGGCTCATGAGAGGAGTAGAAAAACATCAAAAATTTCAGTCCTGCATGATTCTACCAAGAAATGTGTGTTCATTGAAACCGCTGGTTTTTGATAGTTTGGGCCCTATTGAATAATGAATGTTTTGAATTTTCTCCAAAAGTAAAGTAGTTGCAAACTCATCCTTTTAGAAACTTGTTTGGGCTGTTGAGAGGAGTAAAAAACCATCAAAAATTTCAATCCTGCATGATTCTACCAAGAAATGTGATTCTTCATTCAAAACGCTGGTTTTTGCTATTGGGCTCTATTGAATAATGAATGTTTTGAATTTTCTCCAAAAGTAAAGTAGTTGCAAACTCATGCTTTTAGAGACTTGTTTGGGCTCATGAGAGGAGTAGAAAAACATCAAAAATTTCAGTCCTGCATGATTCTACCAAGAAATGTGTGTTCATTGAAACCGCTGGTTTTTGATAGTTTGGGCCCTATTGAATAATGAATGTTTTGAATTTTCTCCAAAAGTAAAGTAGTTGCAAACTCATCCTTTTAGAAACTTGTTTGGGCTGTTGAGAGGAGTAAAAAACCATCAAAAATTTCAATCCTGCATGATTTTACCAAGAAATGTGATTCTTCATTCAAAACGCTGGTTTTTGCAATTGGGCTCTATTGAATAATGAATGTTTTGAATTTTCTCCAAAAGTAAAGTAGTTGCAAACTCATGCTTTTAGAGACTTGTTTGGGCTCATGAGAGGAGTAGAAAAACATCAAAAATTTCAGTCCTGCATGATTCTACCAAGAAATGTGTGTTCATTGAAACCGCTGGTTTTTGATAGTTTGGGCCCTATTGAATAATGAATGTTTTGAATTTTCTCCAAAAGTAAAGTAGTTGCAAACTCATCCTTTTAGAAACTTGTTTGGGCTGTTGAGAGGAGTAAAAAACCATCAAAAATTTCAATCCTGCATGATTCTACCAAGAAATGTGATTCTTCATTCAAAACGCTGGTTTTTGCTATTGGGCTCTATTGAATAATGAATGTTTTGAATTTTCTCCAAAAGTAAAGTAGTTGCAAACTCATGCTTTTAGAGACTTGTTTGGGCTCATGAGAGGAGTAGAAAAACATCAAAAATTTCAGTCCTGCATGATTCTACCAAGAAATGTGTGTTCATTGAAACCGCTGGTTTTTGATAGTTTGGGCCCTATTGAATAATGAATGTTTTGAATTTTCTCCAAAAGTAAAGTAGTTGCAAACTCATCCTTTTAGAAACTTGTTTGGGCTGTTGAGAGGAGTAAAAAACCATCAAAAATTTCAATCCTGCATGATTTTACCAAGAAATGTGATTCTTCATTCAAAACGCTGGTTTTTGCAATTGGGCTCTATTGAATAATGAATGTTTTGAATTTTCTCCAAAAGTAAAGTAGTTGCAAACTCATGCTTTTAGAGACTTGTTTGGGCTCATGAGAGGAGTAGAAAAACATCAAAAATTTCAGTCCTGCATGATTCTACCAAGAAATGTGTGTTCATTGAAACCGCTGGTTTTTGATAGTTTGGGCCCTATTGAATAATGAATGTTTTGAATTTTCTCCAAAAGTAAAGTAGTTGCAAACTCATCCTTTTAGAAACTTGTTTGGGCTGTTGAGAGGAGTAAAAAACCATCAAAAATTTCAATCCTGCATGATTCTACCAAGAAATGTGATTCTTCATTCAAAACGCTGGTTTTTGCTATTGGGCTCTATTGAATAATGAATGTTTTGAATTTTCTCCAAAAGTAAAGTAGTTGCAAACTCATGCTTTTAGAGACTTGTTTGGGCTCATGAGATGAGTAGAAAAACATCAAAAATTTCAGTCCTGCATGATTCTACCAAGAAATGTGTGTTCATTCAAACCGCTGGTTTTTGATAGTTTGGGCCCTATTGAATAATGAATGTTTTGAATTTTCTCCAAAAGTAAAGTAGTTGCAAACTCATGCTTTTAGAGACTTGTTTGGGCTCATGAGAGGAGTAGAAAAACATTAAAAATTTCAGTCCTGCATGATTCTACCAAGAAATGTGTGTTCATTGAAACCGCTGGTTTTTGATAGTTTGGTCCCTATTGAATAATGAATGTTTTGAATTTTCTCCAAAAGTAAAGTAGTTGCAAACTCATCCTTTTAGAAACTTGTTTGGGCTGTTGAGAGGAGTAAAAAACCATCAAAAATTTCAATCCTGCATGATTCTACCAAGAAATGTGATTCTTCATTCAAAACGCTGATTTTTGCTATTGGGCTCTATTGAATAATGAATGTTTTGAATTTTCTCCAAAAGTAAAGTAGTTGCAAACTCATGCTTTTAGAGACTTGTTTGGGCTCATGAGAGGAGTAGAAAAACATCAAAAATTTCAGTCCTGCATGATTCTACCAAGAAATGTGTGTTCATTGAAACCGCTGGTTTTTGATAGTTTGGGCCCTATTGAATAATGAATGTTTTGAATTTTCTCCAAAAGTAAAGTAGTTGCAAACTCATCCTTTTAGAAACTTGTTTGGGCTGTTGAGAGGAGTAAAAAACCATCAAAAATTTCAATCCTGCATGATTCTACCAAGAAATGTGATTCTTCATTCAAAACGCTGGTTTTTGCTATTGGGCTCTATTGAATAATGAATGTTTTTAATTTTCTCCAAAAGTAAAGTAGTTGCAAACTCATGCTTTTAGAGACTTGTTTGGGCTCATGAGAGGAGTAGAAAAACATCAAAAATTTCAGTCCTGCATGATTCTACCAAGAAATGTGTGTTCATTGAAACCGCTGGTTTTTGATAGTTTGGGCCCTATTGAATAATGAATGTTTTGAATTTTCTCCAAAAGAAAAGTAGTTGCAAACTCATCCTTTTAGGAACTTGTTTGGGCTGTTGAGAGGAGTAAAAAACCATCAAAAATTTCAATCCTGCATGATTTTACCAAGAAATGTGATTCTTCATTCAAAACCTGATTTTTGCTATTGGGCTCTATTGAATAGTGAATGTTTTGAATTTTCTCCAAAAGTAAAGTTGTTGCAAACTCATGCTTTTAGAGACTTGTTTGGGCTCATGAGAGGAGTAGAAAAACATCAAAAATTTCAGTCCTGCATGATTCTACCAAGAAATGTGTGTTCATTCAAACCGCTGGTTTTTGATAGTTTGGGCCCTATTGAATAATGAATGTTTTGAATTTTCTCCAAAAGTAAAGTAGTTGCAAACTCATGCTTTTAGAGACTTGTTTGGGCTCATGAGAGGAGTAGAAAAACATCAAAAATTTCAGTCCTGCATGATTCTACCAAGAAATGTGTGTTCATTGAAACCGCTGGTTTTTGATAGTTTGGGCCCTATTGAATAATGAATGTTTTGAATTTTCTCCAAAAGTAAAGTAGTTGCAAACTCATCCTTTTAGAAACTTGTTTGGGCTGTTGAGAGGAGTAAAAAACCATCAAAAATTTCAATCCTGCATGATTCTACCAAGAAATGTGATTCTTCATTCAAAACGCTGGTTTTTGCTATTGGGCTCTATTGAATAATGAATGTTTTGAATTTTCTCCAAAAGTAAAGTAGTTGCAAACTCATGCTTTTAGAGACTTGTTTGGGCTCATGAGAGGAGTAGAAAAACATCAAAAATTTCAGTCCTGCATGATTCTACCAAGAAATGTGTGTTCATTGAAACCGCTGGTTTTTGATAGTTTGGGCCCTATTGAATAATGAATGTTTTGAATTTTCTCCAAAAGTAAAGTAGTTGCAAACTCATCCTTTTAGAAACTTGTTTGGGCTGTTGAGAGGAGTAAAAAACCATCAAAAATTTCAATCCTGCATGATTTTACCAAGAAATGTGATTCTTCATTCAAAACGCTGGTTTTTGCAATTGGGCTCTATTGAATAATGAATGTTTTGAATTTTCTCCAAAAGTAAAGTAGTTGCAAACTCATGCTTTTAGAGACTTGTTTGGGCTCATGAGAGGAGTAGAAAAACATCAAAAATTTCAGTCCTGCATGATTCTACCAAGAAATGTGTGTTCATTGAAACCGCTGGTTTTTGATAGTTTGGGCCCTATTGAATAATGAATGTTTTGAATTTTCTCCAAAAGTAAAGTAGTTGCAAACTCATCCTTTTAGAAACTTGTTTGGGCTGTTGAGAGGAGTAAAAAACCATCAAAAATTTCAATCCTGCATGATTCTACCAAGAAATGTGATTCTTCATTCAAAACGCTGGTTTTTGCTATTGGGCTCTATTGAATAATGAATGTTTTGAATTTTCTCCAAAAGTAAAGTAGTTGCAAACTCATGCTTTTAGAGACTTGTTTGGGCTCATGAGAGGAGTAGAAAAACATCAAAAATTTCAGTCCTGCATGATTCTACCAAGAAATGTGTGTTCATTGAAACCGCTGGTTTTTGATAGTTTGGGCCCTATTGAATAATGAATGTTTTGAATTTTCTCCAAAAGTAAAGTAGTTGCAAACTCATCCTTTTAGAAACTTGTTTGGGCTGTTGAGAGGAGTAAAAAACCATCAAAAATTTCAATCCTGCATGATTTTACCAAGAAATGTGATTCTTCATTCAAAACCTGATTTTTGCTATTGGGCTCTATTGAAGAGTGAATGTTTTGAATTTTCTCCAAAAGTAAAGTAGTTGCAAACTCATGCTTTTAGAGACTTGTTTGGGCTCATGAGAGGAGTAGAAAAACATCAAAAATTTCAGTCCTGCATGATTCTACCAAGAAATGTGTTCATTCAAACCGCTGGTTTTTGATAGTTTGGGCCCTATTGAATAATGAATGTTTTGAATTTTCTCCAAAAGTAAAGTAGTTGCAAACTCATCCTTTTAGAAACTTGTTTGGGCTGTTGAGAGGAGTAAAAAACCATCAAAAATTTCAATCCTGCATGATTCTACCAAGAAATGTGATTCTTCATTCAAAACGCTGGTTTTTGCTATTGGGCTCTATTGAATAATGAATGTTTTGAATTTTCTCCAAAAGTAAAGTAGTTGCAAACTCATGCTTTTAGAGACTTGTTTGGGCTCATGAGAGGAGTAGAAAAACATCAAAAATTTCAGTCCTGCATGATTCTACCAAGAAATGTGTGTTCATTGAAACCGCTGGTTTTTGATAGTTTGGGCCCTATTGAATAATGAATGTTTTGAATTTTCTCCAAAAGTAAAGTAGTTGCAAACTCATCCTTTTAGAAACTTGTTTGGGCTGTTGAGAGGAGTAAAAAACCATCAAAAATTTCAATCCTGCATGATTCTACCAAGAAATGTGATTCTTCATTCAAAACGCTGGTTTTTGCTATTGGGCTCTATTGAATAATGAATGTTTTGAATTTTCTCCAAAAGTAAAGTAGTTGCAAACTCATGCTTTTAGAGACTTGTTTGGGCTCATGAGATGAGTAGAAAAACATCAAAAATTTCAGTCCTGCATGATTCTACCAAGACATGTGTGTTCATTGAAACGGCTAGTTTTTGATAGTTTGGGCCCTATTGAATAATGAATGTTTTGAATTTTCTCCAAAAGTAAAGTAGTTGCAAACTCATCCTTTTAGAAACTTGTTTGGGCTGTTGAGAGGAGTAAAAAACCATCAAAAATTTCAATCCTGCATGATTCTACCAAGAAATGTGATTCTTCATTCAAAACGCTGGTTTTTGCTATTGGGCACTATTGAATAATGAATGTTTTGAATTTTCTCCAAAAGTAAAGTAGTTGCAAACTCATGCTTTTAGAGACTTGTTTGGGCTCATGAGAGGAGTAGAAAAACATCAAAAATTTCAGTCCTGTATGATTCTACCAAGAAATTTGTGTTCATTCAAACCGCTGGTTTTTGATAGTTTGGGCCCTATTGAATAATGAATGTTTTGAATTTTCTCCAAAAGTAAAGTAGTTGCAAACTCATGCTTTTAGAGACTTGTTTGGGCTCATGAGAGGAGTAGAAAAACATCAAAAATTTCAGTCCTGCATGATTCTACCAAGAAATGTGTGTTCATTGAAACCGCTGGTTTTTGATAGTTTGGGCCCTATTGAATAATGAATGTTTTGAATTTTCTTTAACAATAATTTTTATTAGAGTTTTCAGAATAGTAGGCAAAATGTAAAATTTACACTTGTACAGACCCATCTAAGTAAATTATTGTACTGATGTAAAAAAATATGAATACATCACAATATGATGACATTTCAATATTATATCAACATTGAGAGTAAATGTAGTAAACCCTACAACAAATAGTACCAGAAAGAAACAATAAAAAGAAAGGTAAATTTAGGCACTTGAGTATGTGAAATATTGGCACATCATAAACCATAAGAAGTAAAATATGAGTTCAGGATATGAAATCTTTTTCTATTTTAGACTTTAGTTCCATCCATTTATACCATCTGTCATCAAATATTTTAATTAAGCCTTTATTAATATAATGAATTTTCTCATAGACACAGTGTTTGTCCACCAGTAAGATAAGGGTGACAATGTCTGGAGGTTGCTTCCTGTTCCAACCCTTCGCTATAAGGAAGGCTGCAGACATAAGGATATGAGCCGCCAGGAATTTATTTCTTTTAAGTCTATGTATATCTATTAGTAACAAGGCTAGAGCAGGTTGTGGTTGAATACACCAATTGCATATGAGTGAAAGCAAATCGAACACCCTGGACCAGTACAACTTCAGCATAGAGCATCCCCAAAAAACATGTAGTAAATCTGCCTGAGATCCACAGTTACGCCAACACATTCCAGATCCCCCCCCTCCAAAATGTTTCAATCTATTTGGGGTAAGGTAATATCTATGAATTAATTTATAATGCGTTTCTAGTATATTCATACATCTTGTGGATTTGATTGCAATTTTAAGAGAGGAGATCCACTGAGGACCATATATCTGTCTCTGTAATGTGGTTTCCCATTTTTCAAAGCATCCTTCATTGGTGAAGGTGTCTTTGTTGGTCAGGCTATTGTATAAGGGTCTAAGATAACTCTTATGTCTAGATGACATATTAAATAGAAAATTGTTAATAGTATGGTCAATTGGAACCACTCTAAAAAGGTATTTCTTGTATTTGTTGTATTCTTCCTTGAGTAGGAGATATGTCATATACTCCGAATTGGGAACCCCAAATCTGTTCTTTAATAACTCAAAGGGTATGACTCTGTTATTGTCCATCAAGTCATCTACAAAAGTGATTGGAAATTTGGTCCAGCTATCGAATATAGGTCTTAGAGAAGTCCTGACAGGAGACAGATAAGGGAGTCTCAACCTCTCGAGTGAAAAAGAGGCAGAGCTAGTCTTTCTTTTGCATACACATGACCAGCACAACATAGAGGCCTTAAGTATGGGATTATCTATTTTCATAATTTCCCTTCTATGTAGAAGGAAATAGGCTATGAATAAAACTGGTTCCCTGTTGGGCATCATATCTCTTTCAATATTTGGCCACCCCAGGTCTGTCTGTTCCACAAACCAGCCTTTTGTCAGTTCAATCATAGTGGCGTAATAATATGCCTCAAGATCTGGTATGGCCACCCCCCCTTTCTCCTTGGATTTAAGTAGAGTGCGTTTTTTCACTCTAGGTTTCCCATTGTTCCAAATAAATTTGTTCATCTGGTGTGTTAGTTTTTGTATATACTGTACAGATATAGGCAGAGGGACGTTCCTGTATAAAAACAGGACTTTGGGTAGGCAGAACATCTTATATAGCACTATTCTGCCCATCCATGTGGCTGGGGTCTTCGACAGTTCCTTCAACTTAAGGTCGAGAGACTGTAGAAGATGGTCCATGTTTACCTCACTCATATGCATGGGATTACCTGTGAGCCAAATTCCTAAGTACGGTATCCTGGTACAGTCCCAATTAAAGGGATACTTGTCTCTTAGTTGCTGTTTCGTAGAGGCTGAAAGGAAAAGTGATAGAACATTAGTCTTTTTTACATTTAATTTATAGTATGAAACTGAGCCAAATAAATTTATGATATCCCATATCTTTTCCAGGGAATCAGTTGGATTTGTCAGTGTGAGTATAATGTCATCTGCATAGAGGTTAATCTTATGCTCTGAATCTTTCAATTGTACACCGTGTACTTCACCAGAATCCCTTATCATTTGAGCCAAAGGTTCCAGGCTCAGGATAAAAATTATTGGGGATAGAGGACATCCCTGTCTTGTCCCATTAGTTATAAAAAATGTATCTGACATTGTGTTGTTGACCAGCACAGAGGCAGATGGCCGAGAGTATAAAGCTCGAATACTTCTCATCATCTCCCCACCAAAACCCATTTTCTCCAATACTGTAAAGGCATAGGCCCAATTGATCCGGTCAAAGGCCTTTTCAGCGTCAAGAGCTACAAACAAACTGGAAATCCTATTTTTGTAGCATGAATATAAGTGATGCAGGACACTTCTAGAACTGTCTGAAGTTTGCCTAGATTTTACAAAACCGACTTGATCGGGATGTATAAGGAATGGAACAACGTCCTGTAATCTTTCTGCTAATATTTTTGCGTAGATCTTGATATCCACATTTAGGAGAGAAATAGGCCTATAATTTTCGATTTTGGTCAGATCTTTATCTGGTTTGGGAATCACCACTATTGTGGCTCTCAGCATATCTGTGTTGCACTTTCCTTCTGATTTAATAAAATTCAGGGCATTAGTTAAATGTGGGATGAGTTCCTTTTGAAATTCTTTATAATACTCTATAGGAAAGCCATGTGGACCTGGAGCCTTGTCATTTTTAAGATTATTCATCGCAAGAGAGACCTCACCCTCAGTAAAGGGTGCGTCAAGTGACTCCTTCTGCTCTAGAGACAAAGATCCCAGCTTTACTTTTTCCAAAAAATTATTTATCATCTCTGGTGAAGGAGAGGGATGAGCTCCATTGTTTCCTATGTTGTATAATTTAGAATAGTAGCTCTCAAAGGCCAGGGCTATCTCTTTGGGTTTTTCTATAGTCTTTGAGGTTTGGGTTATTTTTTTGATTGGATGTTTTTTATTTATGGGTTTAAACCTGTTTGCCATATTTTTGGAGAACTTATTATTATTAACATAAAACCCTGCCCTATTAAATAAAGTCTTTTTCTCATATAAGTTGATGAGGAGATTCCTAAGTTCCAGTCTGAGGGAGTACAATTCATTATATTTAGCAAAATTTTTGTCTGCTTTAGCTTGGGATTCTAATTTTTGGATCTGTTCTAACAACATCCTCTGTTGGCTCTCTCTTGCCCTTTTTTGTCTCGAGGCAACTTGGATCAAATGACCCCTAATGACACATTTGTGTGCTAGCCACAATGTTTCAGGTGTAATTTCTTGGGAACAGTTCTCTTTGAAGTAGTTCATTAAGACATTCTTTGCTAATGATATGTTTTCTGGGGAGTCAACAGTGAATTTACTATATCTCCAATTGTATTGTTTTGGGATCATGGAGGAAGTATGTAAGGTCAGAAGGATTGGGGCATGGTCTGACCATGTAATAGGACCAGTCTGGAAATCTATGTATGAGTCTAGTAGCGAGAAGCTAGTGAACACATGATCAATCCTAGTGTAAGACTTGTTATGTGGACAAAATCTTGTGTACTCTCTTGAGGTAGAGTTCAATATCTTACAGCTGTCATGCAAATTGGAATCTCCCAACCACTTTCCCAGATTCACGCTTCTATAATATGGGGCATCAGATGAGCAATCAGTACTTGGGTCAACTATGCAATTAAAATCTCCTCCCCAGATTATGTGACCTCTACTAAAATTGGACAATTTCTTCTTGACCTTATTTAGAAAACTAATTTGTCGGATATTAGGGGTGTATACGTTTACCACTGTATATTCCACACCCTCCAAAGTAAAATTAATAGCAAGTTGTCTTCCATTGCTGTCCCTATATATGTCTAAGACCACTATTGGCAAATCTTTGTGGAAGGCGATGGCCACCCCAGCTTTTTTCCTTCCCTCAGTGTTAGAAAAGAAAATCTGAGGGAAGTCTTTATTTTTGAGTCTTGTGTTATCAATTTCTAGAAGGTGTGTTTCTTGTATCATTGCTATGTTGGCCTTCAATTTTTTAATCTCCTTCCACAAAGCAAATCTCTTGAACGGGCTATTGAGCCCATTTACATTAAATGACAGTACCCTCAATTCCATAATGTGTCAGGAAGGAAAAAAAGCATTAGATGATTCACTGAAACAGAACAT
This sequence comes from Dendrobates tinctorius, assembly GCF_039654945.1. NCBI lineage: Eukaryota > Metazoa > Chordata > Amphibia > Anura > Dendrobatidae > Dendrobates > Dendrobates tinctorius. Next base: position 1,234,666 of record NW_027362018.1, on the reverse strand, counting down.
TTCACCCGAAAATACATCCAAAAGACAGTGGGTTTCCTTAGTGATTTTTTGTTAGTGCCTGGTGTGCCTGTAAACAAAAACATGTTACAACCTAGAACAGAACAAAACTTATGAACTAGATAAATTTAGATTTCTCAAAAGAAATGGTACCGAGAGAATGTCTCTCAGTTATCACGTGGGGAGTGAAAAAGAGAAAGTTCAGGCCTAAAGCCAGGGTCAGTACCCACCAAGTCTATTTTCTTTTCTTTTGCGTATTCCAGGACTGGGAAAGGCGTCTTTGCTGCTGCAAGGGGATATTCCTTTCTTGATTGTAGAATGATGATGATGATGGAGTCTCCAGTGGAGGGATACCTAAATCTTGGAAAAAACTATTACAGTTATCAATATTAGACAAGGCAAAAGTGGTATTCTCTTTCATGACTAGAATTTTTGTAGGGAAACCCCATCTGTATAAAATCTTGTGTTTCCTCAGATGTGCAGTGATTGGAAAGAAATCTCTCCTTTTCTGCAGGGTAGCTTTTGAGAAGTCTGCAAAAATCTTGATATCCTCGTATGGCCTTGGTAATATAGGTGATTGCTTACTTCTCCTCAGAATGTCCTCCTTTGTCAGGAAGTAATGAAAATATGCAATGACATCTCTTGGGGCTCTGTCTGGGGCATATTTGGACTTGGGGAGTCTGTGTATACGTTCCATCAATAGGTCCCCTTTAGAAGCCCCTGGAAGTATTGTATGAAGCATCTTTTGCACATATGCATTAAGGTCTCTGTCTTTGACATTTTCAGGTATTCCCCTGAATTTAAGGTTGTTCCTTCTACTTCTGTCTTCTTGCTCTATCAACCTTGATTTTAAGAAGACAACCTCTTTTTCTAGGGCATAGTGTTCATCTATCAAATTATTATGGGATTTAACCAATTCTTCCATTTTGGATTCAAGATGGTCCACTCTCTGGCCCAGACCGTCTATGTTATTTTGGAGATTTGTATTATAGCCCTCCAGTTGTTTCTGAAATGTCTTTGCTAGAAGGCATAGCATGTTCTTAATAAATATTTCTGAGGCTGTATTACTGGTAGCCTCCACCTCTGTTAAAACATGTAAAATGTTCTCCGGTATGGGATTATCAGAAGGACAGGAGTCCTCAATTTGTAATTCCTGTTGCATCTCAGCTGAGCTGCTGCTAAATCTGTGGCTAGTCACTGAGAAAGGAGACATTTCCCTCTGTAATGGCGTTAGAGGAGTATCTGACACATTGGAGATGTCAGGACAGGATGAGGAACCCCTTAATACATTTGTCTCCTCCATATCAGCGGTCAGCGGTGCTGCTGCACCATAATTCACAAGCTGCGCTGTATTTTTGCTTAAGTTACGCAAATTGCGTATCTGTTGCGTAGTCTCGCTTGTCCCCCGGTCACTCTCGCGAGATCTCGCTCCTTTCACCTCAGCGCTACTTTTAATGTGTAAATTAGCGCTTCTATTAGCCTGCAGAGCGGCGGTTTTAGCTGGGGCAGGGGTAGACTTACCCCCTGACTTGAATGCTGCATGCTTCAGCCGCTGTGGCGTCCTTTGCCGCTGTGTACCGCTCAGGCTGGGGCTGCAGGCTGTGGCTGCTGCTGTGAGGCGGGCGCCATCTTGGCTCCTCAGCATGAGGGGAGAGCGCTCTGGTTTCTTTCCTTTTTCTGCTTTTTTATTGAGCAGATCCATAGTGTGGGGGCACCGCTAGTATCTATGGAGGTTCCCACAACTTTTCAGCCAGTCCTGGCTTATATTTCGCTTGTTAACAGCGCTTGGTAGGCTGCCCTGTGGAGGAGCTCAGAGCTCAGGCTTCCATTCAGCTCAGACGCTGGCCACGCCCCCCAATGTTTTGAATTTTCTCCAAAAGTAAAGTAGTTGCAAACTCATGCTTTTAGAGACTTGTTTGGGCTCATGAGAGGAGTAGAAAAACATCAAAAATTTCAGTCCTGCATGATTCTCCCAAGAAATGTGTTCATTCAAACCGCTGGTTTTTGATAGTTTGGGCCCTATTGAATAATGAATGTTTTGAATTTTCTCCAAAAGTAAAGTAGTTGCAAACTCATCCTTTTAGAAACTTGTTTGGGCTGTTGAGAGGAGTAAAAAACCATCAAAAATTTCAATCCTGCATGATTCTACCAAGAAATGTGATTCTTCATTCAAAACGCTGGTTTTTGCTATTGGGCTCTATTGAATAATGAATGTTTTGAATTTTCTCCAAAAGTAAAGTAGTTGCAAACTCATGCTTTTAGAGACTTGTTTGGGCTCATGAGATGAGTAGAAAAACATCAAAAATTTCAGTCCTGCATGATTCTACCAAGACATGTGTGTTCATTGAAACGGCTGGTTTTTGATAGTTTGGGCCCTATTGAATAATGAATGTTTTGAATTTTCTCCAAAAGTAAAGTAGTTGCAAACTCATCCTTTTAGAAACTTGTTTGGGCTGTTGAGAGGAGTAAAAAACCATCAAAAATTTCAATCCTGCATGATTCTACCAAGAAATGTGATTCTTCATTCAAAACACTGGTTTTTGCTATTGGGCTCTGTTGAATAATGAATGTTTTGAATTTTCTCCAAAAGTAAAGTAGTTGCAAACTCATGCTTTTAGAGACTTGTTTGGGCTCATGAGAGGAGTAGAAAAACATCAAAAATTTAAGTCCTGCATGATTCTACCAAGAAATGTGTGTTCATTGAAACCGCTGGTTTTTGATAGTTTGGGCCCTATTGAATAATGAATGTTTTGAATTTTCTCCAAAAGTAAAGTAGTTGCAAACTCATCCTTTTAGAAACTTGTTTGGGCTGTTGAGAGGAGTAAAAAACCATCAAAAATTTCAATCCTGCATGATTCTACCAAGAAATGTGATTCTTCATTCAAAACGCTGGTTTTTGCTATTGGGCTCTATTGAATAATGAATGTTTTGAATTTTCTCCAAAAGTAAAGTAGTTGCAAACTCATGCTTTTAGAGACTTGTTTGGGCTCATGAGAGGAGTAGAAAAACATCAAAAATTTCAGTCCTGCATGATTCTACCAAGAAATGTGTGTTCATTGAAACCGCTGGTTTTTGATAGTTTGGGCTCTATTGAATAATGAATGTTTTGAATTTTCTCCAAAAGTAAAGTAGTTGCAAACTCATCCTTTAAGAAACTTGTTTGGGCTGTTGAGAGGAGTAAAAAACCATCAAAAATTTCAATCCTGCATGATTCTACCAAGAAATGTGATTCTTCATTCAAAACGCTGGTTTTTGCTATTGGGCTCTATTGAATAATGAATGTTTTGAATTTTCTCCAAAAGTAAAGTAGTTGCAAACTCATGCTTTTAGAGACTTGTTTGGGCTCATGAGAGGAGTAGAAAAACATCAAAAATTTCAGTCCTGCATGATTCTACCAAGAAATGTGTGTTCATTGAAACCGCTGGTTTTTGATAGTTTGGGCCCTATTGAATAATGAATGTTTTGAATTTTCTCCAAAAGTAAAGTAGTTGCAAACTCATCCTTTTAGAAACTTGTTTGGGCTGTTGAGAGGAGTAAAAAACCATCAAAAATTTCAATCCTGCATGATTTTACCAAGAAATGTGATTCTTCATTCAAAACCTGATTTTTGCTATTGGGCTCTATTGAATAGTGAATGTTTTGAATTTTCTCCAAAAGTAAAGTAGTTGCAAACTCATGCTTTTAGAGACTTGTTTGGGCTCATGAGAGTAGAAAAACATCAAAAATTTCAGTCCTGCATGATTCTACCAAGAAATGTGTTCATTCAAAGCGCTGGTTTTTGATAGTTTGGGCCCTATTGAATAATGAATGTTTTGAATTTTCTCCAAAAGTAAAGTAGTTGCAAACTCATCCTTTTAGAAACTTGTTTGGGCTGTTGAGAGGAGTAAAAAACCATCAAAAATTTCAATCCTGCATGATTTTACCAAGAAATGTGATTCTTCATTCAAAACCTGATTTTTGCTATTGGGCTCTATTGAATAGTGAATGTTTTGAATTTTCTCCAAAAGTAAAGTAGTTGCAAACTCATGCTTTTAGAGACTTGTTTGGGCTCATGAGAGGAGTAGAAAAACATCAAAAATTTCAGTCCTGCATGATTCTACCAAGAAATGTGTGTTCATTGAAACCGCTGGTTTTTGATAGTTTGGGCCCTATTGAATAATGAATGTTTTGAATTTTCTCCAAAAGTAAAGTAGTTGCAAACTCATCCTTTTAGAAACTTGTTTGGGCTGTTGAGAGGAGTAAAAAACCATCAAAAATTTCAATCCTGCATGATTCTACCAAGAAATGTGATTCTTCATTCAAAACGCTGGTTTTTGCTATTGGGCTCTATTGAATAATGAATGTTTTGAATTTTCTCCAAAAGTAAAGTAGTTGCAAACTCATGCTTTTAGAGACTTGTTTGGGCTCATGAGAGGAGTAGAAAAACATCAAAAATTTCAGTCCTGCATGATTCTACCAAGAAATGTGTGTTCATTGAAACCGCTGGTTTTTGATAGTTTGGGCCCTATTGAATAATGAATGTTTTGAATTTTCTCCAAAAGTAAAGTAGTTGCAAACTCATCCTTTTAGAAACTTGTTTGGGCTGTTGAGAGGAGTAAAAAACCATCAAAAATTTCAATCCTGCATGATTTTACCAAGAAATGTGATTCTTCATTCAAAACCTGATTTTTGCTATTGGGCTCTATTGAATAGTGAATGTTTTGAATTTTCTCCAAAAGTAAAGTAGTTGCAAACTCATGCTTTTAGAGACTTGTTTGGGCTCATGAGAGGAGTAGAAAAACATCAAAAATTTCAGTCCTGCATGATTCTACCAAGAAATGTGTGTTCATTGAAACCGCTGGTTTTTGATAGTTTGGGCCCTATTGAATAATGAATGTTTTGAATTTTCTCCAAAAGTAAAGTAGTTGCAAACTCATCCTTTTAGAAACTTGTTTGGGCTGTTGAGAGGAGTAAAAAACCATCAAAAATTTCAATCCTGCATGATTCTACCAAGAAATGTGATTCTTCATTCAAAACGCTGGTTTTTGCTATTGGGCTCTATTGAATAATGAATGTTTTGAATTTTCTCCAAAAGTAAAGTAGTTGCAAACTCATGCTTTTAGAGACTTGTTTGGGCTCATGAGAGGAGTAGAAAAACATCAAAAATTTCAGTCCTGCATGATTCTACCAAGAAATGTGTGTTCATTGAAACCGCTGGTTTTTGATAGTTTGGGCCCTATTGAATAATGAATGTTTTGAATTTTCTCCAAAAGTAAAGTAGTTGCAAACTCATCCTTTTAGAGACTTGTTTGGGCTCATGAGAGGAGTAGAAAAACATCAAAAATTTCAGTCCTGCATGATTCTACCAAGAAATGTGTGTTCATTGAAACCGCTGGTTTTTGATAGTTTGGGCCCTATTGAATAATGAATGTTTTGAATTTTCTCCAAAAGTAAAGTAGTTGCAAACTCATCCTTTTAGAAACTTGTTTGGGCTGTTGAGAGGAGTAAAAAACCATCAAAAATTTCAATCCTGCATGATTCTACCAAGAAATGTGATTCTTCATTCAAAACGCTGGTTTTTGCTATTGGGCTCTATTGAATAATGAATGTTTTGAATTTTCTCCAAAAGTAAAGTAGTTGCAAACTCATGCTTTTAGAGACTTGTTTGGGCTCATGAGAGGAGTAGAAAAACATCAAAAATTTCAGTCCTGCATGATTCTACCAAGAAATGTGTGTTCATTGAAACCGCTGGTTTTTGATAGTTTGGGCCCTATTGAATAATGAATGTTTTGAATTTTCTCCAAAAGTAAAGTAGTTGCAAACTCATCCTTTTAGAAACTTGTTTGGGCTGTTGAGAGGAGTAAAAAACCATCAAAAATTTCAATCCTGCATGATTCTACCAAGAAATGTGATTCTTCATTCAAAACGCTGGTTTTTGCTATTGGGCTCTATTGAATAATGAATGTTTTGAATTTTTTCCAAAAGTAAAGTAGTTGCAAACTCATGCTTTTAGAGACTTGTTTGGGCTCATGAGAGGAGTAGAAAAACATCAAAAATTTCAGTCCTGCATGATTCTACCAAGAAATGTGTGTTCATTGAAACCGCTGGTTTTTGATAGTTTGGGCCCTATTGAATAATGAATGTTTTGAATTTTCTCCAAAAGTAAAGTAGTTGCAAACTCATCCTTTTAGAAACTTGTTTGGGCTGTTGAGAGGAGTAAAAAACCATCAAAAATTTCAATCCTGCATGATTTTACCAAGAAATGTGATTCTTCATTCAAAACCTGATTTTTGCTATTGGGCTATATTGAATAGTGAATGTTTTGAATTTTCTCCAAAAGTAAAGTAGTTGCAAACTCATGCTTTTAGAGACTTGTTTGGGCTCATGAGAGGAGTAGAAAAACATCAAAAATGTCAGTCCTGCATGATTCTACCAAGAAATGTGTGTTCATTCAAACCGCTGGTTTTTGATAGTTTGGGCCCTATTGAATAATGAATGTTTTGAATTTTCTCCAAAAGTAAAGTAGTTGCAAACTCATCCTTTTAGAAACTTGTTTGGGCTGTTGAGAGGAGTAAAAAAACCATCAAAAATTTCAATCCTGCATGATTCTACCAAGAAATGTGATTCTTCATTCAAAACGCTGGTTTTTGCTATTGGGCTCTATTGAATAATGAATGTTTTGAATTTTCAACAAAAGTAAAGTAGTTGCAAACTCATGCTTTTAGAGACTTGTTTGGGCTCATGAGAGGAGTAGAAAAACATCAAAAATTTCAGTCCTGCATGATTCTACCAAGAAATGTGTGTTCATTGAAACCGCTGGTTTTTGATAGTTTGGGCCCTATTGAATAATGAATGTTTTGAATTTTCTCCAAAAGTAAAGTAGTTGCAAACTCATCCTTTTAGAAACTTGTTTGGGCTGTTGATAGGAGTAAAAAACCATCAAAAATTTCAATCCTGCATGATTCTACCAAGAAATGTGATTCTTCATTCAAAACGCTGGTTTTTGCTAATGGGCTCTATTGAATAATGAATGTTTTGAATTTTCTCCAAAAGTAAAGTAGTTGCAAACTCATGCTTTTAGAGACTTGTTTGGGCTCATGAGAGGAGAAGAAAAACATCATAAATTTCAGTCCTACATGATTCTACCAAGAAATGTGTGTTCATTGAAACCGCTGGTTTTTGATAGTTTGGGCCCTATTGAATAATGAATGTTTTGAATTTTCTCCAAAAGTAAAGTAGTTGCAAACTCATCCTTTTAGAAACTTGTTTGGGCTATTGAGAGGAGTAAAAAACCATCAAAAATTTAAATCCTGCATGATTCTACCAAGAAATGTGATTCTTCATTCAAAACGCTGGTTTTTGCTATTGGGCTCTATTGAATAATGAATGTTTTGAATTTTCTCCAAAAGTAAAGTAGTTGCAAACTCATGCTTTTAGAGACTTGTTTGGGCTCATGAGAGGAGTAGAAAAACATCAAAAATTTCAGTCCTGCATGATTCTACCAAGAAATGTGTGTTCATTGAAACCGCTGGTTTTTGATAGTTTGGGCCCTATTGAATAATGAATGTTTTGAATTTTCTCCAAAAGTAAAGTAGTTGCAAACTCATCCTTTTAGAAACTTGTTTGGGCTGTTGAGAGGAGTAAAAAACCATCAAAAATTTCAATCCTGCATGATTCTACCAAGAAATGTGATTCTTCATTCAAAACGCTGGTTTTTGCTATTGGGCGCTATTGAATAATGAATGTTTTGAATTTTCTCCAAAAGTAAAGTAGTTGCAAACTCATGCTTTTAGAGACTTGTTTGGGCTCATGAGAGGAGTAGAAAAACATCAAAAATTTCAGTCCTGCATGATTCTACCAAGAAATGTGTGTTCATTGAAACCGCTGGTTTTTGATAGTTTGGGCCCTATTGAATAATGAATGTTTTGAATTTTCTCCAAAAGTAAAGTAGTTGCAAACTCATCCTTTTAGAAACTTGTTTGGGCTGTTGAGAGGAGTAAAAAACCATCAAAAATTTCAATCCTGCATGATTCTACCAAGAAATGTGATTCTTCATTCAAAACGCTGGTTTTTGCTATTGGGCTCTATTGAATAATGAATGTTTTGAATTTTCTCCAAAAGTAAAGTAGTTGCAAACTCATGCTTTTAGAGACTTGTTTGGGCTCATGAGAGGAGTAGAAAAACATCAAAAATTTCAGTCCTGCATGATTCTACCAAGAAATGTGTGTTCATTGAAACCGCTGGTTTTTGATAGTTTGGCCCTATTGAATAATGAATGTTTTGAATTTTCTCCAAAAGTAAAGTAGTTGCAAACTCATCCTTTTAGAAACTTGTTTGGGCTGTTGAGAGGAGTAAAAAACCATCAAAAATTTCAATCCTGCATGATTTTACCAAGAAATGTGATTCTTCATTCAAAACCTGATTTTTGCTATTGGGCTCTATTGAATAGTGAATGTTTTGAATTTTCTCCAAAAGTAAAGTAGTTGCAAACTCATGCTTTTAGAGACTTGTTTGGGCTCATGAGAGGAGTAGAAAAACATCAAAAATTTCAGTCCTGCATGATTCTACCAAGAAATGTGTGTTCATTGAAACCGCTGGTTTTTGATAGTTTGGGCCCTATTGAATAATGAATGTTTTGAATTTTCTCCAAAAGTAAAGTAGTTGCAAACTCATCCTTTTAGAAACTTGTTTGGGCTGTTGAGAGGAGTAAAAAACCATCAAAAATTTCAATCCTGCATGATTTTACCAAGAAATGTGATTCTTCATTCAAAACCTGATTTTTGCTATTGGGCTCTATTGAATAGTGAATGTTTTGAATTTTCTCCAAAAGTAAAGTAGTTGCAAACTCATGCTTTTAGAGACTTGTTTGGGCTCATGAGATGAGTAGAAAAACATTAAAAATTTCAGTCCTGCATGATTCTACCAAGACATGTGTGTTCATTGAAACGGCTGGTTTTTGATAGTTTGGGCCCTATTGAATAATGAATGTTTTGAATTTTCTCCAAAAGTAAAGTAGTTGCAAACTCATCCTTTTAGAAACTTGTTTGGGCTGTTGAGAGGAGTAAAAAACCATCAAAAATTTCAATCCTGCATGATTCTACCAAGAAATGTGATTCTTCATTCAAAACGCTGCTTTTTGCTATTGGGCTCTACAGAATAATGAATGTTTTGAATTTTCTCCAAAAGTAAAGTAGTTGCAAACTCATGCTTTTAGAGACTTGTTTGGGCTCATGAGAGGAGTAGAAAAACATCAAAAATTTCAGTCCTGCATGATTCTACCAAGAAATGTGTGTTCATTCAAACCGCTGGTTTTTGATAGTTTGGGCCCTATTGAATAATGAATGTTTTGAATTTTCTCCAAAAGTAAAGTAGTTGCAAACTCATCCTTTTAGAAACTTGTTTGGGCTGTTGAGAGGAGTAAAAAACCATCAAAAATTTCAATCCTGCATGATTCTACCAAGAAATGTGATTCTTCATTCAAAACGCTGGTTTTTGCTATTGGGCTCTATTGAATAATGAATGTTTTGAATTTTCTCCAAAAGTAAAGTAGTTGCAAACTCTTGCTTTTAGAGACTTGTTTGGGCTCATGAGAGGAGTAGAAAAACATCAAAAATTTCAGTCCTGCATGATTCTACCAAGAAATGTGTGTTCATTGAAACCGCTGGTTTTTGATAGTTTGGGCCCTATTGAATAATGAATGTTTTGAATTTTCTCCAAAAGTAAAGTAGTTGCAAACTCATCCTTTTAGAAACTTGTTTGGGCTGTTGAGAGGAGTAAAAAACCATCAAAAATTTCAATCCTGCATGATTTTACCAAGAAATGTGATTCTTCATTCAAAACCTGATTTTTGCTATTGGGCTCTATTGAATAGTGAATGTTTTGAATTTTCTCCAAAAGTAAAGTAGTTGCAAACTCATGCTTTTAGAGACTTGTTTGGGCTCATGAGAGGAGTAGAAAAACATCAAAAATTTCAGTCCTGCATGATTCTACCAAGAAATGTGTGTTCATTGAAACCGCTGGTTTTTGATAGTTTGGGCCCTATTGAATAATGAATGTTTTGAATTTTCTCCAAAAGTAAAGTAGTTGCAAACTCATCCTTTTAGAAACTTGTTTGGGCTGTTGAGAGGAGTAAAAAACCATCAAAAATTTCAATCCTGCATGATTTTACCAAGAAATGTGATTCTTCATTCAAAACCTCATTTTTGCTATTGGGCTCTATTGAATAATGAATGTTTTGAATTTTCTCCAAAAGTAAAGTAGTTGCAAACTCATGCTTTTAGAGACTTGTTTGGACTCATGAGAGGAGTAGAAAAACATCAAAAATTTCAGTCCTGCATGATTCTACCAAGAAATGTGTGTTCATTCAAACCGCTGGTTTTTGATAGTTTGGGCCCTATTGAATAATGAATGTTTTGAATTTTCTCCAAAAGTAAAGTAGTTGCAAACTCATGCTTTTAGAGACTTGTTTGGGCTCATGAGAGGAGTAGAAAAACATCAAAAATTTCAGTCCTGCATGATTCTACCAAGAAATGTGTGTTCATTGAAACCGCTGGTTTTTGATAGTTTGGGCCCTATTGAATAATGAATGTTTTGAATTTTCTCCAAAAGTAAAGTAGTTGCAAACTCATCCTTTTAGAAACTTGTTTGGGCTGTTGAGAGGAGTAAAAAACCATCAAAAATTTCAATCCTGCATGATTTTACCAAGAAATGTGATTCTTCATTCAAAACCTGATTTTTGCTATTGGGCTCTATTGAATAGTGAATGTTTTGAATTTTCTCCAAAAGTAAAGTAGTTGCAAACTCATGCTTTTAGAGACTTGTTTGGGCTCATGAGAGGAGTAGAAAAACATCAAAAATTTCAGTCCTGCATGATTCTACCAAGAAATGTGTGTTCATTCAAACCGCTGGTTTTTGATAGTTTGGGCCCTATTGAATAATGAATGTTTTGAATTTTCTCCAAAAGTAAAGTAGTTGCAAACTCATGTTTTTAGAGACTTGTTTGGGCTCATGAGAGGAGTAGAAAAACATCAAAAATTTCAGTCCTGCATGATTCTACCAAGAAATGTGTGTTCATTCAAACCGCTGGTTTTTGATAGTTTGGGCCCTATTGAATAATGAATGTTTTGAATTTTCTCCAAAAGTGAAGTAGTTGCAAACTCATGCTTTTAGAGACTTGTTTGGGCTCATGAGAGGTGTAGAAAAACATCAAAAATTTCAATCCTGCATGATTTTACCAAGAAATGTGATTCTTCATTCAAAACCTGATTTTTGCTATTGGGCTCTATTGAATAGTGAATGTTTTGAATTTTCTCCAAAAGTAAAGTAGTTGCAAACTCATGCTTTTAGAGACTTGTTTGGGCTCATGAGAGGAGTAGAAAAACATCAAAAATTTCAGTCCTGCATGATTCTACCAAGAAATGTGTGTTCATTGAAACCGCTGGTTTTTGATAGTTTGGGCCCTATTGAATAATGAATGTTTTGAATTTTCTCCAAAAGTAAAGTAGTTGCAAACTCATCCTTTTAGAAACTTGTTTGGGCTGTTGAGAGGAGTAAAAAACCATCAAAAATTTCAATCCTGCATGATTTTACCAAGAAATGTGATTCTTCATTCAAAACCTGATTTTTGCTATTGGGCTCTATTGAATAATGAATGTTTTGAATTTTCTCCAAAAGTAAAGTAGTTGCAAACTCATGCTTTTAGAGACTTGTTTGGACTCATGAGAGGAGTAGAAAAACATCAAAAATTTCAGTCCTGCATGATTCTACCAAGAAATGTGTGTTCATTCAAACCGCTGGTTTTTGATAGTTTGGGCCCTATTGAATAATGAATGTTTTGAATTTTCTCCAAAAGTAAAGTAGTTGCAAACTCATCCTTTTAGAAACTTGTTTGGGCTGTTGAGAGGAGTAAAAAACCATCAAAAATTTCAATCCTGCATGATTTTACCAAGAAATGTGATTCTTCATTCAAAACCTGATTTTTGCTATTGGGCTCTATTGAATAATGAATGTTTTGAATTTTCTCCAAAAGTAAAGTAGTTGCAAACTCATGCTTTTAGAGACTTGTTTGGACTCATGAGAGGAGTAGAAAAACATCAAAAATTTCAGTCCTGCATGATTCTACCAAGAAATGTGTGTTCATTCAAACCGCTGGTTTTTGATAGTTTGGGCCCTATTGAATAATGAATGTTTTGAATTTTCTCCAAAAGTAAAGTAGTTGCAAACTCATCCTTTTAGAAACTTGTTTGGGCTGTTGAGAGGAGTAAAAAACCATCAAAAATTTCAATCCTCCATGATTTTACCAAGAAATGTGATTCTTCATTCAAAACCTGATTTTTGCTATTGGGCTCTATTGAATAATGAATGTTTTGAATTTTCTCCAAAAGTAAAGTAGTTGCAAACTCATGCTTTTAGAGACTTGTTTGGGCTCATGAGAGGAGTAGAAAAACATCAAAAATTTCAGTCCTGCATGATTCTACCAAGAAATGTGTGTTCATTGAAACCGCTGGTTTTTGATAGTTTGGGCCCTATTGAATAATGAATGTTTTGAATTTTCTCCAAAAGTAAAGTAGTTGCAAACTCATCCTTTTAGAAACTTGTTTGGGCTGTTGAGAGGAGTAAAAAACCATCAAAAATTTCAATCCTGCATGATTTTACCAAGAAATGTGATTCTTCATTCAAAACCTGATTTTTGCTATTGGGCTCTATTGAATAGTGAATGTTTTGAATTTTCTCCAAAAGTAAAGTAGTTGCAAACTCATGCTTTTAGAGACTTGTTTGGGCTCATGAGAGGAGTAGAAAAACATCAAAAATTTCAGTCCTGCATGATTCTACCAAGAAATGTGTGTTCATTCAAACCGCTGGTTTTTGATAGTTTGGGCCCTATTGAATAATGAATGTTTTGAATTTTCTCCAAAAGTAAAGTAGTTGCAAACTCATGTTTTTAGAGACTTGTTTGGGCTCATGAGAGGAGTAGAAAAACATCAAAAATTTCAGTCCTGCATGATTCTACCAAGAAATGTGTGTTCATTCAAACCGCTGGTTTTTGATAGTTTGGGCCCTATTGAATAATGAATGTTTTGAATTTTCTCCAAAAGTGAAGTAGTTGCAAACTCATGCTTTTAGAGACTTGTTTGGGCTCATGAGAGGTGTAGAAAAACATCAAAAATTTCAATCCTGCATGATTTTACCAAGAAATGTGATTCTTCATTCAAAACCTGATTTTTGCTATTGGGCTCTATTGAATAGTGAATGTTTTGAATTTTCTCCAAAAGTAAAGTAGTTGCAAACTCATGCTTTTAGAGACTTGTTTGGGCTCATGAGAGGAGTAGAAAAACATCAAAAATTTCAGTCCTGCATGATTCTACCAAGAAATGTGTGTTCATTGAAACCGCTGGTTTTTGATAGTTTGGGCCCTATTGAATAATGAATGTTTTGAATTTTCTCCAAAAGTAAAGTAGTTGCAAACTCATCCTTTTAGAAACTTGTTTGGGCTGTTGAGAGGAGTAAAAAACCATCAAAAATTTCAATCCTGCATGATTTTACCAAGAAATGTGATTCTTCATTCAAAACCTGATTTTTGCTATTGGGCTCTATTGAATAATGAATGTTTTGAATTTTCTCCAAAAGTAAAGTAGTTGCAAACTCATGCTTTTAGAGACTTGTTTGGACTCATGAGAGGAGTAGAAAAACATCAAAAATTTCAGTCCTGCATGATTCTACCAAGAAATGTGTGTTCATTCAAACCGCTGGTTTTTGATAGTTTGGGCCCTATTGAATAATGAATGTTTTGAATTTTCTCCAAAAGTAAAGTAGTTGCAAACTCATGCTTTTAGAGACTTGTTTGGGCTCATGAGAGGAGTAGAAAAACATCAAAAATTTCAGTCCTGCATGATTCTACCAAGAAATGTGTGTTCATTGAAACCGCTGGTTTTTGATAGTTTGGGCCCTATTGAATAATGAATGTTTTGAATTTTCTCCAAAAGTAAAGTAGTTGCAAACTCATCCTTTTAGAAACTTGTTTGGGCTGTTGAGAGGAGTAAAAAACCATCAAAAATTTCAATCCTGCATGATTTTACCAAGAAATGTGATTCTTCATTCAAAACCTGATTTTTGCTATTGGGCTCTATTGAATAGTGAATGTTTTGAATTTTCTCCAAAAGTAAAGTAGTTGCAAACTCATGCTTTTAGAGACTTGTTTGGGCTCATGAGAGGAGTAGAAAAACATCAAAAATTTCAGTCCTGCATGATTCTACCAAGAAATGTGTGTTCATTCAAACCGCTGGTTTTTGATAGTTTGGGCCCTATTGAATAATGAATGTTTTGAATTTTCTCCAAAAGTAAAGTAGTTGCAAACTCATGCTTTTAGAGACTTGTTTGGGCTCATGAGAGGAGTAGAAAAACATCAAAAATTTCAGTCCTGCATGATTCTACCAAGAAATGTGTGTTCATTCAAACCGCTGGTTTTTGATAGTTTGGGCCCTATTGAATAATGAATGTTTTGAATTTTCTCCAAAAGTAAAGTAGTTGCAAACTCATGCTTTTAGAGACTTGTTTGGGCTCATGAGAGGAGTAGAAAAACATCAAAAATTTCAGTCCTGCATGATTCTACCAAGAAATGTGTGTTCATTGAAACCGCTGGTTTTTGATAGTTTGGGCCCTATTGAATAATGAATGTTTTGAATTTTCTCCAAAAGTAAAGTAGTTGCAAACTCATCCTTTTAGAAACTTGTTTGGGCTGTTGAGAGGAGTAAAAAACCATCAAAAATTTCAATCCTGCATGATTCTACCAAGAAATGTGATTCTTCATTCAAAACGCTGGTTTTTGCTATTGGGCTCTATTGAATAATGAATGTTTTGAATTTTCTCCAAAAGTAAAGTAGTTGCAAACTCATGCTTTTAGAGACTTGTTTGGGCTCATGAGAGGAGTAGAAAAACATCAAAAATTTCAGTCCTGCATGATTCTACCAAGAAATGTGTGTTCATTGAAACCGCTGGTTTTTGATAGTTTGGGCCCTATTGAATAATGAATGTTTTGAATTTTCTCCAAAAGTAAAGTAGTTGCAAACTCATCCTTTTAGAAACTTGTTTGGGCTGTTGAGAGGAGTAAAAAACCATCAAAAATTTCAATCCTGCATGATTTTACCAAGAAATGTGATTCTTCATTCAAAACCTGATTTTTGCTATTGGGCTCTATTGAATAGTGAATGTTTTGAATTTTCTCCAAAAGTAAAGTAGTTGCAAACTTATGCTTTTAGAGACTTGTTTGGGCTCATGAGAGGAGTAGAAAAACATCAAAAATTTCAGTCCTGCATGATTCTACCAAGAAATGTGTTCATTCAAACCGCTGGTTTTTGATAGTTTGGGCCCTATTGAATAATGAATGTTTTGAATTTTCTCCAAAAGTAAAGTAGTTGCAAACTCATCCTTTTAGAAACTTGTTTGGGCTGTTGAGAGGAGTAAAAAACCATCAAAAATTTCAATCCTGCATGATTCTACCAAGAAATGTGATTCTTCATTCAAAACGCTGGTTTTTGCTATTGGGCTCTATTGAATAATGAATGTTTTGAATTTTCTCCAAAAGTAAAGTAGTTGCAAACTCATGCTTTTAGAGACTTGTTTGGGCTCATGAGATGAGTAGAAAAACATCAAAAATTTCAGTCCTGCATGATTCTACCAAGAAATGTGTGTTCATTCAAACCGCTGGTTTTTGATAGTTTGGGCCCTATTGAATAATGAATGTTTTGAATTTTCTCCAAAAGTAAAGTAGTTGCAAACTCATGCTTTTAGAGACTTGTTTGGGCTCATGAGAGGAGTAGAAAAACATTAAAAATTTCAGTCCTGCATGATTCTACCAAGAAATGTGTGTTCATTGAAACCGCTGGTTTTTGATAGTTTGGTCCCTATTGAATAATGAATGTTTTGAATTTTCTCCAAAAGTAAAGTAGTTGCAAACTCATCCTTTTAGAAACTTGTTTGGGCTGTTGAGAGGAGTAAAAAACCATCAAAAATTTCAATCCTGCATGATTCTACCAAGAAATGTGATTCTTCATTCAAAACGCTGATTTTTGCTATTGGGCTCTATTGAATAATGAATGTTTTGAATTTTCTCCAAAAGTAAAGTAGTTGCAAACTCATGCTTTTAGAGACTTGTTTGGGCTCATGAGAGGAGTAGAAAAACATCAAAAATTTCAGTCCTGCATGATTCTACCAAGAAATGTGTGTTCATTGAAACCGCTGGTTTTTGATAGTTTGGGCCCTATTGAATAATGAATGTTTTGAATTTTCTCCAAAAGTAAAGTAGTTGCAAACTCATCCTTTTAGAAACTTGTTTGGGCTGTTGAGAGGAGTAAAAAACCATCAAAAATTTCAATCCTGCATGATTCTACCAAGAAATGTGATTCTTCATTCAAAACGCTGGTTTTTGCTATTGGGCTCTATTGAATAATGAATGTTTTTAATTTTCTCCAAAAGTAAAGTAGTTGCAAACTCATGCTTTTAGAGACTTGTTTGGGCTCATGAGAGGAGTAGAAAAACATCAAAAATTTCAGTCCTGCATGATTCTACCAAGAAATGTGTGTTCATTGAAACCGCTGGTTTTTGATAGTTTGGGCCCTATTGAATAATGAATGTTTTGAATTTTCTCCAAAAGAAAAGTAGTTGCAAACTCATCCTTTTAGGAACTTGTTTGGGCTGTTGAGAGGAGTAAAAAACCATCAAAAATTTCAATCCTGCATGATTTTACCAAGAAATGTGATTCTTCATTCAAAACCTGATTTTTGCTATTGGGCTCTATTGAATAGTGAATGTTTTGAATTTTCTCCAAAAGTAAAGTTGTTGCAAACTCATGCTTTTAGAGACTTGTTTGGGCTCATGAGAGGAGTAGAAAAACATCAAAAATTTCAGTCCTGCATGATTCTACCAAGAAATGTGTGTTCATTCAAACCGCTGGTTTTTGATAGTTTGGGCCCTATTGAATAATGAATGTTTTGAATTTTCTCCAAAAGTAAAGTAGTTGCAAACTCATGCTTTTAGAGACTTGTTTGGGCTCATGAGAGGAGTAGAAAAACATCAAAAATTTCAGTCCTGCATGATTCTACCAAGAAATGTGTGTTCATTGAAACCGCTGGTTTTTGATAGTTTGGTCCCTATTGAATAATGAATGTTTTGAATTTTCTCCAAAAGTAAAGTAGTTGCAAACTCATCCTTTTAGAAACTTGTTTGGGCTGTTGAGAGGAGTAAAAAACCATCAAAAATTTCAATCCTGCATGATTCTACCAAGAAATGTGATTCTTCATTCAAAACGCTGATTTTTGCTATTGGGCTCTATTGAATAATGAATGTTTTGAATTTTCTCCAAAAGTAAAGTAGTTGCAAACTCATGCTTTTAGAGACTTGTTTGGGCTCATGAGAGGAGTAGAAAAACATCAAAAATTTCAGTCCTGCATGATTCTACCAAGAAATGTGTGTTCATTGAAACCGCTGGTTTTTGATAGTTTGGGCCCTATTGAATAATGAATGTTTTGAATTTTCTCCAAAAGTAAAGTAGTTGCAAACTCATCCTTTTAGAAACTTGTTTGGGCTGTTGAGAGGAGTAAAAAACCATCAAAAATTTCAATCCTGCATGATTTTACCAAGAAATGTGATTCTTCATTCAAAACGCTGGTTTTTGCAATTGGGCTCTATTGAATAATGAATGTTTTGAATTTTCTCCAAAAGTAAAGTAGTTGCAAACTCATGCTTTTAGAGACTTGTTTGGGCTCATGAGAGGAGTAGAAAAACATCAAAAATTTCAGTCCTGCATGATTCTACCAAGAAATGTGTGTTCATTGAAACCGCTGGTTTTTGATAGTTTGGGCCCTATTGAATAATGAATGTTTTGAATTTTCTCCAAAAGTAAAGTAGTTGCAAACTCATCCTTTTAGAAACTTGTTTGGGCTGTTGAGAGGAGTAAAAAACCATCAAAAATTTCAATCCTGCATGATTCTACCAAGAAATGTGATTCTTCATTCAAAACGCTGGTTTTTGCTATTGGGCTCTATTGAATAATGAATGTTTTGAATTTTCTCCAAAAGCAAAGTAGTTGCAAACTCATGCTTTTAGAGACTTGTTTGGGCTCATGAGATGAGTAGAAAAACATCAAAAATTTCAGTCCTGCATGATTCTACCAAGAAATGTGTGTTCATTCAAACCGCTGGTTTTTGATAGTTTGGGCCCTATTGAATAATGAATGTTTTGAATTTTCTCCAAAAGTAAAGTAGTTGCAAACTCATGCTTTTAGAGACTTGTTTGGGCTCATGAGAGGAGTAGAAAAACATTAAAAATTTCAGTCCTGCATGATTCTACCAAGAAATGTGTGTTCATTGAAACCGCTGGTTTTTGATAGTTTGGTCCCTATTGAATAATGAATGTTTTGAATTTTCTCCAAAAGTAAAGTAGTTGCAAACTCATCCTTTTAGAAACTTGTTTGGGCTGTTGAGAGGAGTAAAAAACCATCAAAAATTTCAATCCTGCATGATTCTACCAAGAAATGTGATTCTTCATTCAAAACGCTGATTTTTGCTATTGGGCTCTATTGAATAATGAATGTTTTGAATTTTCTCCAAAAGTAAAGTAGTTGCAAACTCATGCTTTTAGAGACTTGTTTGGGCTCATGAGAGGAGTAGAAAAACATCAAAAATTTCAGTCCTGCATGATTCTACCAAGAAATGTGTGTTCATTGAAACCGCTGGTTTTTGATAGTTTGGGCCCTATTGAATAATTAATGTTTTGAATTTTCTCCAAAAGTAAAGTAGTTGCAAACTCATCCTTTTAGAAACTTGTTTGGGCTGTTGAGAGGAGTAAAAAACCATCAAAAATTTCAATCCTGCATGATTCTACCAAGAAATGTGATTCTTCATTCAAAACGCTGGTTTTTGCTATTGGGCTCTATTGAATAATGAATGTTTTTAATTTTCTCCAAAAGTAAAGTAGTTGCAAACTCATGCTTTTAGAGACTTGTTTGGGCTCATGAGAGGAGTAGAAAAACATCAAAAATTTCAGTCCTGCATGATTCTACCAAGAAATGTGTGTTCATTGAAACCGCTGGTTTTTGATAGTTTGGGCCCTATTGAATAATGAATGTTTTGAATTTTCTCCAAAAGAAAAGTAGTTGCAAACTCATCCTTTTAGGAACTTGTTTGGGCTGTTGAGAGGAGTAAAAAACCATCAAAAATTTCAATCCTGCATGATTTTACCAAGAAATGTGATTCTTCATTCAAAACCTGATTTTTGCTATTGGGCTCTATTGAATAGTGAATGTTTTGAATTTTCTCCAAAAGTAAAGTTGTTGCAAACTCATGCTTTTAGAGACTTGTTTGGGCTCATGAGAGGAGTAGAAAAACATCAAAAATTTCAGTCCTGCATGATTCTACCAAGAAATGTGTGTTCATTCAAACCGCTGGTTTTTGATAGTTTGGGCCCTATTGAATAATGAATGTTTTGAATTTTCTCCAAAAGTAAAGTAGTTGCAAACTCATGCTTTTAGAGACTTGTTTGGGCTCATGAGAGGAGTAGAAAAACATCAAAAATTTCAGTCCTGCATGATTCTACCAAGAAATGTGTGTTCATTGAAACCGCTGGTTTTTGATAGTTTGGGCCCTATTGAATAATGAATGTTTTGAATTTTCTCCAAAAGTAAAGTAGTTGCAAACTCATCCTTTTAGAAACTTGTTTGGGCTGTTGAGAGGAGTAAAAAACCATCAAAAATTTCAATCCTGCATGATTCTACCAAGAAATGTGATTCTTCATTCAAAACGCTGGTTTTTGCTATTGGGCTCTATTGAATAATGAATGTTTTGAATTTTCTCCAAAAGTAAAGTAGTTGCAAACTCATGCTTTTAGAGACTTGTTTGGGCTCATGAGAGGAGTAGAAAAACATCAAAAATTTCAGTCCTGCATGATTCTACCAAGAAATGTGTGTTCATTGAAACCGCTGGTTTTTGATAGTTTGGGCCCTATTGAATAATGAATGTTTTGAATTTTCTCCAAAAGTAAAGTAGTTGCAAACTCATCCTTTTAGAAACTTGTTTGGGCTGTTGAGAGGAGTAAAAAACCATCAAAAATTTCAATCCTGCATGATTTTACCAAGAAATGTGATTCTTCATTCAAAACGCTGGTTTTTGCAATTGGTCTCTATTGAATAATGAATGTTTTGAATTTTCTCCAAAAGTAAAGTAGTTGCAAACTCATCCTTTTAGAAACTTGTTTGGGCTGTTGAGAGGAGTAAAAAACCATCAAAAATTTCAATCCTGCATGATTTTACCAAGAAATGTGATTCTTCATTCAAAACGCTGGTTTTTGCAATTGGTCTCTATTGAATAATGAATGTTTTGAATTTTCTCCAAAAGTAAAGTAGTTGCAAACTCATGCTTTTAGAGACTTGTTTGGGCTCATGAGAGGAGTAGAAAAACATCAAAAATTTCAGTCCTGCATGATTCTACCAAGAAATGTGTGTTCATTCAAACCGCTGGTTTTTGATAGTTTGGGCCCTATTGAATAATGAATGTTTTGAATTTTCTCCAAAAGTAAAGTAGTTGCAAACTCATGCTTTTAGAGACTTGTTTGGGCTCATGAGAGGAGTAGAAAAACATCAAAAATTTCAGTCCTGCATGATTCTACCAAGAAATGTGTGTTCATTGAAACCGCTGGTTTTTGATAGTTTGGGCCCTATTGAATAATGAATGTTTTGAATTTTCTCCAAAAGTAAAGTAGTTGCAAACTCATCCTTTTAGAAACTTGTTTGGGCTGTTGAGAGGAGTAAAAAACCATCAAAAATTTCAATCCTGCATGATTCTACCAAGAAATGTGATTCTTCATTCAAAACGCTGGTTTTTGCTATTGGGCTCTATTGAATAATGAATGTTTTGAATTTTCTCCAAAAGTAAAGTAGTTGCAAACTCATGCTTTTAGAGACTTGTTTGGGCTCATGAGAGGAGTAGAAAAACATCAAAAATTTCAGTCCTGCATGATTCTACCAAGAAATGTGTGTTCATTGAAACCGCTGGTTTTTGATAGTTTGGGCCCTATTGAATAATGAATGTTTTGAATTTTCTCCAAAAGTAAAGTAGTTGCAAACTCATCCTTTTAGAAACTTGTTTGGGCTGTTGAGAGGAGTAAAAAACCATCAAAAATTTCAATCCTGCATGATTTTACCAAGAAATGTGATTCTTCATTCAAAACGCTGGTTTTTGCAATTGGTCTCTATTGAATAATGAATGTTTTGAATTTTCTCCAAAAGTAAAGTAGTTGCAAACTCATGCTTTTAGAGACTTGTTTGGGCTCATGAGAGGAGTAGAAAAACATCAAAAATTTCAGTCCTGCATGATTCTACCAAGAAATGTGTGTTCATTGAAACCGCTGGTTTTTGATAGTTTGGGCCCTATTGAATAATGAATGTTTTGAATTTTCTCCAAAAGTAAAGTAGTTGCAAACTCATCCTTTTAGAAACTTGTTTGGGCTGTTGAGAGGAGTAAAAAACCATCAAAAATTTCAATCCTGCATGATTCTACCAAGAAATGTGATTCTTCATTCAAAACGCTGGTTTTTGCTATTGGGCTCTATTGAATAATGAATGTTTTGAATTTTCTCCAAAAGTAAAGTAGTTGCAAACTCATGCTTTTAGAGACTTGTTTGGGCTCATGAGAGGAGTAGAAAAACATCAAAAATTTCAGTCCTGCATGATTCTACCAAGAAATGTGTGTTCATTGAAACCGCTGGTTTTTGATAGTTTGGGCCCTATTGAATAATGAATGTTTTGAATTTTCTCCAAAAGTAAAGTAGTTGCAAACTCATCCTTTTAGAAACTTGTTTGGGCTGTTGAGAGGAGTAAAAAACCATCAAAAATTTCAATCCTGCATGATTTTACCAAGAAATGTGATTCTTCATTCAAAACCTGATTTTTGCTATTGGGCTCTATTGAAGAGTGAATGTTTTGAATTTTCTCCAAAAGTAAAGTAGTTGCAAACTCATGCTTTTAGAGACTTGTTTGGGCTCATGAGAGGAGTAGAAAAACATCAAAAATTTCAGTCCTGCATGATTCTACCAAGAAATGTGTTCATTCAAACCGCTGGTTTTTGATAGTTTGGGCCCTATTGAATAATGAATGTTTTGAATTTTCTCCAAAAGTAAAGTAGTTGCAAACTCATCCTTTTAGAAACTTGTTTGGGCTGTTGAGAGGAGTAAAAAACCATCAAAAATTTCAATCCTGCATGATTCTACCAAGAAATGTGATTCTTCATTCAAAACGCTGGTTTTTGCTATTGGGCTCTATTGAATAATGAATGTTTTGAATTTTCTCCAAAAGTAAAGTAGTTGCAAACTCATGCTTTTAGAGACTTGTTTGGGCTCATGAGAGGAGTAGAAAAACATCAAAAATTTCAGTCCTGCATGATTCTACCAAGAAATGTGTGTTCATTGAAACCGCTGGTTTTTGATAGTTTGGGCCCTATTGAATAATGAATGTTTTGAATTTTCTCCAAAAGTAAAGTAGTTGCAAACTCATCCTTTTAGAAACTTGTTTGGGCTGTTGAGAGGAGTAAAAAACCATCAAAAATTTCAATCCTGCATGATTCTACCAAGAAATGTGATTCTTCATTCAAAACGCTGGTTTTTGCTATTGGGCTCTATTGAATAATGAATGTTTTGAATTTTCTCCAAAAGTAAAGTAGTTGCAAACTCATGCTTTTAGAGACTTGTTTGGGCTCATGAGATGAGTAGAAAAACATCAAAAATTTCAGTCCTGCATGATTCTACCAAGACATGTGTGTTCATTGAAACGGCTAGTTTTTGATAGTTTGGGCCCTATTGAATAATGAATGTTTTGAATTTTCTCCAAAAGTAAAGTAGTTGCAAACTCATCCTTTTAGAAACTTGTTTGGGCTGTTGAGAGGAGTAAAAAACCATCAAAAATTTCAATCCTGCATGATTCTACCAAGAAATGTGATTCTTCATTCAAAACGCTGGTTTTTGCTATTGGGCACTATTGAATAATGAATGTTTTGAATTTTCTCCAAAAGTAAAGTAGTTGCAAACTCATGCTTTTAGAGACTTGTTTGGGCTCATGAGAGGAGTAGAAAAACATCAAAAATTTCAGTCCTGTATGATTCTACCAAGAAATGTGTGTTCATTCAAACCGCTGGTTTTTGATAGTTTGGGCCCTATTGAATAATGAATGTTTTGAATTTTCTCCAAAAGTAAAGTAGTTGCAAACTCATGCTTTTAGAGACTTGTTTGGGCTCATGAGAGGAGTAGAAAAACATCAAAAATTTCAGTCCTGCATGATTCTACCAAGAAATGTGTGTTCATTGAAACCGCTGGTTTTTGATAGTTTGGGCCCTATTGAATAATGAATGTTTTGAATTTTCTTTAACAATAATTTTTATTAGAGTTTTCAGAATAGTAGGCAAAATGTAAAATTTACACTTGTACAGACCCATCTAAGTAAATTATTGTACTGATGTAAAAAAATATGAATACATCACAATATGATGACATTTCAATATTATATCAACATTGAGAGTAAATGTAGTAAACCCTACAACAAATAGTACCAGAAAGAAACAATAAAAAGAAAGGTAAATTTAGGCACTTGAGTATGTGAAATATTGGCACATCATAAACCATAAGAAGTAAAATATGAGTTCAGGATATGAAATCTTTTTCTATTTTAGACTTTAGTTCCATCCATTTATACCATCTGTCATCAAATATTTTAATTAAGCCTTTATTAATATAATGAATTTTCTCATAGACACAGTGTTTGTCCACCAGTAAGATAAGGGTGACAATGTCTGGAGGTTGCTTCCTGTTCCAACCCTTCGCTATAAGGAAGGCTGCAGACATAAGGATATGAGCCGCCAGGAATTTATTTCTTTTAAGTCTATGTATATCTATTAGTAACAAGGCTAGAGCAGGTTGTGGTTGAATACACCAATTGCATATGAGTGAAAGCAAATCGAACACCCTGGACCAGTACAACTTCAGCATAGAGCATCCCCAAAAAACATGTAGTAAATCTGCCTGAGATCCACAGTTACGCCAACACATTCCAGATCCCCCCCCTCCAAAATGTTTCAATCTATTTGGGGTAAGGTAATATCTATGAATTAATTTATAATGCGTTTCTAGTATATTCATACATCTTGTGGATTTGATTGCAATTTTAAGAGAGGAGATCCACTGAGGACCATATATCTGTCTCTGTAATGTGGTTTCCCATTTTTCAAAGCATCCTTCATTGGTGAAGGTGTCTTTGTTGGTCAGGCTATTGTATAAGGGTCTAAGATAACTCTTATGTCTAGATGACATATTAAATAGAAAATTGTTAATAGTATGGTCAATTGGAACCACTCTAAAAAGGTATTTCTTGTATTTGTTGTATTCTTCCTTGAGTAGGAGATATGTCATATACTCCGAATTGGGAACCCCAAATCTGTTCTTTAATAACTCAAAGGGTATGACTCTGTTATTGTCCATCAAGTCATCTACAAAAGTGATTGGAAATTTGGTCCAGCTATCGAATATAGGTCTTAGAGAAGTCCTGACAGGAGACAGATAAGGGAGTCTCAACCTCTCGAGTGAAAAAGAGGCAGAGCTAGTCTTTCTTTTGCATACACATGACCAGCACAACATAGAGGCCTTAAGTATGGGATTATCTATTTTCATAATTTCCCTTCTATGTAGAAGGAAATAGGCTATGAATAAAACTGGTTCCCTGTTGGGCATCATATCTCTTTCAATATTTGGCCACCCCAGGTCTGTCTGTTCCACAAACCAGCCTTTTGTCAGTTCAATCATAGTGGCGTAATAATATGCCTCAAGATCTGGTATGGCCACCCCCCCTTTCTCCTTGGATTTAAGTAGAGTGCGTTTTTTCACTCTAGGTTTCCCATTGTTCCAAATAAATTTGTTCATCTGGTGTGTTAGTTTTTGTATATACTGTACAGATATAGGCAGAGGGACGTTCCTGTATAAAAACAGGACTTTGGGTAGGCAGAACATCTTATATAGCACTATTCTGCCCATCCATGTGGCTGGGGTCTTCGACAGTTCCTTCAACTTAAGGTCGAGAGACTGTAGAAGATGGTCCATGTTTACCTCACTCATATGCATGGGATTACCTGTGAGCCAAATTCCTAAGTACGGTATCCTGGTACAGTCCCAATTAAAGGGATACTTGTCTCTTAGTTGCTGTTTCGTAGAGGCTGAAAGGAAAAGTGATAGAACATTAGTCTTTTTTACATTTAATTTATAGTATGAAACTGAGCCAAATAAATTTATGATATCCCATATCTTTTCCAGGGAATCAGTTGGATTTGTCAGTGTGAGTATAATGTCATCTGCATAGAGGTTAATCTTATGCTCTGAATCTTTCAATTGTACACCGTGTACTTCACCAGAATCCCTTATCATTTGAGCCAAAGGTTCCAGGCTCAGGATAAAAATTATTGGGGATAGAGGACATCCCTGTCTTGTCCCATTAGTTATAAAAAATGTATCTGACATTGTGTTGTTGACCAGCACAGAGGCAGATGGCCGAGAGTATAAAGCTCGAATACTTCTCATCATCTCCCCACCAAAACCCATTTTCTCCAATACTGTAAAGGCATAGGCCCAATTGATCCGGTCAAAGGCCTTTTCAGCGTCAAGAGCTACAAACAAACTGGAAATCCTATTTTTGTAGCATGAATATAAGTGATGCAGGACACTTCTAGAACTGTCTGAAGTTTGCCTAGATTTTACAAAACCGACTTGATCGGGATGTATAAGGAATGGAACAACGTCCTGTAATCTTTCTGCTAATATTTTTGCGTAGATCTTGATATCCACATTTAGGAGAGAAATAGGCCTATAATTTTCGATTTTGGTCAGATCTTTATCTGGTTTGGGAATCACCACTATTGTGGCTCTCAGCATATCTGTGTTGCACTTTCCTTCTGATTTAATAAAATTCAGGGCATTAGTTAAATGTGGGATGAGTTCCTTTTGAAATTCTTTATAATACTCTATAGGAAAGCCATGTGGACCTGGAGCCTTGTCATTTTTAAGATTATTCATCGCAAGAGAGACCTCACCCTCAGTAAAGGGTGCGTCAAGTGACTCCTTCTGCTCTAGAGACAAAGATCCCAGCTTTACTTTTTCCAAAAAATTATTTATCATCTCTGGTGAAGGAGAGGGATGAGCTCCATTGTTTCCTATGTTGTATAATTTAGAATAGTAGCTCTCAAAGGCCAGGGCTATCTCTTTGGGTTTTTCTATAGTCTTTGAGCTTTGGGTTATTTTTTTGATTGGATGTTTTTTATTTATGGGTTTAAACCTGTTTGCCATATTTTTGGAGAACTTATTATTATTAACATAAAACCCTGCCCTATTAAATAAAGTCTTTTTCTCATATAAGTTGATGAGGAGATTCCTAAGTTCCAGTCTGAGGGAGTACAATTCATTATATTTAGCAAAATTTTTGTCTGCTTTAGCTTGGGATTCTAATTTTTGGATCTGTTCTAACAACATCCTCTGTTGGCTCTCTCTTGCCCTTTTTTGTCTCGAGGCAACTTGGATCAAATGACCCCTAATGACACATTTGTGTGCTAGCCACAATGTTTCAGGTGTAATTTCTTGGGAACAGTTCTCTTTGAAGTAGTTCATTAAGACATTCTTTGCTAATGATATGTTTTCTGGGGAGTCAACAGTGAATTTACTATATCTCCAATTGTATTGTTTTGGGATCATGGAGGAAGTATGTAAGGTCAGAAGGATTGGGGCATGGTCTGACCATGTAATAGGACCAGTCTGGAAATCTATGTATGAGTCTAGTAGCGAGAAGCTAGTGAACACATGATCAATCCTAGTGTAAGACTTGTTATGTGGACAAAATCTTGTGTACTCTCTTGAGGTAGAGTTCAATATCTTACAGCTGTCATGCAAATTGGAATCTCCCAACCACTTTCCCAGATTCACGCTTCTATAATATGGGGCATCAGATGAGCAATCAGTACTTGGGTCAACTATGCAATTAAAATCTCCTCCCCAGATTATGTGACCTCTACTAAAATTGGACAATTTCTTCTTGACCTTATTTAGAAAACTAATTTGTCGGATATTAGGGGTGTATACGTTTACCACTGTATATTCCACACCCTCCAAAGTAAAATTAATAGCAAGTTGTCTTCCATTGCTGTCCCTATATATGTCTAAGACCACTATTGGCAAATCTTTGTGGAAGGCGATGGCCACCCCAGCTTTTTTCCTTCCCTCAGTGTTAGAAAAGAAAATCTGAGGGAAGTCTTTATTTTTGAGTCTTGTGTTATCAATTTCTAGAAGGTGTGTTTCTTGTATCATTGCTATGTTGGCCTTCAATTTTTTAATCTCCTTCCACAAAGCAAATCTCTTGAACGGGCTATTGAGCCCATTTACATTAAATGACAGTACCCTCAATTCCATAATGTGTCAGGAAGGAAAAAAAGCATTAGATGATTCACTGAAACAGAACATTTCACCCGAAAATACATCCAAAAGACAGTGGGTTTCCTTAGTGATTTTTTGTTAGTGCCTGGTGTGCCTGTAAACAAAAACATGTTACAACCTAGAACAGAACAAAACTTATGAACTAGATAAATTTAGATTTCTCAAAAGAAATGGTACCGAGAGAATGTCTCTCAGTTATCACGTGGGGAGTGAAAAAGAGAAAGTTCAGGCCTAAAGCCAGGGTCAGTACCCACCAAGTCTATTTTCTTTTCTTTTGCGTATTCCAGGACTGGGAAAGGCGTCTTTGCTGCTGCAAGGGGATATTCCTTTCTTGATTGTAGAATGATGATGATGATGGAGTCTCCAGTGGAGGGATACCTAAATCTTGGAAAAAACTATTACAGTTATCAATATTAGACAAGGCAAAAGTGGTATTCTCTTTCATGACTAGAATTTTTGTAGGGAAACCCCATCTGTATAAAATCTTGTGTTTCCTCAGATGTGCAGTGATTGGAAAGAAATCTCTCCTTTTCTGCAGGGTAGCTTTTGAGAAGTCTGCAAAAATCTTGATATCCTCGTATGGCCTTGGTAATATAGGTGATTGCTTACTTCTCCTCAGAATGTCCTCCTTTGTCAGGAAGTAATGAAAATATGCAATGACATCTCTTGGGGCTCTGTCTGGGGCATATTTGGACTTGGGGAGTCTGTGTATACGTTCCATCAATAGGTCCCCTTTAGAAGCCCCTGGAAGTATTGTATGAAGCATCTTTTGCACATATGCATTAAGGTCTCTGTCTTTGACATTTTCAGGTATTCCCCTGAATTTAAGGTTGTTCCTTCTACTTCTGTCTTCTTGCTCTATCAACCTTGATTTTAAGAAGACAACCTCTTTTTCTAGGGCATAGTGTTCATCTATCAAATTATTATGGGATTTAACCAATTCTTCCATTTTGGATTCAAGATGGTCCACTCTCTGGCCCAGACCGTCTATGTTATTTTGGAGATTTGTATTATAGCCCTCCAGTTGTTTCTGAAATGTCTTTGCTAGAAGGCATAGCATGTTCTTAATAAATATTTCTGAGGCTGTATTACTGGTAGCCTCCACCTCTGTTAAAACATGTAAAATGTTCTCCGGTATGGGATTATCAGAAGGACAGGAGTCCTCAATTTGTAATTCCTGTTGCATCTCAGCTGAGCTGCTGCTAAATCTGTGGCTAGTCACTGAGAAAGGAGACATTTCCCTCTGTAATGGCGTTAGAGGAGTATCTGACACATTGGAGATGTCAGGACAGGATGAGGAACCCCTTAATACATTTGTCTCCTCCATATCAGCGGTCAGCGGTGCTGCTGCACCATAATTCACAAGCTGCGCTGTATTTTTGCTTAAGTTACGCAAATTGCGTATCTGTTGCGTAGTCTCGCTTGTCCCCCGGTCACTCTCGCGAGATCTCGCTCCTTTCACCTCAGCGCTACTTTTAATGTGTAAATTAGCGCTTCTATTAGCCTGCAGAGCGGCGGTTTTAGCTGGGGCAGGGGTAGACTTACCCCCTGACTTGAATGCTGCATGCTTCAGCCGCTGTGGCGTCCTTTGCCGCTGTGTACCGCTCAGGCTGGGGCTGCAGGCTGTGGCTGCTGCTGTGAGGCGGGCGCCATCTTGGCTCCTCAGCATGAGGGGAGAGCGCTCTGGTTTCTTTCCTTTTTCTGCTTTTTTATTGAGCAGATCCATAGTGTGGGGGCACCGCTAGTATCTATGGAGGTTCCCACAACTTTTCAGCCAGTCCTGGCTTATATTTCGCTTGTTAACAGCGCTTGGTAGGCTGCCCTGTGGAGGAGCTCAGAGCTCAGGCTTCCATTCAGCTCAGACGCTGGCCACGCCCCCCAATGTTTTGAATTTTCTCCAAAAGTAAAGTAGTTGCAAACTCATGCTTTTAGAGACTTGTTTGGGCTCATGAGAGGAGTAGAAAAACATCAAAAATTTCAGTCCTGCATGATTCTCCCAAGAAATGTGTTCATTCAAACCGCTGGTTTTTGATAGTTTGGGCCCTATTGAATAATGAATGTTTTGAATTTTCTCCAAAAGTAAAGTAGTTGCAAACTCATCCTTTTAGAAACTTGTTTGGGCTGTTGAGAGGAGTAAAAAACCATCAAAAATTTCAATCCTGCATGATTCTACCAAGAAATGTGATTCTTCATTCAAAACGCTGGTTTTTGCTATTGGGCTCTATTGAATAATGAATGTTTTGAATTTTCTCCAAAAGTAAAGTAGTTGCAAACTCATGCTTTTAGAGACTTGTTTGGGCTCATGAGATGAGTAGAAAAACATCAAAAATTTCAGTCCTGCATGATTCTACCAAGACATGTGTGTTCATTGAAACGGCTGGTTTTTGATAGTTTGGGCCCTATTGAATAATGAATGTTTTGAATTTTCTCCAAAAGTAAAGTAGTTGCAAACTCATCCTTTTAGAAACTTGTTTGGGCTGTTGAGAGGAGTAAAAAACCATCAAAAATTTCAATCCTGCATGATTCTACCAAGAAATGTGATTCTTCATTCAAAACACTGGTTTTTGCTATTGGGCTCTGTTGAATAATGAATGTTTTGAATTTTCTCCAAAAGTAAAGTAGTTGCAAACTCATGCTTTTAGAGACTTGTTTGGGCTCATGAGAGGAGTAGAAAAACATCAAAAATTTAAGTCCTGCATGATTCTACCAAGAAATGTGTGTTCATTGAAACCGCTGGTTTTTGATAGTTTGGGCTCTATTGAATAATGAATGTTTTGAATTTTCTCCAAAAGTAAAGTAGTTGCAAACTCATCCTTTAAGAAACTTGTTTGGGCTGTTGAGAGGAGTAAAAAACCATCAAAAATTTCAATCCTGCATGATTCTACCAAGAAATGTGATTCTTCATTCAAAACGCTGGTTTTTGCTATTGGGCTCTATTGAATAATGAATGTTTTGAATTTTCTCCAAAAGTAAAGTAGTTGCAAACTCATGCTTTTAGAGACTTGTTTGGGCTCATGAGAGGAGTAGAAAAACATCAAAAATTTCAGTCCTGCATGATTCTACCAAGAAATGTGTGTTCATTGAAACCGCTGGTTTTTGATAGTTTGGGCCCTATTGAATAATGAATGTTTTGAATTTTCTCCAAAAGTAAAGTAGTTGCAAACTCATCCTTTTAGAAACTTGTTTGGGCTGTTGAGAGGAGTAAAAAACCATCAAAAATTTCAATCCTGCATGATTTTACCAAGAAATGTGATTCTTCATTCAAAACCTGATTTTTGCTATTGGGCTCTATTGAATAGTGAATGTTTTGAATTTTCTCCAAAAGTAAAGTAGTTGCAAACTCATGCTTTTAGAGACTTGTTTGGGCTCATGAGAGTAGAAAAACATCAAAAATTTCAGTCCTGCATGATTCTACCAAGAAATGTGTTCATTCAAAGCGCTGGTTTTTGATAGTTTGGGCCCTATTGAATAATGAATGTTTTGAATTTTCTCCAAAAGTAAAGTAGTTGCAAACTCATCCTTTTAGAAACTTGTTTGGGCTGTTGAGAGGAGTAAAAAACCATCAAAAATTTCAATCCTGCATGATTTTACCAAGAAATGTGATTCTTCATTCAAAACCTGATTTTTGCTATTGGGCTCTATTGAATAGTGAATGTTTTGAATTTTCTCCAAAAGTAAAGTAGTTGCAAACTCATGCTTTTAGAGACTTGTTTGGGCTCATGAGAGGAGTAGAAAAACATCAAAAATTTCAGTCCTGCATGATTCTACCAAGAAATGTGTGTTCATTGAAACCGCTGGTTTTTGATAGTTTGGGCCCTATTGAATAATGAATGTTTTGAATTTTCTCCAAAAGTAAAGTAGTTGCAAACTCATCCTTTTAGAAACTTGTTTGGGCTGTTGAGAGGAGTAAAAAACCATCAAAAATTTCAATCCTGCATGATTCTACCAAGAAATGTGATTCTTCATTCAAAACGCTGGTTTTTGCTATTGGGCTCTATTGAATAATGAATGTTTTGAATTTTCTCCAAAAGTAAAGTAGTTGCAAACTCATGCTTTTAGAGACTTGTTTGGGCTCATGAGAGGAGTAGAAAAACATCAAAAATTTCAGTCCTGCATGATTCTACCAAGAAATGTGTGTTCATTGAAACCGCTGGTTTTTGATAGTTTGGGCCCTATTGAATAATGAATGTTTTGAATTTTCTCCAAAAGTAAAGTAGTTGCAAACTCATCCTTTTAGAAACTTGTTTGGGCTGTTGAGAGGAGTAAAAAACCATCAAAAATTTCAATCCTGCATGATTTTACCAAGAAATGTGATTCTTCATTCAAAACCTGATTTTTGCTATTGGGCTCTATTGAATAGTGAATGTTTTGAATTTTCTCCAAAAGTAAAGTAGTTGCAAACTCATGCTTTTAGAGACTTGTTTGGGCTCATGAGAGGAGTAGAAAAACATCAAAAATTTCAGTCCTGCATGATTCTACCAAGAAATGTGTGTTCATTGAAACCGCTGGTTTTTGATAGTTTGGGCCCTATTGAATAATGAATGTTTTGAATTTTCTCCAAAAGTAAAGTAGTTGCAAACTCATCCTTTTAGAAACTTGTTTGGGCTGTTGAGAGGAGTAAAAAACCATCAAAAATTTCAATCCTGCATGATTCTACCAAGAAATGTGATTCTTCATTCAAAACGCTGGTTTTTGCTATTGGGCTCTATTGAATAATGAATGTTTTGAATTTTCTCCAAAAGTAAAGTAGTTGCAAACTCATGCTTTTAGAGACTTGTTTGGGCTCATGAGAGGAGTAGAAAAACATCAAAAATTTCAGTCCTGCATGATTCTACCAAGAAATGTGTGTTCATTGAAACCGCTGGTTTTTGATAGTTTGGGCCCTATTGAATAATGAATGTTTTGAATTTTCTCCAAAAGTAAAGTAGTTGCAAACTCATCCTTTTAGAGACTTGTTTGGGCTCATGAGAGGAGTAGAAAAACATCAAAAATTTCAGTCCTGCATGATTCTACCAAGAAATGTGTGTTCATTGAAACCGCTGGTTTTTGATAGTTTGGGCCCTATTGAATAATGAATGTTTTGAATTTTCTCCAAAAGTAAAGTAGTTGCAAACTCATCCTTTTAGAAACTTGTTTGGGCTGTTGAGAGGAGTAAAAAACCATCAAAAATTTCAATCCTGCATGATTCTACCAAGAAATGTGATTCTTCATTCAAAACGCTGGTTTTTGCTATTGGGCTCTATTGAATAATGAATGTTTTGAATTTTCTCCAAAAGTAAAGTAGTTGCAAACTCATGCTTTTAGAGACTTGTTTGGGCTCATGAGAGGAGTAGAAAAACATCAAAAATTTCAGTCCTGCATGATTCTACCAAGAAATGTGTGTTCATTGAAACCGCTGGTTTTTGATAGTTTGGGCCCTATTGAATAATGAATGTTTTGAATTTTCTCCAAAAGTAAAGTAGTTGCAAACTCATCCTTTTAGAAACTTGTTTGGGCTGTTGAGAGGAGTAAAAAACCATCAAAAATTTCAATCCTGCATGATTCTACCAAGAAATGTGATTCTTCATTCAAAATGCTGGTTTTTGCTATTGGGCTCTATTGAATAATGAATGTTTTGAATTTTTTCCAAAAGTAAAGTAGTTGCAAACTCATGCTTTTAGAGACTTGTTTGGGCTCATGAGAGGAGTAGAAAAACATCAAAAATTTCAGTCCTGCATGATTCTACCAAGAAATGTGTGTTCATTGAAACCGCTGGTTTTTGATAGTTTGGGCCCTATTGAATAATGAATGTTTTGAATTTTCTCCAAAAGTAAAGTAGTTGCAAACTCATCCTTTTAGAAACTTGTTTGGGCTGTTGAGAGGAGTAAAAAACCATCAAAAATTTCAATCCTGCATGATTCTACCAAGAAATGTGATTCTTCATTCAAAACGCTGGTTTTTGCTATTGGGCTCTATTGAATAATGAATGTTTTGAATTTTCTCCAAAAGTAAAGTAGTTGCAAACTCATGCTTTTAGAGACTTGTTTGGGCTCATGAGAGGAGTAGAAAAACATCAAAAATTTCAGTCCTGCATGATTCTACCAAGAAATGTGTGTTCATTGAAACCGCTGGTTTTTGATAGTTTGGGCCCTATTGAATAATGAATGTTTTGAATTTTCTCCAAAAGTAAAGTAGTTGCAAACTCATCCTTTTAGAAACTTGTTTGGGCTGTTGAGAGGAGTAAAAAACCATCAAAAATTTCAATCCTGCATGATTTTACCAAGAAATGTGATTCTTCATTCAAAACCTGATTTTTGCTATTGGGCTATATTGAATAGTGAATGTTTTGAATTTTCTCCAAAAGTAAAGTAGTTGCAAACTCATGCTTTTAGAGACTTGTTTGGGCTCATGAGAGGAGTAGAAAAACATCAAAAATGTCAGTCCTGCATGATTCTACCAAGAAATGTGTGTTCATTCAAACCGCTGGTTTTTGATAGTTTGGGCCCTATTGAATAATGAATGTTTTGAATTTTCTCCAAAAGTAAAGTAGTTGCAAACTCATCCTTTTAGAAACTTGTTTGGGCTGTTGAGAGGAGTAAAAAACCATCAAAAATTTCAATCCTGCATGATTCTACCAAGAAATGTGATTCTTCATTCAAAACGCTGGTTTTTGCTATTGGGCTCTATTGAATAATGAATGTTTTGAATTTTCAACAAAAGTAAAGTAGTTGCAAACTCATGCTTTTAGAGACTTGTTTGGGCTCATGAGAGGAGTAGAAAAACATCAAAAATTTCAGTCCTGCATGATTCTACCAAGAAATGTGTGTTCATTCAAACCGCTGGTTTTTGATAGTTTGGGCCCTATTGAATAATGAATGTTTTGAATTTTCTCCAAAAGTAAAGTAGTTGCAAACTCATCCTTTTAGAAACTTGTTTGGGCTGTTGATAGGAGTAAAAAACCATCAAAAATTTCAATCCTGCATGATTCTACCAAGAAATGTGATTCTTCATTCAAAACGCTGGTTTTTGCTAATGGGCTCTATTGAATAATCAATGTTTTGAATTTTCTCCAAAAGTAAAGTAGTTGCAAACTCATGCTTTTAGAGACTTGTTTGGGCTCATGAGAGGAGAAGAAAAACATCATAAATTTCAGTCCTACATGATTCTACCAAGAAATGTGTGTTCATTGAAACCGCTGGTTTTTGATAGTTTG